>NC_090442.1:483660201-484260201 GCF_031143425.1 Pleurodeles waltl
GACTGGCCAGTGACTCCTCCTTGTTATTCTCATTATTTTCTCCGGCCTTGCCGCCAAAAGTGGGGCCTGGCCGGAGGGGGCGGGCAACTCCACTAGCTGGAGTGTCCTGCTGGGTTGGCACAAAGGAGGTGAGCCTTTGAGGCTCACCGCCAGGTGTGACAATTCCTGCCTGGGAGAGGTGTTAGCATCTCCACCCAGTGCAGGCTTTGTTACTGGCCTCAGAGTGACAAAGGCACTCTCCCCATGGGGCCAGCAACATGTCTCGGTTTGTGGCAGGCTGCTAAAACTAGTCAGCCTACACAGATAGTCGGTTAAGTTTCAGGGGGCACCTCTAAGGTGCCCTCTGGGGTGTATTTTACAATAAAATGTACACTGGCATCAGTGTGCATTTATTGTGCTGAGAAGTTTGATACCAAACTTCCCAGTTTTCAGTGTAGCCATTATGGTGCTGTGGAGTTCGTGTTTGACAGACTCCCAGACCATATACTCCTATGGCTACCCTGCACTTACAATGTCTAAGGTTTTGTTTAGACACTGTAGGGGTACCATGCTCATGCACTGGTACCCTCACCTATGGTATAGTGCACCCTGCCTTAGGGCTGTAAGGCCTGCTAGAGGGGTGTCTTACCTATACTGCATAGGCAGTGAGAGGCTGGCATGGCACCCTGAGGGGAGTGCCATGTCGACTTACTCGTTTTGTCCTCACTAGCACACACAAGCTGGTAAGCAGTGTGTCTGTGCTGAGTGAGAGGTCTCCAGGGTGGCATAAGACATGCTGCAGCCCTTAGAGACCTTCCTTGGCATCAGGGCCCTTGGTACTAGAAGTACCAGTTACAAGGGACTTATCTGGATGCCAGGGTCTGCCAATTGTGGATACAAAAGTACAGGTTAGGGAAAGAACACTGGTGCTGGGGCCTGGTTAGCAGGCCTCAGCACACTTTCAATTGTAAACATAGCATCAGCAAAGGCAAAAAGTCAGGGGGCAACCATGCCAAGGAGGCATTTCCTTACACAACCCCCCCCCAAACGAAAGAGGATGAGACTAACCTTTCCCAAGAGAGTCTTCATTTTCTAAGTGGAAGAACCTGGAAAGGCCATCTGCATTGGCATGGGCAGTCCCAGGTCTGTGTTCCACTATAAAGTCCATTCCCTGTAGGGAGATGGACCACCTCAACAGTTTAGGATTTTCACCTTTCATTTGCATCAGCCATTTGAGAGGTCTGTGGTCAGTTTGAACTAGGAAGTGAGTCCCAAAGAGGTATGGTCTCAGCTTCTTCAGGGACCAAACCACAGCAAAGGCCTCCCTCTCAATGGCACTCCAACGCTGCTCCCTGGGGAGTAACCTCCTGCTAATGAAAGCAACAGGCTGGTCAAGGCCATCATCATTTGTTTGGGACAAAACTGCCCCTATCCCATGTTCAGAGGCATCAGTCTGCACAATGAACTGCTTAGAATAATCTGGAGCTTTGAGAACTGGTGCTGAGCACATTGCCTGTTTCAGGGTGTCAAAGGCCTGTTGGCAGTCCACAGTCCAGTTCACTTTCTTGGGCATTTTCTTGGAGGTGAGCTCAGTGAGGGCTGTCACAATGGATCCATATCCCTTCACAAACCTCCTGTAGTACCCAGTCAAGCCAAGGAATGCCCTGACTTGAGTCTGGGTTTTTGGAGCTACCCAGTCCAGAATAGTCTGGATCTTGGGTTGGAGTGGCTGAACTTGGCCTCCACCTACAAGGTGTCCCAAGTAAACCACAGTTCCCTGCCCTATCTGGCATTTGGATGCCTTGATAGAGAGGCCTGCAGATTGCAGAGCCTTCAAAACCTTCCTCAGGTGGACCAGGTGATCCTGCCAGGTGGAGCTAAAGACAGCAATATCATCAAGATAAGCTGTGCTAAAGGACTCCAAGCCAGCAAGGACTTGATTCACCAACCTTTGGAAGGTGGCAGGGGCATTCTTTAAACCAAAGGGCATAACAGTAAACTGATAATGCCCATCAGGTGTGGAGAATGCTGTCTTTTCTTTTGCTCCAGGTGCCATTTTTATTTGCCAGTACCCTGCTGTCAAGTCAAAGGTACTTAGAAATTTGGCAGCACCTAATTTATCAATGAGCTCATCAGCTCTTGGAATTGGATGGGCATCTGTCTTGGTGACAGAATTGAGCCCTCTGTAGTCCACACAAAACCTCATCTCTTTCTTTCCATCTTTGGTGTGAGGTTTGGGGACTAAGACCACTGGGCTAGCCCAGGGGCTGTCAGAGCGCTCAATTACTCCCAATTCCAGCATCTTGTGGACTTCCACCTTGATGCTTTCTTTAACATGGTCAGATTGTCTAAAGATTTTGTTCTTGACAGGCATGCTGTCTCCTGTGTCCACATCATGGGTACACAGGTGTGTCTGACCAGGGGTTAAGGAGAAGAGTTCAGGAAACTGTTGTAGGACTCTCCTACAATCAGCTTGCTGTTGGCCAGAGAGGGTGTCTGAGTAGATCACTCCATCTACTGTACCATCTTTTGGGTCTGATGACAGAAGATCAGGGAGAGGTTCACTCTCTGCCTCCTGATCCTCATCTGTTACCATCAACAGATTGACATCAGCCCTGTCGTGGAAGAGCTTAAGGCGGTTTACATGGATCACCCTTTTGGGGCTCCTGCTTGTGCCCAGGTCCACCAAGTAGGTGACCTGACTCTTCCTCTCTAGTACTGGGTAAGGGCCACTCCATTTGTCCTGGAGTGCCCTGGGAGCCACAGGCTCCAGAACCCAGACTTTCTGCCCTGGTTGGAACTCAACCAGTGCAGCCTTTTGGTCATACCAAAACTTCTGGAGCTGTTGGCTGGCCTCAAGGTTTTTGGTTGCCTTTTCCATGTACTCTGCCATTCTAGAGCGAAGGCCAAGTACATAGTCCACTATGTCCTGTTTAGGCTCATGGAGAGGTCTCTCCCAGCCTTCTTTAACAAGGGCAAGTGGTCCCCTTACAGGATGACCAAACAGAAGTTCAAAGGGTGAGAACCCTACTCCCTTCTGTGGTACCTCCCTGTAAGCGAAAAGCAGACATGGCAGGAGGACATCCCATCTCCTTTTGAGTTTTTCTGGGAGCCCCATGATCATGCCCTTTAATGTCTTGTTGAATCTCTCAACCAAGCCATTAGTTTGTGGATGGTATGGTGTAGTGAATTTATAAGTCACTCCACACTCATTCCACATGTGCTTTAGGTATGCTGACATGAAGTTGGTACCTCTGTCAGACACCACCTCCTTAGGGAAACCCACTCTGGTAAAGATACCAATGAGGGCCTTGGCTACTGCAGGGGCAGTAGTCGACCTAAGGGGAATAGCTTCAGGATACCTGGTAGCATGATCCACTACTACCAGGATATACATATTTCCTGAGGCTGTGGGAGGTTCCAGTGGACCAACTATGTCCACACCCACTCTTTCAAAGGGCACCCCCACCACTGGAAGTGGAATGAGGGGGGCCTTTGGATGCCCACCTGTCTTACCACTGGCTTGACAGGTGGGGCAGGAGAGGCAAAACTCCTTAACCATGTTGGACATATTGGGCCAGTAGAAGTGGTTGACTAACCTCTCCCACGTCTTGGTTTGTCCCAAATGTCCAGCAAGGGGAATGTCATGGGCCAATGTTAGGATGAACTCTCTGAACAGCTGAGGCACTACCACTCTCCTAGTGGCACCAGGTTTGGGGTCTCTGGCCTCAGTGTACAGGAGCCCATCTTCCCAATAGACCCTATGTGTTCCATTTTTCTTGCCTTTGGACTCTTCAGCAGCTTGCTGCCTAAGGCCTTCAAGAGAGGGACAGGTTTCTTGTCCCTTATACAGCTCTTCCCTTGAGGGTCCCCCTGGGCCTAAGAGCTCAACCTGATAAGGTTCAAGCTCCAAAGGCTCAGTTCCCTCAGAGGGCAGAACTTCTTCCTGAGAAGAGAGGTTCCCTTTCTTTTGCTGTGTTGCAGTTGGTTTCCCAACTGACTTTCCTGTTCTCTTGGTAGGCTGGGCCATTTTTCCAGACTCCAGCTCTACTTTTTCACCCTGTGCCTTGCATTGTGCTCTTGTTTTCACACACACCAGTTCAGGGATACCCAGCATTGCTGCATGGGTTTTTAGCTCTACCTCAGCCCATGCTGAGGACTCCAGGTCATTTCCAAGCAGACAGTCCACTGGGATATTTGAGGAGACCACCACCTGTTTCAGGCCATTGACCCCTCCCCATTCTAAAGTAACCATTGCCATGGGATGTACTTTTCTCTGATTGTCAGCGTTGGTGACTGTGTAAGTTTTTCCAGTCAGGTATTGGCCAGGGGAAACCAGTTTCTCTGTCACCATGGTGACACTGGCACCTGTATCCCTCAGGCCCTCTATTCTAGTCCCATTAATTAAGAGTTGCTGTCTGTATTTTTGCATGTTAGGCGGCCAGACAGCTAGTGTGGCTAAATCCACCCCACCCTCAGAAACTAGAGTAGCTTCAGTGTGGACCCTGATTTGCTCTGGGCACACTGTTGATCCCACTTGGAGACTAGCCATACCAGTGTTACCTGGATGGGAGTTTGGAGTGGAACCTTTCTTGGGACAGGCCTTGTCTCCAGTTTGGTGTCCATGCTGTTTACAGCTATGACACCAGGCCTTTTTGGGATCAAAGTTTTTACCCTTGTACCCATTGTTTTGTGAAGAGGCTCTGGGCCCACCCTCCTGTGCAGGTTTTTGGGGGCCTGTAGAAGACTCTTTACTATTTTTAGTTTTGGTTGTCTCATCACCCTTCTGCTGGGGAGTCTTGGTGACCCCTTTCTTTTGGTCACCCCCTGTTGAAGTCTTGGACACCCTTGTCTTGACCCAATGGTCCGCCTTCTTTCCCAATTCTTGGGGAGAAATTGGTCCTAGGTCTACCAGATGCTGATGCAGTTTATCATTGAAACAATTACTTAACAGGTGTTCTTTCACAAATAAATTGTACAGCCCATCATAATTACTTACACCACTGCCTTGAATCCAACCATCTAGTGTTTTCACTGAGTAGTCAACAAAGTCAACCCAGGTCTGGCTCGAGGATTTTTGAGCCCCCCTGAACCTAATCCTGTACTCCTCAGTGGAGAATCCAAAGCCCTCAATCAGGGTACCCTTCATGAGGTCATAAGATTCTGCATCTTGTCCAGAGAGTGTGAGGAGTCTATCCCTACACTTTCCTGTGAACATTTCCCAAAGGAGAGCACCCCAGTGAGATCTGTTCACTTTTCTGGTTACACAAGCCCTCTCAAAAGCTGTGAACCATTTGGTGATGTCATCACCATCTTCATATTTAGTTACAATCCCTTTAGGGATTTTCAACATGTCAGGAGAATCTCTGACCCTATTTATGTTGCTGCCACCATTGATGGGTCCTAGGCCCATCTCTTGTCTTTCCCTCTCTATGGCTAGGATCTGTCTTTCCAAAGCCAACCTTTTGGCCATCCTGGCTAACTGGATGTCCTCTTCACTGGAGTTATCCTCAGTGATTTCAGAGTTGTTGGTCCCTCCTGTGAGGGAACCAGCATCCCTGACTATTATTTGTGGAGTCAGGGCTTGAGAAGCCCTGCTCTCCCTAAGTAGGACTGGAGGGGGGGAATTTCCCTCCAAGTCACTATCTTCATCCTCTGAGTTGCCATCCTCAGAGGGGTTGGCCTTTTCAAACTCTGCCAAAAGCTCCTGGAGCTGTACTTTGGTAGGTTTGGGGCCCATTGCTATTTTCTTTAGTTTACAGAGTGACCTTAGCTCTCTCATCTGTAGATGGAGGTAAGGTGTGGTGTCGAGTTCCACCACAGTCACATCTGTGCTAGACATTTTGCTTCTAAAAGTTGGAATACTTTTTAAGAATCTAAAACTGGTTCTAGAATCTAATTCAAACTTTTACAAACTTTTAAACTCTAAAAGAAATGCTAAACAGGATCTAACACAAGGCCCTAGCAGGTCTTTTAAGAATTTAGAAAACTTTTCAAATTGCAAAAATCAATTTCTAATGACAATTTTGGAATTTGTCGTGTGATCAGGTATTGGCTGAGTAGTCCAGCAAATGCAAAGTCTTGTACCCCACCGCTGATCCACCAATGTAGGAAGTTGGCTCTGTATGTGCTATTTCCAAGTAAGGAATAGCATGCACAGAGTCCAAGGGTTCCCCTTAGAGGTAAAATAGTGGTAAAAATAGATAATACTAATGCTCTATTTTGTGGTAGTGTGGTCGAGCAGTAGGCTTATCCAAGGAGTAGTGTTAAGCATTTGTTGTACATACACATAGACAATAAATGAGGTACACACACTCAGAGACAAATCCAGCCAATAGGTTTTTATATAGAAAAATATCTTTTCTTAGTTTATTTTAAGAACCACAGGTTCAAATTCTACATGTAATATCTCATTCGAAAGGTATTGCAGGTAAGTACTTTAGGAACTTCAAATCATCAAAATTGCATGTATACTTTTCAAGTTATTGACAAATAGCTGTTTTAAAAGTGGACACAGTGCAATTTTCACAGTTCCTAGGGGAGGTAAGTTTTGATTAGTTTTACCAGGTAAGTAAGACACTTACAGGGTTCAGTTCTTGGTCCAAGGTAGCCCACCGTTGGGGGTTCAGAGCAACCCCAAAGTCACCACACCAGCAGCTCAGGGCCGGTCAGGTGCAGAGTTCAAAGTGGTGCCCAAAACACATAGGCTAGAATGGAGAGAAGGGGGTGCCCCGGTTCCGGTCTGCTTGCAGGTAAGTACCCGCGTCTTCTGAGGGCAGACCAGGGGGGTTTTGTAGGGCACCGGGGGGGACACAAGTCCACACAGAAATTTCACCCTCAGCGGCGCGGGGGCGGCCGGGTGCAGTGTAGAAACAAGCGTCGGGTTCGCAATGTTAGTCTATGAGAGATCTCGGGATCTCTTCAGCGCTGCAGGCAGGCAAGGGGGGGATTCCTCGGGGAAACCTCCACTTGGGCAAGGGAGAGGGACTCCTGGGGGTCACTTCTCCAGTGAAAGTCCGGTCCTTCAGGTCCTGGGGGCTGCGGGTGCAGGGTCTCTCCCAGGTGTCGGGACTTTAGGTTCAAAAGAGTCGCGGTCAGGGGAAGCCTCGGGATTCCCTCTGCAGGCGGCGCTGTGGGGGCTCAGGGGGGACAGGTTTTGGTACTCACAGTATCAGAGTAGTCCTGGGGTCCCTCCTGAGGTGTTGGATCGCCACCAGTCGAGTCGGGGTCGCCGGGTGCAGTGTTGCAAGTCTCACGCTTCTTGCGGGGAGCTTGCAGGGATCTTTAAAGTTGCTGGAAACAAAGTTGCAGCTTTTCTTGGAGCAGGTCCGCTGTCCTCGGGAGTTTCTTGTCTTTTCGAAGCAGGGGCAGTCCTCAGAGGATGTCGAGGTCGCTGGTCCCTTCGGAAGGCGTCGCTGGAGCAGGATCTTTGGAAGGCAGGAGACAGGCCGGTGAGTTTCTGGAGCCAAGGCAGTTGTCGTCTTCTGGTCTTCCGCTGCAGGGGTTTTCAGCTGGGCAGTCCTTCTTCTTGTTGCAGGAATCTGATTTTCTAGGGTTCAGGGTAGCCCTTAAATACTAAATTTAAGGGCGTGTTTAGGTCTGGGGGGTTAGTAGCCAATGGCTACTAGCCCTGAGGGTGGGTACACCCTCTTTGTGCCTCCTCCCAAGGGGAGGGGGTCACAATCCTAACCCTATTGGGGGAATCCTCCATCTGCAAGATGGAGGATTTCTAAAAGTTAGAGTCACCTCAGCTCAGGACACCTTAGGGGCTGTCCTGACTGGCCAGTGACTCCTCCTTGTTATTCTCATTATTTTCTCCGGCCTTGCCGCCAAAAGTGGGGCCTGGCCGGAGGGGGCGGGCAACTCCACTAGCTGGAGTGTCCTGCTGGGTTGGCACAAAGGAGGTGAGCCTTTGAGGCTCACCGCCAGGTGTGACAATTCCTGCCTGGGAGAGGTGTTAGCATCTCCACCCAGTGCAGGCTTTGTTACTGGCCTCAGAGTGACAAAGGCACTCTCCCCATGGGGCCAGCAACATGTCTCGGTTTGTGGCAGGCTGCTAAAACTAGTCAGCCTACACAGATAGTCGGTTAAGTTTCAGGGGGCACCTCTAAGGTGCCCTCTGGGGTGTATTTTACAATAAAATGTACACTGGCATCAGTGTGCATTTATTGTGCTGAGAAGTTTGATACCAAACTTCCCAGTTTTCAGTGTAGCCATTATGGTGCTGTGGAGTTCGTGTTTGACAGACTCCCAGACCATATACTCCTATGGCTACCCTGCACTTACAATGTCTAAGGTTTTGTTTAGACACTGTAGGGGTACCATGCTCATGCACTGGTACCCTCACCTATGGTATAGTGCACCCTGCCTTAGGGCTGTAAGGCCTGCTAGAGGGGTGTCTTACCTATACTGCATAGGCAGTGAGAGGCTGGCATGGCACCCTGAGGGGAGTGCCATGTCGACTTACTCGTTTTGTCCTCACTAGCACACACAAGCTGGTAAGCAGTGTGTCTGTGCTGAGTGAGAGGTCTCCAGGGTGGCATAAGACATGCTGCAGCCCTTAGAGACCTTCCTTGGCATCAGGGCCCTTGGTACTAGAAGTACCAGTTACAAGGGACTTATCTGGATGCCAGGGTCTGCCAATTGTGGATACAAAAGTACAGGTTAGGGAAAGAACACTGGTGCTGGGGCCTGGTTAGCAGGCCTCAGCACACTTTCAATTGTAAACATAGCATCAGCAAAGGCAAAAAGTCAGGGGGCAACCATGCCAAGGAGGCATTTCCTTACAGTATGTGTATATGTATGTATATATGTATATATATATGTATATATGTGTGTATATATGTATGTATATATATATGTATGTATATATATATGTATATGTATATATATGTATATGTGTGTATATATGTATATATATGTATATATATGTATGTGTGTATATATATATATATATATGTATGTATATGTATATATATGTATATGTGTATGTATGTATATGTATGTGTATATGTATGTGTGTGTATGTGTGTGTATGTATGTGTATGTATGTATATATGTATATATATGTGTGTATATGTATATATATGTGTGTATGTATATGTGTGTATATATATATGTAGTTAAACAAAGAAAATGAAGCACTCCGTAGCTAAATAATAGTTAAATAATAACAATGTAATAAACCTTTTGGGTACACTAGGATCGTTCATAGTAAAACCAAATGTATAAATAAGTAAACAATGGAGGATATAAGAATTGTTGTTCAAAGCATAAAACATTTTTGGGGCTTTTTCGTGTTTCTCTGTTAATATGGATTTGAATTATGAGATCCAGAATACTGTGAGGTCTCTCAAAGGTATATACTATGGACATGAAAGCAGGACTAACAGTCTGAAACAAGACCTTTGTGGGTGAAACGCATTGACTGTTTATACCTAAATAAACAGAAAATTCTGCAACGGAGTGCTTCCCTTTTCTTTGTTTGACAGTTATCTGGAGTTGGTCTAACCTCCTGGGAGCACAGGCCTGAGTGGTGTGCGACAAATGTAGACAGAATTGGATATATATATATATATATGTTCGAAGGCATGTGTAGCTGCAGATACACATGCTTTGCACATCCCGCCATCTAGTGTTGGGCTCGGAGTGTTACAAGTTGTTTTTCTTCAAATAAGTCTTTTCGAGTCACGAGATCGAGGGACTCCTCCCATTTTGGCTCCATTGCACATGGGCGTCGACTCCATCTTAGATTGTTTTCTTTCCGCTATTGGGTTCGGACGTGTTCCTTTTCGCTCCGCGCTTCGGTTCGGAAAGTTAGTGAAAAACTCAGAAAATTTGACGGTATTGTTTGCGTTCGGTATTGGGTTAGTTATGACAGATCGACACCGAATTCGGAAGAGCTCCGGCGACCCTTCGGGGTTTTCGATTCCCCGCCGGGTCCTGGTCAGCCCGACCGCGTGCGTCTTCAAGGCTAATGGAACGGACCCCATTCCGCTTCTGCCCCGAATGCCACAACAAGTATCCTTATACAGATCAGCATCTGGTCTGTAATTTGTGTTTGTCGCCAGAACACAAAGAGGATACCTGTGAGGCCTGTCGAGCATTTCGGTCCAGAAAGACTTTAAGGGACCGAAGAGCAACAAGATTACAGATGGCGTCGGTGCCGACAGGACAAAAACACATGGAGGAAGAAGAGGAAGCCTTCTCCATTGAGGACTCTGACTCGGAAGAGGTCGATCCTGAGCAGACGCCGAAAACCGTGAGTAAGACGTCGATACACAAGACTCACGTAAAAACCAGTAAAGCCCAGGGGACGCCACCGCCAACAGGCCATGGCTTAACCCGAAAAATAGGTGACCGGGCATCGGCACCGAAAAAGGGCATGCATGTGTCGAAGTCATCCGACTCCGGTCGAGATACCGGCACAGAGCACACTCGTCCCCGAGACACCGGGTCAGAGCAGACTCGACCCCGAGACACCGGGTCAGAGCGACCGAGAAATCTGTACGCCGAAGAGCAAAAAAGTGTTGTCGGAACCGAAAAAGGCAGCCCAAAAGGTTTTGATACCGAAACATCCGGCCTCGGAACCGAAATCAAGTTCCTACACAGAGGAACAAGGCCTGTCCTCACAAATGAAAACACATAGATTTGGACAGGAACTGGAGACAATGGAGCCAGACTACACACAAAGAAGGCTCCACATCCAAAAGGAAACGGGGAAGATCAGCACTCTCCCTCCGATTCGAATGAAACGCAAACTTGCCTTCCAAGAGAAAGACAAGCAGCCACAGGCAGCCACAGGCAAAGGTGGCTAAACAAGTAACCCCGCCACCATCTCCACAACGCTCTCCGCAAACATCACCGGTAGCCACTCCACCAATGATGCAATCCCCATGCTACCTGGAATGCTAAAACACTCCAAACAAGTGTTTGAGGAGCCTGTAAAAGGAAGGGCCATTACTCCGAGTGGAGAAAAAATATAAACCGCCACCAACAGACCCCGTGTACATCACACAACAGTTAACACCGGACTCAGTGGTAGTAGGGGCAGCTCGCAAGAGGGCGAACTCACACACTTCAGGAGATGCACCACCTCCAGATAAAGAGAGTTTGTAAGTTCGACGCGGCAGGGAAAAGGGTGGCGGCACAGGCAGCAAACCAGTGGCGTATTGCCAACTCACAGGCTTTGTTGGCCAGATACGATAGGGCTCATTGGGACGAAATGCAACACTTTATAGAACATTTGCCCAAGGAGTTCCAAAAGAGAGCACAGCAAGTGGTGGAAGAAGGACAGAGTATCTCAAACAATCAGATACGGTCAGCAATGGATGCAGCAGACACAGCTGCTAGAACTGTAAACACAGCAGTCACAATAAGGAGGCATGCATGGCTGCGTACATCCGGATTCAAGCCGGAAATACAACAAGCCGTGCTGAATATGCCATTTAACGGACAGCAGTTGTTTGGGCCGGAGGTGGACACTGCCATCGAAAAGCTTAAAAAGGACACTGATACGGCCAAAGCCATGGGCGCACTCTACTCCCCACAGAGCAGAGGCACATTTTGGAAAACACAGTTTCGAGGGGGGGTTCGAGGACAAAGCACGGAACCCACAACCTCACAAACAAGGCCCACTTATCAGAGCCAATACCAGCGGGGAAGTTTTCGGGGACAATATAGAGGGGGACAATTCCCAAAAAATTGAGGGAAATTCCAAAGTCACAAAACAAACAGTGACTGACACGTCACAAATCCCCAACACGTAACACCTGTGGGGGGGGAGGCTAACCAAGTTCTACAAACAATGGGAGGAAATAACAGATACTTGGGTCCTAGCAATTATCCAGCATGGTTATTGCATAGAAGTTCTCAATTTCCCTCCAAATGTCCCACCGAAAACACACAATATGTCAAAATAACACATGGATCTTCTACAACTGGAGGTCCAAGCGTTGTTACAAAAAGAAGCAATAGAATTAGTACCAATTCATCAGAAAGGAACAGGAGTTTACTCTCTGTACTTTCTCATACCCAAAAAAGACAAAACTCTAAGACCTATATTAGATCGCAGAACGTTAAATACATACATCAAATCAGATCACTTTCACATGGTGAAATTACAGGACGTAATCCCATTGCTCAAACAACAAGACTACATGACAACACTAGACCTAAAGGATCCATACTTCCATATACCGATACATCCTTCACACAGAAAGTACCTAAGGTTTGTATTTCAAGGGGTACATTACCAATTCAAAGTGTTGCCATTTGGGATAACAACTGCGCCAAGAGTTTTTACAAAATGCCTGGCAGTAGTAGCTGCGCGTATCAGAAGACAGCAAATACACATGTTCCCGTACCTAGACGATTGGTTAATCAAAACCAACACGCAAGAATTGTGTTCACAACACACAAAGTATGTCATCGAAACCCTCCACAAACTAGGTTTCTCACTCAACTACACAAAGTCACACCTTCAGCCGTGTCAAACACAGCAATACTTAGGGGCGACAATCAACACAACAATTGGGGTTGACACTCCAAGTCCACAAAGGGTACAAGCATTTCACAATGTAATACAGGCCATGTATCCAAAACAAAGAATACAGGTCAAGATGGTGATGAAACTCCTAGGCATGATGTCCTCATGCATAGCCATTGTCCCAAGCACCAGATTGCACATGCGGCCCTTACAACAGTGCCCAGCATCACAATGGTCACAGGCACAGGGTCAACTTCTAGATCTAGTGTTGATAGACCGCCAAACATACACCTCGCTTCTATGGTGGAACAATATAAATTTAAACCAAGGGCGGCCTTTCCAAGACCCAATGCCTCAATACGTAATAACTACAGATGCTTCCATGATAGGGTGGGGAGCACACCTCAATCAACACAGCATCCAGGGACAATGGGACACTCAGCAAAGACAGTTTCACATAAATCACTTAGAACTACTGGCAGTATTTCTAGCGTTAAAAGCATTTCAACCCATAATAAGCCACAAACACATCCTTGTCAAAACAAACAACATGACAACGATGTAATATATGAACAAACAGGGAGGAACACACTCAACACAGTTGTGTCTCCTGGCACAGAGAATATGGCATTGGGCGATTCACAACCACATTCGCCTAATAGCACAGTTTATTCCAGGGATTCAGAATCAGTTAGCAGACAATCTTTCTTGGGATCACCAACAGATCCACGAATGGGAGATTCACCCCCAAATACTAAACACTTACTTCCAGAGATGGGGAACACCACAAATAGACCTATTTGCAACAAAAGAAAACGCAAAATGCCAACACTTCGCATCCAGATACCTACAGGATCAGTCTCAGTGCAATGCGTTATGGATGAGTTGGTCAGGGATATTTGCATACGCTTTTCCCCCTCTCCCACTCCTTCCATATCTGGTAAACAAATTGTGTCAAAACAAAGTCAAACTGATACTAACAGCATTAACTTGGGCAAGACAATCTTGGCACACAACACTACTAGACCTCTCAGTAGTGCCTCATGTCAAACTACCAAACTTAACACAAACAACAGATCAGACACCCAAATCCAGCATCGCTGAATCTAGCAATTTGGTGGAAAAGATTTGTTTATTATTGCCATAATAATCAAATCCAGCCATTACACGCATCTGCTAAAAACATTGTAAGCTACTTACTACATTTGCTTTTTCATCCAAGAAAGTACATCTTACCGCAATTTCAGCTTATCTGCAAATTACGCACTCAACTTCATTATTTAGGATACCAGTCATAAAAGCGTTTATGGAAGGCCTAAAGAGAATTATACCACCAAGAACACCACCAGTTCCTTCGTGGAACCTCAACATTGTCTTAACTCGACTCATGGGTCCACCTTTCGTACCTATGCACTCATGTGAAATGCAATACTTAACATGGAAAGTTGCATTTCTGATTGCTATCACATCTCTAAGAAGAGTAAGTGAGATACAAGCATTTACCATACAAGAACCATTTATTCAGATACACAAGCATAAAGTAGTCTTAAGAACAAATCCTAAATTCTTACCAAAAGTCATATCACCGTTCCACTTGTATCAAACAGTAGAACTACCAGTGTTCTTCCCACAGCCAGATTCGGTAGCTGAAAAAACACTACATACATTAGACATCAAAAGAGCGCTAATGTACTACATTGACAGAACAAAACAAATTCGGAAAACAAAACAATTATTTATTGCTTTCCAAAAACCTCATACAGGAAATCCAATTTCAAAACAAGGCTAGATGGATAGTTAAGTGTATTCAAACTTGTTATCTCAAAGCAAAAAGAGAACTGCCTATTACACCAAAGGCACACTCGACTAGAAAGAAAGGTGTACCATGGCCTTTGTAGGAAATATTCCAATGACTGAAATATGTAAGGCAGCCACATGGTCTACGCCTCATACATTTACCAAACACTACTGTGTAGATGTGTTAACGGTACAACAAGCCACAGTAGGCCAAGCAGTACTACGAACATTGTTTCAAACAACTTCAACTCCTACAGGCTGAACCACCGCTTTTGGGGAGATAACTGCTTACTAGTGTATGCACAGCATGTGTATCTGCAGCTACACATGCCATCGAACGGAAAATGTCACTTACCCGGTGTACATCTGTTCGTGGCATTAGTCGCTGCAGATTCACATGCGCCCACCCGCCTCCCCGGGATCCTGTAGCCGTGTAGAAACATTTGTAAATTTGTAAATATATCACTTTAAACTACATTATGTACATACGTATTCACTCCATTGCATGGGCACTATTACTGTAATACACAACTCCTACCTCACCCTCTGTGGGGAAAACAATCTAAGATGGAGTCGACGCCCATGCGCAATGGAGCCGAAATGGGAGGAGTCCCTCGATCTCGTGACTCAAAAAGACTTCTTCGAAGAAAAACAACTTGTAACACTCCGAGCCCAACACTAGATGGCGGGATGTGCACAGCATGTGAATCTGCAGCGACTAATGCCACGAACAGATGTACACTGGGTAAGTGACATTTTCCATATATGTTAGATGGCATGTGTAGCTGCAGATACACATGCTATGCACCTTGATTCCGACATTACAGATGTCATATTGTTACAAGTTGTTTTTCTTCTAAGAAGTCTTTTGGAGTCACAGGATTGAGTGACTCCTCCTCTTGGTTCCAATGCGCATGGTCATCGATGTCATTGTTACATTGTTTTCTTTCTGCTGTCGGGTTCGGACGCGTTTCCTCTTGCTCCAAGATTTCGATTTGCAAAACTTTAGAAAACCTTCCCTTTCGTCGGTATTGTGTCAATCGCGTTCTCCATCTAGCATCGAACCGGTAGTACAGTCTGAACATCACTGTGTTCGCCCTTCAGGGCGTGCGCGCCCATCTCAGGCCTTTTGGGGCCGACTGTGTAGAGTGCCTGATGGATCGGACTTGGTTCCGATTCTGCCCTCGGTGCCACGCCAAGTACCCATACACAGACCAGCATTTGGTTTGCAACCTGTGCCTTTCTCCAGACCATCGGGAGGAAAACTGTGAGGCCTGTTGATCGTTTTGATCAAAAAAGACTTAGAGATCAAAGATCAGGAAGGCTAGAAATGGCGTCGAAGAGCAGTGAACATCTCGACGTCACTGAAGAAAAGCAGGCGCACACAGCAGTCTCTAGCCGAGACACAGACACTCAGAGCAGGACTCCGAAGATGACAGACCCATCACAGCAGGCCAGCATGTGAGTACGTCTGCCCCTGCACCCCCATACAAGAAGCCTCTAAAGGTACACCACTGCTGGAAGGCCATGGTTCGGCCTGTAAAAAGACTGTTGGCGACCGACCTCCGGGTTCTGCGCCAAAAAAGGCCAAACCTCTGACTACTTCGGAGACGACTAAAACCATAAAGGGCTCCATTTCGGACTCTGGCAAGAAACACCAAGTTTTGGAGTCGAAAATTCAAAAAGCAGTTTCGGAGCTGAGACCTTCCCCTCATTTTCAATACCGAAAAAGCAACAAACTTCGGAACTGAAAAAGACAACTTATACAGAAGAGCAAGGACTATCTAAAAAATTACGAGAAAGCCATAAAACATCTGAGGAAGAGTTGGACATTAAGCCCATTCTACAAGTTATGGATGAGAGACAATCTAGGATACACATCCATAAAGAAAGAGGGAGAATTATTACGGCACCTCCTCTAAAAACAAAGAGAAAGCTGGCATTCCAAGAAGACCTGGACACTGCACAGCCCCCAGCTAAAGTGCAAAAGGAGAAGCCAGTACCTCCTCAGTTTTCTCCACCTCATTCTCCACACCTATGTCTCTCCTCACACCAGTCCTCCACCAATGCCTTCGCCAACACACTCTTTTTATTTGCAAGAAAGCATTGTAGATCCATGGGACCTTTATGATCCTGATCCCATCCCAGATAACGACCCAGATAC
Organism: Pleurodeles waltl; assembly: GCF_031143425.1. Taxonomy (NCBI): domain Eukaryota; kingdom Metazoa; phylum Chordata; class Amphibia; order Caudata; family Salamandridae; genus Pleurodeles; species Pleurodeles waltl. Next base: position 483,676,629 of record NC_090442.1, read on the forward strand.
CTACCCATCCAAACCATCTCCGCCTGAAGATACCACAGTATACAATTAGGTCATAGCCAGGGCTGCAGCCTGGCTTGGGGTAACAATGCACACTTAACCACTGTAGGAAGATTTTTTGTTTAATACACTTTCCTCAACACATTGTAGGTACCAATGCCTCCCAATGTTACCTGGCATGGTAAAACACGCAATCCAAATTTTTAAATAGCCTGTGAAAAAAATAATCACACCTAGGATAGAAAAGAAATAGAAGCCTGCACCTTAGGACCCTGATTATATTACCCATCAGGTGGCTCCAGATTCAGTGGTGGTTAGTGCTGCAGGAAAGAGGGCAAATAGTCAGTCTTCAGGAGATGAATCCCCTCTTGATAAAGAGATCAGGAAATTTGGCGCTGCAGGAAAAAGAGTTGCGTCCCAAGCGGCAAATCAGTGGAGAATAGCTAATTCTCAAGCTCTACTAGCCTGTTATGATAGAGCTCATTGAGATGAGATGCAAGATATCATACAGCATCTCCAAAAAGAACACCAAAAGTGGGCACAACAAGTAGTAGAGGAAGGGCAAGACATTAGTAACAAATAGATAAGGTCTGCCCTTGATGCTGCTGAAACAGCTGCAAGGAGCGTTAACACAGCCATTACCATCAGGAGACATGCATGGCTACCCTCTGGTTTTAAACCAGAAATCCAACAGGCTGTTAAACATGCCTTTCTATTAAAAAAAAAAAAAAACACACCTCTTTGGTCCAGAAGTGGACACTACAATAGAAAAATTGCAAAAAGTCTCTGACACAGCAAAGGCAATGGGTGCTCTGTATACTACACCATATAGGGGGTCATTTCGTAAGCCTCAGTTCCAAGGAGGCTTTAGACCACAAAACTCTGAGGCTTCTACCTCACAAACGAAACTAACTTATCAGACCCAGTACCAACGAGGTGGGTTTAGAAGGACATACAGAGGCCAAGACTCTAGAAATAGAGGTAAATTCCAAACCTCTAAACAGCCAACATCACAACCAAAGCAGTGACTTCCTTTCCTCCCTTCCACCCCACACATCTCCTGTGGGGGGAAGATGACAGCAATTCCACTCACATTGGCAAAATATCACCACAGACAACTGGGTATTATCAACTATCTGCAATGGCTATTGCCTAGAATTGATAAATACCCCTCTAAATATTCCACCAAGATATCACAAGTGATCCCAAGAGCATACAGTTCTGCTACAATGAGAGGTTCAATCTCTACTACTAAAACAAGCAATATAATTAGTTCCACAGTCTCAACAGGGAACAGGAGTATACTCACTATATTTCCTAATTCCCCAAAAAGATGGCACCCTGAGGCCAATATTAGACCTCAGGCCCCTCAATGTTTAAATCTTATCAGAACATTTTCACATGATAACTCTACAAGATGTTATAGCACTGCTACAAAATCAAGATTTTATGACAGCCCTAGACCTCAAGGATGGGTATTTTCACATACCCATCCACCCAGCTCACAGAAAATATCTCAGGTTTGTCGTACAAGGAAAACACTACCAGTTCAAAGTGTTACCTTTTGGCATAACATCTCCAAGAGTGTTCACAAAGTGTCTAGCGGTAGTAGTAGCATACTTAGGAAGACAACACATCCATGTCTTTCCATATCTAGACGATTGGCTAATAAAATCAAACAATCGTACGCAATGCCGAAAACATATACATCGTGATAGAAACTCTGCACACACTAGGGTTTTCTATAAACTACCAAAAGTCACACCTTCAGCTAGCTCTAGCATATCCAAACACCCAAAGGATACAAGCCTTCCAAAATCTCATCCCACTTATACAGCCAAATCAACAATATACTGTGAGATTTGTCAAGAAGATATTAGGAATGATGGCATCTTGCATAGCAATATTCCCACATGCAAGATTAAACATGAGGCCCTTACAACAGTGCCTTGCACAACAATGGCCACAAGCACACAGTCCACTTCAAGATCTAGTGTTGATGGACCGCCAAACACATGTCTCTTCAATGGTTGAATCGCAGCAATTTAATAAAGCGGCGGTCGTTTCAAGACCCTGTGCCTCAGACCACAATCACAACAGATGTATCAATGATTGGTTGGGGAGCTCACCTAAACAATCACACCATTCAAGGACAATGAGATGTCAAACAGAAACAGCTACATATAAACCACTTAGTGATTAGCTGTATTCGTTGCCCTAAAAGCATTTCAACATCTTCTCAAACAGAAGAATGTTCTTATAAAGGCAGACAACATGACAACCATGTATTATCTCAACAAACAGGGAGGGACACATTCATCTCAACTGTCCCTTCTAGCCCAAACAATTTGGAAATGGGCAATTCACAACCAAATTCACCTAATAGCACAGTACATTCCAGGGATAGACAATCCGTTTGTAGATGCCCTCAGCAGAAATCACCAACAAACACACGAATGGGAGATTCACCCCCAAGTACTTCAAAAGTATTTTCAAAAGTGGGGAACACCAGACATAGATCTATTCGCAACAAACGAAAACACAAAATGCCAAAACTTCGCATCCAGACACCCACATCCCCTATCCAGGGGCAATGCTCTATGGATCAATTGGTCAGGGATATTTGCTTACGCTTTTCCACCTCTCCCACTCCTTCCATTTCTAGTCAACAGATTGCATCAAACATAACTCAACATGATACTCATAGCACCAACATGGGCACGTCAGCCTTGGTACACAATCCTACTGGACCTATCTGTAGTACCTCACTCCAAACTCCCAAACACACCAGATTTGTTAACACAAAACAAAGGTCAAGTCATGCATCCAAACCCCAGTGCCCTCAATCTTGCGATTTGGCTCCTGAAGTCATAGAATTTGGATACTTAAAACATTCATCAGAATGTATGGAAGTCATTAAACAAGCAAGAAAACCAACTCCTAGACAGTGCTATGCAAACAAGTGGAAAAGATTTGTTTACTATTGTCAATCTAAAGCCAAAGATCCACTTACAGCATCAATACAAGATATTGTATGTTACTTAGTTCATTTACAAAAATCTAATTTAGCTTTTTTCTCTTTAAAAATACATCTTCCTGCAATATCTGCATATTTACAAACTATTCAACATAGCTTTTTATTCAGAGTTCCTGTTATTAAAGCCTTCATGGAAGGGTTAAAACGCATCATTCCACCAAGACCACCACCAGTTCCATCATGGAATTTAAATATTGTACTTACAAGACTTATGGGACCACCTTTTGAACCCATGCACTCTTGCCAAATTCAGTTTCTAACAAGGAAGGTTGCCTTCCTTGTGGCTATTACTTCCTTAAGAAGAGTAAGTGAGATACAAGCGTTCATTCTTGAAGAACTTTTCTTCCAGGTACACTTTTCTCCTATATACTCTATCACTCCTTTCTTCACCCTCTGCGGGAAAACAATCTAACAATGGAGTTGATGACCATGCGCAATTGAACCGAGAGGAGGAGTCACTCGATCCTGTGTATATATGTATGTATGTGTATATATGTGTATATATGTGTGTATATGTATGTATATATGTAATTTGATGCTGCAGGGAAAAGGGTGGCGTCCCAAGCAGCCAATCAGTGGCGCATAGCTAATTCGCAGGCCCTTCTAGCTAGATACGACAGGGCTCATTGGGATGAGATGAAGAACATTATTCAACATCTCCCCAAGGAACACCAAAGAGAGCCAAGCAGGTAGTAGAGGAGGGACAGGCAATTACAATCAAATAAGATCAGCGCTAGACTCAGCTGATACAGCGGCAAGGACTATAAATAAGTGTGTCACCATTAGGCGGCATGCATGGCTCGGGTCATCAGGTTTTAAACCTGAAATCCAACAGGCCGTCCTCAACATGCCTTTTAATCAGGAACAATTATTCGGCACGCAGGTGGACACAGCCATAGTAAAGATGAAAAAAAGACGGCGACACTGCCAAAGCGATGGGAGCGCTTTACTCATCCCAATACAGAGGCACATTTCGGAAGCCTAAATATAGGGGAGGCTTCAGGCCACAGTCCTCCAAGCCCTCATACCAGACACAATACCAAAGAGGGGGATTTCGGGGATCCTACAGAGGACAATTTCCCAAATCTAGAGGAAAATTCCAATCCTCAAAACAAGCCACTAATAACAAACAGTGACTTTGTCATCACCTTCCCTCAACACACTTCCCCTGTGGGAGGAAGACTGAAAATGTTCCACGACCAGTGGTTAGACATCACAACAGACACATGGGTACTATCCATTATCCAACATGGTTACTGCATAGAGTTCACACACTTTCCTCCAGACATTCCCCCAAAAGCGCACAAACTCATCGCCACATCTTGCAATGTTACAAACAGAAGTACAGGCACTATTACTCAAACAAGCCATAGAACTAGTGCTGCATCATCAAAAAGGAACAGGGGTTTACTCCCTGTACTTCCTTATTCCCAAGAAAAACAAAACGTTAAGGCCAGTATTAGATCTCAGGACTCTCAACATCTACATCCGATCAGAACACTTTCACATGGTAACACTACAAGATGTAGTCCCACTGCTGCAACAGGGAGAATTTATGACAACACTGGATCTAAAAGGGGCGTATTTTCACGTACCCATCCATCCAGCTCACAGAAAATACCTCTGGTTTGTTATACAAGGAAAACATTATCAATTCAAGGTATTACCCTTCGGGATAACAACAGCCCCCAGAGTCTTTACAAAATGCCTTGCTGTAGTAGCAGCATACATAAGAAGACAACATATGCATGTATTCCCATATCTCGACGGTTGGCTAATAAAAGCCAACACTCAAAAACAGTGCCAACATCACACACGTTATGTAATAGATACCCTACACACACTAGGGTTCTCAATAAATTACCAAAAATCACACCTGCAACCATCGCAAATTCATCAGTACTTAGGAGCTACACTGAACACTCAAAAGGCGCTTGCAAGTCCAAGCCCACAAAGAGTGCAATCGTTCCACACCGTATTGCCAAACATTCAGCCAAACCAGCACTACACTGTTCATTTTGACATGAAACTGCTAGGTATGATGGCATCATGCAACGCCATTGTCCCGAATGCAAGGTTACACATGTGTCCCTTACAACAGTTCCTCGCAAAACAATGGTCGCAGGCACAGGTCATCTCTAAGATCTAGTGTTGATAGACCGCCAAACAAACATTTCGCTTCAGTGGTGGAATCCCACAAATTTAAACAAAGGGCGGCCATTTCAAGACCCTGTGCCTCACAACAGATGCATCAATGATTGGATGGGGAGCACACCTCAACAATCACAATATTCATGGACAATGGGACAACACACAGAAGCAGCTTTCCATAAATCACTTAGAACTGCTAGCAGTCTCCCTAGCACTAAGAGCCTTTCAACCTCTTCTTGCTCACAAACACATTCTTGTCAGAACAGACAATATGACAACAATGTACTACTTAAACAAACACGGAGGAACCCACTCATCACAACTTTGCCTTCTAGCCCAAAAAATATAGCACTGGGCAATTCACAACATTCACCTGGTAGCTCAATACATTCCAGGGATTCACAATGAGTTAGCAGACAACCTCAGTCGAGATCACCAACAAACTCACGAGTAGGAAATTCACCCCCAAGTACTTCACAAATACTTTCGTCAGTGGGGGACACCAAACATAGATCTGTTCGGCACCAACCACAATGCAAAATGCCAAAACTTCACGTCCAGGTACCCACACCCTCAGTCCAAGGGCAATGCTCTTTGGATCAGCTGGTCAGGGATATTTGCTTACGCTTTTCCCCCCTCTCCCGCTCATTCCATTTTTGGTCAACAAACTGCGTCAAAACAAACTCATACTTATAGCACCTGTCAATAGTACCACACGTCAAACTCCCAAACAGGCCAGACCTGCTGACACAGAACAAACCACAGATCAGACACCCCAATCCAGCGATGCTCAATCTAGCAATATGGCTCCTGAAGTCCTAGAGTTCGGACACTTAGACCTTACACAGGAATGTGTGGAGGTCATAAAACAAGCTAGGAAACCTACCACTAGACATTGGTTTGGTTATCTAAATCTTCCACCAGAGTGTATGAAGTCATTAAACAGGCAAGAAAGCCTACCACCAGGCAGTGTTATGCTAACAAATGGAAAAGATTTGTTTTCTACTGCCAAGCAAAACACAACGCCTTTAGATGCGTCCATACAAGACATCGTAGGTTATTTACTCCACCTACAAAAAGCAAATCTAGCTTTTTCGTCCATCAAAATACATCTCACAGCAATTTCTGCTTATTTGCAAAATAAACAGACCAAATCCCTATTTAGGGTACCAGTCATTAAAGCTTTCATGGAGGGTCTAAAACGAATCATACCTCCAAGAACGCCACCAGTACCCTCATGGAATCTTACCATTGTACTTACACGACTCATGGGTCCACCATTTGAACCCATGCACTCTTTTCAGCTTCAATTCCTAACTTGGAAAGTAGCATTTCTAGTGGCAGTCACTTCATTACAAAGAGTTAGTGAGATACAAGCATTCACTATTGAACAATCCTTTATACAAGTACACAAACATAAGGTTGTACTCCGCACAAACCTACATTTCTACCAAAAGTCATCTCACCGTTTCATTTAAACCAAACAGTGGAACTCCCAGTCTTCTTCCCACAGCCAAATTCAGTGGCAGAAAGAGCACTGCATGCATTAGATATTAAAAGAGCTCTAATGTATTACATCGACAGAACAAAATCATTTCGTAAAACTAAACAGTTGTTCGTCGCATTCCAAAAACCCCATACTGGTAATCCAATATCAAAACAAGGCATAGCCAGGTGGATAGTTAAATGTATACAAACTTGTTACATAAAAGCTAAAAGACAACTGCTAATTACGCCAAAGGCGCACTCCACTAGGAAAAAAGGAACAACAATGGCATTTCTAGGAAACATACCAATGACAGAAATTTGCAAGGCAGCCACTTGGTCGACACCGCATACATTTACCAAGCATTACTGTGTAGATGTGTTAGCAACACAACAAGCCACAGTAGGACAGGCTGTACTGAGAACATTATTTCAGACAACTTCAACTCCTACAGGTTGACCACTGCTTAGGGGAGGATTACTGCTTTGTAGTCTATGCATAGCATGTGTATCTGCAGCTACACATGCTAATGAATGGAAAATTTCACTTACCCAGTGTACATCTGTTCGTGGCATGTTCCGCTGCAGATTCACATGCGCCCTCCCTCCTCCCCGGAAGCCTGTAGCTATTTAAGTTATATTTAAAATTTGTACATATGTATATACATCTCTATTCCATTGCATGGACATTTCTTTCTTTACACTCTCACTCCTACCTTACTCTCTGCGGGGAAAACAATCTAAGATGGAGTCGATGCCCATGCGCAATGGAGCCGAAAAGGAGGAGTCACTCTGTCCCGTGACTCGAAAGGACTTCTTCGAAGAAAAACAACTTGTAACACTCCGAGCCCAACACTAGATGGCAGGACCTGTGCATAGCATGTGAATCTGCAGCGGAACATGCCACGAACAGATGTACACTGGGTAAGTGACATTTTCCATATATATGTTCGATGGCATGTGTAGCTGCAGATACACATGCTGTGCATTATCATGTCATCTAGTGTTGGGCTCGGAGTGTTACAAGTTGATTTTCTTCGAAGAAGTCTTTTCGAGTCACGAGACCGAGGGACTCCTCCCTTTCGGCTCCATTGCGCATGGGCGTCGACTCCATCTTAGATTGGTTTTTTTCTGCCATCGGGTTCGGACGTGTTCCTCTTCGCTCCGTGTTTCAGTTCGGAAAAGTTAGTTTACAATCAGAAAATTAGACGGTATTGTTTCCGCTTCTGCCCCAAATGCCACGCTAAGTATCCTTATGCAGACCAACATTTGGTCTGTAATCTGTGTTTGTCCCCCGAACACAAAGAGGATACGTGCGAGGCCTGTCTGGCTTTTTGGTCGAAGAAGATGCTGCGGGACCGGAGAGCTCGAAGACTTCAAATGGCGTAGACACCGGCCGGAAAACCCGACATTGAAGAAGAGGAGACATTCTCCATTCCAGATTCGGACTCGGACGAGCCCGAGAGTGAGCAGCCGACGAGGCAACAAACAGTGAGTAAACCAGCCCCGGCAAAAACTCACTCGAAAATCATGAAGGCCCAGGGGACGCCACCGCCGACAGGCCATGGCTTTACCCGAAAGCACGGTGACCAAGCATCGGCACCGAAAAAGGGCTCACAGCAGCCGAAGACATCCGACTCCGGTCTAGATACCGGCTCAGATTATACTCCGCACCGAGATACCGGCTCCGAGCAGATCCGGCACCGAGAAATCGGTACCCCAAAAGCCAAAAAGGTTTCTTCGGAGCAGAAAAAGACTACAGAAAAAGTTTGTGCCGAAACAAAGCTCCTATACGGACGAACAGGGCCTTTCCTCACAATTACAAGGCCACAGGTTTGAACAAGAACTGGGGATGGGAGAGCCAGACCATACACAGAGGAGGCTCCATATACAGAAGGACACTGGGAAAATAAGTACACTTCCCCCCCATTAAGATGAAGTGGAAGCTCTCATTCCACGAGGCGGAAATGCAGCCAAAAGCAAAAGTACCTAAAGAAAAAACAACAAGAAAAAACACCACCACAGTTTTCTCCACAGCCATCGCCACCGGCCTCACCACATCTGTCCCCAGTAGCAACACCACCAATGGTGCAGTCACCAACGCACACAGGGATAAGCCAAGATGACCCAGATGCATGGGATTTGTACGATGCACCAGTCTCTTATAATAGTCCAGACTGCTACCCGGCAAGGCCATCACCGCCAGAGGACAGTACTGCTTATATGCAGGTTGTTTCCAGGGCAGCTACTTTCCATAATGTAGCATTTCATTCGGAACCTATAGAAGATGACGTTTTGTTCAATACCCTGTCATCAACACATAGCCAATACCAAAGCTTGCCAGTGTTACCAGGCATGTTAAAACACGCCAAACAGGTGTTTCAAGACCCAGTCAAGAGTAGAGCCATAACACCTAGGGTGGAAAAGAAATATAAACCTCCCCCTACGGACCCTGTATACATTACGCAACAGCTGACTTCTGATTCAGTGGTAGTGAGAGCATCCCAGAAAAGGACAAACTAGCAAACTTCTGGGGACGCACCACCACCCGACAAAGAAAGTCGGAAATTCAATGCTGCAGGCAAAAGGGTGGCAGCACAAGCAGCCAATCAATGGCGAATTGCCAATTCGCCGGCCCTATTGACAAGATACGACAGGGCGCATTGGGACGAAATGCAACATTTCATTGAACACCTTCCCAAAGAGTTCCAAAAGCGTGCCCAACAGGTTGTAGAGGAGGGCCAACCCATCTCCAACAATCAAATAAGGTTGGCTATGGACGCAGCAGACACGGCGGCCAGAACAGTAAACACGGCGGTCACAATTCTGAGACACGCATGGCTACGTACCTCCAGATTTAAGCCAGAGATCCAGCAGGCTGTGCTAAATATGTCATTCAACGGACAACAATTGTTTGGGCCGGAAGTGGATACAGCAATAGACAAACTAAAGAAAGACACTGACACGGCCAAAGCCATGGGCGCGCTCTACTCCCCACAGAGCAGAGGCATTTTTAAGAAGCCACACTTTAGAGGGGGGTTTCGAGCCCAAAGCACAGAACCCTCTACCTCACAGGCCAGACCCACATATCAGGGCCAATACCAAAGAGGAGGCTTCAGGGGACAATCTAGAGGTGGACAGTTCCCTAAAACAAGAGGAAAATTCCAAAGCCCAAAAACCCCACAAACTAAACAGTGACTCCAACGTCACAAACCCCCAACACACAACACCAGTGGGGGGGAGACTCACAGATTATTACCAAAATTGGAAATACATAACTACAGACTCGTGGGTCCTAGCCATTATCCAACATGGTTATTGCATAGAATTCCTACAAATACCACCAAAGGTGCCTCCAAGAGCACACAACATGTCAAAACAACACTTAGATCTGTTGCAACTAGAAGTCCAAGCGTTGTTACAAAAAGAAGCAATAGAACTAGCACCCAATCATCAAAAAGGAACAGGTGTTTACTCCCTGTATTTCCTAATTCCAAAAAAGGACAAAACACTGAGACCCATATTAGACCTCAGAACACTAAATCTTTACATCAAATCAGATCACTTTCACATGGTGACACTTCAAGACGTGATTCCCTTGCTCAAACAACAGGACTACATGTCAACATTAGAGCTCAAGGATGCTTACTTCCACATACCCATACATCCTTCCCACAGGAAATACTTACAGTTTGTAATCCAAAGCGTGCATTACCAATTCAAAGTGTTACCGTTCGGGATAACAACAGCACCAAGGGTATTCACAAAATGCCTTGCGGTAGTAGCTGCTCATATCAGGAGGCAGCACATACACGTATTCCCTTACTTGGAAGATTGGTTAATAAAAACCAGCACTCAGCAACAGTGTTTTCAACACACAAAATAAGTCATAGAAACCCTTCACAAGCTAGGGTTCTCTATAAACTATCAAAAATCACATCTACAACCGTGTCAAATACAACAATACTTAAGAGCAACAATCAACACACAAAAAGGGATTGCCACTCCAAGTCCACAAAGGGTACAAGCATTCCAAGATGTAATACTAAACATGCACCCAAACCAACACTATCAAGTAAGGTTTGTGATGAAACTTCTAGGCATGATATCTTCATGCATAGCCATTGTCCCAAACGTGAGACTACACATGCGGCCCTTACAACAGTGCCTAGCAAAACAATGGACACAAGCACAGGGTCAACTTCAAGATCTAGTGTTGATAGACCGCCAAACACACTCCTCGCTTCAATGGTGGAATCCTATAAATTTAAACCAAGGGCAGCTATTCCAAGACCCTGCTCCTCAATACGTGATCACAACAGATGCTTCCATGGTAGGGTGGGGAGCACACCTCAACCAACACAGCATACGGGGACAATGGGACGCTCAACAAAGTCAACTTCATATAAATCATCTAGAACTTCTAGCAGTATTTCTAGCATGGAAAGCAATTCAACCGTTAATAGCCCACAAACACATTCTTGTCAAAACAGAAAACATGACAACAATGTATTACCTAAACAAACCGGGAGGGACACACTCTACACAGCTGTGTCTCTTAGCACAAAAGATTTGGCATTGAGCGGTTCACAATCACATTCGCCTAATAGCACAATACATCCCAGGAATTCAAAACCAGTTAGCCGACAATCTCAGTCGAGATCACCAACAAACCCACGAATGGGAAATTCACCCCCAGATACTACAAACTTACTTTCAAAGCTGGAGAACACCACGAATAGACCTATTCGCAACAAAAGAAAACACAAAATGCCAAAACTTCGCGTCCAGGTATCCGCACCCTCACTTCAAGGGCAATGCATTATGGATGAGTTGGTCAGGGATATTTGCTTACGCTTTTCCCCCTCTCCCACTCCTTCCGTATCTAGTAAACAAATTGAGTCAAAACAAACTAATACTAATAGCACCAACTTGGGCTCGCCAGCCATGGTACACAACACTACTAGATCTGTCAGTAGTACCTCATATCAAACTACCAAACAAACCAGATCTGTTAACTCAGCACAAACAACAGATCAGACACCCAAATCCAGCATCGCTGAATCTAGCAATTTGGCTTCTGAAATCTTAGAATTTGGACATGTAGACCTTACACAAGAATGTATGGAGGTCATTAAACAAGCAAGAAAACCTACTACAAGACATTGTTACGCAAATACATGGAAAAGATTTGTTTGTTACTGCCATAATAATCAAATTCAACCACTACATGTGTCCGCAAAAAACATTGTAAGTTACCTATTACACTTACAAAAATCTAATCTAGCTTTTTCGTCCATTAAAATACATCTCACTGCAATATCTGCCTACCTGCAGATTACACATTCAACATCACTCTTTAGAATCCCAGTCATCAAAGCATTTATGGAGGGTCTAAAGAGAATCATACCCCCAAGAACACCACCAGTTCCCTCATGGAACCTCAATATTGTACTAACACGACTCATGGGTCCACCATTTGAACCCATGCACTCTTGTGAAATGCAATACTTAACCTGGAAAGTAGCCTTTCTAATAGCTATCACATTTCTTAGAAGAGTAAGTGAAATACAAGCGTTTACTATACAAGAACCCTTTATACAAATACACAAACATAAAGTAGTTCTACGCACAAATCCAAAATTTTTACCAAAAGTTATATCACCGTTCCACCTAAACCAAACAGTGGAACTCCCAGTCTTTTTTTCCACAGCCAGACTCAGTAGCTGAAAGAGCCTTACATACATTAAACATTAAAAGAGCACTAATGTGTTACATTGATAGAACAAAACAATTTCGCAAGACAAAACAATTGTTTGTAGCCTTCCAAAAACCTCATACAGGAAATCCAATATCCAAACAAGGCATTGCCAGATGGATAGTGAAATGTATTCAAGCCTGCTATATTAAAGCAAAGAGAGAACTGCCTATTACCCCAAAGGCACACTCCACTAGAAAGAAAGGTGCCACAATGGCCTTTCTAGGAAATATACCTATGACAGAAATATGTAAGGCAGCCACATGGTCTATGTCTCATACATTCACAAAACACTACTGTGTAGATGTGTTAACAACACAACAAGCCACAGTAGGACAGGCAGTATTACAAACAACTTCAACTCCTACAGGCTGAACCACCGCTTTTGGGGAGATAACTGCTTACTAGTCTATGCACAGCATGTGTATCTGCAGCTACACATGCCATCGAACGGAAAATGTCACTTACCCAGTGTACATCTGTTTGTGGCATTAGTCGCTGCAGATTCACTGGAGCCGTTTAGAAGTTGATCTTGAACATTTGTAAATTTGTAAATATATCACTTTAAACTACATTATGTACATGCGTATTCACTCCATTGCATGGGCACTATTACTATAATCAGGGATGTGGAATCCTATCACCCGACACCCGGGACATCTTGTTTGGGGTCAAGGGCAACAAGTTTTTATGTTTACTTTGTCCTTGGGACAAGTAGGCCCAACCCTCTGCAGCACAAACCCTTTGGCTGTCTGTTTACAGAGAGTGGAACTCTCTGCAGTTGAGGTAATGTGTTTCCAAAAGATAATACTGTTCGAACTTGTATTTATGGTTCATTATTTGAAAGTCTTCATTATTAGGGTGAGTGCTGTAAATAAATGTTTTAAGGTCATACTTCACTACTGACGTTGGTTCCAGTACAAAAAAAAAAAACGTGTATACACATGTTTGAAACTATGAGGCTATGTATAATGCTCCCAGAATGCTCTCTGATTAGATGCAAATGAAGTGTCATTTAGTAAAATGTGTTGATGCATGCTAGTCTTTCCCAAAAATATTTCTAATGGAAAATCAGTGTAACCATTTTCAACACGAATATGGGAAGCATGAAAATAAACAACCACTGACAAAGCCAACTGATCTGACATATTTTTAGAAGTCTTTTAGTTTCATCAATGCGTGTCTTGTTTTGACATGGCTTTTGTAACACTTTATTGTTGTGGGAGCTACCAGGCCCTCAATATTGTAACAAACACTGGAAAAAAAAAAAAAAAAAAGTTTTTGAACTCTAAAAGCCCACATTGCCACCAGTGGCATAACAAAAGCCCCGTAGCCGCCCTCCAGGGGGCCCCTTCAGCACAGCACCTGCCCTGAGTGAGTCTGGAGAGGGGTCTCCTCCATGTTCTTTGCAAAGGGGCACCCTCCAGTTTCGTTACGTCACTGATTGCCACTGTAGTTCCTGACACTGAACAAAACTACTTTGTGTGCCAATATGCTCCTTGTGGAAGAGCAGAATGCGATCACTCACAGTAAAGCTAGCCGAAAGAGAGAGAAATAGAAGTTTAATAAAAACAAAATGTCTTTGTTAACACCAGACCTAATTAGGGACCAAGACCCACATGTAGGTAGCTTTTTGCATGTCCCAAACAGTGACTTTTGCTGTTTGCGGCGTGCAAAAAGCACATTGCGATGCACAAACCCAGTTTTGCGATTCAGTAACCGGGAATGCAAACAAGGTAACACACCCCCTGCCATCCCCCCCTACCGCCCTCCCCCACCCACCCCTAGGTAAGTAAACTGTGTAGAGGAGTGCCGGGGGTATCAGAAAACCACAAAGGTAAGTAACAAAGTACCCCCCAGCGACCAGGAATGCAAGAGTAAAACACTGGATTTTCCCCAAACCACCCAAAAGGAGGAAAAGGAGAAAAATAAGACACCCAGAGAAGACTGCAAGAAAACCAGTGTTGGATTCCTGAAGAAAGAAAACATGTGGAGAGAGGGAACCAAGTCCAAGAGTCACAGTGGAGTCCACAGGAGCAGAAGCAGCACCCACAGGAGTCCCACAGGACTGGGACACAGGAGTCTCAGAAGGAGGCCATGCAGCACTACAGAAGAGGCTCCCACGCTGCAGGAGAACCATGCAGTAAGCTGTGCTTTGCAGAATGGAGTTCTGGGGAGTGGAGCTACACGTCGCCTGAAGATTCCTTGTCGGAGATGCGAACAAGCCTTGGCAGCTATAAGAGACGCGGTGCATAGGGGTACTGTCTTGCGTGGGGATGCTTAACCAGGTAAGCACCTATCAGTAGGGGGCTTTGATGTCACCCGCCTGGCCTGGCCATTCAGATGCTCCCAGAGTTGCCTGCCAACCTTAGAAACAAGAGGGCAGAACCCAGGGACACTCTGGAGGAGCTTTGGGCACCACCCCTGGGGTGGTGTTGAACAGGGGCGTGGTCACTCCCCTTTCCATTGTCCCTGAACTGTTGTGGACTGGTTCATGCACGAAGGGCACCAAATGTGCCCTTCAAAGCGAACCAGCGGGTTGGGGAGGCTACCTCTCTCAAGCAAGTCACCCCTGTTTCCAAGGGGCGAGGGTGTTGCCTCCCTCTTCTAAAGACAATTCTTTGTTCTGTCTTCCTGGGCTCGATCAGAGCCAGCAGCAGGAGGGCAGAAACCTGTCTGAGGGGTGGCAGCAGCTGGGCTGCCCAAAAAACTCTAGGACTGGTGGTAGCAATGCTGGGGGTCCTCTAAGAAGCCCCCTGAGTGTATGGAATCATACTTCCAATACTTGGAACAGTATTGGGGTATGATTCCGACACGTTTGATACCAAACATTCCCAGGTTCGGAGTTACCATTATGTAGCTGGACATAGGTAGTGACCTATGTCCATTACTCATGTAAAATGGCGTCCCCCACACTCACAAAGTCCAGGAAAATGGATCTGGAGTTTGTGGGGGCTCCTCTGATAGTGCAGGGGTGCCCTCACACACAGGTACCTGCACCCTGAGAGGGCCTACCATAGGGGTGACTTATAGTGACCTAGTGTAGTGACCTGTAGTAAAAACGGTAGCATGCACCCGTTTCATGCAGGCTACAATGGCAGGCCTGCAGAACCCCTTGCATGGGCTCCCTATGGGTGGCAGAATAACTGCTGCAGTACTTCAGGATCCCCTGGAACCCCAATGCCCTGGGTACCTTAGTACCGTATACTAGGGACTTAGATGGGGGGGACCAGTATGCCAATTGTGGGAAGAAAGGTAAGTAGCAACCAAATTTAGAGGAGTGTGCATAATCACTGGGGCCCTGGGTAGCAGGATCCCAGTGAACACACTGACAACAGGCAGAAAATGGGGGTAACCATGCCAAGAAAGGGGGCATTTTCCTACAACAGCCTGCTCCCCTTATGTGTATGAAAGTGGAAATATTGCAGTATGAATCTTTTTCTGGATTCACATGCTGTGCATCATTCAGCCACCTACTGGTTGGTTCCGGAATTGTATTTTTTTTTCTTTTCTTTTGAGCGTCATCGACCTTCATTTGGTGTCTGTTCCGTCCCCTGCATTACGTCAGGCTGCGCTCCTGAAGTTCCTGTGCGTGGTAGCCATCTTGAAATTCTTTTTTCTGTAGTTGGGTCTGGAAGCTAGGGCGGAGCTGAAAAGTTTTTTAGAGACAATTCTGAAAACATAAAGAAAAATTAGAACGTTTTTTTCCCGGGAAGGTAACTCTGAAATCAACAGCAGCCGGGCCAGGGAGAGAGCCGAACATATCACCCAGCAAGGGACGCTAATGAAATCCATGGAGCAGGAGAATTAAGCAAGGAAGAGGGTGTTGGGAGCGATGGATGGAAAGCACCCCATTTAAATTCTTCCCGAACTGCCACCATAAATTTACCCAACGTGACCCACACGAAGTCTGCAACCTCTGCCTCCCAAGAGATCACAGACGAGGGCTGCGCAAGGCCTGTGCCTCATTTGTCCCCAAAACCCTCAGAACAACCTGAAAGCAGAGGGAGGAACACCACACAATGATGTGGAGCCAAAAACATTAGGAGTGGCTGAAGCAACTAGGTCTGTCTAGCTACGACGAGAAAGTGGGAGGGGCAGATCTGACACTTTGGGGGTGAGATGTCGAATTCCTTGAGGGGGACCCAGAGAAAAAATGCACTTAGGAGAAGATGACAAAGGACGTCGAAAAGAGACGCAAAAAAGTAAAGCCACTGAAAGAATCGGAGGAGAAAATCCCCCAGAAAAAATACCTCAAGGCAGTCCCGATGTCCGAGAAAACGACGATCGAGGGCCAGCCACACTCGAGAACCCCAAGGATCCTGGACCAGGGATACAGAAGAGGGCCAGACATGGAAACAGGCGAAATCCACCCTTGGGGAAAGAAACCCCTTGAAGCCGTTGGGGGAATGTAGGAAGTTGGCTCTGTATATACTATCTCAAAGTAAGAGATAGTGTGCACAGAGTGCAAGGGTTCCCCTTAGAGGTAAGATGGTGGCAAAATTAGATAATTATAACGCTCTATTTTGTGGCAGTGTGGTTGAGCAGTAGGCTTATCAGAGGGTAGTGTTATGCATTTGTTGTACACACAGGCAATAAATGAGGCACACACACTCAGACTTAACTCCAGGCCAATAGTTTTTATATAGAAAAATAACTTTTTTTATTTATTTTTAGAACCACAAGTTCAAGATTTGAAGTAAATACATAAAATGCAAGGTACTCCACACAGGTAAGTTAGGCACTTTGAATTAGAGCAAAAACACATACAGTTTTTGTTAAAATGGCAATAAGCTATTTTAAAAGTAGACAGTGCAAAAATCAACAGTTCCCGAGGGAGGTAAGTATTGGTTAGATTGTGAGGTAAGTAAGACACTTACAAGTCACAGTTCCTGGGCATAGGCAGCCCACCGTTGGGGGTTCAAGGCAACCCCAAAGTTACCACACCAGCAGCTCAGGGCCGGTCAGGTGCAGAGGTCAAAGAGTTGCCCAAAACACATAGGCGCCTATGGAGAACAGTGATGCTCTTGTTCCAGTCTGCCAGCAGGTAAGTACCCGCGTCCTCGGGGGCAGACCAGGGGTGTTTTGTAGAGCACTGGGTGGGGGGAGAACACAAGTAGGCACACAAAACACACCCTCAGCGGCACAGGGGCCACCCGGTGCAGTGTGCGAAACAGGTGTTGGGTTTTGTTTTGGATTCAATGGAGGGACCCGGGGGTCACTCTAGCGGTGCAGGCAGGGCACAGAGGGGGCTTCTCGGGCCAGCCACTGACTAGGCTAGGCAGAGGGTCGCCTGAGGGGTCACTCCTGCACTGAGATTATGTTCCTTCTGGTCCTGGGGCTGCGGGTGCAGTGCTTGGTCCAGCCGTCAGGTCCTTTGTTACAGGCAGTCGCGGTCAGGGTGAGCCTCTGGATTCTCTCTGCATGCGTAGCTGTGGGGGTCCAGGGCGGTCGTCTCGGACTACTCACGGGGTCGCAGTCGCCTGGGAGTACCCCCTGTGGTGTTGGTTCTCTGGATCTCGAGCTGGGGCTGTCGTGTGCAGAGGGTGAAGTCTCACGCTTCCGGCGGGAAGAGTGAAGTCCTTAGAAGTTGCAGAAAGTTGCAATATTGTTGCTTTTTGTTGAGCAGAGCCGCTGCTCACGGGAGTTTCTTGGTCCTTAGGTTCAGGGCAGTCCTCTGAGGCTTCAGAGGTCGCTGGACCCTGTTGGATGCGTTGCTGTTGCAGGTTTTCCTGTCAGGAGACAGGCCGGTAGGGCTGGTGCCAAAGCAGTTGTCACCTCAGGGCTTTCAGGTATGCAGTCCTTCTTCTTAGTTCAAGTTGCAGGAATCTGATTTCCTGGGTTCTTGGGTGCCCCTAAATACTAAATTTAGGGGTGTGTTTAGGTCTGGGAGGGCAGTAGCCAATGGCTACTGTCCTGGAGGGTAGCTACACCCTCTTTGTGCTTCCTCCCTGAGGGGTCGGGGTCACATCCCTAATTCTATAGGGGGAATCCTCCAAAACTAAGATGGAGGATTACTAAAGGCAGGGGTCACCTCAGCTCAGGGCACCTTAGGGGCTGACCTGACTGGTGGGTGACTCCTTGTTTTTCTCATTAACTCCTCCAGCCTTGCCGCCAAAAGTGGGGGCAGTGGCTGGAGGGGTGGGCATCTCCAATAGCTGTGATGCCCTGGGGTGCTGTAACAAAAGGCATGAGGCTTTGAGGCTCACTGCCAGGTTACAGTTCCTGCATGGGGAGGTGAGAAGCATCTCCACCCAGTGCAGGGTTTGATTCTGTCCTCAGAGAGGACAAAGGCTCTCACCACAGGGGGGCAGAAACGTGTCTCAAGTGGCAGGCTGGCTCAGACCAGTCAGTCCTGAAGTATTGGGTAAAATACAGGGGGCATCTTCTAAGATGCCCTCTGTGTGCATTTTGTAATAAATCCAACACTGGCATCAGTATGGGTTTATTATTCTGAGAAGTTTGATACCAAACTTCCCAGTATTCAGTGTAGCCATGATGGAGCTGTGGAGTTTGTTTTTGCAAACTCCCTGATCATATACTTAATATGGCTACACTGTACTTACAATGTCTTAGAATGGACTTAGACACTGTAGGGGCATATTCCTCATGCAGCTATGCCCTCACCTGTGGTATAGTGCACCCTGCCTTAGGGCTGTAAGGCCTGCTAGAGGGGTGACCTACCTATGCCAGAGGCAGTATTTTGTGGGCATGGCATCCTGAGGGGAATTCCATGTCGACTTTGCCTTTTTCTCCCCACCAACACATACAATCTGCAATGGCAGTGTGCATGTGTTAGGTGAAGGGTCCCTTAGGGTGGCACAACACATGTTGCAGCCCTTAGGGACCTTCCCTGGTCACAGGGCCCTTGGTACCACTGGTACCTTTCACAAGGGATGTATCTGTGTGCCAGGGGTGTGCCAATTGTGGAAACAATTGTACATTTTTAGTGAAAGAACACTGGTGCTGGGGCCTGGTTAGCAGGGTCCCAGCACACTTCAGTCAAGTCAGCATCAATATCACGCAAAACGTCAGGGGGGTGGTAACTGCAACAGGGAGCCATTGTCCTACAGGGAACATACGCTGAATAAAACAACCTTCGACAAAACAGGACGTCGAAAAGGCATAGGAAGTGGAAAAAAAGAGGTGTTGTCTGGAGGCTTAAATGGCAGCACTCCTGCAAAAAAAGAAGTTCGACGCACTAAAACAATTTCACCTAATCCCTCGACAGACTCTGTGGGCGCAGAAGAGGAGGAGATCGCCCTTCAAGCCCCAGCAACCTCGAACCAAACGAAGAAAAGATGGAAGAGGAGTTCTACGACTCTGAGCAGGAGGAAGCTATGGGGAGATTTGAGGACGATTGGAGTGTCCTCGAAACAGAGAGCCTAGAAGAGGAGGTCGACAACTACCCCTCAAAGCCTTCGCCTCCACCAACAGGCATCACATGCTTCAACAATCTGGTTAAGAGGGCAGCAGACACACATGGTGTACCTCTGGAAGAAGAGAAAGGGGACTCCTGCTTCCTACTGGAAACCTTCAAGCAAGGGGAATCTATTCCTACCCATGCTACCCAACCCTGGACCAGGGTAAGGAGGCCTTAAGGGAACCTGCGGCAGCCAATGGAGTTACAGCAAGGGTGGAAAAGAAGTACAAGCCCTCTCAAAAGGAACCCAATTAAATTCAGGGGAACACGGTTGTAAGGAAATGCCTCCTTGGCATGGTTACCCCCTGACTTTTTGCCTTTGCTGATGCTATGTTTTGATTTGAAAGTGTGCTGAGGCCTGCTAGCCAGGCCCCAGCACCAGTGTTCTTTCCCTAACCTGTACTTTTGTTTACACAATTGGCACACCCTGGCATCCAGGTAAGTCCCTTGTAACTGGTACCCCTGGTACCAAGGGCCCTGATGCCAGGGAAGGTCTCTAAGGGCTGCAGCATGTCTTATGCCACCCTGGAGACCTCTCACTCAGCACAGACACACTGCTTGCCAGCTTGTGTGTGCTAGTGAGGACAAAACGAGTAAGTCGACATGGCACTCCCCTCAGGGTGCCATGCCAGCCTCTCACTGCCTATGCAGTATAGGTAAGACACCCCTCTAGCAGGCCTTACAGCCCTAAGGCAGGGTGCACTATACCATAGGTGAGGGTACCAGTGCATGAGCATGGTACCCCTACAGTGTCTAAACAAAACCTTAGACATTGTAAGTGCAGGGTAGCCATAAGAGTATATGGTCTGGGAGTTTGTCAAACACGAACTCCACAGCACCATAATGGCTACACTGAAAACTGGGAAGTTTGGTATCAAACTTCTCAGCACAATAAATGCACACTGATGCCAGTGTACATTTTATTGCAAAATACACCCCAGAGGGCACCTTAGAGGTGCCCCCTGAAACTTAACCGACTGTCTGTGTAGGCTGACTAGTTCCAGCAGCCTGCCACACTGGAGACATGTTGCTGGCCCCATGGGGAGAGTGCCTTTGTCACTCTGAGGCCAGTAACAAAGCCTGCACTGGGTGGAGATGCTAACACCTCCCCCAGGCAGGAGCTGTGACACCTGGCGGTGAGCCTCAAAGGCTCACCCCTTTTGTCACAGCCCAGCAGGGCACTCCAGCTTAGTGGAGTTGCCCGCCCCCTCCGGCCACGGCCCCCACTTTTGGCGGCAAGGCTGGAGGGAACAAAGAAAGCAACAAGGAGGAGTCACTGGCCAGTCAGGACAGCCCCTAAGGTGTCCTGAGCTGAGGTGACTCTAACTTTTAGAAATCCTCCATCTTGCAGATGGAGGATTCCCCCAATAGGGTTAGGATTGTGACCCCCTCCCCTTGGGAGGAGGCACAAAAAGGGTGTACCCACCCTCAGGGCTAGTAGCCATTGGCTACTAACCCCCCAGACCTAAACACGCCCTTAAATTTAGTATTTAAGGGCTACCCTGAACCCTAGAAAATTAGATTCCTGCAACAACAAGAAGGAGGACTGCCCAGCTGAAAACCCCTGCAGAGGAAGACCAGAAGACAACAACTGCCTTGGCTCCAGAAACTCACCGGCCTGTCTCCTGCCTTCCAAAGAACTCTGCTCCAGCGACGCCTTCCAAAGGGACCAGCGACCTCTGAATCCTCTGAGGACTGCCCGGCTTCGACGACGACAAGAAACTCCCGAGGACAGCGGACCTGCTCCAAAAAGACTGCAACTTTGTTTCAAGAGGCAGCTTTAAAGAACCCTGCAACTCCCCGCAAGAAGCGTGAGACTTGCAACACTGCACCCGGCGACCCCGACTCGGCTGGTGGAGAACCAACACCTCAGGGAGGACCCCCGGACTACTCTACGACTGTGAGTACCAAAACCTGTCCCCCCTGAGCCCCCACAGCGCCGCCTGCAGAGGGAATCCCGAGGCTTCCCCTGACCGCGACTCTCTGAAACCTAAGTCCCGACGCCTGGAAAAGACCCTGCACCCGCAGCCCCCAGGACCTGAAGGACCAGACTTTCACTGTAGGAGTGACCCCCAGGAGTCCCTCTCCCGTGTCCAAGTGGAGGTTTCCCCGAGGAAGCCCCCCCTTGCCTGCCTGCAGCGCTGAAGAGATCCCTTGATCTCTCATTGACTAACATTGCAAACCCGACGCTTGTTTCTACACTGCACCCGGCCGCCCCCGCGCTGCTGAGGGTGAAATTTCTGTGTGGGCTTGTGTCCCCCCCGGTGCCCTACAAAACCCCCCTGGTCTGCCCTCCGAAGACGCGGGTACTTACCTGCAAGCAGACCGGAACCGGGGCACCCCCTTCTCTCCATTGCAGCCTATGCGTTTTGGGCACCACTTTGAACTCTGCACCTGACCGGCCCTGAGCTGCTGGTGTGGTGACTTTGGGGTTGCTCTGAACCCCCAACGGTGGGCTACCTTGGACCAAGAACTGAACCCTGTAAGTGTCTTACTTACCTGGTAAAACTAACAAAAACTTACCTCCCCCAGGAACTGTGAAAATTGCACTGTGTCCACTTTTAAAACAGCTATTTGTGAATAACTTGAAAAGTATACATGCAATTGAAATGATTCAAAGTTCCTAATGTACTTACCTGCAATACCTTTCAAACAAGATATTACATGTTAAATTTGAACCTGTGGTTCTTAAAATAAACTAAGAAAATATATTTTTCTATAACAAAACCTATTGGCTGGATTTGTCTCTGAGTGTGTGTACCTCATTTATTGTCTATGTGTATGTACAACAAATGCTTAACACTACTCCTTGGATAAGCCTACTGCTCGACCACACTACCACAAAATAGAGCATTAGTATTATCTCTTTTTACCACTATTTTACCTCTAAGGGGAACCCTTGGACTCTGTGCATGCTATTCCTTACTTTGAAATAGCACATACAGAGCCAACTTCCTACACCAGCGACCTCTGAATCCTCAGAGGACTGCCCTGCTCTAGAAGGACCAAGAAACTCCCGAGAACAGCGGCCCTGTTCACCAAAGACTGCAACTTTGTTTCCAAAGAAGCAACTTCAAGACAACTGCGTTTCCCGCCAGAAGCGTGAGACTTGCAACTCTGCACCCGACGCCCCCGGCTCGCCTTGTGGAGAAACGACACTTCAGGGAGGACTCCCCGGTGACTACGAGACCGTGAGTAGCCAGAGTTGCTCCCCCCTGAGCTCCCACAGCGACGCCTGCAGAGGGAATCCCAAGGCTCCCCCTGACCGCGACGCCTCGAAAAGACTCTGCACCCGCAGCCCCCAGGACCTGAAAGATCGGAACTCCAGTGCAGGAGTGACCCCCAAGAGGCCCTCTCCCTTGCCCAGGTGGTGGCTACCCCGAGGAGCCCCCCCCTTGTCTGCCTGCATCGCTGAAGAGACCCCTTGGTCTCCCATTGATTTTCATTGGAAACCCGATGTGTGTTTGCACACTGCACCCGGCCGCCCCCGTGCTGCTGAGGGTGTACTTTCTGTGCTAACTTGTGTCCCCCCGGTGCCCTACAAAACCCCCCTGGTCTGCCCTCCGAAGACGCGGCTACTTACCTGCGAGCAGACTGGAACCGGGGCACCCCCTTCTCCATTGAAGCCTATGCGTTTTGGGCACCACTTTGAACTCTGCACCTGACTGGCCCTGAGCTGCTGGTGTGGTAACTTTGGGGTTGCTCTGAACCCCCAACGGTGGGCTACCTTGGACCCAAACTTGAACCCCGTAGGTGGTTTACTTACCTACAAAAACTAACAAATACTTACCTCCCCCAGGAACTGTTGAAAATTGCACTGTCTAGTTTTAAAATAGCTATATGTGATTTATTTGAAAAGTATATATGCTATTGTGATTATTCAAAGTTCCTAAAGTACTTACCTGCAATACCTTTCATTTGAAGTATTACATGTAAAACTTGAACCTGTGGTTCTTAAAATAAACTAAGAAAAGATATTTTTCTATACAAAAACCTATTGGCCTGGAATTGTCTGAGTGTGTGTTCCTCATTTATTGCCTGTGTGTGTACAACAAATGCTTAACACTACTCCTTTGATAAGCCTACTGCTCGACCACACTACCACAAAATAGAGCATTAGTATTATCTCTTTTTGCCACTATCTTACCTCTAAGGGGAACCCTTGGACTCTGTGCATACTATTCCTTACTTTGAAATAGTGCATACAGAGCCAACTTCCTACAACGGCAGACTCCATAATTGTCACAACGGTAAGAAGGAGGAGCAATGCACACTGCTCTACAAGTCCCCCTCCGGAAAGAGAAAGCAAAAGGCTGGAAATGGTGTTAAGGAAGATGGAAAGAGAAACGGCAGCACATTGGCGTAAAGCCAACTCCAACGTCCTCCTAAACAGATACGGCCAACAACAGCGGGGCGAAATTGAGGAACTCATAAAGGAACTCCCAGAAGGAGATAAGAAAAGGGCAAAGACGATTATACAGGAGGGAAAAACCATCACTAACGCAGGCATAAAATCAGCACTGGATGCCACCGACACAGCCAGCAGGCAAATGTGCACAGGGACAACACTCAGAAGGCACGCACGGCTGAAAATATCATGTTTCATAACAGAATTACAGGCCTTCCTAATGAACATGCATTTCACTGGAGAGGCCTTATTTAGCCATGAGGTGGACGACTCCTTTCAACAAATCAAAAAAGACAACAATACAGTCAAGGTGATGGGGGTACTACAATACAGAGGCAAGTTCAGGAGAGGGAGGACCATCAGAAGGCCCACAGGAAGAGGAGCCTTTACCTCTGGCCAACAGCAACTACAGCATGCAACCCAGGGGTGTACTCTACAGGGTGGCCAACAAAGCAGTTACCAGCAATGGCAACACCCTACGAGACAGCCCTTTTGCAGTAAAGGGAGAGCAAGGGCCCAACCCCCATATAAGAGGTGGAGCATCCTAGTGACTTACAAATACCCCCAAGCACTCAAACAACACCAGTTGGGGGCAGAATATCTGTGCCCACAACAGTGGGAGAAAATTACTACAGACAATTGGGTACTAAACGCTGCTGTATAGAACTCTCAAAACTACCACCACCAAAGCCACCATGGAATAAATGATATCAGAGAACAGAACTGGTACAACTAAAAGGAGAGGTGAAAGAACTTGCTAAAACAGGCAATAGAAAGAGTATAAAAAAAGAATTAAACAAGGGAAACTACTCACCCTACTTCTTGGTGCCAAAATAAGGCCTTACACTAAGACCGATCCTGGACCTCAGGTTCATAAACAAATGTATCCGCACTCAGCATTTCAAGATGACAAACTTACAGGAGGTAATACCACTTATGCAAAGACTACATGGCAACCATAGCTCTTCAGGATGCCTATCTGCACATACCAATAAACCAGGCACACAAGAAATACCTCAGATTCGCACTCGGAGTGCACTACCAATTCAAGGTCTTCCCCTTTGGAATAAAATCAGCACTAAGGGTTTTCACAAAATGCCTGGCAACAGTTGTGACATCCCTAAGAAGAAAGGGAATGCATGTGTACCCCTACCTCGACGACTGACTTATAAAGGTACATACAAAGGAGAAATGTCAATGAGACACCAAAACAGTTATCACAACCCACTAGTGCTAGGGATCAGTATAAGTCTCCAAAAATCATCACCAAAACCACAACAAGAAAAGGTCTTCCTAGGAGCCAGACTCAGTGTGAGGAAAGCACAGGCTTACCCTGTCCAGAAGAGGGTACAGGCAACCACAGAGCAAACTCACCTTTATCAGATGGGACGATCTCTGACAGTGAGGACAGTGTTGAAACTCATGGGCATTATTGGTAGCTTTCATTCTCTTCGTACCACATGCAAGACTACCCAAACGACCATTCCAAGAATGGCTAACCAATAATTGGTCACAAACCACAGAGTTGGGAGGATCTAGTGGTTGTAACAGAAAGAATACAAAAGGAAATGCAATGATGGGCATCCAAACACATAACCAAGGGAAGACCTTTCAAGACAACTCCCTCTGTGACCATCACAACTGATGCATCCCACAACTGGAGCACACACGGACAATTTAAGAATCCAAGGCCAATGGAACAAGACGGATGCGATAAAACACACCAGTTTTCTAGAACTGAAGACAGTGTTACTGGCCCTGAAAGCATTGCAAAGGCAAATATCAGGGGAAATGGTGCTGATGCAGACAATACACCACCAATGTTCTACCTGGACAAGCAAGGGGATACAAAATTGTTCACTCTAAGCAGGCTAACCCAAGAAATATGGAAGTGGGCAATATCTTGGGGGATCAACCTACAAACAAGCCACCTACCAGGAAAGAACAACATATAGGCAGACAGACTAAGCAAATGTGAAAATAGCACACATGAATGGGAGATAAAACAAAGGAACCTACAAAGAAATTTCAGGATTTAGGGCATACCAACAATCAACCTTTTTGCATCAGCAGAAAACAGAAAATGCCAACACTTTGCCTCCAGGTTTCCACACCACCAGTCAGAAAGGAATGCCCTGTCACTAAATCAGGGAGATTTGCTTAAGCCTTCCCCCGATTCCCCTAATACCAAAGGTACTGGAGAGGGCCAGGAGACCAGGAACAAACCTCATCCGTATAACCCCTCAATGGGCCAGACAAGCATGGTACTCGGATCTACCTGAACCGTCCAAGGGACAGAGGATAAAGATCAAAATGGCACGAGACTTAGTCACAACACAAAGGGGGCAAGTGTTCCACCTGGAACCAGCAACACTCAATCTAGCAGCATGGTGCCTGAATACATAGAATTTGGACACCTAAACCTACCACCCAGAATCATGGCGATGCTAAAGATAGGAAACCAACAACCGCTTTGCATCAAAATGGTCCAATTTCCTATGGTGCACAGGAAATAATAACCTAGAAACAATAATCTAGGCAGGAGGCAGTAATAACCTATCTCACACAGCTGCTAGACCGCAGAATCAACTACTCTTCTCTCAAGGTACACTTGGTGGCAGTCGTGGCCTACACCAGAGGAACATTATTTAAAAGTTTCTTTACAGCACCTGCTATGAAAAATTTTCCGGAAGGAGGCAACACAATTGCCCCTCCAAGAAGGGCACCAGCCCTGATGTGAAGCTTAAACACAAGTCATGACAAAACCATTCAAACCCATGCACAAGGCCGAACACGGGGTTACCACTCTAAAGACTGCCTTCCTAATAGCTAACATGTCGCTTCGGAGAGTACGCGCGATTCAAGCCCTAACAATACAAGATCCATACATGCAAATCCACAGAGACAAGTTCTCAAAACAAACCCACAATTCCTACCCAAGGTGGTCACCAAATTCCACGTCAATCAAACCATACAGTTACCAGTCTTCTTTAAAAACCCATAAACAGCAATGGAGAAAGGGCACTAATCTAATACTTGGAGGAGACCAAGAGTCTCCGCAAAGGGAACCAACTGTTCGTAGCATATGCTAAATCCAACAGAGGCGTCCCCGTCACAAAGGGGACTATTGCGTGATGGATCATAGAAACAATCCAAATGTGCTACGCAGTAGCAGGCAAACAGCTGCCTCACTGCCCAAAGGTGCACTCAATAAGAAAAAAGTATGCAACCCTGGCATTCATAGCAAACGTGCCCATAGACACTATCTGGGCAGCAGCAACATGGGCATGCTCACACATCCACAAAACACTTATGTGGACATCCAGATGCATAAAAAAGCCCAGTGGGACAGAAAGTACTACAGCACTTGTTTGCAGGCTCATCATTCCAACACAGCCAACCCAATTGAAGGGAAAAACCGCTACACAATCTGATGCACAGCATGTGAATCCAGAAAAGGATTCATGCTGCAAAACTATATGGTTACTTACCAGTAGGAGTAGCTTTGCAGCCTGAAGAGTTTTCTGGATTCACATGCGACACACCCACCTCCCCAGAAATGAGAACAGGACAAACAGGTAGGGAAGAGGTCAAAAAATACAAAAAAGGGAGAAACAGGAGGCAGAACCACAGCCAGAAAAAAGAATCTGAAGATGGCTACCACGCATAGGAACTTCCGGGGTGCCTTCTGACGTCGTGCAGAGGACAGACCAAACACCAAATGTTGGTCGACGACCCACAAAAGAAAAAAAAATAGAGAGAGAATTCTGGACCCAACCACTAGTTGGTGGAATTATGCACAGCATGTAATTCTAGAAAAATCTTCAGGCTGCAAAACTACTCCTACTGGTAAGTAACCAATTCATTGTATAGTGCAAACCTAGCAAAAAAGGCTGCAGAGTGTTGTGTATACTCTCCCTTTATTAACGCAGGGCTACATCTGCAATTATAAAATGTCAGTAAGGAACTTCAACCCCAGAGACTGAGCTAGATGTGCTTCTAGGCCACCACTGGAAGGAAGTGCCTATTTAATATTAGTGAAGTGCAGATGAAATGACTAATTTCGTTGCCTGCTTTTGAAACCAAAGCAACCTGTTAACAGAAATCATTCAACCAGGTCCATCTTTTTCTGAGCCATTCTTTAATTACCCAAGCCTCTTACGGAGACCCTTATAGCCTATTGACCCAAGCCATACTCTGGCTCTCCAGGCAAAATAGGTCCCCCACACCTCTAGTATTTCTGAACCCAATTTTGACACGCATACTATGTCTGAAAGCATGGTGGTAGGAGTGTTAATAAGTAACTCCGCTCCTAATGCCTTTCAATCCTCCGGCTAGATCCTCTAAAAAATATATTTTATTTTTTTAAAGATTGTTGTTTTTGGCCTTAAGGTCCTTGAATGTGGAGTGTCTTCTGGGCAGCCCACCCATGCTTTATGGGACATGGTCACGAAACTTCATGTTGAGCCATGTCACTTTTCCTGTGATTCGTCAAGCAGTTCCACCAACAGTACAGGAGATTAATTTTTTTTCCACTGGGGCTAGCCTACATTTGCAGCAGCAGGCCCAGACCTTTTGGGGCATAGGTCTTGGTCACAGCTGAGGGTGTTTACATCAGCAGGGACAGCTCTCCTCCACCTCTTCCATTGCAGCAAGCTGCTTTAACTTGCCCTCACAAGCCCAGGCTTAATCAATAAGAGGCAGGATAGGACATTTCCATTGGACAGATGGGTGTCCCATATTGTTGACAAGGGTACACCCTAGCTTTAATTTCCTTACTGCTCTGATCCTCCGTATCAGAGAGACTGTCAGCAGATCATTCCTCAATCTTGCTCAGTCTTGCTGCAAGAAGTTGACTTTTTGCTGACCAAAGATAGCATGAGACATGCGCCAGCTATGGAGAGACTAAAAGGATCCTGTTTCTGCTACTTCCTCATATCATAGAAGAGCAGAGGCCTCTCTTCACTGCATCCAGGAGCTTGGATGGTGTCCCTGGATTTGCAGGACACCCATGTTGATATATCAGTCCTTCAGTCTCACAGGTGTTCTCTGCAGTTTGTGATGGTGTTAGAGCACTACTTACTGTGCTCCCTTTTGGCCCCTTGAGTGTTAACGAATGTGATGGTGGTGATCGCTGACCACCTTTTAAGGTCTCACACGCATGTGCTTCCGTAACTTGACTATTGGCTGCTCAGGGCAGGCATGAAGTAGACAGTCGTAAATGACCACCCACCAGACCATCAAACTCTTGACATCTACTGGATTTTCTATCAATGAGCCACATTTCTGCCTGTGCCCCACCAAGAGGATTGTCTCAGGGTCTTTGGTGGTCTTAGATACACGCTACCGTGACGTGCAGCAGGCCACTCTCCCTTCTCCCAATGGACTTCAGGGGTTCTGATGGATGTGTCACTGCTGTTTTGTAGGGGTTCATCTGGGAGTAGGGAAGATCAGAGTCCGCTGGTCTCTAGCGGAGAGTCTGCTCCACCTCACCCTTTTGGCACTTCAGGTGACCCACCTAGTAGTAAAAGCCTTACTGCCATCCATTAAGGCAAGGCTTGTGCATGTCATTGACAAGTTGACTGCTGTGTGGTACTGCAACAAGCAGGTTGTATTAGGGTCCTATCCGTTGATGCCTAACACCTATGGAAGTGACTGGTCCAGCAGAACATCTTGCTGCTAGCCAACCATGTGGCATGGGTTTTGAACACAGCACAAGACAAACTGCGCAGTCTTTGGGTGGCTACTGACAAATGGCACTTCCTATCTGATGTGGCAAGGGACATCTTTAACCAAGCAGTCGCTTGCAGTTTCCTCCAGGCAATTAACTTTGGGACGCACTCCAACTGAGTTGAGAAAGAGATCTGCTGTACATGTTCCCACAACTTCTTCTCCTGCCTCAGGTTCTGAGAAATGTCTTGAGGAGCAAGTCCTAAATTATCTTGAAAGCCCCAGACTGGTCCAGGAGAGTATGGTACATTTAGTTTGAGCATTAGTATTTCTTTTTGTCTTGTTGATCCAGCTAACAGCTTAGGAGGACCAGGCACTCAAGTCTCCGCAACCTACAACTCCATGAATGGAGATTGTGTGGCTGGGTGATAGACTCCCCTGATTCAACCCTAAAAGAGGTTACATTTTTACAATGACTGTACACACTGCCATCATGCAGGTGATCAGCTCTTTGTTGAATTTTCTGGAACAAAAAAGGGAAGGCTTTGCAGAAATGATTATTAAGATGGATAGCTCTCTGCATTAAAATCTGCTATGTGCTGGTCAAGAAGCAACAAATGCAAGGCCTTGCAGGCTCATTGCAGGAGAGTCAAAGCTTCTATTGCCACTGTGACAAGGGAATGCTGGTTATGGACATCCTTTGGGCTATGATTGTGGGCAACAATGCACACGTTAACAGCTACTACTTTCTTGGTAACCAGGTTGGAGGGAAAGGCCATTTTGTCCACTTAGTCCTTCAAGTTCCCCTTGTCTAAACCCATTGCCTAAATCCTCCACCTTTGGAAGATACTGCTACAGTATCTATTCTTATTTTAGTAAAGTTGTTCATACTGGGTACTCTAATGTAAGTGAAGATGTTTCACTGCCTTTCCAACTCTCTGTTCTGTGGAGTGGACTCCTAGACATCATAGTTGGGCTTTGGGACAATGTCACCTGCAGTTTTTAATTAGTGTTCAGAGGGCATGGAATGTTAAATATTATGAAACTGATGCATATGCCGCTCCATTCCATAACTTCCCGGGCAGAATGGAATTACAAGGAGCTGCATGTCACCATCTATCCACACTCAGGAGTTTTGCTAAAATAATTCTCCAGGTACCATCTGGATTCTGATGATATTCTTGGGGTGAAGAATTTGCAGTTTGAGTATCTACCAGAAAGAGCATTACTTATTCATTTTTTTGTTCGAAGTCAGTCAAACCATTGATTTGCCATTTGTTTTTCTCTTCCCACCCTTTGTTGCACAAAGCGTTGTGAAGAAAGGCTGTGTGTAAAATATGGATCGCACTAAATTTTTTCAAATGACAGCAATTCTAGCTTTTGGTGAGCTCCACTTTTATTAGCCCATTTCCAAGATGCACTGTGCTAGGTTTATAGTTGAGTGTATTTAAATCTGTTATGGCAGAGCTAATGCCCACTACATATTGTAACTAGAGTATATTCCACTTGCAAAAAGTGAGCCACAGATCATCCATGTTAGCTTTACTATGTAGCATCTCATTGGTAGACAGTTGTAAAGCTGCAACATGGCTTACTAGCCATACATTCACCAAACACCTTTTGTGCGGTCATTACTGCCTGACGGGAGGCATAAGTAGGTCAAACTGCCCTTAAAACTTTGTTCAAAAAATCTATTACAGTTCACATGACACTGCATTAAAGTGAAGGGATCTGCATTTTAGTTCATGCAAAGCATGTAATCTATAACAGCACTTGCTGCAAACAGAAAACATCATGTTTAAGGCATGTGTGGCTGTAGATTCACATATGTAGCATAATCCCGCCATCTAGTGTTGGGCTTGGATGTGTCCAAGTTGTTTTTCTTCAAAAAGTCTTTGGAGTCACAAGGTAGTGACTCCTCCTCTTGCTAGAAATGTGCATGATCATTGATTCTATTGTTAGGTTGTTTTCTTATGCCGTTGGGTTAGGACGTATGCTCCTCTGCTCCGATTTGACACTGTCTGTCATTTCTCTGATACTGTCGGTCTTGTTTTTTTACCCCAGTTCGATCCTAATCTCCCTGGTTTAAAATGGGGTTTTCCATTCGGCTACAATCCTCATGGGCCTTTGTCCTTCGGGAAGGAATTTCTCTTTGGCATTCACACCAAGAAATGTCCACTTGGTGATGAAACTGACACTTTATTTTTTGCCCTTCTTGCCATGCCAAGTTCCCACACACTGACTAACATCAAGTGTGCAGCTGGTGCTTGTCCCTTGAACACGAGGAG
This sequence comes from Pleurodeles waltl, assembly GCF_031143425.1. NCBI lineage: Eukaryota > Metazoa > Chordata > Amphibia > Caudata > Salamandridae > Pleurodeles > Pleurodeles waltl. The sequence goes on from NC_090442.1 coordinate 483,708,846, forward strand.
ACAACTTCAAAATCCTGCAAGTCTCTTCCCTCAGAAAAGACACTCTGAGATGGAAGAGCTTCTTGACGCAGTGCTGAAGACACACCCGACCTCTTTGGTTCGGAAGACCCAGACCTCAAAGTGGATGCCCGTTCATCAGATGCTGACAGAAGCAACCTTTCCCTTGATGAGCTCTCCAGGTCGGCTATGGAAATGCAGACATCGCTCCTGGGCAAACAGAGTACTGTGCCCCCCACCTGCACCCGGCCACAGCAGATGTCATCAAAAACTCAACTGTCTTCTCACCAAATAACAAGACTGTTGTTGGGTCGCCACTGCCTCCGGGCCGTGATCAGCACTGACTGGTTGAGTCGGACACGCCCAAATTCTGTGTTGAATAAAAGCTGACCAAACAGCAAATTGCTGACCCCAAACCCACCACATTGAACTCTAGTTGAACTTCTGAACCAAAACACCATTCCAGTTCTTGACCATGAACATCAGCTTCAGAGCCTAAAGCGTTGGCAGCAAAAATAATACTGGCTAAACCTGCGTCAGAGCTGAAAACTCACACAGCTGCCAAACACTCAGTGGAAACAGTACAACGAGTGCTTGAGAGACTTCACCAGTAGCAGAAGCACTTAATGATTAACCCAGATAAAAACATATCATCACCAGACCCCCTCAATCAGGGGCACAGCCTGCAAAAAGACAGCTGTCTTTTGAGGAGGCTTTGGACATTACTCTTCTTTTTCTTCTTTCTTGGTAGAAGGATAGAGCAACCAGCCCACTACACACTAGCCCACCACCATCACAGACTGCTGTGCACACCCCATCACCACAACTCATTTGTTCACCCTATTGCTGAGTCACTGAGTTCTAAACACTCCTAGTTAGGGAATGGTGGGGATGAGGACCAATCCTCAATCTCAACTCAAGATCATCTGTGTGATTCAGATGATGCAGGTCAACCTGAAAATACAGACCCAGATCTAAATCTGGCCAAACCTTCTCCCCTGATGATACAGCAGCTTATCATGACTTAATAAGTAGAGCGCTTATATTCCATAAAGTACCTCTACATACTGTGCATCTAGAGGATGATTTTTATTTAAAACCCTCTTGTACAGTCCGTGTTCGGCACAATATCTGCCAGTTCTTAAGGGTATGCTTAGGCACACAAGACATTTTAAACAACCCCGTTAGGGCTAAAGTTATCACTGCCAGGGTCTAAAACAAATACAAACATTCACCAAATGACCCTATATATATATCAAGGGACAACTTACACCAGACTCCTTAGTGGTGGGCACAGCTCGTAAAAGGGCAAAAACTCAGACATCTGATGATGCGCTCCCACCAGATAAGGAGAACAAGAAAATAGAAGCAGCAGGTATGAGAGTGGCTGTACAGTCTGGCAACCATTCAAAGATTGCAAACTCCATTGGTCTCTTATCGCACTATGACAGGGCCCTCTGGGGTGAGATGGAGGATATTCGCCAGCAGGTGGCAAGCTGTCTGACCAGCGCACCCCCACCCCCCTCCCACCTCTCTACACATTCAACTACCATGTTGTTTTTGTGGCTTAGCTATGTAACACAGTTCTCTAATTTTTCTGAAGCTGCCTGTCTTTTACAAAACACGTCTGCTTCTGTGACTGGGATACTGCAGGAGGTGAGGAACGAAGCAACTTATCTCTGCATTCTGAATGATGTAGTCCAGAGGTATATCTTACTGAATTTCTGGCTGTATGAGTAAGATTTTCAGATTATCACTGTGGTGCATAACTAACCAACTAAAAAGATTGACAAGCGAGTAGAGTAGGACAGGTGGAAAAAGTATTGTTATTCCAGTAGGTAAATCAAATCAGTCTGTCTGAATGAAACACATGAAATTGCTTTCAGTATGCCAGTGTATTGATGCTTTTAACACTCACAGCTGACATCTTCTATTATTTGCAGGTTATGAGTTTGAATCCTGGCAAGGCTAACATAGCCTTCCATCCTTCTGAGTTTGGTAAATTTAGAATCATTAGGTTGCCTAGTAATAACACTGCTTATTCATGGTGCTTTAAAATAGAAGACAGTGTGGTATTAAGCGCAACATAAATACAAGTCATTATTCAGGTAATTCATGTAGACGGTATAAACGTTTTGTTTTATGTAAGTTTATATGCAAGTTAATAATATTTGTTTTTTTGACTTACTGTGTTGTCTGTGTATGCTTGAAGTTGCTGGCAACTCAGTGTCTTTTAATTTGTAAGTTTTAGTCCTTTATATTTTGTTTACCTTTTACAGGAGAGAGATGGTAAAGGAACTAGATTTGCTTATGTTGCACCAACAGTACCAAGGCGGCTAGCAAGTACCTCTGATATAGAAGAGAAGGAAAATAGGTAATGTGATTTATAATTACATTTGACATGAATCTTTGGTCGATTCATTTTGAACCCTGTGGCATAGGTAATAATGTTGGACATTCAATATGGAAACATTCCTTATTAAAGTAGATCAACTACTGAGAGTTGGAAGAGTGGGAATGGAGGAGGAACAAAGGTTATTCCACAGAAAGGTATTTAGTGCCAGGCACCTGAATAATCAGATCACACGCACTGTTACATTGTGCAGCAAAACCTCCCATGGACCTTAGCAGTGGAGCAAAACCTGGGTAGCCGACTGACAGATGTATGCACGCAATTGAGCGAAGTTGTAGCTTTACAGAGTAATGGTCTTGTGCTGGCAGGCTGCAGTTATCCATGGATGTGTTAAGTGTTTCTGAAGTTAAGTCCTGTTGTATAATTTCAGAAGCTCATTTTCATTTTGTTGTTCTGTGAATACCCTCTGAATTTGTTGCTGTCTAGTGGACCCTTTGCAGTTTCTTTCTCCCTCCCGGAAAGGCCTCTTTGGATGCTTCCTGTGTTTGACCATTCAAAAAGCCCTGCACAGCCTTGAAAGCCACTGCAAAACGTGTCCGCATTTCTGGGGACTGAAGGCTTCATTCCTACATTCTGTATTGTGGTGCAGTACAGGATAGGCTATTGCACATGGCCTCTGAGGAGGAAGTTCTAACAAAAGGAAAAGAAGGGTACTTTTTTCAGATGAGCAAATTCAGAATCCCAAGATGTCTTGACACCATGTTGATGTTTTTATTTTTTTTGTGTGGATGGGCGTGCTCTTGTTTGTTCCGACCGTCCATCCTCAATGATATTCCAATATCAACCATTGGTAACGGATCCAAATCCACTCCTAATAAGAAGTACACTTAGAGCCCGATCTGCCAATTTGAGAAAAACCCTATTTTGAGGGCACCTTATGCAACATACACACATTATCACATGTATGCTTCATCTTTGCTGTGAGAAGGTAAGTGAAAACAATTGTGTTCTCCTCACAATGAAGAGAGGGTGTCTGTGGCATTGCTGCCCTTTTATGGATGTTAGTGTCTCAATTCCAGAATAAATAAAAAGGCCCTTGTTCCTGTTTTGTCAGGAAGTCCTTCTCGGGTGCCATGTGAAGGGGTCTAAGGTTTTAGCACCCCTAGTAACTGTTCCTTCATGATTTAAGACTTATGGAGGGTTTCACAGTCAGATGACTGTCTCATTTTGATGGTTACATTATCACACACTTTGGGCATGATTCACAGATCTGCCTGCTATACTTGGTGTTGGGAGTTTGGTGATTTGGGGATATTATGTGCCAAATTGTTATGTATAGATTTTCTAGCCCTGACAAAGTGCAGGCGATGATGCAGGAAGGAGCACATGTTTACTTTGAAGAAGAAAATAAAGAAAATAAATCTGGATAAGATTGGAATATACACTAAACATATTCTTTCAAGTGCTCACAAGGACTGTTGTAATATATTTTGTGTTGATTCTGAACTTGATGGGCACCCTTCTCTTGTATTTTAGACCATCCTAGGAATTTCCCTAACTAGGATATAAGAAAGGGGTTAACTGCTCCAGCATCTACTCTGGCCACCATAGCTTCACATTTACTTTTCAAATGGACCAATTGATCCATCTTCCATTGTTTTTATCTCTCTTCCATTCTCTTTATCCCTCTTACATTTACTTCCTGCCACACCCCTCACCCCACCACCACCACCACCACCACCACCACCAAAAGAGGAGTGGCTGAATGCATTAGACAGCAGCCAAGCGCTTCCTATTACATGGGCTGCACTCTACAAGGCAAAGTGAATGAGCAGCACGTCGTGTGCTTCACTGGAGCCAGGAGTGTCAAGATGGTGACCATAATCACCACTTGATGATGGGTTACGAAGACGTTTTATACTTTGGTCAACAAAAGAACATTTGGGCGGTATTCGTGTTCACTCCTCTTGGACAAGGACTGCTTCCACAGCCCATTTCAAACTCTTCAGACATGCGTACAAGGCATTGAACAACTCAGGCCCCACCTACCTTCTACTCTACAAGTATCTTGCACATACACAGAACCAGATCAAGGGGAAGGTCATTCTCTTATCTCTTCTTGAATTTCGCAACAGGCTGATGACCTTGCGTTTCAATTAACCAACTTACCTACCTTAGGCAGGGCTAGGCACAGGCACCTGCTTGGCACAAGGAAATCCGTGCCGGTGATAGTGCATTTTACAGATACACATAACATGAGAAAGAAAATAGTCCAATAAGTGCACTTTACGAATACACATAACATGAAAATGAATATTGTTTGGTACACTAGTATCTCTATAGATTATTAAGTAACTGTTTTCAATGAAGTTTCTTGACATCACATTAACATTGTTTTATTTCTTAATTCACTAATGGCTTTAAAATGTGATATTTATAGCTATAGAATATTTCAAGTACTTGACTCCAGTACTGGCTTGAGTTAGTTGACTGCAAAATGTATTAACAACATAGAACAAATAACAGGTGTTTAGCCCCTTACAATGGCCTATAGTTTCTTTAAAGATTATATGTCTCAGGTTAGTATCTGTTTTAGTCTGTATGTGATATATTGATTCCTAAAGGAGTATGGTGTAAAAAAAAAAAAAAAAAAAAACTCAAATTGTTATGATCTTACAGAGGACATGTTCAAATGAAATATTAAAGTGAGTGTTTGGCACAAGCTCCCAATATCTAAAATTACATTAGATGTAAATACAAAATGAGATAAATGATATCCCACATACATATTGCCCACATGTTCAATTAACAGCAAGACTGTATAGATGCACAAAATGCCAAAGCATTTGAAACCTTTCTGAGTGTGTTTAAATATATCTTGTGAATTGTAAAGTAAAATGTTGAAAAAATTATAATTAGCTCTTTCTAGGGACCACGCATTGGTGATATTGGGTGTCTTGCTACTGTATCTTTTTTTTAAAAACTTTGCAAGCATTGCACGATGCTAAGCTCATAAAACTTTAAAAAAAAAGAAAGAATTGGGGGGGGCACGTTTTTCAGCCCATGGCAGCCACTGAAACGTATTCTGCAGTTCAAAATGCCTCTTAAGTCAGTGATGTACTGACCTTGATGGGGGAAGTTCCTTGCTTTGGTTCTTGCTTAAAGTCCTGGGTGCACCCAGTCCCAAACTGTCGACTCTTCACCTTCCTGACCCACTGTCAGAGCTAGAGCTATCACATGTAATGGGCCCATTTTCCACCAAGGATAGGAGAGACTCCTCCTTCACTTAGTGGAAAGTTCAACTCCTAGATAGAATCCTTCAGCTTCTCCTGATGTACTGGGCTTTGTTCCATTGTGCACTAATAATTTAGAGAGTTCTAGAATTGGGAATCATCCCCTGTCTTATTTGTGTGTTTAAGGGGGGGTAAGACAAATTTCTTACTGCCCAAAACACAACTCTATGGCACATAAACTCCATGTTTTGTTTCTGCAATATGTGCTACACCGTGTCACTCTATCCTGGGGGTCTTTAAAAATTTCTGCAGGGAAATATATACAGGGTGATTGTTAGACCTGTCAGCCTTAGGGTGATTACCACTCATACCTTTTACCTTCTCCCCTCCTGTTTATCCTGAATTATTTTTTGCTGGCCTTAGAACTCTGTGCACTTTACCACTGCCAACCAGTGCAATGAGCTTGTGCTCACTCCCTAAAACTTTGTAAAATTGTCATACACCTGTTTGGCATATTTAATAATTTTTTTATCATTAGTAAAGTGGTATACCACATACACAGGGCTAGTAAATTAAATGCTACTAGTGGGCCTACAGCAGTTATTGTGCTAACCTCTTAAGTAGCCCTTAGTAGTGCCCTTGGCCCGCCATTGCAATCAGTTGGCATTTTTCAACTGCAAATTCGACTTCGCAAAATAACCCCCTTTCCAAGCCTTAAACTTCCTTTTTATTGCATTACTCACCCCTAATATAGGCCCTAGACAGCTCATATGGTAGGCAGCTTTGTAATTAAAGAGTAAGTGCTAGCTTTTGTTTGGGAGCAGATAGAAAACTCAATTTTTTGTGTGTCTGAGGAATTGTCATTTAAAATCCACTTTAATGTTAAAGTTGAACTTTGTCACAGTTCTGAAAATGCCCTTTTAGAATGTTGCCATTTTTTTGGCCTAACCATTTCATGCTCTGTCTGTTCCTGGGTCAAATAACTAGATGTAGTTGGGCTTAGTTTGTTTCTCCCAGAAAGCAGCGCAGTAGCAGAACAAGGTGTACTTTGATTGGCCATCTCGAAGAGGGAGGGGTTGTGGTAATTGAACTTTGCCCAGCCCCACTTGCACTTCAAAGACTTTCCCTCTGCTCTCACACAAAGAACGTCACTCTCCCCTATTGTAGTAGCAGACAGACTGGGTAGGGAGGCAGGAAATTCCAGGCACTTCTTTTGGGAGAATCCTCCAGATGTTTCTCCCGATACATGAAGCCTGCTCAAATCCCCAGGAGTTTGTCCTGCTGCTTAAGAACATCTCTTCTACTTGAACCCTGGACATCCTGAGTAACTCCAAGGAATAGTTTGCTGTCCTGTTGCTCATAAGCTCAGGGACCAAAAAGGCTCCAAACAATCGTTAACCCGCGCCTGGAACAAACCTGAGTGGGTCCTGACCCTTCAAGTGGTGCGCCTCCAGTCCTGGACCCTTGGAAGTGGTGCTAAATGTGCCCAGGTAGGCCAGCTCCAAAACGTTGGCACTTAAAGTATTAAATCAAAATGTGCTCTGAGAACAGGGAGAAAACCTGGACCTACATGCTTGCCGATCTACTTGGCTGCAGTTTCTGCTACATTCTTCCCAGCAGCAGCAAATCCTGTTCAGTAGCTCCCGGATGGAAAGTTATCCGGCCTCATGGAACCCTCATCAAATACAGCCTGCAGCTTAGTCCTACTAGAGATTTTTGACTTCTGTAAAATAGACTAAGAATGTAGGATTCTTCATCACAGCTTCGTCTAGTGGCTTTCTGACAACACCTCCTTGGGTAATGGTGGATGCTTTGCTGAACTTTACAGTCTAAGATATTTTTCATCAACATTTCTTGAGTTAAGTGGGACTGGGCCCATTCCACTTCATGTATCTGACCCATGCCCCATTACCCTCAGCTGTATCTTTCACCTTTGAACCCTAAAATCTGCTATAGCATGCATTAATTCAAACACTTTATTGTTTTAGTTGTTTGGTTGGACATAGAATTTGCAGAGCCCCGTGTATATGGCAATCCTTGGTGTTAGCTGGCAAAATGAAATGGCCACTGAGTGAAATTAGTTTGAGCTCTGAGCTTTCCTCGTGCACTCAGCCGTTTCTCATAGCAGACAGCCGCTGTGTTTTTCGTTTTGTGTGAAAATGAATTATAAAAGATCCATGAAATCACCAGAGAAAGGGGGAGCAACAGAAAGGAACAAGGGCCCTCCATCATTGCAGCTTCTCCCCTCTGATGCCTCGCGGAACAATAGTGGCTGCACAGGCCGGCTCTAATATAACACAGCTGTGCATTTCATTAGATAGAGAGCAACTAGTGACACACATAATTAACTTACTCTGCTCCACTGGCCCTGAGACCAGTCATAACTGGCAGATTTTTAAACAAAACCGCACAAAAGAGACATAATGAACTTAAGAAGAGTTAAAAGATTACATGTTTAGACAGAATGCGATGATCTCAAACAAACTGTGTTCTCTAATTGTAACGCCTATGGACAGGGCTGAAGCCAACAAAGTAGATATAGCATGCCTCGGTTTGAGACCGCACATGTGCGCCGTCTGGAGCTGAGGCCTAAAAATAAAAAATAAATTTAATCTCCACTGAAAAAATGCATTCTTGTTGAATAGCTTCAGAAATCTACTAACTCATTTGAGGCTTTTGATACCAAAATATCTTGTATTGCTTCAACACAGGACCTCAACATCCCAGGAGTCATCTTGGATAGTAATTGCAACAATATTCAAACAACTTATCAAGCATTGATAAACATGTTCATACTGATTTTACCTTATCACAATGCAAGTAACAAGCAGTCCTCATATATTCTCTTTATTTTTTTTATCTTTTTATTGTTTATTAGCATCATAGCAGGTAGATACAGTATTGATGTTTGGCACAGCAGTTAGATTCGATTAGTGTACGTTTTGTAAACCTTTGGGTTTTAGCAGGAAGGATATACTCGTATACATCAAGCATGGCAGGTTAACATATTAAGAACCCACTCCTGTGCAATACACTTTGCAATCATTAATATCCATGAGAGCTTTAATATTAGCGATATGCGTGTTGATTGGATATGCACCGGGTTTTAAACACCGATCATCGATTGCCCTGTTACTATGTTGCTTCTGTGGGCAACAAGAAACATAATTGTATACTTTCATGTAAATGCTGATTCTAGGATAATAGTAAGTAAAACAAGAACATATAGTAACAAAGGAGTGCATTGGATTTAGATGTTCAATATAATTATTACGATGCCTTCGTGTGTGTGGCAGTCCCCTAATAATGTACAAATGTATCTATGCATCGAGCACTTAGTTTGCATCTAAGGGCCCTGTGTCATCGTTGCCCTGATTTCATTGTTTAATATTAAAGTACAATGAATAAGAAACACACCAGCAACATTGACAGAAAAGCACCAGTGACCCATGACCGCTAAGTCTCTGTGAGTAGCTGAATTAACTTGACTCAACTGGGTCAGAATCCCCCATTGGGGCACGCAGAGATGTCAGCATCGTGTCCCAGCTGCCTGAGAGTGGGTATTTCCGCAACCTGAGGGCATCTTCCCGCTTCAGCGCCACCCCTTCAGCCCCCGCCCAAGTCCTCATATATTCTCTTATGCTATAGAACAGGCTTCAGTGAGAATAATTCAGTACCAACTAGGTGCCCAGTGGCAAGGCAATGCACAGTAAAGTCCATTGGCTAATGCTTCATTTGGAAATGTCTTGTCCCTCGCAAAGCTAATTAGAGTCAAGAAAGATGATCTGTCTTCAGAAAATATTTTCATTCTGCCTATGCATTCTATATAGGAAAGAGACTTTACATACTCCATAATCAAATGTTAAATAGGTATGGGTCAGTATTTACTCTGCCTACTTTTTGATAATGGTGGTAAATGCTGCCTACCGCCGTGGCGTCAGCCGCCAAAAGACTGTTGCCGCAGCTAACATCCGTCCGCCATAATATGACCACAGACGGGTTTCCGCCACAAGAAGGACGGAAATCTGGCTGTGGACATTGTTAAGGTGGCGCTGCTACAACCGGCAGCGCCATGCCAGTAGACCGCAGCCAGCCGAATTATGTCAAATACGGACTGGCGATGTTCTACGGGTGCTACTGGCGGTAGTAGCGCCCCGTCCCATGCCGGAAGACCCCCTGGATGCAGGTAAGTCGGGTTTCCGACAGGGTAGGTGAGTGGGGGGTGTTGTGTGTGTGTGTTTGGGGTGTGTGCGTGAATGCGAATGTCTGTGTAGTGTTTGCGTGTGTGAAAGGAAATGTGAATGCGTATCTGCGTGTCAGTTTGAATGTGTGTACGGATGTGTGCATGAATGAATGGATGCATGCATGTATGCCTGTGTGAATGAGTGTGTGAATGCGTGGTGTGTGCCTGCGAATGTGCGTGTATGGGGGTGAGGATTGGAAGGGGGGAGCGTGGATGGAAGGGGGTGGGGGCTGTCTGTGGAGTGGGAGTAGGTGGGCCTCCTACCAGTGACAGGGAACGAATTCCCTGTCACTGGTAGGGCCTAATGCCATGGTTTTCATGGTGTTCGAATGCCACGAAAACCATGGCGGTAGGCAGGGTCATAATGCCGCCGGCGGTACAGTAGCTGCCATGGCCGTCGGTGTGTTATATTGGCTTCAGCCAACCCGCCAATGTCATAATGTGGCGGTATATACTTCCAGCCTGTTGGCGGTACTACTGCCACATTTACACCGACCGCCGGGGTCATAATGAACCAGTTAGTGTGTCGCCCTTGTCATCTGATAGGGCCAAGAGAGGGTTAGCTATTCTTCCATATCTGCTCCATCTAGAATATGTATGCTGTAATTTAGAATCACCACATTTTCAGTTAGTGTTTAGGCTTGGGTGAAACTCACGAGCTCTTAATTGGGAATTTCTATAGCAACTTATTTAATTCCCAGCAGGTAGATCCATTGAAATGACTGGTGATACAGTTAGAAGTTTGCTAGCCCTACTAATAAAACACAATTCTTTATTAGGGCATGGGACTTCAATGCATACTTATGTTTGAAACCTGCAAAAGAGGTGTTTGGCTTCGAAGATACTTTTGGAGGGGGGCAGTCAATTTCTATTCATGCACTCCTAGTACAGAGAAGCTTTGCTTCTCCTGGCAAGGCTTAATGCACATTTGGTAGTTGGTGCCCTTGATATGCTGCAAACCTTTAATGCAAGAAGGACCCTTACTTATAGTAATGAGTCATATTTTAGTTATATTGACCATATCATAATCTCAGATAGTTTGATCCCACACACCAGGAAATGTAAGGTTAACTGCACAGCTTGGAGCGACCATGATATTGTATCTAAAGAACTAAATTTGCTTGTCCCTGTAAACAGCCTTCAGAGTAAAACAATAACTGATTTTCGGGACTGTCTCCAGGAGCATCCCTCTTCCACTCAGGTTATCTTACCTTTATCTTATTTTGTGATAATACCTGCAGAATTACAGACCTTCTGCTCACTAAAACTAAAAAACAAAAAATTAATGTGTGTGATCCGAGAGGATGGTTTGATAAGAAATGCATACTGACGATAGATAATCTTTAAACTGCAATGAAATTCACCCCAAAGAAACCAGAGAGAGCAATATATAAAATGCAGTATCTGTCAGGAAAATTGCTCTGTGGCAAGAAGCTTGGGATAACCTTGTCAAAGCTAGTGCCACCAAAGATAATATTTTAGTTATGGGGTGAAAGAAGCACAATGGACTGCCCATTTTGCTGCTATTTCAATGAGCATAAATATGCATTAGATAAATCTCCACAGAGGGATCAGGTTACGGGACCATCTTATTCGCTATGGATGATCTGCTTTCAGCCTTAAAGAAAGAGTCAGCAAAGGCGTGCCCAGATGGGGTCCCCCTTGACATATACAAAGGAGTTAAAGATTTAGGGGTACCACTGTTAACTAAATTCAACAAGAGATAGCCTCTTCCACAAACTTTATCAGAGTCTATTATAGTGCCTGTATTTAAAAAGGGGAACAAGGCCAACCCACAGTGCTGCCGACCAGTTTCCTTATAAGATTCATCCATTGAGACATTGGGCAGGATTATATAGGAGAAATTAGAGTATTGGGTAGCTCAGAATTCGATCCTCTCAGATCTCCAGTTCGGCTTCTGTAAGGAAATGCCTCCTTGGCATGGTTACCCCCTGACTTTTTGCCTTTGCTGATGCTATGTTTTGATTTGAAAGTGCGCTGAGGCCTGCTAACCAGGCCCCAGCACCAGTGTTCTTTCCCTAAGCTGTACTTTTGTCTCCACAATTGGCACACCCTGGCATCTAGGGAAGTCCCTTGTAACTGGTACCCCTGGTACCAAGGGCGCTGATGCCAGGGAAGGTCCCTAAGGGCTGCAGCATATCTTATGCCACCCTGGGAACCCCTCACTCAGCACAGACACACTGCTTGCCAGCTCGTGTGTGCTGGTGAGGACAAAACGAGTAAGTCGACATGGCACTCCCCTCAGGGTGCCATGCCAACCTCACACTGCCTATGCAGTATAGATAAGTCACCCCTCTAGCAGGCCTTACAGCCCTAAGGCAGGGTGCACTATACCATAGGTGAAGGCACCAGTGCATGAGCACTGTGCCCCTACAGTGTCTAAGCCAAACCTTAGACATTGTAAGTGCAGGGTAGCCATAAGAGTATATGGTCTGGGAGTCTGTCAAACACGAACTCCACAGCACCATAATGGCTACACTGAAAACTGGGAAGTTTGGTATCAAACTTCTCAGCACAATAAATGCACACTGATGCCAGTGTACATTTTATCGTAACATACACCCCAGAGGGCACCTTAGAGGTGCCCCCTGAAACCTTAACCAACTACCCGTGTAGGCTGACTGGTTTTAGCAGCCTGCCACACTTGAGACATGTTGCTGGCCACATGGGGAGAGTGCCTTTGTCACCCTGTGGCTAGTAACAAAGCCTGCACTGGGTGGAGATGCTTATCACCTCCCCCTTGCAGGAGCTGTAACACCTGGCTCACCCCCTTTGATACAGCACCACAGGGCATTCCAGCTAGTGGAGTTGCCCGCCCCCTCCGGCCACGGCCCCACTTTTGGCGGCAAGGCCGGAGGAGATAATGAGAATAACAAGGAGGAGTCACTGGCCAGTCAGGACAGCCCCTAAGGCAACCTGAGCTGAAGTGACTCTTGACTTTTAGGAATCCTCCATCTTCCAGATGGAGGATCCCCCCAATAGGGATAGGAATGTGACCCCCTCCCCTTGGGAGGAGGCAAAAAGAGGGTGTAGCCACCCTCAGGGCTAGTAGCCATTGGCTACTGCCCTCCCTGACCTAAACACACCCCTAAATTCTGTATTTAGGGGCTCCCAGAACCTAGGGACTCAGATTCCTGCAACCTAAGAAGAAGAGGACTGCTAAGCTGAAAAACCCTGCAGAGAAGACGGAGACACCAACTGCTTTGGCCCCAGCTCTACCGGCCTGTCTCCCCCCTTCTGAAGAAACTGCTCCAGCGATGCTTTCCCCAGGACCAGCGACCTCTGAATCCTCAGAGGACTGCCCTGCTCTAGAAGGACCAAGAAACTCCAGAGGACAGTAGCCCTGTTCACCAAAGACTGCAACTTTGTTTCCAAAGGAGCAACTTAAAGACAACTGCGTTTCCCGCCAGAAGCGTGAGTCTTGCAACTCTGCACCCGACGCCCCCGGCTCGACTTGTGGAGAACCAACACTTCAGGGAGGACTCCCCGGCGACTACGAGACCGTGAGTAGCCAGAGTTGCCCCCCCTGAACCCCCACAGCGACGCCTGCAGAGGGAATCCCGAGGCTCCCCCTGACCGCGACTGCCTGACTCCCAGATCCTGACGCCTGGAAAAGACTCTGCACCCGCAGCCCCCAGGACCTGAAAGATCTGAACTCCAGTGCAGGAGTGACCCCCAGGAGGCCCTCTCCCTTGCCCAGGTGGTGGCTACCCCGAGGAGCCCCCCCGTGCCTGCCTGCATCGCTGAAGAGACCCCTTGGTCTCCCATTGATTCCAATTGAAAACCCGACGTGTTTGCACACTGCACCCGGCCGCCCCCGTGCTGCTGAGGGTGTACTTTCTGTGCTAACTTGTGTCCCCCCCCCCCGGTGCCCTACAAAACCCCCCTGGTCTGCCCTCCGAAGACGCGGGTACTTACCTGCTGGCAGACTGGAACCGGGGCACCCCCTTCTCCGTTGAAGCCTATTTGTTTTGGGCACCACTTTGAACTCTGCACCTGACCGGCCCTGAGCTGCTGGTGTGGTAACTTTGGGGTTGCTCTGAACCCCCAACGGTGGGCTACCTTGGACCCAAACTTGAACCCCGTAGGTGGTTTACTTACCTGCAAGAACTAACAATTACTTACCTCCCCTAGGAACTGTGAAAATTGCACTGTCTAGTTTTAAAATAGCTATATGTGTTTTATTTGAAAAGTATATATGCTATTGTGATTATTCAAAGTTCCTAAAGTACTTACCTGCAATACCTTTCATGCAAAGTATTACATGTAGAATTTGAACCTGTGGTTCTTAAAATAAACTAAGAAAATATATTTTTCTATACAAAAACCTATTGGCCTGGAATTGTCTCTGAGTGTGTGTTCCTCATTTATTGCCTGTGTGTATGTACAACAAATGCTTAACACTACTCCTTTGATAAGCCTACTGCTCGACCACACTACCACAAAATAGAGCATTAGTATTATCTCTTTTTGCCACTATCTTACCTCTAAGGGGAGCCCTTGGACTCTGTGCATATATTTCCTTACTTTGAAATAGTGCATACAGAGCCAACTTCCTACAGCTTCAGTAAAAGGCTTACACAAGGTAGAACAGTGCTTAAATTTGGAGTTAATAACTAGTAAATATATGAAGTGTTTCCTTTATTTGAGATTTATGGACTTGAGCAATGCCCTTGAGTGAACAACAATAAACTCAGGAGTATTATGCAAGCTATGGTTATGGACAACTCCATTGTTGATTTGTTAAGCCCGTTGTACCAACATGCCACTGCTCATGTTTGCTTTGGTTCAAATGAGGAATACTCTAAGCTTTTAAAGATTAGAAGAGTAGTAAGACAGGGTTGTGTCTTGGCTCTTCTCTTGTTTAATCTATATATTAATGGTCTGGAAAAGGACTCCTTCAAACCCAAGCTGATATGCCCAAGATTAGCTTGCGAAATATCCTGGTACTTCTGTATGCAAGAACTCCTTGGTAACCACAGAATAGTTGGATGCTTTTGTTCATTTTATAGAGGACTTAAACCTGAAAGTTAATGTAACAAAAACTTTCACCATTGTTTCGGGGAAGGGAATATGTAAACCCTGTAAACTTATGCTTAAAGCTGTGTAATACCAAAGGTTGATACATTCTCTTACTTGGGCTTGCTGTATGATAAAAGGAAACTGGAACCACCTCTATATTATAAAGGAGCAAGCTCTGAAGAACATCATCAAGGGCAAGTTTAGGTTTACCACAAAACTAGGTATCAACCCACTCAAAAGAAATGTGCAGGATCTATTAAAGTAAATGTATGTTCGATGGCATCTGTCGCTGTAGATACGCATGTTTTGCAATAGCTCGCCATCTGGTGTTGGGCCGGAGTGTTACAAGTTGTTTTTCTTCGAAGAAGTCTTTCGAGTCACGGGACCGAGTGACTCCTCCTTTTGTCTCCATTGCGCATGGGCGTCGACTCCATCTTCGATTGTTTTTTTTCCGCCATCGGGTTCGGACGTGTTCCTGTCGCTCCGAGTTTCGGAACGGAAAGATAGCTAATTTCGGAAGATTTTCGTCGGTATTGTTGCGTTCGGGATCGGCGTAGTTAGATTCAACACCGCGTCGAAGGATCGAAGAGCTCCGGTGCCCTTCGGGGTAGTTTTTCGATCCCCCATCGGGGCCTGGTCGGCCCGACCGCATGCTGAAGAACGCCGATGGAACGGACCCCGTTCCGTTTCTGCCCCAAATGCCACAATAAATACCCCTATACAGACCAACACTTGGTCTGTAACCTGTGCCTGTCACCTGAGCACAGTGAAGACACCTGCGAGGCCTGTCGTGCGTTCCGGTCCCGAAAGACACTCCGAGACCGTCGAGCCAGAAGACTTCAGATGGCGTCCGCGCCGACAGCCCACCGAGAGTTCGAGGAACAAGAAGAGGAGGGAACCTTTTCGATCCAAGAATCGGACTCCGAAGGATTCGACGATATACAAACCGTGAGTAAGACGTCGAAAACCACTCAGAAGAAGATTTACAAGGCCCAGGGGACGCCACTGCCACCAGGCCATGGCTCCACCCATAAATTCGGTGACCGACCGTCGGCACCGAAAAAGGCCCAAACACTGCCGAGATCGTCCGACTCCGGTCGAGACACCGGCACGCAGCCTTCTCGGGACCGAGAAAGTGCTGGAGACAAGCATCGACACCGAGATACCGGTGTAGACACGGCTCGACGCCGAGACAGCGGCACCGAAGAAGATCGACGCCGAGAGGTTTCGGCCCCGAAAAAGAAAAAAGTCACCTCGGAGCCGAAAAAAGATGCAGACAGGGTTTCGGTTCCGAAACAAACTGCAACCGACCCAGCTTCAGGCTCTTATACAGAAGAGCGCTCGCTAGCCTCCCAAATGCAAAAACATAGATTTGAGGAAGAGCTACAATCAACTGATGTGGACCATACGCAAAAGCGTATTTTCATACAGCAGGGTACAGGAAAAATAAGCACCCTTCCCCCTATTAGAAGAAAGAGAAGGTTGGAGTTCCAAACTGAACAGACACCACAACCAAAAGTGGTGAAAAGAGTTACCCCACCACCCTCTCCTCCGCCCGTGGTTCACGTCTCACCAGCACAAACTCCATCACACTCCCCAGCTCACACCACCATGAGCCAGGGTGACCAAGATCAAGACGCATGGGACCTATACGACGCCCCAGTGTCAGATAACAGTCCGGAGGCATACCCTACGAAGCCATCTCCACCAGAGGACAGCACCGCGTATTCTCAAGTGGTGGCTAGAGCAGCACAATTTCACAACGTAAGCCTCCACTCAGAACAGGTCGAGGATGATTTTTTATTCAACACACTCTCCTCCACCCACAGCTCATACCAAAGCCTGCCTATGCGCCCTGGTATGCTCCGGCACACAAAAGAAATCTTTAAGGAGCCGGTCAAAAGTAGGGCAATCACACCAAGGGTGGAAAAAAAGTATAAGGCGCCTCCTACAGACCCGGTCTTCATCACTACACAGCTGCCACCAGACTCTGTCGTTGTAGGAGCAGCTAGGAAAAGGGCCAACTCCCACACATCTGGAGATGCACCACCCCCAGATAAAGAAAGCCGCAAGTTCGATGCAGCTGGTAAGAGAGTCGCAGCACAAGCTGCAAACCAGTGGCGCATCGCGAACTCCCAGGCACTACTTGCGCGCTATGACAGAGCCCATTGGGACGAGATGCAACATCTCATTGAACATCTGCCTAAGGACTTACAAAATAGGGCAAAACAAGTGGTTGAGGAGGGACAGACCATTTCCAACAACCAGATCCGCTCCTCCATGGACGCTGCAGATACAGCTGCACGGACAATTAATACATCGGTAACTATCAGAAGGCATGCATGGCTCCGAACGTCTGGATTTAAACCAGAGATTCAACAAGCAGTTCTCAATATGCCTTTTAACGAAAAAGAACTGTTCGGTCCAGAAGTGGACACAGCGATTGAGAAACTCAAAAAAGATACGGACACTGCCAAAGCCATGGGCGCACTCTACTCCCCGCAGAGCAGAGGGAATTACAGTACATTCCGTAAAACACCCTTTAGAGGGGGGTTTCGGGGTCAGAGCACACAAGCAACACCGTCCAGTTACCAGGGACAGTATAGAGGAGGTTTTCGGGGACAATATAGAGGAGGGCAATTCCCTAGGAATAGGGGAAGATTTCAGAGCCCCAAAACCCCTACTACTAAACAGTGACTCACATGTCACTCACCCCCTCCACACAACACCAGTGGGGGGAAGAATAAGTCACTATTACAAAGCATGGGAGGAAATCACTACAGACACTTGGGTTCTAGCAATTATCCAACATGGTTATTGCATAGAATTTCTACAATTCCCTCCAAATATACCACCAAGAGCACAAAATTTGACAAAACATCATTCCAATCTCCTGGAGATAGAAGTACAGGCACTATTGCAAAAGAATGCAATCAAATTAGTGCCAAACACACAAATAAACACAGGAGTTTACTCACTGTACTTTCTGATACCAAAGAAGGACAAAACGCTGAGACCAATCCTAGACCTCAGAGTAGTGAACACTTTCATCAAGTCAGACCACTTTCACATGGTCACACTACAAGAAGTATTGCCATTGCTAAAACTACACGACTACATGGCAACTTTAGACCTCAAGGATGCTTATTTCCATATACCAATACACCCATCGCACAGGAAATACCTAAGGTTTGTATTCAAGGGCATACATTACCAATTCAAGGTACTGCCTTTCGGATTAACAACCGCACCAAGAGTCTTTACCAAATGTCTAGCGGTAGTCGCTGCACACATAAGAAGGCAGCAAATACATGTGTTCCCATATCTGGACGACTGGCTAATCAAGGCCCATTCGTTAATAGAGTGCTCAAATCACACAAATCATATCATACAAACCCTCTTCAAACTAGGGTTCACCGTCAACTTCACAAAATCCCAAATTCTGCCGCGCAAGGTACAACAATACCTAGGAGCCATAATAGACACATCAAAAGGAGTAGCCACTCCAAGTCCACAAAGAATTCAAAATTTCAACACCATCATACAACGCATGTATCCAACACAAAGGATCCAAGCAAAGATGGTACTACAACTCCTAGGCATGATGTCTTCATGCATAGCCATTGTCCCAAACGCAAGACTGCACATGAGGCCCTTACAACAGTGCCTAGCATCACAGTGGTCTCAAGCACAGGGTCATCTTCTAGATCTGGTGTTAATAGACCGCCAAACTTACCTCTCGCTTCTGTGGTGGAACAACATAAATTTAAACAAAGGGCGGCCTTTCCAAGACCCAGTGCCACAATACGTAATAACAACAGATGCTTCCATGACAGGGTGGGGAGCACACCTCGATCACCACAGCATACAAGGACAATGGAACGTACATCAAACAAGACTGCATATAAATCACCTAGAACTTCTAGCAGTTTTTCAAGCACTAAAAGCTTTCCAACCAATAATAGTTCACAAATACATTCTCGTCAAAACAGACAACATGACAACAATGTATTATCTAAACAAGCAAGGGGGGGACACACTCCACGCAGTTAAGCCTGCTAGCACAAAAGATTTGGCGTTGGGCAATTCACAACCAAATTCGCCTAATAGCACAATTTATACCAGGGATCCAAAATCAACTCTCAGACAATCTCTCTCGAGATCACCAACAGGTCCACGAATGGGAAATTCACCCCCAAATTCTGAACACTTATTTCAAACTCTGGGGAACACCTCAGATAGACTTGTTTGCGACAAAGGAGAACGCAAAATGCCAAAACTTCGCATCCAGATACCCACACAAACAGTCCCAAGGCAATGCCCTATGGATGAACTGGTCAGGGATATTTGCTTACGCTTTTCCTCCTCTCCCTCTCCTTCCTTACCTGGTAAACAAACTCAGTCAAAACAAACTCAAACTCATATTAATAGCACCAACTTGGGCAAGACAACCTTGGTACACAACGCTGCTAGACCTATCAGTAGTACCCTGCATCAAATTGCCCAACAGGCCAGATCTGTTGACACAACACAACCAAAAGATCAGACACCCAGATCCAGCATCGCTGAATCTAGCAATCTGGCTCCTGAAATCCTAGAATTCGGACACTTGCAACTTTCCCAAGAATGTATGGAAGTCATAAAACAAGCCAGAAGGCCATCCACCAGGCACTGCTATGCAAGTAAATGGAAGAGGTTTGTTTGCTACTGCCATATTAATCAAATACAACCATTACACACAACTCCAGAACATGTAGTGGGTTACTTGCTTCACTTACAAAAATCTAACCTGACTTTCTCTTCCAATAAAATACACCTGGCAGCAATATCTGCATACCTGCAGACTACCTATTCAACTTCCCTATATAAGATACCAGTCATTAAAGCATTCATGGAGGGCCTTAGGAGAATTATACCACCAAGAACGCCACCTGTTCCTTCATGGAACCTAAATGTTGTCCTAACTAGACTTATGGGTCCACCTTTTGAACCCATGCACTCCTGCGAAATACAGTTCCTAACCTGGAAGGTGGCATTTCTCATCGCCATTACTTCCCTAAGAAGAGTAAGCGAGATTCAGGCGTTTACAATACAGGAACCTTTTATTCAACTACACAAGAATAAGGTCGTCCTAAGGACCAATCCAAAATTTTTGCCAAAGGTTATTTCACCGTTCCATCTAAATCAATCAGTGGAACTTCCAGTGTTCTTTCCACAGCCAGATACCGTAGCTGAAAGGGCACTACATACATTAGATGTTAAAAGAGCATTAATGTATTACATTGACAGAACAAAGAAAATCAGAAAAACTAAACAACTATTTATTGCATTTCAAAAACCTCATGCAGGAAACCCAATATCAAAACAAGGTATAGCCAGATGGATAGTTAAATGCATCCAAATCTGCTACCTTAAAGCTAAACGACAGCTGCCCATTACACCAAGGGCACACTCAACCAGAAAGAAAGGTGCTACCATGGCCTTTCTAGGAAACATCCCAATGCAAGAAATATGTAAGGCAGCCACATGGTCTACGCCTCACACATTCACCAAGCACTACTGTGTAGATGTGTTATCCGCACAACAAGCCACAGTGGGTCAAGCCGTATTAAGAACATTATTTCAGACTACTTCCACTCCTACAGGCTGATCCACCGCTTTTTGGGGAGATAACTGCTTACTAGTCTATGCAAAACATGCGTATCTACAGCGACAGATGCCATCGAACTGAAAATGTCACTTACCCAGTGTACATCTGTTCGTGGCATCAGTCGCAGTAGATTTGCATGTGCCCACCCGCCTCCCCGGGAGCCTGTAGCAGTTGGGAAGTTACCTTCAACTATTTGTATATGTATCATCTCAACCTTAAATAAGTGCATACTTAGTCACTCCATTGCATGGGCACTATTACTACAATTCAACTCCTACCTCACCCTCTGCGGGGAAAAACAATCGAAGATGGAGTCGACGCCCATGCGCAATGGAGACAAAAGGAGGAGTCACTCGGTCCCGTGACTCGAAAGACTTCTTCGAAGAAAAACAACTTGTAACACTCCGGCCCAACACCAGATGGCGAGCTATTGCAAAACATGCGAATCTACTGCGACTGATGCCACGAACAGATGTACACTGGGTAAGTGACATTTTCATTCAGCAGCAATATAGGCCCCGGTATGTGGGGCTAGGCTGATCTCCACAGCTTGCAGATAATAGAGAATGGTTTTGCAAAGAGTCTGATAGCAGTATCGAAAAGTACATCTACATTTATTGTTCATAAGGTATTGACTCTTTTGTGGTTTAAAGATTTGATTAAAATGCTGTTTTTTGACCACTGGTGTTTAATCTCGAGTAAACCAGAACAAGGCTAAACAAGCCACGTACTGTGGACTGATTAAGCCTAGATAATGTGTTTAATATCCTATGGTTGTCTTATATTAAGAATATGCTGAAGACTCTGGGCATAATTATGAATACTACAGACCTTGGGGCATCAATTTCAGTATCGAAATCTGGCATGCAAAATTATCTAAGATCAAAATTAGAGTGGAATAGAGAGTGTATTGTTTTTAATAAAGTAACCGTGGTGCGTCATGATTTGTATGTAGATAATTGGAAAAATCCAACCCTAGCTTGTGTCAGCGACGTTTATGATTGCCTCTTATTGGCTAGGTTTTGGTGCAATCTGATACATTAAGTAGCCTGCTCAACAATGGGACAATGGTCAAAGATTTGAGGGTCTGTCCTTGTGATTGTTTATTTACAAAGCACTTTTCTATTTATGTGCAAATTTTACAAGCATCCACTATCTTCTACCTTCAGATTCCTTACCTTAGATTTATCCCAGGCATCAGACTGGATCTGGAAGAATTTTCATGAGAAGTACCCCTGTGCGCACGTAGGTGGCATCAGTCGGTTATGCATGTGTCGTCTGCGCCAGAAGTGACATCTGTTGCACTTATATAGACGCCACCCAGGCGTGCAGACAATAGTTCTTTCCTTTTCATGCCGGCTATCGCGGATCTGGAAAGAGCTACTGATTGTCACTTTTTGACTGAGCTTTTCGTGACGTTTTGTCAAAGCTTATTTGAGGTTTCCTTCCTGGTGTGAGAGGATGTCATCAAAGAAGGCCTGCTTTAAACCCTCCGGTGCCTGTCACTAGTGTATCGGTGATTGATCCGCAGTCTGTCTGTGGTGCCTCGAATGCGACCACGATCTGAAGTTGTTCTCTGACTACCGCACAATGAATTTGAAAGATTTGAGGGAGCACTCCCTCAAGCTTATGGCGGCCCAACATGCAACTCTGCGCCAGTCGAGGTCCTGGTCAAGAGGAGAGTCCTGGGATTGGCTGCAGAGTCCGAGGCCATTGTCGTCCCATTCAAAATCTTTGGGTCATTTGAGCAAGTCTAGGCACAAGAAACGGGAGTTGAAGCATGTTTAACTGCTCCATGTCCATCTGCCAGCGAGACGTGGGAGTGTACGCATTGTAGGTCTCGCTCCACAGTTGAGCCGACACCATGCTTCCTTGAGTTTTCAGGAGCCAGAGTGACCCCCACCCAGCTTGAATAAATTTAATGATGCCATGTGCCTCATATTTGGGTGGGCCAACCCCTCAGTGTGTTCATGCACCGTGGAGTTGGCAGGGGCCCCTGCTGAGTCTGCACAAATGGCCGGGCGCCATGGGGCCCCCTGGGATCCACTTCTGCATCCGGACTCACCCTGGTCCGGCCACCTGGACCTTCCATGGCGCTTGTCCCAATGCCGCTGGTGCCCACCAGTGGTGCCGACCCCATTTTGATTCCTGACAAATACAGAGCCAGAGGGGCATCTTTCAACGCTGTATCTGGGGGCATTGCCTCCCAGGTCGGATCTTGAGACTGTTTTCTATGGGCTCGGACTCGTGGAGGAATAGGAGGGGGTCACTGGACCCTGAGGAAGTTCAGCCTTATGAACAAGAGATGGGCTGGTGTGAGGAACTGGGTGAAGCTAGTGGCCTGAGTACTTCTCCAGATTTTGGCATGCTTTCTCCCCCTACTGTGGCTACGGAAGAGGGAAGTGTCTTTTGCAATGGTGTTTTGGAGGGCAGCAGAGGTCTTCGACCTCCAGTTGCTCTTGGTAGCAGTCAAGACCACAGTTTTGATGGAGTTGCTTCAACTGGGAGTCTCCCAATCTGAATTGCTTCTACCATTTAATGAGGCCCTGTAAGGAAATGCCTCCTTGGCATGGTTACCCCCTGACTTTTTGCCTTTGCTGATGCTATGTTTTGAATTGAAAGTGTGCTGAGGCCTGCTAACCAGGCCCCAGCACCAGTGTTCTTTCCCTAACCTGTACTTTTGATTCCACAATTGGCACACCCTGGCATCCAGATAAGTCCCTTGTAACTGGTACCTCTGGTACCAAGGGCCCTGATGCCAGGGAAGGTCTCTAAGGGCTGCAGCATGTATTATGCCACCCTAGAGACCCCTCACCCAGCACAGACACACTGCTTACCAGCTTGTGTGTGCTAGTGAGAACAAAATGAGTAAGTCGACATGGCACTCCCCTCAGGGTGCCATGCCAGCCTCTCACTGCCTATGCAGTATAGGTAAGACACCCCTCTAGCAGGCCTTACAGCCCTAAGGCAGGGTGCACTATACCATAGGTGAGGGTACCAGTGCATGAGCACTGTGCCCCTACAGTGTCTAAGCCAAACCTTAGACATTGTAAGTGCAGGGTAGCCATAAGAGTATATGGTCTGGGAGTCTGTTTTACACGAACTCCACAGCACCATAATGGCTACACTGAAAACTGGGAAGTTTGGTATCAAACTTCTCAGCACAATAAATGCACACTGATGCCAGTGTACACTTTATTGTAAAATACCACAGAGGGCACCTTAGAGGTGCCCCCTGAAACTTAACCGACTATCTGTGTAGGCTGACTGGTTCCAGCAGCCTGCCACACTAGAGACATGTTGCTGGCCCCATGGGGAGAGTGCCTTTGTCACTCTGAGGCCAGTAACAAAGCCTGCACTGGGTGGAGATGCTAACACCTCCCCCAGGCAGGAGCTGTAACACCTGGCGGTGAGCCTCAAAGGCTCACCCCTTTGTCACAGCACTGCAGGACACTCCAGCTAGTGGAGTTGCCCGCCCCCTCCGGCCCCGGCCCCCACTTTTGGCGGCAAGACCGGAGAAAATAATGAGAATAACAAGGAGGAGTCACTGGCCAGTCAGGACAGCCCCTAAGGTGTCCTGAGCTGAGGTGACTCTAACTTTTAGAAATCCTCCATCTTGCAGATGGAGGATTCCCCCAATAGGGTTAGGATTGTGACCCCCTCCCCTTGGGAGGAGGCACAAAGAGGGTGTACCCACCCTCAGGGCTAGTAGCCATTGGCTACTAACCCCCCAGACCTAAACACGCCCTTAAATTTAGTATTTAAGGGCTACCCTGAACCCTAGAAAATTAGATTCCTGCAACAACAAGAAGAAGGACTGCCTAGCTGAAAACCCCTGCAGAGGAAGACCAGAAGACAACAACTGCCTTGGCTCCAGAAACTCACCGGCCTGTCTCCTGCCTTCCAAAGAACTCTGCTCCAGCGACGCCTTCCAAAGGGACCAGCGACCTCTGAATCCTCTGAGGACTGCCCTGCTTCGACGACGACAAGAAACTCCCGAGGACAGCGGACCTGCTCCAAAAAGACTGCAACTTTATCCAAAGGAGCAGCTTTAAAGAACCCTGCAATCTCCCCGCAAGAAGCGTGAGACTTGCAACACTGCACCCGGTGACCCCGACTCGGCTGGTGGAGAACCAACACCTCAGGGAGGACCCCCGGACTACTCTACGACTGTGAGTACCAAAACCTGTCCCCCCTGAGCCCCCACAGAGCCGCCTGCAGAGGGAATCCCGAGGCTTCCCCTGACCGCGACTCTCTGAAACCTAAGTCCCGACGCCTGGAAAAGACCCTGCACCCGCAGCCCCCAGGACCTGAAGGACCGGACTTTCACTGCAGAAGTGACCCCCAGGAGTCCCTCTCCCTTGCCCAAGTGGAGGTTTCCCCGAGGAAGCCCCCCCTTGCCTGCCTGCAGCGCTGAAGAGATCCCTTGATCTCTCATTGACTTCCATTGCGAACCCGACGCT
Organism: Pleurodeles waltl; assembly: GCF_031143425.1. Classification (NCBI taxonomy): domain Eukaryota; kingdom Metazoa; phylum Chordata; class Amphibia; order Caudata; family Salamandridae; genus Pleurodeles; species Pleurodeles waltl. Next base: position 483,733,828 of record NC_090442.1, read on the forward strand.
TGTTCTAACACTGCACCCGGCCGCCCCCACACCGCTGAGGGTGAAATTTCTGTGTGGGCTTGTGTCCCCCCCGGTGCCCTACAAAACCCCCCTGGTCTGCCCTCCGAAGACGCGGGTACTTACCTGCTGGCAGACTGGAACCGGGGCACCCCCTTCTCTCCATTGAAGCCTATGCGTTTTGGGCACCACTTTGAACTCTGCACCTGACCGGCCCTGAGTTGCTGGTGTGGTAACTTTGGGGTTGCTCTGAACCCCCAACGGTGGGCTACCTTGGACCAAGAACTGAACCCTGTAAGTGTCTTACTTACCTGGTAAAACTAACAAATACTTACCTCCCCCAGGAACTGTGAAAATTGCACTGTGTCCACTTTTAAAATAGCTATTTGTGAATAACTTGAAAAGTATACATGCAATTGAAATGATTCAAAGTTCCTAATGTACTTACCTGCAATACCTTTCAAACAAGATATTACATGTTAAATTTGAACCTGTGGTTCTTAAAATAAACTAAGAAAAGATATTTTTCTATACAAAACCTATTGGCTGGATTTGTCTCTGAGTGTGTGTACCTCATTTATTGTCTATGTGTATGTACAACAAATGCTTAACACTACTCCTTGGATAAGCCTACTGCTCGACCACACTACCACAAAATAGAGCATTAGTATTATCTCTTTTTACCACTATTTTACCTCTAAGGGGAACCCTTGGACTCTGTGCATGCTATTCCTTACTTTGAAATAGCACATACAGAGCCAACTTCCTACAGGCCCTCACAGATGTTCTTTTGAGTACCTGCTCCAAATCCAATACAGGGTCTCCCGTAAATAGGACAATTACCTGTTGTACTGAACGAATGAAAGTGATGGGCATGAGATGGGTGTGGTTAAAGCCCACAGAGTAGATTACAGCATGTCGAGAGAGCAGTGCATGCACCCTGCTAGGCTCGACCTACAAAGGGCCCTGGAAGGCAAAGCGCCCAACTTGCCACAAGGAAAAACATCCTTGGTGTCGACAGGTTGAGTGCCTCCTCAGACACAAGCCCTAAGGGAGGCTCAGGCAATTCCCTGACCAAAAACAGAATAGACCCAAGGAGGGACAGAATTGACAAACGGAAAATCCCTTTAAGATGCGGCTACCCAGATTATCTGTGTCTGACAGACCACACCAAGTGCTACTGATAGCCTTACCAGCCTCACAATGAACCCAAAGCGTTGACACAGCCAGACCCAAATTGAAACCATCTAGTAAGAATTGTAAAATCCACCTTGGCTTGCATCTACAGGAGTGCTCCTGGCACAAAGAGGGTCAGTGGTGCTCATAAGACTTTCTGTTACACCCTTTTCAAGACGCAGACTTAAAAAGCCACTAAGGTTTATTAGAGACAATATTTGCAGCTTATTTCAACGCCCAAGAGGCAGCCAAAGTCTCAGGCAACGAACCAATGCGAGTCTACTGCATTTTGCTGCAGCAAGGCAAGCCACACCATGCGAGACCACTAAGGAAAAATCAGTATGACATCCATGCTTGAAGCTGAACTAACAGCTTGGCAATAGGGAAAGGGTTGGTTCGGGCGGGTCACCAGATCTCCAGGTACCTAGAGGAGAAGCTGTGAAAAAGAGAACTGCTTGTGCATACAGCTAGGTCCATTTGAGGGGACCTAAACCTGCTTCTACCTTTGCAAAGGCCATGAGAAACAGCAAATATAGGATCACAGTCTGAATACCCCCTAAAACAATTCTCTTTCATTTTAATTCCCCAAATGCGAAAATCCAACAGGGCTGGAAGATGCTGCTCCACCAAACAGCCAGTACGAAACACATGGGCAGTGGGGGGTCTTGAAATCCCTCCAAAGCTGCCTGTTCACATAGAAATTTGTGACTGTTCGTTGTGAGGCGAAGGGCCATCTGGCTCTGAAGGAGAGGGGCAAGGCAGCAATGAGTCGGGAATACTGCTGACACCTACATGCTGCTTCATAAATGAGACCAGTTGGTTGCCGAAAACATATGGATTAAATCTAAAAAAAGATGGAAACCAGTAATGGAGCAGATTCCATGCAAGGATCTCACAGGCGGGAAACCACACTAACATGTCAACATACAGGAGACTGGCAGAATGAGGGCATGCAACCATGAATGTTACACTAATGCCCACGAGATTCAATTCACAGGATACCCTTGATATAACCTCAACCTTTGAGCACCAAGCTACTTCCCTGGCCAGAGCTCGACCCTGTGCCAAGAATGCAGAGAGGTGATGATGCAGTCTTGATGTTATCAAGTAAAAAAAAAAAACATGTCACCAACAACATGTATGCAAGTGAGCCACCATAATCGGGCCTGACTCCTCTGAGACCCAGTGAGAGAGTCTGGGAGGTTTCTGGGAAATTACGAAGGACACTTGGTGAGAGCACTCAGCTCATGTCTAACTTTGCACTCGATGCAGAAGGGAAGTGGGTCATTAGACATGCCAGAGCTGTGAGGAATCATCCTCAGGGAAGCTAGCATCATGGTCCATGTGAAATAGAAACTACTAGTGGGCCGATAAACAGCATTGAGAAGGTAAGCAACTTGGAGATGGCAACCTAAATCTCCTCCAAGTAGACCAAACCAATAATGTTATGCAAGCTCTCAAACTAGAAGCACACTGTTGTCCTGCTGCAATGACACCATGGAAATTGCACACATACAGAAGTATGCAAAGCTGCTGCCAGTGATGAAGTTTCTCACTGTCTTGATGCATCAGATGTGTGTCCAGGTGTATGTGCGTAAGTGTGCACAGCTGGAGCTATCGCAAGTGTTATACATGCAACTTCTCACAATTCAACTGTTTTAAAAATTGGCATTGGCAATGCTAGTTGTTTTAGTGATCAGAGCTCCTACATGCCCTCATTTGCCCTCACCAATTGTGATTAAGTGTTCTAACAACAGACTATTTCTCACCTTTTCCTATTTGCCATAAAACATAAAGGCACACAAATGCACAGACTAAGGTAAGTGATGCACGAGTTGTGGAAAATTGTTCCACCAATTTCCCATTCACTTCAATCTCGCTGTAGTCATGATATTCACCATTACCTAATATTCTACACAAATAACACACATAAATGTGAGTAAATTGTATATACATAGCAAGGACCGATAATTAACAGCTCGGGTGAATAATTCTGTACACACACAATTAGCTTGAGGGTGTAGTCATGCAACTCGGTGACACAGTGCATTATGTCCACCCAACACCAGGTTCAGAGTGCGGTTATTTACAATGCGAGCCTCCACTGTTGTGGGAGCCTTAGCAAATGGTGAATGGACATATATAGGAGCAGACATATGAATGAAAGATCAGTGTATGGATAAATGCATGCTATGGGTGATGAGTATGTGTGCTGACTAAGAAGTGTAAAAATGTAAAAACCAAGCAGCAGGCCTTTTCCATCAATGCGCCCAGGATATCAAACAAAATCTCCACACCCATCACAACTATTCCCAGGGACACAGCTTCCTTTAGTGCCACAGGTGCAGTAGCGTGAGGGCCTGGCTGCCTCAGGGGCCTATTGAACCCTGAAAACTACTGTATTTCACGGTTTAGATGGTAGCCAGGGGGCCAATATCCTTCCCTGCACTACGGCCCATGACACATTGGCTAAGCCACAAACTGTCCCATTGCTACCCCAATCTAGGAAAGAGCATTACATTCCTATGCATGAACAATTCACAAGCCGTCTAGCTCTCCTAACACTTGCTGACATCACGCTTATTTTTGACCCTGTGTATGTCTTCTCTGACCTTAGGCTAGGCTCGCACTGTACAAATAAGACATCCGTACGAAAGAGGTCCAGACGGACATGTGAATGCATGGACAGATAGGTGGACAGACAGATGGACGGATGAAGAAATAAACAGTTAAATGAATGAATGAATGGATGGACAGACCTGTAGACAGGTGCAGAGTATGAACAGATGCATATATGATCACACACGTTGATAAAGTTATAGGCTAATAGTTCATGGGTTACTGGAAATAGTATGGCAAATGGTTCTTCACAGCCATACTCAAGGGACCTCCTCAGCATAGTATACTGTGCACGGGTGAAGTGGCGGAAGGAAAATTTAGGGGCTTCCTATTTCTCCTCCTCACTCTACACAGCTTTCTTTTTCACCTCACAATATTCCACCACCATTGCCTTCTCCAACACAGGGATGTGGAATTCCTATCTCCCGACGCCCGGGACATCTTGTTTGGGGTCAAGGGCAACAACTTTTTATGTCTACTTTGTCCTTGGGACAAGTAGGCCCAACCCTCTGCAGCACAAACCCTTTGGCTGTCTGTTTACAGAGAGTGGAACTCTGCAGTTGAGGTAATGTGTTTCCAAAAGATAATACTGTTCGAACTTGTATTTATGGTTCATTATTTGAAAGCCTTCATTATTAGGGTGAGTGCTGTAAATAAATGTTTTAAGGTCAAACTTAACTACTGACGTTGGTTCCAGTACAAAAACAAAAAACGTGTATACACATGTTTGAAAAGTTTAGGCTATGAGGCTAAGTATAATGCTCCCAGAATGCTCTCTGATTAGATGCAAATGAAGTGTCATTTAGTAAAATGTGTTAATGCATGCTAGTCTTTACCAAAAATATTTCTAATGGAAAATCAGTGTAACCATTTTCAACACGAATATGGGAAGCATGAAAATAAACAAACACTGACAAAGCAAACTGATCTGACATATTTTTATAAGTCTTTTAGTTTCATCAATGCGTGTCTTGTTTTGACATGGCTTTTGTAACACTTTATTGTTGTGGGAGCTAACAGGCCCTCAATATTGTAACAAACACTGGCAAAAAAAAAAAAAAAGTTTTTGAACTCTAAAAGCACACATTGCCACCAGTGGCATAACAAAGGCCCCGTAGCCGCCCTCCATTGGGCCCCTTCAGCACAGCACCTGCCCTGAGTGAGTCTGGAGAGAGGTCTCCTCCATGTTCTTTGCAAAGGGGCACCCTCCAGTTTCGTTACGTCACTGATTGCCACTGTAGTTCCTGACACTGAACAAAACTACTTTGTGTGCCAATATGCTCCTTGTGGAAGAGCAGAATGCGATCACTCACAGTAAAGCTAGCCAAATGAGAGAGAAATAGAAGTTTAATAAAAACAAAATGTCTTTGTTAACACCAGACCTAATTAGGGACCAAGACCCACATGTAGGTAGCTTTTTGCATGTCCCAAACAGCGACTTTTGCTGTTTGCGACGTGCAAAAAGCACATTGCGATGCACAAACCCAGTTTTGCGATTCAGTAACCGGGTTACCAAATCGCAAAACGGGTTTGCGACTCGCAGTTAGGAAGGGGTGTTCCCTTCCTAATTGCGACTCGCAGTGCAATGTAGGATTGTTTTGTGACCGCGAACGAGGGCGCAAACCAATCGCAGTTTGCACCCATTTCAAATGGGTGCTAACACTTTCGCAAAAGGGAAGGGGCCCACATGGGACCCCTTCCCCATTGTGAATGTCACTGTAAACATTTTTTCAGAGCATTTTTCGTTTTTGTAATGCATCTCGTTTTCCTTTAAGGAAAACGGGCTGCATTACAAAAAAAAAAAAAAAAACTGCTTTATTGAAAAGCAGTCACAGACATGGTGGTCTGCTGTCTCCAGCAGGCCACCATCCCTGTGAGGGCCACTATTCGCAAGGGGGCCGCAAATTGCGACCCACCTCATAATTATTCATTAGGTGGGCATCCTACATTCGGATTTGCGACTCGCAAATTGCAAGTCGCTCTGACTCGCAATTTGCGGGTCGCAAATCTGAACCTACCTACATGGCCCCAAATTCTTAAAGAAAGTCACAAAAGTGCACCCATGGTATATTTCGTACCCCTATAAAATATTTGTGAACTGTATTTTAGCATGGGTAAATACGCATGTGTAGATTTGCTCATGTGAAAATCTATTGAGCATTTGCAAGTTCATTTTCCCTCCGGCCACTTTCTTCCCAACCCTGGAAGAAGTTCTAATTCTGCCATTGTCAGGAGTAAATGTCCAACCTTTCTTATTATGGGAAAATATTAGAGAGAAGCTGGTGAAAATCTTTAAAACATGCAGGTTAGTAGGTTTGCAGACTCAAAGGCATTCCAGCCCTGGAACTATTGCTTACTGCTTCCTCCAGCCCCAGTATGCAGATCTGCAGAAAGGTGGCAAAATAAGGAAATTGCTACAGTAGGGATTGAAACTGCAAGTATTCAAGCCCTACTATGGTAGTAGCCCTGGCATAATCAGAGAGGCTATTATCGGAGCTCTTACATGAGATTGCTGCCATAATTTGTCCCCACACTACATGGCACCAAAGGGACAAGTAGATCTTTTTACAGGACAAGTAGATTTGAGAAGCAACCTGTCCCCTGGACAAGTAGATATTTTAATAAATTCCACACCCCTGCCAACACATTCATTATATTCCCATGGAGATACATTAGACCCATGGGATCTTTATGACCCTGATCCCATTCCAGACAATGATCCAGACCTCTACCCATCTAAACCTTCTCCTACGGAAGACACCACTGCCTACACTCAAGTAAAGTGTAGGGCAGCAGCTTATCATGGAGTGCTTATGCATTCTGAACCCCTGGAAGATGACTTTCTATTTAACACACTGTCTTCCACTCATTCCATGTGCCAGTGTCTCCCGATGTTGCCTGTAATGGTTAAACATGCGGACCAAATTTTGTTTGAGCCTGTCAAAGCTAGAGTCATCACCCCTAGAATTGATAAAAAAAAATATATATATATATATATATATATAAGCCTCTTCCTACCGACCCAGACTATATCACACATCAAGTCCCTCCAGACTCAGTGGTAGACAGTGCGGCAAGGAAAAGAGCAAACAACCAGTCATCAGGAGGCGCACCTCCTCCTGATAAAGAAAGTAGGAAATTTGATGCAGCTGGAAAAAGAGTCGCCACACAAGCGGCTAACCAATGGATAATTGCCAATTCTCAGGTACTTCTAGCCAGATATGACAGGGCCCATTGGGACGAGATGCAAGATCTTATACATCACCTCCCAAAGGAGCATCAAAAGAGAGCCCAGAAGGTTGTGGAAGAGGGACACGCTATAAGCAATAATCAGATAAGGTCTTCCCTCGATGCTGTTGATACAGCTGCAAGGAGTGTCAATACTGGCATCACAATTAGAAGGCATGCGTGGCTACGCTCCTCTGGTTTTAAACCAGAAATTCAACAGGCAATACTTAATATCCCTTTTGACAACAAACATCTATTCGGCCCAGAAGTAGACACCACTATTGAAAAACAGAGAAAAGACTCAGATACTGCAAAAGCTTGAGGGGCTTTATACACCACACCATATAGAGGCTCCTTTCACAGACCCCAGTTAAGAGGAGGTTTTAAGCCACAGTCCTCTGATGCTTCCACCTCCCAAACAAAGCAGGGACAACAAACCCAATATCAAAGAGGGGGATTAGTGGGTCCTATAGAGGACAATATTTCAGGAGCAGAGGTAAATTCCAAACCTCAAAGCAAACCACTACACCACCTAAGCAGTGACTTCCTTCCACTCCACACTTCTACTGTGGGGAGAAGACTACAGCAATTCCACTCATATTGGCAAAATATCACCACAGACAATTGTGTATTATCAATTATCCGCAAAGGCTATTGCCTAGAATTAATCACCCCTCCAAACATTCCACCACGATACCACAAGTTGACCCCAGAACACAGCGTTCTGTTGCAACAAGAGGTACAATCTCTACTATGAAAACAAGAATTAGAATTGCTTCCACATTCTTAACAAGGAACAGGAGTATACTCACTAAACTTCCTCATTCCTAAAAAAGACGGCACCCTCAGGCCCATCTTGGACCTCAGGCCCCTCAATCTATACATCATGTCATAACATTTTCACATGGTAACTCTGCAAGATGTCATTACACTACTGTAGGAAGTTGGCTCTGTATGCACTATTTCAAAGTAAGGAATAGTATGCACAGAGTCCAAGGGTTCCCCTTAGAGGTAAGATAGTGGCAAAAAGAGATAATACTAATGCTGTATTTTGTGGTAGTGTGGTCGAGCAGTAGGCTTATCCAAGGAGTAGTGTTAAGCATTTGTTGTACATACACATAGACAATAAATGAGGTACACACACTCGGAGACAAATCCAGCCAATAGGTTTTGTATAGAAAAATATCTTTTCTTAGTTTATTTTAAGAACCACAGGTTCAAATTCTACATGTAATATCTCATTCGAAAGGTATTGCAGGTAAGTACTTTAGGAACTTCAAATCATCAAAATTGCATGTATACTTTTCAAGTTATTCACAAATAGCTGTTTTAAAAGTGGACACTTAGTGCAATTTTCACAGTTCCTAGGGGAGGTAAGTATTTGTTAGGTTAACCAGGTAAGTAAGACACTTACAGGGCTTAGTTCTTGGTCCAAGGTAGCCCACCGTTGGGGGTTCAGAGCAACCCCAAAGTCACCACACCAGCAGCTCAGGGCCGGTCAGGTGCAGAGTTCAAAGTGGTGCCCAAAACACATAGGCTAGAATGGAGAGAAGGGGGTGCCCCGGTTCCGGTCTGCTTGCAGGTAAGTACCCGCGTCTTCGGAGGGCAGACCAGGGGGGTTTTGTAGGGCACCGGGGGGGACACAAGCCCACACAGAAATTTCACCCTCAGCGGCGCGGGGGCGGCCGGGTGCAGTGTAGAAACAAGCGTCGGGTTCGCAATGTTAGTCTATGAGAGATCTCGGGATCTCTTCAGCGCTGCAGGCAGGCAAGGGGGGGGTTCCTCGGGGACACCTCCACTTGGGCAAGGGAGAGGGACTCCTGGGGGTCACTTCTCCAGTGAAAGTCCGGTCCTTCAGGTCCTGGGGGCTGCGGGTGCAGGGTCTCTCCCAGGTGTCGGGACTTAGGATTCAAAGAGTCGCGGTCAGGGGAAGCCTCGGGATTCCCTCTGCAGGCGGCGCTGTGGGGGCTCAGGGGGGACAGGTTTTTGTACTCACAGTCTTAGAGTAGTCCTGGGGTCCCTCCTGAGGTGTTGGATCTCCACCAGCCGAATCGGGGTCGCCGGGTGCAGTGTTGCAAGTCTCACGCTTCTTGCGGGGAGCTTGCAGGGTTCTTTAAAGCTGCTGGAAACAAAGTTGCAGCTTTTCTTGGAGCAGGTCCGCTGTCCTCGGGAGTTTCTTGTCTTTTCGAAGCAGGGGCAGTCCTCAGAGGATGTCGAGGTCGCTGGTCCCTTTGGAAGGCGTCGCTGGAGCAGGATCTTTGGAAGGCAGGAGACAGGCCGGTGAGTTTCTGGAGCCAAGGCAGTTGTCGTCTTCTGGTCTTCCTCTGCAGGGGTTTTCAGCTAGGCAGTCCTTCTTCTTGTAGTTGCAGGAATCTAATTTTCTAGGGTTCAGGGTAGCCCTTAAATACTAAATTTAAGGGCGTGTTTAGGTCGGGGGGGTTAGTAGCCAATGGCTACTAGCCCTGAGGGTGGGTACACCCTCTTTGTGCCTCCTCCCAAGGGGAGGGGGTCACAATCCTAACCCTATTGGGGGAATCCTCCATCTGCAAGATGGAGGATTTCTAAAAGTCAGTCACCTCAGCTCAGGACACCTTAGGGGCTGTCCTGACTGGCCAGTGACTCCTCCTTGTTGCTTTCTTTGTTCCCTCCAGCCTTGCCGCCAAAAGTGGGGGCCGTGGCCGGAGGGGGCGGGCAACTCCACTAAGCTGGAGTGCCCTGCTGGGCTGTGACAAAGGGGTGAGCCTTTGAGGCTCACCGCCAGGTGTTACAGCTCCTGCCTGGGGGAGGTGTTAGCATCTCCACCCAGTGCAGGCTTTGTTACTGGCCTCAGAGTGACAAAGGCACTCTCCCCATGGGGCCAGCAACATGTCTCTGGTGTGGCAGGCTGCTGGAACTAGTCAGCCTACACAGACAGTCGGTTAAGTTTCAGGGGGCACCTCTAAGGTGCCCTCTGGGGTGTATTTTACAATAAAATGTACACTGGCATCAGTGTGCATTTATTGTGCTGAGAAGTTTGATACCAAACTTCCCAGTTTTCAGTGCAGCCATTATGGTGCTGTGGAGTTCGTGGTTGACAGACTCCCAGACCATATACTCTTATGGCTACCCTGCACTTACAATGTCTAAGGTATTGTTTAGACACTGTAGGGGTACCATGCTCATGCATTGGTACCCTCACCTATGGTATAGTGCACCCTGCCTTAGGGCTGTAAGGCCTGCTAGAGGGGTGTCTTACCTATACTGCATAGGCAGTGAGAGGCTGGCATGGCACCCTGAGGGGAGTGCCATGTCGACTTACTCGTTTTGTTCTCACTAGCACACACAAGCTGGCAAGCAGTGTGTCTGTGCTGAGTGAGAGGTCTCCAGGGTGGCATAAGACATGCTGCAGCCCTTAGAGACCTTCCTTGGCATCAGGGCCCTTGGTACTAGAAGTACCAGTTACAAGGGACTTATCTGGATGCCAGGGTCTGCCAATTGTGGATACAAAAGTTCAGGTTAGGGAAAGAACACTGGTGCTGGGGCCTGGTTAGCAGGCCTCAGCACACTTTCAATTGTAAACATAGCATCAGCAAAGGCAAAAAGTCAGGGGGCAACCATGCCAAGGAGGCATTTCCTTACACAACCCCCCCCCCCCCAAACGAAAGAGGATGAGACTAACCTTTCCCAAGAGAGTCTTCATTTTCTAAGTGGAAGAACCTGGAAAGGCCATCTGCATTGGCATGGGCAGTCCCAGGTCTGTGTTCCACTATAAAGTCCATTCCCTGTAGGGAGATGGACCACCTCAACAGTTTAGGATTTTCACCTTTCATTTGCATCAGCCATTTGAGAGGTCTGTGGTCAGTTTGAACTAGGAAGTGAGTCCCAAAGAGGTATGGTCTCAGCTTCTTCAGGGACCAAACCACAGCAAAGGCCTCCCTCTCAATGGCACTCCAACGCTGCTCCCTGGGGAGTAACCTCCTGCTAATGAAAGCAACAGGCTGGTCAAGGCCATCATCATTTGTTTGGGACAAAACTGCCCCTATCCCATGTTCAGAGGCATCAGTCTGCACAATGAACTGCTTAGAATAATCTGGAGCTTTTAGAACTGGTGCTGAGCACATTGCTTGTTTCAGGGTGTCAAAGGCCTGTTGGCATTCCACAGTCCAGTTCACTTTCTTGGGCATTTTCTTGGAGGTGAGTTCAGTGAGGGCTGTCACAATGGATCCATATCCCTTCACAAACCTCCTGTAATACCCAGTCAAGCCAAGGAATGCCCTAACTTGAGTCTGGGTTTTTGGAGCTACCCAGTCCAGAATGGTCTGGATCTTGGGTTGGAGTGGCTGAACTTGGCCTCCACCTACAAGGTGGCCCAAGTAAACCACAGTTCCCTGCCCTATCTGGCATTTGGATGCCTTGATAGAGAGGCCTGCAGATTGCAGAGCCTTCAAAACCTTCTTCAGGTGGACCAGGTGATCCTGCCAGGTGGAGCTAAAGACAGCAATATCATCAAGATAAGCTGTGCTAAAGGACTCCAAGCCAGCAAGGACTTGATTCACCAACCTTTGGAAGGTGGCAGGGGCATTCTTTAAACCAAAGGGCATAACAGTAAACTGATAATGCCCATCAGGTGTGGAGAATGCTGTTTTCTCTTTTGCTCCAGGTGCCATTTTTATTTGCCAGTACCCTGCTGTCAAGTCAAAGGTACTTAAGAACTTGGCAGCACCTAATTTATCTATGAGCTCATCAGCTCTAGGAATTGGATGAGCATCTGTCTTGGTGACAGAATTGAGCCCTCTGTAGTCCACACAAAACCTCATCTCTTTCTTTCCATCTTTGGTGTGAGGTTTGGGGACTAAGACCACTGGGCTAGCCCAGGGGCTGTCAGAGCGCTCAATTACTCCCAATTCCAGCATCTTGTGGACTTCCACCTTGATGCTTTCCTTAACATGGTCAGACTGTCTAAAGATTTTGTTTTTGACAGGCATGCTGTCTCCTGTGTCCACATCATGGGTACACAGGTGTGTCTGACCAGGGGTTAAGGAGAAGAGTTCAGGAAACTGTTGCAGGACTCTCCTACAATCAGCTTGCTGTTGGCCAGAGAGGGTGTCTGAGTAGATCACTCCATCTACTGTGCCATCTTTTGGGTCTGATGACAGAAGATCAGGGAGAGGTTCACTCTCTGCCTCCTGATCCTCATCTGTTACCATCAACAGATTCACATCAGCCCTGTCATGGAAGAGCTTAAGGCGGTTCACATGGATCACCCTCTTGGGGCTCCTGCTTGTGCCCAGGTCCACCAGGTAGGTGACCTGACTCTTCCTCTCTAGCACTGGGTAAGGGCCACTCGATTTGTCCTGGGGTGCCCTGGGAGCCACAGGCTCCAGAACCCAGACTTTCTGCCCTGGTTGGAACTCAACCAGTGCAGCCTTTTGGTCATACCAAAACTTCTGGAGTTGTTGGCTGGCCTCAAGGTTTTTGGTTGCCTTTTCCATGTACTCTGCCATTCTAGAGCGAAGGCCAAGTACATAGTCCACTATGTCCTGTTTAGGCTCATGGAGAGGTCTCTCCCAGCCTTCTTTAACAAGGGCAAGTGGTCCCCTTACAGGATGACCAAACAGAAGTTCAAAGGGTGAGAATCCTACTCCCTTCTGTGGTACCTCCCTGTAAGCGAAAAGCAGACATGGCAGGAGGACATCCCATCTCCTTTTGAGTTTTTCTGGGAGCCCCATGATCATGCCCTTTAATGTCTTGTTGAATCTCTCAACTAAGCCATTAGTTTGTGGATGGTAAGGTGTAGTGAATTTATAAGTCACTCCACACTCATTCCACATGTGCTTTAGGTATGCTGACATGAAGTTGGTACCTCTGTCAGACACCACCTCCTTAGGGAAACCCACTCTGGTAAAGATACCAATGAGGGCCTTGGCTACTGCAGGGGCAGTAGTCGACCTAAGGGGAATAGCTTCAGGATACCTGGTAGCATGATCCACTACTACCAGGATATACATATTTCCTGAGGCTGTGGGAGGTTCTAGTGGACCAACTATGTCCACACCCACTCTTTCAAAGGGCACCCCCACCACTGGAAGTGGAATGAGGGGGGCCTTTGGATGCCCACCTGTCTTACCACTGGCTTGACAGGTGGGGCAGGAGAGGCAAAACTCCTTAACCATGTTGGACATATTGGGCCAGTAGAAGTGGTTGACTAACCTCTCCCACGTCTTGGTTTGTCCCAAATGTCCAGCAAGGGGAATGTCATGGGCCAATGTTAGGATGAACTCTGAACAGCTGAGGCACTACCACTCTCCTAGTGGCACCAGGTTTGGGGTCTCTGGCCTCAGTGTACAGGAGTCCATCTTCCCAATAGACCCTATGCGTTCCATTTTTCTTGCCTTTGGACTCTTCAGCAGCTTGCTGCCTAAGGCCTTCAAGAGAGGGACAGGTTTCTTGTCCCTTACACAGCTCCTCCCTTGAGGGTCCCCCTGGGCCTAAGAGCTCAACCTGATAAGGTTCAAGCTCCAAAGGCTCAGTTCCCTCAGAGGGCAGAACTTCTTCCTGAGAAGAGAGGTTCCCTTTCTTTTGCTGTGTTGCAGTTGGTTTCCCAACTGACTTTCCTTTCCTCTTGGTAGGCTGGGCCATTCTTCCAGACTCCAGCTCTACTTGTTCACCCTGTGCCTTGCATTGTGCTCTGGTTTTCACACACACCAGTTCAGGGATACCCAGCATTGCTGCATGGGTTTTTAGCTCTACCTCAGCCCATGCTGAGGACTCCAGGTCATTTCCAAGCAGACAGTCCACTGGGATATTTGAGGAGACCACCACCTGCTTCAGGCCATTGACCCCTCCCCATTCTAAAGTAACCATTGCCATGGGATGTACTTTTCTCTCATTGTCAGCGTTGGTGACTGTGTAAGTTTTTCCAGTCAGGTATTGGCCAGGGGAAACCAGTTTCTCTGTCACCATGGTGACACTGGCACCTGTATCCCTCAGGCCCTCTATTCTAGTCCCATTAATTAAGAGTTGCTGTCTGTATTTTTGCATGTTAGGCGGCCAGACAGCTAGTGTGGCTAAATCCACCCCACCCTCAGAAACTAGAGTAGCTTCAGTGTGGACCCTGATTTGCTCTGGGCACACTGTTGATCCCACTTGGAGACTAGCCATACCAGTGTTACCTGGATGGGAGTTTGGAGTGGAACCTTTCTTGGGACAGGCCTTGTCTCCAGTTTGGTGTCCATGCTGTTTACAGCTATGACACCAGGCCTTTTTGGGATCAAAGTTTTTACCCTTGTACCCATTGTTTTGTGAAGAGTCTCTGGGCCCACCCTCCTGTGCAGGTTTTTGGGGGCCTGTAGAAGACTCTTTACTATTTTTAGTTTTGGTTGTCTCATCACCCTTCCCCTGGGGATTCTTTGTGACCCCTTTCTTTTGGTCACCCCCTGTTGAAGTCTTGGACACCCTTGTCTTGACCCAATGGTCCGCCTTCTTTCCCAATTCTTGGGGAGAAATTGGTCCTAGGTCTACCAGATGCTGATGCAGTTTATCATTGAAACAATTACTTAACAGGTGTTCTTTCACAAATAAATTGTACAGCCCATCATAATTACTTACACCACTGCCTTGAATCCAACCATCTAGTGTTTTCACTGAGTAGTCAACAAAGTCAACCCAGGTCTGGCTCGAGGATTTTTGAGCCCCCCTGAACCTAATCCTGTACTCCTCAGTGGAGAATCCAAAGCCCTCAATCAGGGTACCCTTCATGAGGTCATAGGATTCTGCATCTTTTCCAGAGAGTGTGAGGAGTCTATCCCTACACTTTCCAGTGAACATTTCCCAAAGGAGAGCACCCCAGTGAGATCTGTTCACTTTTCTGGTTACACAAGCCCTCTCAAAAGCTGTGAACCATTTGGTGATGTCATCACCATCTTCATATTTTGTCACAATCCCTTTGGGGATTTTTAACATGTCAGGAGAATCTCTGACCCTATTTATATTGCTGCCACCATTGATGGGTCCTAGGCCCATCTCTTGTCTTTCCCTTTCTATGGCTAGGAGCTGTCTCTCTAAAGCCAATCTTTTGGCCATCCTGGCTAACAGGAGGTCATCTTCACTGAGAGCATCCTCAGTGATTTCAGAAATGTGGGACCCTCCTGTGAGGGACTCACTATTTCTGACTAACACAGTTGGAGACAGGACTTGAGGGGTCCTGTTTTCCCTATTTAGGACTGGAGGAGGGACATTGGCCTCCAAGTCACTAATTTCTTCCTCTGTGATGTCATCATCAGAGGGGTTGGCTTTTTCAAACTCTGCCAACAGCTCCTGGAGCTGAATTTTGGTAGGTCTGGAGCCAATGGTTATTTTTTTGATATTACAGAGAGACCTTAGCTCCCTCATCTTAAGATGGAGGTAAGGTGTGGTGTCGAGTTCCACCACATTCATCTCTGTATCAGACATTATTCTGCTAAAAGTTGGAAGACTTTTTAAAGAATCTAAAACTGTTTCTAGAATCTAATTTCAAACTTTTAACAAACTTTTAAACTCTAAAAGACAATGCTAAACAGGGACTTAACACACAAGGCCCTAGCAGGACTTTTAAGAATTTAGAAAAATTTCAAATTGCAAAAATGAATTTCTAATGACAATTTTGGAATTTGTCGTGTGATCAGGTATTGGCTGAGTAGTCCAGCAAATGCAAAGTCTTGTACCCCACCGCTGATCCACCAATGTAGGAAGTTGGCTCTGTATGCACTATTTCAAAGTAAGGAATAGTATGCACAGAGTCCAAGGGTTCCCCTTAGAGGTAAGATAGTGGCAAAAAGAGATAATACTAATGCTCTATTTTGTGGTAGTGTGGTCGAGCAGTAGGCTTATCCAAGGAGTAGTGTTAAGCATTTGTTGTACATACACATAGACAATAAATGAGGTACACACACTCAGAGACAAATCCAGCCAATAGGTTTTGTATAGAAAAATATCTTTTCTTAGTTTATTTTAAGAACCACAGGTTCACATTCTACATGTAATATCTCATTCGAAAGGTATTGCAGGTAAGTACTTTAGGAACTTCAAATCATCAAAATTGCATGTATACTTTTCAAGTTATTCACAAATAGCTGTTTTAAAAGTGGACACTCAGTGCAATTTTCACAGTTCCTAGGGGAGGTAAGTATTTGTTAGGTTAACCAGGTAAGTAAGACACTTACAGGGCTTAGTTCTTGGTCCAAGGTAGCCCACCGTTGGGGGTTCAGAGCAACCCCAAAGTCACCACACCAGCAGCTCAGGGCCGGTCAGGTGCAGAGTTCAAAGTGGTGCCCAAAACACATAGGCTAGAATGGAGAGAAGGGGGTGTCCCGGTTCCGGTCTGCTTGCAGGTAAGTACCCGCGTCTTCGGAGGGCAGACCAGGGGGGTTTTGTAGGGCACCGGGGGGGACACAAGCCCACACAGAAATTTCACCCTCAGCGGCGCGGGGGCGGCCGGGTGCAGTGTAGAAACAAGCGTTGGGTTCGCAATGTTAGTCTATGAGAGATCTCGGGATCTCTTCAGCGCTGCAGGCAGGCAAGGGGGGGGGTTCCTCGGGGACACCTCCACTTGGGCAAGGGAGAGGGACTCCTGGGGGTCACTTCTCCAGTGAAAGTCCGGTCCTGGGGGCTGCGGGTGCAGGGTCTCTCCCAGGTGTCGGGACTTAGGATTCAAAGAGTCGCGGTCAGGGGAAGCCTCGGGATTCCCTCTGCAGGCGGCGCTGTGGGGGCTCAGGGGGGACAGGTTTTTGTACTCACAGTCTTAGAGTAGTCCTGGGGTCCCTCCTGAGGTGTTGGATCTCCACCAGCCGAATCGGGGTCGCCGGGTGCAGTGTTGCAAGTCTCACGCTTCTTGCGGGGAGCTTGCAGGGTTCTTTAAAGCTGCTGGAAACAAAGTTGCAGCTTTTCTTGGAGCAGGTCCGCTGTCCCCGGGAGTTTCTTGTCTTTTCGAAGCAGGGGCAGTCCTCAGAGGATGTCGAGGTCGCTGGTCCCTTTGGAAGGCGTCGCTGGAGCAGGATCTTTGGAAGGCAGGAGACAGGCCGGTGAGTTTCTGGAGCCAAGGCAGTTGTCGTCTTCTGGTCTTCCTCTGCAGGGGTTTTCAGCTAGGCAGTCCTTCTTCTTGTAGTTGCAGGAATCTAATTTTCTAGGGTTCAGGGTAGCCCTTAAATACTAAATTTAAGGGCGTGTTTAGGTCTGGGGGGTTAGTAGCCAATGGCTACTAGCCCTGAGGGTGGGTACACCCTCTTTGTGCCTCCTCCCAAGGGGAGGGGGTCACAATCCTAACCCTATTGGGGGAATCCTCCATCTGCAAGATGGAGGATTTCTAAAAGTCAGAGTCACCTCAGCTCAGGACACCTTAGGGGCTGTCCTGACTGGCCAGTGACTCCTCCTTGTTGCTTTCTTTGTTCCCTCCAGCCTTGCCGCCAAAAGTGGGGGCCGTGGCCGGAGGGGGCGGGCAACTCCACTAAGCTGGAGTGCCCTGCTGGACTGTGACAAAGGGGTGAGCCTTTGAGGCTCACCGCCAGGTGTTACAGCTCCTGCCTGGGGGAGGTGTTAGCATCTCCACCCAGTGCAGGCTTTGTTACTGGCCTCAGAGTGACAAAGGCACTCTCCCCATGGGGCCAGCAACATGTCTCTGGTGTGGCAGGCTGCTGGAACTAGTCAGCCTACACAGACAGTCGGTTAAGTTTCAGGGGGCACCTCTAAGGTGCCCTCTGGGGTGTATTTTACAATAAAATGTACACTGGCATCAGTGTGCATTTATTGTGCTGAGAAGTTTGATACCAAACTTCCCAGTTTTCAGTGCAGCCATTATGGTGCTGTGGAGTTCGTGGTTGACAGACTCCCAGACCATATACTCTTATGGCTACCCTGCACTTACAATGTCTAAGGTATTGTTTAGACACTGTAGGGGTACCATGCTCATGCATTGGTACCCTCACCTATGGTATAGTGCACCCTGCCTTAGGGCTGTAAGGCCTGCTAGAGGGGTGTCTTACCTATACTGCATAGGCAGTGAGAGGCTGGCATGGCACCCTGAGGGGAGTGCCATGTCGACTTACTCGTTTTGTTCTCACTAGCACACACAAGCTGGCAAGCAGTGTGTCTGTGCTGAGTGAGAGGTCTCCAGGGTGGCATAAGACATGCTGCAGCCCTTAGAGACCTTCCTTGGCATCAGGGCCCTTGGTACTAGAAGTACCAGTTACAAGGGACTTATCTGGATGCCAGGGTCTGCCAATTGTGGATACAAAAGTACAGGTTAGGGAAAGAACACTGGTGCTGGGGCCTGGTTAGCAGGCCTCAGCACACTTTCAATTGTAAACATAGCATCAGCAAAGGCAAAAAGTCAGGGGGCAACCATGCCAAGGAGGCATTTCCTTACAACTACTACAAAAACAAGATTACATGACTGCTTTAGACCTCAAAAGTGCGTATTTCCACATACCCATGTATGCAGCTCACAGAGAATACCTCAGGTTTGTCATAGCAGGAAGGCATTACCAGTTCAAAGTGTTGCAATTCGGCATAACAACAGCTCCGAGAGTGTTCACAAAATGTCTAGCAGTAGTAGCAGCCTACTTAAGACCACAACACATCCACATCTTTCCATATCCAGACAATTGGCTAATAAAATCAAAAATTTTACACAATGCTAAAAACACACATTATGTGATAGAAACCTTGCATATGCTAGGGTTTACTCTCAATTACCAAAAATCACATCTTCAACCAGCACAAGTACAACCTTACCTAGGTGCTATCCTAGATACTCAAAAAGCCCTAGCTTATCCAAATACACAAAGGATACAAGCTTTCCAAAATCTCATACAACATATGCAGCCAAATCAACAATATATTGTAAGATTTATCATTAAGGTTCTAGGAATGATGGCATCTTGCATAGCCATAGTTCCACATGCAAAACTAAACATGAGGCCCTTACAACAATGCCTCTCACGACAATGGTCTCAGGCACATGGTCAACTTCAAGATCTAGTGTTTATGGACCGCCAAACACATATGTCCCTTCAATTGTGGAAATGCAGCAATCTAATAAAGGGGTGGTCATTCCAAGACCCTGTGCCTCAGACCATAATCACAACAGACGCATCAATGATGGGTTGGGGAGCTCACCTCAACAATCAGACCATTCAAGGGCAATGGGATGCCAAACAAACAGCTTCACATAAACCACCTAGAACGATTAGCTGTATTTCTTGCTCTAAAAGCATTTCAACCTCTTCTCAAACAGAAGACTGTTCTCATAAAAACAGACAACCATGTATTACCTCAACAAACAGGGCCGGACACACTTATCTCAACTGTCCCTGCTAGCACAAACAATATGGAAATGGGCAATTCACAATCACCTTCATCTATTAGCACAATAGATTCCAGGGATAGACAATCATCTGGCAGATCTCCTAAGCAGAAATCACCAACAAACACACGAATGGGAGATTCACTCCCAAGTATTTCAAAAATACTTTCAAAAGTGGGGAACACCAGAGATAGATCTATTCGCAACAAGCAAAAACACCAAATGCCTAAACTTTGCATCCAGACACCCACATCCTCTATCCAAGGGCAATGCTCTATGGATCAGTTGGTGAGAGATATTTGCTTACCCTTTTCCCCCCTCCCACTCCTTCCTTTTCTGGTCAGAAAACTACATCAAACATCACTCACCATGATTCTAATAGCACCAACATGGGCACGTCAGCATTGGCACACAACACTCCTAGGTCTGTCTGTAGAACCCCATTCCAAACTCCCAAACAGACCAGATTTGTTAACTCAGAACAGAGGTCAAATCAGGCATCCCGATCCCAATGCTCTCAATCTAGCTATTTGGCTCCTGAAGTCCTAGAATTTGGTTACCTAAAACTTCCACCAGAATGTATGGAACTAATTAAACAAGCACGTAAACCTACTACTAGACAGTGCTACACAAACAAGTGGAAAAGATTTGTATGCTACTGTCGATCCATAAATACTGGCCCAAGTACAGCATCCATACAAGATATTGTATGCTATTGACTTCATTTCCAAAATCACATTTTGCTTTTTCATTCATCAAGATACACCTCACTGCAATATCTGCATACTTACAGAATATTCAGCATACTTCTCTATTCAGATTTCCTGTTATTAAAGATTTCATGGAAGCATTAAAACACATTATTCCACTTAAAACGCCACCTGTTCCATCATGGAATTTAAACCACCTTTTGAACCCATGCACTCTTGTCAAATACAATATTTAACATGGAAGGTCGCTTTCCTTGTAGCTGTTACTTCTTTAAGAAGAGTTAGTGAAATAAAAGCCTTCACTCTTGAACCTTTTTTTCCAAGTGCACAAACATAAAGTTGTACTTAGAACAAATCCAAAATTTCTACCAAAAGTAGTATCTCCTTTTCACATCAACCAAACAGGGGCATTGCCAGTCTTCTTTCCATAGCCAGACTCTGTGCCAGAAAGAGCTCTTCATACCTTAGATCTCAAAAGAGCACTTATGTACTATATAGATAGAACCAAAGATTTTAGAAAAACAAAACAACTTTTCGTTGCTTTCCAACAACCACATAAAGGCAATCCTATATCAAAACAAGGTTTAGCAAGATGGATTGTTAGATGCATACAAACATGCTGCATCAAAGCAAAACAACAACTTTTGAACACTCCTAGAGCACATTCTACAAGAAAGAAAGGTGCGTCAATGGCATTTTTAGGAAACATACCAGTGGTTGATACATGTAAAGCAGTCACATGGTCAACTCCTTATACATTTAGAAAACACTACTGTGTTGATGTTTTTTCACAGCAACAAGCCACTGTAGGCCAAGCTGTCTTAAGAACACTATTTCAAACAACTTCAACTCCTACAGGCTAGCCACCGCTATTTTTGGGAGGACTAACTACTTTGTAGCCTATGCATAGCATGTGTATCTGCAGCTACACATGCTATCGAACAGAAAATGTCACTTACCCAGTGTACATCTGTTTGTGGCATGTAGTGCTGCAGATTCACATGCACCCTCCCTCCTCCCCGGGAGCCTGTTGTCGTTTAAGTTTAACATTTGTACATATGTAAATACATTTACATGGAAATGTTTGTATTTTTATACTCTCTCACTCCTTCCTTCACCCTTTGCGGGAAAATATTCTGGCAGTGGAGTTGATGCCCATGCGCACGGTAACTGAGAGGAGTCACTCGATCCCATGACTCCGAAAATACTTCTTCGAAGAAAAACAACTTGCAACACTCCGAGAAATAACCTGCTTTGCAGCAAAATTGTGGTGGATCCGGAAATCAGCAGCAAAAATAAAATAAAAAAAGGCACAGCTTTCCTCTGTGTTGCTACATTGCTCATACTCCTGTCTTTTTCCCCAGTTTTGTGTGCCTGCTCCTTGTTTTTCCCTGATTTTTACTACTTTCTCCTTGCTTTTTCCCCCTTTTCTGAGTACCTTCTTCTTGCTTTTCCCTCACTTGGACTGCTTTCTACTTGTTTTTTCCCTGTTTTTTTTTTTGTTCCTTCTCTGTGCTTTTGCCTTGTTTTCACTGCTTTCTCCTTGCTTTTTCCCTTGTTTTTTGTGAACCTTTTCCTTGCTTTTTCCCCTGTTTCTTGTCAGAATATACATGCACAAATCCATAGAAATTCAGATGTTGTAGTTAGTTATTTCAAGTAACTATAACTCATGCCCTAAGGTAACTATAACTCGCACCCTTGCCATGCACTAATTACAATTACCTCACATATTACATCAGTAATTGCATCTTTGATATCATTGCAACATTTGCAGTAAAATTATTAATCTGAAAACTGTGCATGGCGGGGACAAGAGTTATAGTTACCTTAGTGCACAAGTTATAGTTACTTGAAATAACTAACTATAACAGCTGAATTTCTAAATTCTGATTCTAACTATATCGTACATGTAACCTTTGGTTTCTTTAATGAGTGCCTACGTTTTTAAAAATATGCTAATTCCCAACAGTAACGTACCTGTATCATTTGTTCGGCAGAAGGTATAGTAAGGACCTATATTCCGTAGGAAGAACGCTTTTTATTTTACCAATAAGTTTGGTGCCGCTTGACAAATTTTATGAATTTTTCAAAATGTATACTCTAGTTGGTTCAGCTGCTGTCTTGAAAGTTTGGGGTGATCTGTCTGGCAGGTGCTGATAAAAGGGGGGGCTCGTTTTCCCCATTTGTTTTTCAATAAGGTGTTCAGACACCGCCTACAGCCCAAACCGCTGAATGGAGTTAGATTAAATTTGTCAGGAAGCTAGATCTTGGTACACAGATTGTGCTTTTTGCGATTTGGTGTAAACCCGGTTAGTAGTTTCTGAGACATTAGAGTTTAGAAAATATAGATATATAGGGAATCGGATCCGGACTCTGATATGGGGGCAAAGCAAGACCCTGATTCAATAGAAAAGTTACTGTTGCCATTTTGTTTGTTGCATCGGCAAGGGTGTGGAAAAAGAAGAATGCAAAAAGATGATGAAGTAGACGATGCAGAGGTATCCTGCTGGAATCTTGCATATCGAATCTGAGGACCAAGAGGGAGACCCTTAACAGCTAAGGAAGGGGGATTGGTCACCTAGCAGGGTTTCCACCTATCGGGCGGGGGCTGTGACATCACCTACCTGACCTGGCCACTCGGATGCTCCCAGGGCCCTCTGCATATTTTGGATTCAAGATGGCAGAACCAAGTGGCCACCTGAAGGAGCTCTGGGCACCACCCCTGAGTTGGTGATGGACAGGAGAGTGACCACTCCCCTTTTCTTTTGTCCAGTTTCACGCCAGAGCAGAGACTGGGGGTCCCAGGACTGGTACAAATCGGTTTATGCAAGGAGAGCACCACATGTGCCATTCAAAGAATACCAAGCCATGCAACAGGGTGATGCCTGTCTCTCCCCACAGGAAATTTGTTGTTCTGCCTTCCACTGCTTCAGCTGGCCCAGCAGCAGAAGGGCAGAAACCTGTCTCTAGGGTGGCAGCAGTGCGGGCTGCTTTTAAAACCCTGGAAGACTGGTAGGAGCAATACTGGGAAGGGAGGTCCTTAAAGGAGCCCTAAAGTGCATGAAATCATACAGCCAATACTGGCAGCAGTATTGGGGTATGGTTCAGACATGGTTTGAACCAAGACATGTTTGATATCGAGTTGCCATTATGTAGCTGGACCCGTGACCAGTACATGGGTAAAAATGGCTTCCCTGCACTTACAAAGTCTAGTGTAATTAAACTGGAGTTGGTAGAGTCACCTCTGATCATGCAGGGTACCCTCACACACAGGTAACTGCACCTTGCCCTCTGGCCTAGGAGGGCCTACCATACGGGTGACTTACATTGACCTGGTGCATCGACCTGTAGTGAAAGGGTGCATGCACCTTTTCACGCAGGCTGCAATAACAGGCTTGCAGATACATTTTGCATGGGCTCTCATGGGTGGTACAATACATGCTGCAGCCTATGGGGAAACCCTGGTGTCCCAGTGCCCTGGGTACCTAAGTACCATATACTAGGGACTCATAAGGGGGCACCCGTATGCTAATTGTGGTGTGTGCAAAGTCCTAGGCAACCGAATTTAGAGAGAAAGAACACAATCACTGGGGTCCTGGTTAGCAGGATCCCTGTGAAAACAGTCAAAGCATACTGATAGCAGGCAAAAACTGGCGGTAACCATGCCAAAAAGAGGGTACTTTTCTATAATCTTAAAATATATACATACATGCAAAAAAGAGGGTACTTTGCTACAATCTTAAAATATATACATACTCTTTAGGTCTGTATACCAAATGTATATTTTACCTATGGTTAAATGTATGTGTGTGTATATATATATATATATATATATATATATATATATATATATGTTCGATGGCATGTGTAGCTGCAGATACACATGCTGTGCACATCCTGCCATCTGGTGTTGGGCTCGGAGTGTTACAAGTTGTTTTTGTTTGAAGAAGTCTTTTCGAGTTATATATATATATGTTCGATGGCATGTGTAGCTGCAGATACACATGCTGTGCACTGTTCCTGCCATCTAGTGTTGGGCTCCAGTGTTACAAGTTGTTTTTCTTCAAAGAAGTCTTTTTGAGTCACAGGACCAAGTAACTCCTCCCTTTCGGCTCCATTGCGCATGGGCATCGACTCCATCTTAATTTGTTTTCTTTCTGCCATCGGGTTCAGACGTGTTCCTCTTCGCTCCGTAATTCGAATCGGGAAAATTTAGAAAAACGTTGAAATCAGTCGGTATTGTTGAGTTCGGGACCGGTTTAATATAGATACATCGGCACCGACGACACAAACGCTTCGGTGGCCCTTCGGGGCTTCCACACTCAACCAAGGCCTGGACGGCCCATCCACACCCGTCGTCGAAGACTCATGGACCGGACCCCCTTCCATTTCTGTCTGACGTGTCACACCAAGTATCCTTATACAGACCAGCATTGGGCCTGTAATCTGTGTTTGTCGCCCGAACACATAGAGGATACCTGTGAGGCCTGCAAGGCTTTTCGATCCAAGAAGACCTTAAGAGATCGACGAGCAAGGCGTTAGCAGATGGCATCAAAGTCGACACAACACCTCGACGTCGAGAAGTAAGAGACTATTTCGATCCAGGGTTCAGAGTCTGCTTACTCCGACGGAGACAGGCCACCGACGGCAGGACAAAAAGTGAGTACATCTGCCCCGACCCAGCCCCAAAGTCAGGTGAAGATACAGAAGGACTCGGAGACGCCACTGCCGGAAGGCCATGGCTCGACCCACAAGAAAAGCGGTGACCAAATAACATCTTTGGCACCGAAAAAGGCCAAGATCATGCCAAAGTCTTCCGACTCGGGTCGAGAAACTGGCATCGAAAAGAGTCAACATCGATTGGTCGAATCGAACAAGCCTCGAAAGAGCCTCTCGGAGCTGAGACCGACCGTATCCATGGGTGTTTCGGTACCAAAAAAAACGGGCTTCGGAGCCGAAAAAGACTTCTTATACAGAAGAACATGGGCTCTCTCAACAACTTAGAGAGGCACAGGTTTGAGCAGGAGCTGGATTTGGATATGCTTGACCAAACTCAACCAAGGCTACAAATCCAAAAGGACACAGGGAAAATTCAAACCACCCCTCCGCTCAAGTTTAAAAGATAATTGGCTTTTCATGAGACTGAAACTGAGCAAACAAAAGCAAATGTGGTTAGAGAAAGGTCACCACTCCCACATTTCTCACCACAAACGTCGCCACCTCACTCGCCCCAACGGACAAGGTCACCAGTTGGCACACCAATGGCACAGTCACCCACACATACTGTGCTGACGCAGGACGATGCAGACCCCTGGGAGCTATACGACCCACCAGTTTCAGACAACAGTCCTGAGTGTTAGCCTTCTCCTCCAGAGGATAGCACATCCTACACGCAAGTACTGGCTAGGGCAGCGACATTCCATAATGTCACTATGCACTCAGAACCAGTGGAGGATGACTTTCGTTTTAACACACTGGCATCCATGCATGCTTCATATCAAAGCCTGCCAATGTTACCAGGCATGCTTAAGCATGCACAACAGGTCTTTCAGGAACCGGTCAAAGGAAGGGCTATTACACAGAGGGTAGAGAAAAAATATAAACCTCCCCCGTCAGACCCTGTTTATTGCACAGCAGCTCCCTCCGGACTCTGTTGTAGTGGGAGCCGCAAGAAAGCGGGCAAATTCTCAATCATCAGGGGATGTCCCACCCCCTGATAAAGCCGTAGATTTGACACGGCAGGAAAGAGTGGCGTCGCAAGCGGCCAACCAGTGGCGTATCACCAATTCACAAGCCACCGCCCGTTATGACAGAGCACATTGGGACGAAATGCAGGATATTATCCAACATTTACCAAAGGAACATCAAAAACGGGCTCAACAGGTGGTGTTGGAGGGACCGTCCAACCAAATCCGCTGTGCACTGGACTCTGCCGATACAGCAGCATGGACTGTCAATACAGCAGTTACCATTAGGAGGCATGCATGGCTACGAAGTTCTGGTTTTAAGCCAGAAATACTGCAGGCAATATTAAATATGCTGTTCAACCAACAACAACTGTTTGGGCTGGAGGTAGACACTGCAATAGAAAAAATGAAGAATGACACAGACACGGCCAAAGCCATGGGCGCTCTCTACTCTTCCCCGTATAGGGAAACATTTAGGAAGTCACAGTTTAGGGGAGGGTTTAGACAGCAACCCTCAGAGCCATCCACCTCCCAAACAAAACCTACTTACCAGTCTCCGTACCAGAGAGCGGGGGTTTGTGGTTCATACAGGGGACAGTACCCAAGAGCAAGGGGAAAATTTCAGCCTGCCAAGCAGACCCCTAGTAACAAGCAGTGACTTCAATGTCACACTCCCCCAACACACATCACCAGTGGGGGGAAGATTAACAAAATACCACAAAAATTGGCTAGACATTACCACGGACACATGGGTTCTATCAATTATCCAACATGGTTACTGCATAGAGTTCACACAATTCCCTCCAGATGTTCCCCCAAGGACGCACAAACTGTCAGCACAACATCTAGACCTACTACAAATAGAGGTACAATCACTACTAACAAAGCAAGCCATAGAACTAATACCCCACCATCAAAAAGGAACAGGGGTTTACTTCCTATATTTCCTTATTCCCAAAAAAGACAAAACACTAAGACCAATTCTAGATCTCAGGACGTTAAATATCTTCATCAAATCAGATCATTTCCACATGGTCACACTACAAGACATAGTTTCCTTACTATAACAGGGAGAATACATGACAACACTGGATCTAAAGGATGCATATTTCCACATAACCATTCATCCATCTCACAGGAAATACCTCAGATTTGTCATACAAGGCAAACATTACCAATTCAAAATATTGCTCTTCGGGATAACAATAGCACCCAGAGTAATAAGGAGTCATCACATGCACGTATTCCCGTATCTAGACGATTGGCTAATAAAAGCCAACACCGGTGTCAAAGTCACACGCAATATGTAATAGATACTCTACACAAACTAGAGTTTTCTATAAATTACCAAAAATCTCACTTGCAACCATCCCAAATACAACAATACTTGGGAGCCACACTCAACACACAAAAAGCAGTTGCCACTCCAAGTCCACAAAGAGTTCAATCGTTTCAAAATATAAGGTCAAGCATACAACCAAACCAACAATACACGGTCAGGTTTGTAATGAAACTACTAGGCATGATGTCCTCATGCATCGCTATTGTCCCAAACGCACGGCTACACATGCGGCCCTTACAACAGTGCCTAGCAAAACAGTGGACACAGGCACATGGTCAACTTCAAGATCTAGTGTTGATAGACCGCCAAACACACTCTTAGCTTCAATGGTGGAACCCTGTAAATTTAAACAAAGGGCGGCCATTTCAAGACCCAGTGCCTCACGCCATTATCACAACAGACGCTTCCATGATTGGGTGGGGGCACACCTCAACAATCACAGTATACAAGGTCAGTGGGACGATCAACAAAAACAACTTCACATAAATCTCTTAGAACTACTAGCAATCTTTCTAGCACTAAAAGCTTTTCAACCCCTTCTAGTCCACAAACACATTCTTGTCAAAACATACAATATGACAACAATGTACTATTTAAACAAACAGGGGGGGGACACACTCGTCACAACTGTGCCTCCTACCACAACAAATTTGGCATTGGGCAATTCACAACAACATCCGCCTGATAGCACAATATATACCAGGCATCCAGGCATTCACAATCAGTTAGCCGACAATCTCAGTCGAGATCACCAGCAAACTCACGAGTGGGAAATATATCCTGAGATTCTACAAGATTACTTCTACCGCTGGGGGACACCAGACATAGATCTGTTTGCAACAAAACAAAACTCAAAATGCCAAAACTTTGCATCCAGTTACCCACATCCTCAGTCCAAGGGCAATGCTCTATGGATCAGTTGGTCAGGGATATTTGCTTACACCTTTCCCCCTATCCCACTCATTCCTTTCCTAGTCAACAAACTGAGTCAAAACAAACTCAAACTAATACTTATAGCACCAACGTGGGCTCGCCAACCGTGGTACTCCACAATGTTGTACTTCTCAGTAGTACCTCACATCAAACTCCCAAACAGACCAGATCTGGTAACACAACACAAACAACAGATCAGACACCCCAATCCAGCATCTCTCAACCTAGAAATCTGGCTCCTGAAGTCTTAAAATTTGGCTATCTAAACATTCCAAATGAGTGTATGGAAGTCATTAAACAGGCAAAAAAAACGACAACAAGGCATTGTTATGCTAATAAATGGAAAAGGTTTGTTTTCTACTGCCAAGCAAACCAAATCACACTGTTAGAGGCCTCCATACAAAACATTGTGAGTTACTTACTACACCTACAAAAAGCAAATCTCGCTTTTTCTTCCATCAAAATTAATCTTACTGCAATCTCTGCTTACCTGCAGATTAAACATACAAAGTCACTTTTTAGAATCCCAGTTATTAAAGCCTTTATGGAAGGACTAAAAAGGATCATACCTCCAGGAATCCCACCAGTACCCTCGTGGAATCTTAATATTGTACTTAACCCCTTCGCTGCCAGGCCTTTTCCCCCTCCTGTGCCAGGCCTTTTTTTGCCTATTTGGGGCAGTTCGCGCTTAGGCCCTCATAACTTTTTGTCCACATAAGCTAACCAAGCCAAATTTGCGTCCTTTTTTTCCAACATCCTAGGGATTCTAGAGGTACCCAGACTTTGTGGGTTCCCCTGAAGGAGGCCCAGAAATTAGCCAAAATACAGTGAAAATTTCGTTTTTTTCAAAACAAATTGAAAAAGTGGCTGCAGAAGAAGGCTTGTGGTTTTTCCCCTGAAAATGGGATCAACAAAGGGTTTGCGGTGCTAAACTCGGCAGCTTTCAGGAACAGGCAGACTTGAATCAGAAAACCCAATTTTTCAACACAATTTTGGCATTTTACTGGGACATACCCCATTTTTGCAATTTTTTGTGCTTTCAGCCTCCTTCCAGTCAGTGACAGAAATGGGCATGAAACCAATGCTGGATCCCAGAAACCTAAACATTTCTGAAAAGTAGACAAAATTCTGAATTCAGCAAGGGGTCATTGTGTAGATCCTACAAGGGTTTCCTACAGAAAATAACTGAAAAAGAAAAATATTGAAATTGAGGTAAAAAAACATCAATTTTTCTCTATGTTTTACTCTGTAACTTTTCCCTGCAATGTCAGATTATCGAAAGCAATATACCGTTACGTCTGCTGGACTCCTCTGGTTGCGGGGATATTTAGGGCTTGTAGGTTCATCAAGAACCTGAGGAACCCAGAGCCAATAAATGAGCTGCACCCTGCAGTGCGTTTTCATTCTATACCGGGTATACAGCAATTCATTTGCTGAAATATAAAGAGTAAAAAATTGCTATCAAGAAAACCTTTGTATTTCCAAAAAGGGCACAAGATAAGGTGTTGAGGAGCAGTGGTTATTTGCACATCTCTGAATTCCGGGGTGACCATACTAGCATGTGAATTACAGGGCATTTCTCAAATAGATGTAGTTTTTACACACTCTCCTATATTTGGAAGGAAAAAATGTAGAGAAAGACAAGGGGCAATAACACTTGTTTTGCTAATCTATGTTCCCCCAAGTCTCCCGATAAAAATGATACCTCACTTTTGTGTGGGTAGGCCTAGCGCCCGCGACAGGAAATGCCCCAAAACGCAACGTGGACACATCCCATTTTTTTCAAGAAAACAGAGGTGTTTTTTGCAAAGTGCCTACCTGTAGATTTTGGCCTCTAGCTCAGCCGGCACCTAGGGAAACTTACCAAACCTGTGCATTTCTGAAAACTAGAGACCTAGGGGAAATCCAAGATGGGGTGACTTGTGGGGCTCGGACCAGGTTCTGTTACCCAGAATCCTTTGCAAACCTCAAAATTTGGCTAAAAAAACACGTTCCTCACATTTCTGTGGCAGAAAGTTCGGGAATCTGAGAGGAGCCACAAATTTCCTTCCAGAAATGCCCTAAAATAAATTTGAATCCCCCCCAACCCCCCCTGCCCGGAAGCGACCCTTGCCTACGGGGTCGCTCCCCCTGCGTGACATTGGCACCAAAAAACAAATCCCAGGTGCCTAGTTGTTTCTGCCCCCTTGGGGGCAGATTGACCTAAAATCGCCCAATCTGCCCCCAAGGGGGGCAGAAATGGCCTAAATATAATTTCCCCCCAAGGGGAGTGACCCTTGCCTAAGGGGTCGCTCCCCACCTAAAAAAATAAAATAAAACATAAAAAATAAAAATAAAATAAAAAATGATCCCTGGTGCCTAGAGGTGTCTGCCCCCAGGGGGGGCAGAAAAGGCCTTCCCGAAAAAATGCCCCCCCTGGGAGCGACCCTTGCCCAAGGGGTCGCTCCCTTATGTCAAAATCAAAAAAAAATAAAAATACCTGGTGTCTAGTGGGGTTTCAAAAGCCGGATTGCAAGCAATCCGGCTTTTGAAACCCTCGGAGAGACTTCAAATGGAAGGAAATACATTTCCTTCCCTTTGAAGCCCCTCCGGGCCTCCCCCACGTGATTGAAAGAGAAATGCTTAGCATTTCTCTTTCAATCGTGCTGGAAGCTCTGCTTCCGGCGCGATGGGGGAGGCCCCTGTGACTAATCAGCGCGCGCTGACGTCACAGGGGGGGTGGGGGGGGTGGGTGGGTCGGGGGTGGAAGGGGAAGGTCTTCCCCTTCCATCCCCGCCTTGGGGGGGAGGGGGGTGCACGGGGGGCACGCTAGCGCTCCCCCAAGTTCCCCTGTGCCTTGAACGAGGTGATCTCGTCCAAGGCACAGGGGAACTGTAGCCTTGGACGAGATCATCTCGTCCAAGGCACAAAACAGGTTAAACGACTCATGGGCCCACCTTTTGAACCCAGGCATGCTTGCCAAATCCAATTCTTAACTTGGAAGGTAGCTTTTCTAATAGCCATCACTTCACTACGAAGAGTTAACGAAATACAGGCGTTTACTATAGAAGAACCTTTTATACAAATACACAAACATAAGGTGGTTCTCCGCACAAATCCACATTTTTTACCAAGAGTCATTTTAACCGTTTAATCTAAACCAAATAGTAGAGCTCCCAGTCTTCTTCTCTCAACCAGACTCGGTAGCAGAAAGAGCACTGCATACATTACACATTAAAAGAGCGGGACACATAGACAGGACAAAATCATTTCGTAAAACTAAGCAATTGTTTGTTGCTTTCCAAAAACCCCATGCTGGTAACCCTATATCCAAACAGGGCATAGCCAGGTGGATAGTCAAATGCATTCAGACCTGTTACCTCAAAGCTAAAAGGGACTTACCCGTTACACCAAGGGCACACTCCACTAGAAAGAAAGGAGCAACAATGGCCTTTTTAGGTAATATACCAATGACAGAGATTTGTAAAGCAGCCACTTGGTCTACACCTCATACCTTTACTAAACATTACTGTGTAGATGTGTTAGCAACACAACAAGCCGCAGTAGGACAGGCTGTATTAAAAACATTATTTCAAACAACTTCAACTCCTACAGGCTGACCACTGATTTCGAGAGGATTACTGCTTTGTAGTCTGTGCGCAGCATGTGTATCTGCAGCATGCCATCGAACGGAAAATGTCACTTACCCAGTTTACATCTGTTTGTGGCATGTTGCGCTGCAGATTCACATGTGCCCTCCCACCTCCCCGGAAGCCTGTAGCCGTTTAAGTTGCTTTTAAATTGTATATATGTAAATAAATATTCCTTTACCACAAATTATGTACATACATATTTATTCCATTGCATGGACATCATTAGTATCCTCATTCTACCACTCCTACTTCACCCTATGCCGGGAAAACAATCTAAGATGGAGTTGATGCCCATGCGCAATGGAGCCAAAAGGGAGGAGTAACTCGGTCCCATGACTCGAAAAAACTTCTTCGAAGAAAAACAACTTGTAACACTGGAGCCCAACACTAGATGGCAGGAACAGTGCATAGCATGTGAATCTGCAGCTCAACATGCCACGAACAGATGTACACTGGGTAAGTGAAATTTTCCATATATATATGTGTGTGTGTGTGTGTATGTATATATTCATAAATACACACACGCATATGTGCCAACTGTATTCTACTCTTGGCATGTTCATTGGTCATTGCATAGTTTCTGCATAAGTTGTTTGATTAAATACTTATGAGTTTGGCTGTATTTTATCTATCTCAATAGGTAAATATTATCTTAACGAGTTATCTACAAACGTTGCACTATTGAGGAAAGATAAAATGTTATAAAAGTACACAAATTAACTTCAAATACGGCAAGTCTTGAAAGTTTGTGTTAATACAATACCACTTTTAAGTCTCAATATATTATATATATGAAAGAAATAAACTGTTGAAAGCTTCACTCTCTCATCATCAGCCTACACCTCTATCAATTTATCCTGTCAACATCTTCTGACTCATCCCAAACCCATTCTACTATTATCTCCAAAATAACCATCCTTGATTCTTCATTCCTCAACCCCTCCTGGCTCATCCCAAACCTCAATTTACTACTATGATCTTCCAAACAACCTTACTAAATTCTCCCTCATTTAGCTCTCCTTTGACTCATCCCAAACCCCGTTTTCCTTTTATAATCTCCGTAATCCCTTTCTACAGACTTTCATCCTCCACATCTCCTTTACCCATCCCAAGCCTCATCTTACTACTATGATCTCCCAGTTAACACTTCTGGATTTTTCCCTGCTCTGGCCTCCATTATTCTATTCTCTCCAACTAACAGACTCACATGTGATCCGCTCAAATTAACTCATACCTCCCAATACTAATACTGTACCCATTTCTCCAGTAGTAATTCACCACTAATCCTTTTGGGTTCCGGTGCATTGTGCTACTCCCCAAAAAGTGCTTTGACACCTCATCAGGGGCTCTATATAAATATAATTACAATTACTCTAAATCTCAGTCTTTTTGAAAAGAACAAATGGGAATAAGTGTTATTCTTATGTAGTCCACCCCACTGAAGCAATTTTCTGAAGATGCTTTCTTATGGTACAAATGCGGAACATAATTTTTGTGGGCAGTTGAGGTAATGCCATCTCGTCCTTATCTATCGAGCACTTCCCTACATGAGTTAATAAGAATTCAGAAATTTAATTTGTTCCTTGATGAATCGTACCTGTGCAGTCTCCTAGAATTTCTGCATCATAAAATTGATTCTTTTAACTATATAATTTCAGCAACCAACATTGACTTCAGCCTCAGAAATCAAATCATTTATTTTGTAATATCTTTTCTTTGACAGAGACTCTTCAAGTTTGATACGGAGTAGTGGTTCATACACCAGAAGAAGATGGGATGAAGATATAAGAAAAAATATCTCAAATAACGAAGGTATAAGCACAAGTTATCAAAGAAGGTAATATGATCCTCACCTTCATATATCCTAAACTCTAGATTATTTTTGGGCATGCATTTGAAGTTAAAAGAAATAGAGCTAGTTCAGTTGACAATCTTAGATTACTTTAAGTGTGAATATATGGTCATGTGTCTAGTCAATTTTTTTAACAGAATATGTGCACTGGTACAGTATAAACACCAACGTAATTTATAAACTGAAATAATGAATGTGATAAGTGCCCCACTGGCCTTTTCTAACTGCGGGCCATGTTCTTAGGTAGTTACAGATTCCACCATAGATACATTTCAGGAGCAATGCATTGAGCTGGATATCATTCAGATACAAGTCTCTACTGCTATATGAGCTCTACTGCCTGCTCAGTAATTCCAGCATATCAGTGAATGTCCTGCTCTCCATGTATTTCATGTGGTCTCTAATCAGGAGACGATCTAGTATTCTGGCTAAGTTGATGGCTTTGGACACCAGTTTTAGTCGTGGCTTACACAATTTACTACTTTGAGATTGGTTAAGTGACTTTTTGAAGCATGTGCATGTTTAGATCACATGGACGTACACTCCTGCCATTTAGTGTTCGGTGTGAGCGTTCCAAATTTGTTTTCTCAAAAGAAGAGGTTTCAGTTTCTAGATGACTTGTGATACCTCCCTCAAAATCCAGAATGCAACAGGACATAGAGTCCATGTTAAATTGTGATCTCAAACGTGGACATCAGTAAACCAGTCACATGCAAGATCATTGTGCTCCCGCCAACCAGTTCAGCAGAACCTGTACAACTGTGGACCGCTTCGGAGTAGAATCGGATCAAGGCGCTTGGAGCTTGCTTGAGAATGACTGAGAAGGGGGTCAGGTATGGATAGCATACCATTTAAATTTGTCCCATCTACAGTAGTAAGTACCTATAGTTGGACCAGCATTGTGCCTGTAACCTCGGTCTCCTGAGGTCGACATACCTGCCTGTCTGGCTTGAAAAGCTTTTAAAAGGGAAAAGACCATCTGGCACCGCAGGGATAGATACTGGGTACATTACAAGGTACCGTGCTGAGGCTCTCCCGAGCCACCATCCAGGTAGAAGTTGAAGGGACTTGCATAGAAGGCGAAAGGGTTTGGGCCTCCGGTGGTCCAGGTTACCAATGTGAGGCGGTGTCTAGAGTATATGTCCTCTAATGACTTCAGATTGAGAGACCATTCCTCCTCCATAGCCCTCAATAAACTACATCCAGGAAAACAAAATGGTAGGATTTCACATTCACCATGCAGAGAGGATATTACTTCTGAAGTTCGACTTCAAATATTGTGGGGGAAGACTTTTGTATTGCAGCTGATACATGACTTAAGGGCACTCAACCAGTATGTCATGTCAGAGCAATTAAAAATTACTTTAAGATGCCATAATCCTGCTCTGTGTTGCAGGATTAATAGCGACCTTTGTTCTTAAGGGCTCCTTTTTCCATATTCCCATTCACCTAGCTTACCACAAGTACTTAAGTTATTTGGTAGATGGATATCATTATCAGTTCAAAGTTTTACCATTCTGGATACCATGTGTTTATCAGGAGTGTTTATCAATGCCTGGCAGTAGTAGCAGTGCATATTTATCGTACTGGTATTCCTGTTTTTCCATACCTTGGTGACTGGCTGGTAAAGATCAGCAGCCAGTGCATTGCCTCATTCGCTCTCAAAAAGCCATCTCGGGACCCCTTCACTGGTATTCACAGTCATTGTCAAAAAGTTTACTTCTACCCCCAATAGAAACAGCTGTTTTTGAGAGCTGCTACTCAATACAGTTACAGGTAAAGTTTACCTCCGAAATAAAAGTGATCTCATTACAAAAGCTTCTTCCCCATTACTAAACATTGCATCCTTTGACAGTGAGAATAATAATGAACCTGTTGGGAATGATGGCATCATTGTACTACTTCTAATCACCGATTGCATATGCACCCTCTACTTGAGTGCTATAAGAGACCGTGATCACAAGTAACATGGCATTGCGAAAGTATAGTTTTGGTGGAAACCGGTGTTAGTGGCCAGGTCATTCCTAGACCCTCTGCTGCAAAAGACAATCAACACAGATGCTTCCCTCATGGCTGTAAAGTACACACAAAACATCTCACTATGCAGGGCCTATGGTCTCCAGAGAAGCTGCACCTACTCATCAGTGTACTGGATCTGATGGCAGTGAGGTTACAGCTGCGAGTGCAACAAGAAAATACTAATTTGTAAAGACAATAAGTCATCCATGTATTTCCTACCAAACATGTTGGTAAATGCTTACCGCAGTCGTACAATCTAATGCCAACGATTTGGTACTGGGCCATTCATCACTAGGTCTTCCTAGTAAAACTTACAGATCTGCTCTACAGAACGGACCAGAAAAACACCCAAATGGGAAATCAATACCAGGTTCACTAAATACGCTTTCACCACTGGAGGACCTGAGCTGTAAACCGGTTAGCTTTGTGCAAGCATGCAAAATATCAAAGCTTTGCATCCAGATACCCACACCCAGAATCTATGGGCAGTGCTCCACGGACAAAGACACCTGCTTACTTCTAACTCCATCGACACACACTTCTGCTCATTCCACATATACTAAGAATTATGAGGGAAGTACTAAGGACACCTAAACCTTATTAGCTCCAACCTGCGCAAGGCAGCTGTGGTACTCACTACTACTGGAAATGCGAATACAGCCCCTCTAAAAGTTGCCACATCGCCCAGACGTTCTTATATAGCATCGCGGTCAGCTATGCTACCCAAACCTCTGGGCACTCAGTCTTGGAACTTGGCACCCCAATCTTAGAATTTGGTTTCCTTCAAATAGCAGAAGAGTGCATGAAGATTTTGTTTAACATTATTGGTAAATTATAACAGGTTACAGCGAGTGACTGTGACACATAGTAATCAGTGCTCTGAAAAATGTGAATAACAATACATTCTTCACAGTTCAGTATACCATGAATGAGTATATATGTGTGTGTAGGCACGAAAAATAAGGTTGCACAAACATAGGAATTACCATCTCCAATACATAGTGTAAATTATATTTATTAGGGATCTACAGCGTTTACATTTCCTGATAAAAAAAAAAAAGATACAAGTGCACCCCAAAAATCCTTTGGTTGAGCCCTGCGTTTTTGATAACTGCTCAAAACCATGCCCTGGAGCAACTGTTATGTTTGTATAACCCTTCTTTATTGTCCAAGACATTGTGTCACTACATTTAGCAAGCTGAAAGGCTGTAGACTCAAATCGATGTACTGCTTTTGGGAGCTCAGCTGTGGTAAAGGAGACATGGAAGTCTCTACCATGTCACTTAACAGTTCAGAAATGTTAGTCTGGTAGTTGAGTAATTGGGTAATTCGGGGCATGATCAATCCGTATGGACAAAGGCCACTTTCATCATTCCGCATCCCTTAAATTCACCTTTACGCTTTGAAGAGAACTTGACCACCTTCTCTAAGGTGTAATAAAATAATGCAAAAACTGGAACTGAAGTAGCTTGTGCTAACAGTTAAATGGTATACACTTATCATGGGCACAGCAGTAAGACCAACACTGCCAACTCTGCCTCCCAACCCAGTTTGGATTTTCATGAGAAATCTATTGACGGCGCCACATTTTCTGGATACAGAAACAAAATGGATTTAACTATTTCTGTATGCAGATGAACGCAAATGGCAGCAAATGTTTTGTGGAAACTGGAAAAATCCTAATCTAGTGCATCTAATGCTTTTTGAGCATCGAAAAGTATCGAAACAGCTGGAAGCTGCAGCTCTACCTAATGCAAGACATCCATCAGAGTGCACAAGTAAAAGCCGTTGGACCTCTGTGGTATGAAATCTGATTGCTCGGACAGAACTGAAAATTCTTAAGTGGTCTAGAATCTTACCAAAATTTTATTGTTCATTAGGGACAGCGTCCTGTATGAGGAGCATTGAGTGGGGTCATTGTCCAGCCTTAGCAGTGTGGTAATTGTAACCTTCACTGTAGATGGTGGAAGAGAACCACTAATAGCCACATTGTATACATACAGCTGCCTGGGAGCCAAAATGTCAATAAATTCTTTATAAAATTTGTCTGGAAGGCTGTCCCCTTCAAGGGTGCCCTGCTTCTGGTTGAACTCATTATCTCACTTTTAACACCTTCTAATGTGGGGTGTAGGATGGAGTGGGGGGAAGTTAGCCGTTCTAGTTTCACCTTCAATTCCTGCTAACGCTATGTGATCTTGGTACAATGCTATATCGTTTGATGCACTTTATTGCTTAGAGGCTAGAGATATTCATAGCATTGTTTAAATGTATCTATAATGTCCAGCAGTGCAGAAGTCATTGTGTCCTCGCCAAAACTTATATTTGAAATCTTACAATCATCCTAGGAAGTTGTATGTTCCCATGCCAATGTCTGGCCAGATTGTCACCTTCCCTAAAAAGTCGGGCTGAGCTTGCTTCCTCAGGTAGAGGACCTTGGGATCGGCTGCCTGACTCAATTCTCTGAAAGTCTTCTGTAACTGGATAAGTGTGTATTTTGTTTTAGGGTAGCATGCTCTTAATAGGTTTTAAAGTTCACTCCCTAGCTGTCCCAGTGTTATACAGAATGATTTAAGATTACCTGAAACCTTAGATATGCAGGCACAACAGGGTTTCAATCTCTGGGACTGAATGTTTATTTAGTTTAGAATATTCTACAGTTGCAGCTCTGACTTCTGTTTGAAACACTGACCGGGAAAGCTCTGTTCCCTCTAAGCACCAAGTTATATGCTGTGGGGGTGAGACAGGATTCTCGGGGACTAGAACGTCCACGGAGAGGTCATATAAAGTCCTGGGTTGTATACTGGCAACTTGTATTTTCGCCGTCATGCTGGCGCTCCTATCCCATTCTGTTAAGTAATATGTAAACCCTACACCTACTGAATGATTATCTTTCCCTGCAATCAACAGTCGAGAGAGTTACACTGTGTGGGATAGGGCCACACTTGCCTTCAGTTGCTGTCTGGGCACTCAACATTCTATCCAATTAAGTATATAGAGCCAAATTAAAGTCCTCCCCGTCCCAATAGTTGCTGCATTTGAACACTACTGAATCTAAAAATGCAGGCTCTTCTATGTTGGGGCCATAAATGTTTATCAAGACCAATGACTGTGTTTTGAGTTTTCCGGATATTGTGACAACACTTCCTGATGTGTGGTTGTATATTCCTGATGTGTGGTTGTATATTCCTGATGTGTGGTTGTATGTTCCTTTGAATTAAAATGTACTGTTTTCTAAGAGTAGCCACTCCTTGTGACTGGGTGTAGAGTATGATAAGAAATATTGAAGTTGGCCCAATGTGAGTGCTAATGTGGACTGCCCTGGGGCCTGGTATTAATGGAGGAGGTCCAGGGCAGTACTCTGGACAACAAGACAAGCCTCAAGCAGCAGGGCAGTCCACTGGTAGCAACAGGTTAGTCCTCTGAGAAATGAGGCAGGCCTCAAGCAGCAAGGAAGTCATCTGGGGAGCAAGGCAGTCGTTCTTCTGTAGTCGGCAGGTCCAGGAGTGTACTGAAGAGTTGGCCTCAAGGGCCAGTATTTATCGCTTGTGCCAGTCTTCAAAGTTGGGGAAGGTTCTAGGCTAGCCCCACATCTGGTTCTGGAAAGTTATTCCCTTCTCAAGGTTCCAAGTAGTCTGGAGTGACAATAAACTGGTGTGAAGTTCCTTTGTGTATGTGCTAGAGACAGCCCGTTGAAATATAAGTGGATCAGGGAACCTTCTGTCCCACCATCCTAGCAGTTTGGCCTATCCTGCCAGCACCTAGTCTTTCTTTGTCTCTCTGTGGATATAAAAGTAAATTGTGTGTGTTTGAAATGTGGTTTCTGGTTGACTAGGGTATACACCTAAGCCGGCCAGAACATACCACTCTAGTCATGGCAAGTAAGTTACACACCAAAGAGAACCTGTGCTCACCCTCTGCGGAGTGTTACAAGTTGTCTTTCTTCGAAGAAGTCTTTTCGAGTCACAAGATCGAGGGACTCCTCCCTTTCGGCTCCATTGCGCATGGGCGTAGACTCCATCTTAGATTGTTTTCTTTCCGCCATCGGGTTCGGACGTGTTTCTCTTCGCTCCGTATTTCGGTTCGGAAAAGATAGTTATCCATCGGAGAATTTGACGGTATTGTTTGCGCTCGGTATCGGGTTAGTACTAGCACATCGACACCGAAGAAAGAAGAGCTCCGGCGGCTCTTCGGGGCTTCCACTCCTCGGCGGGGCCCGGTCGGCCCGACTGCATCCATCTTCAAAACTCATGGACCGGACCCCCTTCCGCTTCTGCCCCAACTGCCACGCTAAGTATCCTTATACAGACCAACACTTGGTCTGTAATCTGTGTTTGTCCCCTGAACACAAAGAGGTTACTTGCGAGGCCTGTCAGGCATTTCGATCCAAGAAAACACTGAGGGATCGAAGAGCAAGAAGACTCCAGATGGCGTCGACACTGGGCGGACACTCCGACGTCAAAGAAGAGGAGAGATTCTCCATTCGAGATTCGGACTCGGGCGAGTCAGAGACCGACCAGCCGAAGACGCAATAAGCTGTGAGTAAACCAGCCCCGGTAAAAACTTACACAAAAATAATGAAGGCCAAGGGGACGCCACCGCCAACAGGCCATGGCTCAACCCGAAAACACAGTGACCTAACATCGGCACCGAAAAAGGCCTCCCAGCAGCCGAAGACATCGGACTCCGGTCGAGATACCGGCTCCGAACAGACTCTGCACCGAGAGTTCGGCACTCTGAAAGTCAAAAAGGTTTCCTCTGAGCCAAAAAAGACTATCGAAAAGATTTTGGTGCCGAAACATGCGGCCTCGGAGCCAAAACAAGGCCCCTATACAGAGGGACAAGACCTTTCAAAACAATTACAAGGTCACCGGTTTGAACAAGAACTGGGCATGGGAGAGCCAGACCATATCCAGAGGAGGCTGCATATACAAAAGAACACGGGGAGAATCAGAACTCTTCCTCCAATAAAGATGAAGCGCAAGCTCGCATTCCAGGAGGCAGAAATGCAGCCAAAGGCAAAAGTGGCTATAGAAAAGACACCACCACGTTTCTCACCACAGCAATCGCCAACACAATCGCCACATTTGTCCCCGGTAGCAACACCCCCAATGATGCAGTCACCAACACACACAGGGATGAGCCAAGATGACCCGGATGCATGGGATTTGTATGATGCACCGGTCTCTGACAATAGTCCTGATTGCTACCCGGCAAGGCCGTCACCACCTGAGGACAGCACTGCATACATGCAGGTGGTTTCAAGTGCAGCTACATTTCATAATGTAGCATTGCATGCATAGCCCATAGAGGACGATTTTTTGTTCAACACCCTCTCATCTACGCACAGCCAATACCAAAGCTTGCCAATGCTGCCAGGCATGCTAAAACACGCCAAACAAGTGTTTCAGGAACCGGTCAAAGGCAGAGCCATCACGCCTAGGGTGGAGAAGAAATATAAACCTCCCCCTAGCGACCCTGTGTATATCACACATTAACTCCTGATTCGGTGGTAGTAGGAGCAGCCCGAAAAAGGGCGAACTCACAAACTTCTGGAGATGCACCACCGCCCGACAAAGAAAGTCAAAAATTCGATGCAGCAGGCAAAAGGGTGGCAGCACAGGCAGCCAATCAATGGCGAATTGCCAATTCGCAAGCTCTGTTGGGACGATACGACAGGGCACATTGGGATGAAATGCAACATCTCATTCATAACCTTCCCAAAGAGTTCAACAAACGTGCCCAACAAGTTGTTGAGGAGGGCTAAGCTATTTCGAACAACCAAATAAGGTCGGCTATGGACTCAGCAGACACGGCAGCGAGGACAGTGAACACGGCAGTAACCATTCGAAGACACGCATGGTTACGAACCTCCGGAGTTAAGCCAGAAATCCAGCAGGCTGTGCTGAATATGCCTTTTAACGAACAACAATTGTTTGGGCCGGAGGTGGATAGAGCGATAGAAAAACTGAAAAAGGACACAGACACGGCCAAAGCCGTGGGCGCGCACTACTCCCCACAGAGCAGAGGCACTTTTAGGAAGCCACACCTTGGAGGGGGGTTTCGGGCCCAAACCACAGAGCCTTCCACCTCACAAGTCAGACCCACATATCAGGGCCAGTATCGGAGGGGAGTTTTCGAGGACAATATAGAGGTGGACAGTTCCCTAAAACAAGAGGGAAATTCCAGAGTCCAAAAACCCCACAAACCAAACAGTGACTTAAATGTCACAAACCCCCACCACACAACACCAGTGGTGGGGAGACTTACAGATTATTACCACAACTGGGAACACATAACTACGGACGCGTGGGTCCTAGCCATTATCCAACATGGTTATTGCATAGAATTCCTACATTTGCCACCAGATGTGCTTCCAAGAGCACACAATATGACCACACAACACTTAGACCTGCTACAACTAGAAGTCCAAGCATTGTTACAAAAAGAGGCAATAGAACTAGTACCCAACCATCAAAAAGGAACAGGGTTTACTCCTGGTATTTCCTAATTCCAAAAAAGACAAAACACTGAGACCCATATTAGACCTCAGAACACTGAACCTTTACATCAAATCAGATCACTTTCACATGGTGACACTTCAAGACGTGATTCCCTTGCTCAAACAACAAGACTACATGGCAACATTAGATCTCAAGGATGCTTATTTCCACATACCCATACATCCTTCACACAGGAAATACTTAAGGTTTGTAATCCAAGGCGTGCATTACCAATTCAAGGTCTTACCATTCTGCATAACAGCCCCAAGGGTATTCACAAAATGCCTTGAAGTAGTAGCCGCTCACATCAGGTGACAGCACATGCACGTATTCCCTTACTTA
Source organism: Pleurodeles waltl (assembly GCF_031143425.1). Lineage (NCBI taxonomy): Eukaryota > Metazoa > Chordata > Amphibia > Caudata > Salamandridae > Pleurodeles > Pleurodeles waltl. Next base: position 483,776,181 of record NC_090442.1, read on the forward strand.
GACGATTGGATAATAAAAACCAGCACTCAGCAACAATGTCTTCTACACACAAAATATCATAGAAACCCTTCACAAACTAGGGTTCTCGATAAACTACCAAAAATCACATCTACAACCGTGTCAAATACAACAATACTTAGGAGCAACAATCAACACACAAAAGGGGATTGCCACTCCAAGCCCACAAAGGGTACAAGCCTTCCAAAATGTAATACTAAACATGTACCCAAACCAACACAGTTAAGGTTTGTAATGAAACTCCTAGGCATGATGTCTTCATGCATAGCCATTGTCCCAAACGTGAGACTACACATGCGACCCTTACAACAGTGTCTAGCAACACAATGGACACAGGCACAGGGTCAACTTCAAGATCTAGTGTTGATAGACCACCAAACACACTTCTCGCTTCAATGGTGGAATCCTATAAACTTAAACCAAGGGCGGCCATTCCAAGACCCAGTGCCACAACAGATGCTTCCATGATGGGGTGGGGAGCACACCTCAACCAGCACAGTATACACGGACAATGGGATGTTCAACAAAGGCAACTGCATATAAATCCTTTAGAGCTGTTAGCAGTGTTTCTAGCATTAAAAGCATTTCAACCGCTAATAGTCCACAAACACATTCTTGTCAAAACAGACAACATGACAACAATGTATTACTTAAACAAACAAGGAGGGACACACTCGTCACAACTGTGTCTCTTAGCACAGAGGATTTGGCATTGGGCGATTCACATTCGCCTAATAGCACAATACATCCCAAGGATTCAGAACCAGTTGGCCGACAATCTCAGTCAAGCTCACCAACAGACACACGAATGGGAAATTCATCCCCAGATACTACAAACTTACTTTCTACGCTGGAGAACACCAGAAATAGACCTATTCGCAACAAAGGATAACGCAAAATGCCAAAACTTTGCGTCTAGGTATCCACACGCTCAGTCCAAGGGCAATGTGCTATGGATGAGTTGGTCAGGGATATTTGCCTACGCTTTTCCCCCTCTCCTCCTCCTTCCTTATCTAGTAAACAAATTGAGTCAAAACAAATTCAAACTAATACTAATAGCACCAACCTGGGCTCGCCAACCATGGCATACAACACTACTAGACCTGTTAGTAGTACCTCATATCAAACTACCAAACACACCAGATCTGTTAACTCAACACAAACAGCAGATCAGACACCCGAATCCAGCATCGCTCAATCTAGCAATCTGGCTCCTGAAGTCTTAGAGTTTGGTCATTTAGACCTTACACAAGAATGTATGGAAGTCATTAAAGAAGCCAGGAAACCTACTACAAGACATTGTTACGCAAACAAATGGAAAATATTTGTTTATTACTGCCATAATCAAATTCAACCGCTACATGCTTCTGCCAAAAACATTGTAAGCTATTTATTACACTTACAAAAATCAAAACTAGCATTTTCTTCTATCAAAATACATCTTACAGCAATATCTGCCTATCTGCAGATTACACATTCAAAATCACTCTTTAGAATACCAGTCATCAAAGCATTTATGGAATGTTTAAAAAGAATCATACCCCCGAGAACACCACCAGTTCCCTCGTGGAACCTCAATATTGTACTAACACGACTCATGGGTCCACCATTTGAACCCATGCACTCTTGTGGGATGCAATACTTAACCTGGAAAGTAGCCTTCCTAATAGCTATCACATCTCAGAAGAGTAAGTGAAATACAAGCATTCACTATACAAGAACCATTTATACAAATACATAAACATAAAGTGGTTCTCCGTACAAATCCAAAATTCTTGCCAAAAGTTATATCACCGTTCCACCTAAACCAAACAATGGAACTCCCAGTCTTTTTCCACAACCAGACTCAGTAGCCGAAAGAGCCTTACATACGTTAGACATCAAAAGAGCACTATTGTATTACATCGATAGAACAAAACAATTTCGCAAGACAAAACAATTGTTTGTAGCCTTCCAAAAACCTCATGCAGGAAATCCAATATCCAAACAAGGCATTGCCAGATGGATAGTGAAATGTATTCAAACCTGCTATATCAAAGCAAAAAGAGATCTGCCTATCACACCAAAGGTGCACTCCACTAGGAAGAAAGGCGCCACAATGGCCTTTTTAGGAAATATACCTATGTCAGAAATCTGTAAGGCGGCCACATGGTCTACGCCTCATACATTCACAAAACATTACTGTGTAGATGTGTTAACAACACAACAAGCCATAGTAGGGCAGGCTGTATTAAGAACATTATTCCAGACAACTTCAACTCCTACAGGCTAAGCCACTGCTTTTGGGGAGATAACTGCTTACTAGTCTTTGCACAGCATGTGTATCTGCAGCTACACATGCCATTGAACGGAAAATGTCACTTACCCAGTGTACATCTGTTCGTGGCATGAGACGCTGCAGATTCACATGCGCCCTCCCACCTCCCCGGGAGCCTGTAGCCGTTTAAGTTGATCAAACTGGTACATTTGTAAATTTGTAAATATATTCTATTTTTATACACATTATGTACATACATACTCACTCCATTGCATGGGCATTTTTACTATATACACAACTCCTACCTCACTCTCTGCGGGGAAAACAATCTAAGATGGAGTCGACGCCCATGCGCAATGGAGCCAAAAGGGAGGAGTCCCTCGATCTCGTGACTCGAAAAGACTTCTTTGAAGAAAAACTAGTAACACTCCGAGGCCAACACTAGATGGCAGGATAATGCACAGCATGTGAATCTGCAGCGTCTCATGCCACGAACAGATGTACACTGGGTAGGTGACATTTTCCATATATATATATATATGTTCGATGGCATGTGTAGCTGCAGATACACATGCTGTGCACATCCCGCCATCTGGTGTTGGGCTCGGAGTGTTACAAGTTGTTTTTCTTCGAAGAAGTCTTTTCGAGTCACGAGACCGAGGGACTCCTCCCATTTCGACTCCATTGCGCATGGGCGTCGACTCCATCTTAGATTGTTTTTTTTCTGCCATCGGGTTCGGACGTGTTCCTTTTCGCTCCGTGTTTCGGGTCGGAAAGTTAGTTAGAATCTCGGAAAAGACGTCGGTATTGTTTGCGTTTGGTATCGGGTTAGTTACAACAGATCGACACCGAATTTAGAAGAGTTCCGGTGGCCCTTTGGGGTTTTTTCGATCCTCCGTCGGGGCCTGGTCGGACCGGCCACGTGTGAATTCAAGGCTGATGGAACGGACCCCATTCCGCTTCTGTCCAAAATGCCATAACAGGTATCCGTATACGGATCAGCATCTGGTCTGTAACTTGTGCTTGTCCCCAGAGCACAAGGAAGATACTTGTGATGCCTGTCGAGCGTTTCGGTCCAGAAAGACGTTAAGAGACCGAAGAGCCAGAAGACTGCAGATGGCGTCGACGCCGACAGAACAAGAGCGTTTCGAGGAAGAAGAGGAAGCTTTCTCTATCCAAGAGTCTGACTCGGAAGAGCTCGAGGCCGAAGAAACGCCGAAAACCGTGAGTAAGACGTCGAAACATAAGACTCACGAGAAGTCAACAAAAGCCCAGGGGACGCCACCGCCAACAGGCCATGGCTTAACCCAAACAAGCAGTGACCGAGCCAAGGCACCGAAAAAGGGCACGCTGGTGTCGAAGTCATCCGACTCCGGTCGAGATACCGCCACACAGCAATCTCGGACCCGAGACATCGGCTCCGAGAAATTTCGGCACCGTCACAGCGGCACCGAGCAAATTCGGCATCGAGACACCACCACGCCGAAAATTACAAAGGTTTCTTCGGAGCCTAAAAAGACCTCCGAAAAAGTTTCGGTTCCGAAACATCCAGCCTCGGAGCCGAAAACAGGTTCCTATACAGAGGAACAAGGATTGGCCTCCCAAATGAAAAAGCATAGATTTGGAGAGGAACTTCAAGCTGTAGAGCCAGACTATACTCAAAGGAGGCTCCACATTCATCAAGACACAGGGAAGATAACCACTCTTCCTCCAATTAAGATAAAAAGAAAACTTGCCTTTCACGAAACGGACAAGGAGCCACAGGCAAAGGTGGCAAAGAAAACAACTCCACCACCATCAGTGCACACATCACCAATAGCAAGTCCTCCACTGATGCACTCCCCGACTCATACTGCCATGAGTCAAGATGATCCCGATGCATGGGACCTTTACGATGCTCCAGTATCGGACAACAGCCCAGACTCGTACTGTCCTCAGGAGGTGACTGCCTTGTAGGGTACATCTTACACACAGGTGATCGCAAGGGCAGCTGCTTTCCATAACGTCACCTTGCATTCAGAACCAATTGAGGATGACTTCTTGTTTAACACGCTAACCTCCACTCATAGCCAGTACCAAAGACTACCTATGCTCCCAGGAATGCTAAAACATTCAAAACAAATCTTTCAAGATCATGTTAAAGGCCGAGCCATAACTCCAAGAGTGGAGAAAAAATACAAGCCACCGCCAACAGATCCTGTTTATATTACAACGCAGTTAACTCCAGACTCAGTAGTTGTCGGGGCAGCTCGTAAGAGAGCAAACTCTCATACCTCGGGAGACGCACCACCTCCAGACAAAGAGTCGCAAATTTGATGCTTCAGGCAAGAGGGTTGCAGCACAAGCAGCAAACCAATGGCGCATTGCCAATTCACAAGCGCTTTTGGCAAGATATGACAGAGCGCACTGGGATGAGATGCAACATTTGATAGAACACTTACCCAAGGAGTTCCAAAAAAGAGCACAAGTGGTGGAAGAAGGACAAAGTATCTCTAATAATCAGATACGGTCTTCAATGGATGCAGCAGATACGGCTGCAAGGACAGTAAATACTGCAATAACAATAAGAAGGCACGCATAGCTCCGCACGTCAGGTTTCAAGCCAGAAATTCAACAAGCCGTGCTAAATATGCCATTTAATGAACAGCAGTTGTTTGGGCCGGAAGTCGACACTGCTATTGAGAAACTCAAGAAAGACACTGATACGGCAAAAGCCATGGGCGCACTCTACTCCCCGCAGAGCAGAGGCACCTTTCACAAAACACCTTTTAGGGGAGGGTTTCGAGGACAACCTACAGAAACCACAACATCACAAACAAGGCCCACTTACCAAAGCCAATATCAGCGGGGAAGTTTTCGGGGGCAATATAGAGGGGGACAATTCCAAAGAGGTAGAGGAAAATTCCAAAGCCCCAAAAGTCCTCAAAATAAGCAGTGACTCACAAGTCACCCATCCCCATCACAACACCTGTGGGGGGAAGATTAAGCCAATTTTACAAACATTGGGAGGAGATAACAACAGATACTTGGGTACTAGCAATTATCCAGTATGGTTATTGCATAGAATTTCGAGAATTCCCTCCAACAGTCCCACCGAAAACACACAGTATGTCGAACCAACATATAAATCTTCTAGGATTAGAAGTTCAAGCATTGCTCCAAAAAGACGCAATAGAATTATAGTACCAAAACAAGAACTAAACACAGGATTTACTCACTGTACTTTCTAATACCCAAAAAAGACAAAACTCTAAGACCTATACTAGATCTCAGAATATTAAATACATACATCAAATCAGACCACTTTCACACGGTTACATTACAAGAAGTAATCCCACTGCTCAAACAACAAGACTACATTACAACACTGGATCTAAAGGATCCATATTTCCATATACCAATACATCCTTCACACAGAAAGTACCTAAGGTTTGTATTCCAAGGGATACATTACCAATTCAAAGTGTTGCCATTCGGAATAACAACTGCACCAAGAGTTTTTACAAAATGTCTAGCAGTAGTAGCTGCACATATCAGGAGGCAGCAAATACATGTGTTCCCGTACCTAGACGATTGGTTAATCAAAACCAACACGCAAAAACAGTGTTCACAACACACAAATTACGTCATAGAAACCCTACACAAACTAGGTTTCTCAATCAATTACTCAAAGTCACACCTTCTGCCGTGTCAAACACAGCAATACCTAGGAGTAACAATCAACACAGTAAAAGGGATTGCCACTCCAAGTCCACAAAGAGTCCAAACATTCCAAAATGTAATACAAGCCATGTATCCAAACCAGATGATACAGGTCAAATTAGTAATGAAACTCCTAGGCATGATGTCCTCATGCATAGCCATTGTCCCAAACGCAAGGTTGCACATGCGGCCCTTACAACAGTGCCTAGCATCACAGTGGTCACAAGCACAGGGTCATCTTCTAGATCTGGTGTTGATAGACCGCCAAACATACATCTCGCTTCAATGGTGGAACAGTATAAATTTAAACCAAGGGCGGCCTTTTCAAGACCCAGTGCCACAATGCGTAATAACAACAGATGCATCCATGACAGGGTGGGGAGCACACCTCAATCAGCACAGCATCCAAGGACAATGGAACATTCAGCAAAAACTGTTTCATATAAACCACTTAGAACTGTTAGCGGTGTTTCTAGCTCTGAAAGCATTTCAACCCATATTAACCCACAAATACACTCTTGTCAAAACAGACAACATGACAACAATGTATTCCCTAAACAAACAAGGAGGAACACACTCGACACAGTTGTGTCTCCTAACACAAAAAATATGGCATTGGGCGATTCACAACCACATTCGCCTAATAGCACAATTTATTCCAGGGATTCAGGATCAGTTAGCAGACAATCTCTCTCGGGATCACCAACAGATCCACGAATGGGAAATTCACCCCCAAATACTGAACACTTACTTCAAAATGTGGGGAACGCCACAAATAGATCTATTTGCAACAAAAGAAAACTCAAAATGCCAAAACTTCGCATCCAGGTACCCACAACATCAGTCCCAGGGCAATGCACTATGGATGAACTGGTCAGGGATATTTGCATACGCTTTTCCCCCTCTCCCACTTCTTCCATATCTAGTAAACAAGTTGAGTCAAAACAAACTCAAACTCATACTAATAGCACCAACATGGGCAAGGCAACCTTGGTACACAACACTACTAGAACTTTCAGTAGTACCTCATATCAAACTGCCAAACAGACCAGATCTGTTAACACAACACAAACAACAGATCAGACATCCAAATCCAGCATCGCTGAATCTAGCAATTTGGCTCCTGAAATCCTAGAATTCGGGCACTTAGACCTCACACAGGAATGTATGCAGGTCATAAAACAGGCTAGAAAACCTACCACTAGACAGTGTTATGCAAATAAGTGGAAAAGATTTGTTTATTACTGCCATAATAATCAAATTCAACCTTTACACGCATCTGCAAAAGAGATAGTAGGATACTTACTACATTTGCAAAAATCTAAACTACCTTTCTCTTCCATTAAAATACATCTTACGGCAATTTCAGCTTACCTGCAAATTACGCACTCTACTTCATTATTTAGGATACCAGTCATAAAAGCATTTATGGAAGGCCTAAAGAGACTTATACCACCAAGAACACCACCAGTTCCTTCATGGAACCTCAACATTGTCTTAACACGACTCATGGGTCCACCTTTTGAGCCCATGCACTCTTGTGAAATGCAATACTTAACGTGGAAAGTTGCATTTTTAATTGCCATCACATCTCTAAGAAGAGTGAGTGAGATTCAAGCATTTACCATTCAAGAACCATTTATTCAAATACACAAAAATAAAGTTGTTCTACGGACCAATCCTAAATTTTTACCAAAAGTAATCTCACTGTTCCACTTGAATCAAACGGTAGAATTACCAGTGTTCTTCCCACAGCCAGATTCTGTAGCTGAAAGAGCACTACATACATTAGACATCAAAAGAGCACTAATGTACTACATTGACAGAACAAAACTAATTCGAAAGTCAAAACAACTATTTGTCGCCTTTCAAAAACCTCATACAGGAAATCCTATTTCAAAACAAGGCATTGCTAGATGGATAGTTAAGTGCATTCAAACCTGCTATCTTAAAGCTAAAAGAGAACTGCCTATTACACCAAAGGCACACTCAACCAGAAAGAAAGGTGCTACCATGGCCTTTCTGGGAAATATTCCAATGAATGAAATATGTAAGGCAGCAACATGGTCTACGCCTCATACATTTACCAAGCACTACTGTGTAGATGTGTTAACTGCACAACAGGCAACAGTAGGTCAAGCTGTACTAAGAACATTATTTCAAACTACTTCAACTCCTACAGGCTGAACCACCGCTTTTTGGGGAGATAACTGCTTATTAGTCTATGCACAGCATGTGTATCTGCAGCTACACATGCCATCGAACGGAAAATGTCACTTACCCAGTGTACATCTGTTCGTGGCATTAGTCGCTGCAGATTCACATGTGCCCACCCGCCTCCCCGGGAGCCTGTAGCCGTTTAGAAGTAGATCTTAAACATTTGTACATTTGTAAATATATTACTTAAAACTTCATTATGTACATACGCATTCACTCCATTGCATGGGCACTATTACTAGCATACACAACTCCTACCTCACCCTCTGCGGGGAAAACAATCTAAGATGAAGTCGACGCCCATGCGAAATGGAGTCGAAATGGGAGGAGTCCCTCGGCCTCGTGACTCGAAAAGACTTCTTCGAAGAAAAACAACTTGTAACACTCCGAGCCCAACACCAGATGGCGGGATGTGCACAGCATGTGAATCTGCAGCGACTAATGCCACGAACAGATATACACTGGGTAAGTGACATTTTCCATATAGATAGATAGATAAATAGATAGATAGATAGATAGATAGATAGATAGATAGATAGATAGATAACGAGACCAACAACATAAATTAGAAATATGGTGCATATCATGCTAATACTGAAATAGTACTCATCATTCTGTATGAGGGGAGGGTCAAAATGGCAGGCATCAGTTAATTCTTTACAAGTTAGGCATGCTCAAAGGTTGCAAAATGAAATGATTGGCATTGTCATTACAAGAGATGCAACTTATTCATTAAAACACACCAGTCGTACTACACAATCATCAGGTGCAGAATCCCTGCATTACTACTGGATGAGCTATGGTGGATCCAGTGAGTCCTGGTAAGCAAAAGGTAATTCAGGCATAAACGTGTAGGCCGCAGGAACCCCTGTTTGCCTACCATACGTAACACCGTATTTGGGAATCACTCTTATGAGAATGTCTGGATCACCCAGCAAAATGGCTGTCGCTTGTTCTGGCCTGTTTCGGTGCCTGGTGCAAGATGAACTTGCTCCCAAAGTGCCCACAAAAAGGGGGAAGCAAGGAGGCTCCAATGTGACCTCTGGGGCTCAGTCTCCTGCCCTCTCGAGGGTTGGGGGGTGGTAGGGACTTAACCCCCTGACCCCCACGGTACCTTCCTCCAGCGTAGCGCCTCTTTGCCACAAAAGAGAGCTTCTGATGCAGCCGTTCCGAGTGCTGTTTACCCTCCAGTGATACCTCTTGTGAGCTCTGCTTGCTGAGTCTTTTGTGGTGGTGGGCCCCAATAGGGGCATTCTTGATTGTCGGGCAACACTACTCCCAGGGGGAATAGTGCTTTGAAGCTGATGGGCTGTCTGTCGTGATCCTCTTACTGGGGCCATACGAGAAGCCAATGCATGCCGGTCCTGGGACAGAGCTCACTCTCCCTTTTGCAATCCAGGCTCTGTCTCAAGCAGTCCAGAGTGCAGTGCTAAGGGAGTGCTGCACGATTGTCAGCACTGCGCTGATTTCTCCCCACAAATTCAGGAGGAACAGAAGCTCTCACTACTCTCTGAGGGACAAAGCTCTCATCATGTGCTACTTTAAAACAACTTGTATGGACCGGTCTCTGAGTCCCATGGCCAATTCTGGGCAGTCAACAGTCCCTGCCGAACACTGGGGGGGCACAAATGGGGTGCCGGCAGGTAGGCCAGCACATCAGAGTCCTTTTAGCAAAGTGGCAGTTCTTCTTGCAGCCACGCAGGCCACAGGTTAGCACAATAATGCAAGTAATTAGAGTGGTGGTTCCTCTAGGTAGCACAGCAGTCCTCTGGCAGTGTGCAGCATGTAGAGCCAGCAGAGTCTGGTTACAAGTCCATCTCAGTGCCTGGTTAGACCAGAGTCAGGGAGCAGTTAGCAACAGGGTACAAGTAGAAAAGCAATCCAGTGAGTCCTCTAAGCAACCCAGCAGTTAGCAGACAACAGGGCTACAGCAGAAGATCAGTCTAGATCTTTAAGGCGCACAGCAGTACCTTCTGACAGAGGTTCAGTTCCAGATCCAAAAGTGCTCTGCCCACATGGGGTTAGAGCCCCTGTACGTATACTCATAAATGCCTTTGATGTAGGGAGAGGACATAAAAGGAACCCTTTCAAGGGTACAACAAACCCCTTTCAGCCCAGCTCTGGCTCCAGGCCCTTTGTGTGAGGGCAAGGAAACACAGGAGTGTGAATGACCTCCACCTCCCAGCCCAGGAAAACTGTCAGTATGCAGATGTATCCTCTATCACACCCAGCACTTCCTGTGTTGTGGCTTTCTGGACAGCATGCACCAAATGTAGCTGTCACTCAGCCCTGTACGTGGATTTGAGTCAATCTGAAAAGCACTTAGTTATAAGCACAGAGAAATGCCCACTTTGGAAAGGTGGCATTTCTAAAATAGTAATGCAAAATCCACCTACACCAGTAAGCAGGGTTTCTCACTACCATTCCAAACATGGCAACGCTAATCCTTTTTGATGCGGAATTACCACTTAAACGTATATAAGAATTCCAAATGCTAACCTATGACAAATGCTAACCTATGAAAGGAGCAAACCTCACTGTAGTGAAAAACAAAATAGGCTGTTTGTCCCTGCCAGAAAATGCAAAACATAAAGGTACATGTCCTAATTTTTACTTATACAGCACCCTACTCATAGGGCTACCTAATGCCTACCTTAGGGATGACCTATGTGTAATAAAAGGCGATTTAGGGCTTGGCAAGTTGTTTTAAATGCCCAGTCCAAGTGGCAGTAAACTGCACACAGGCCCTGCAATGGCAGGCCTGAGACAGGTATGAAAGATTACTTCTGTGGGAGGCATGATCGGTGCTGCAGAGCCACCATTAGCATTTAATTTACAGTCCCTGGGTATATGTTATACCAGTAATGCCAAACAGGTGTAAACCAGTCATGCCAGGTTTAGGGGAGAAAACACATGCACTTTATCACTAGTGGTAAAGTGCTCGAGTTCTAAAACCAACAAAAAGTAGGTTAGAAAAATAGAGGGAGAAAGGTCAAAGGTTTGGGGGAACCCTGCGAAAAGGACCAGGTCCAGCAATGTGTCAATCGGGTTTAGGCCAAATTTACCATATTTTAACAGTAGCACAAACACTTAAGCACTGGTTAGCAATGTTAAAGTGCACAGAGTCCTAATGCCAGCAAAAAGAAATTCAGAAAACAGTAGCGGTGATGGCAAAACGTTTTTGGGGGTGATGCTGCAGAAGACTGGTCCAACAATCTGTAGACACTGACCCAAACTCAGTGTGTGAAGCCTCTCAGAGTCAATGCTGTAAACAATAAACAATCAACCAGAAGCTTGAACAGTCTCCCACCCCCCAGCATGCCAACCCCAATAGTCAGCGGATTCCTGCATCTGCACAATCAGAAAAATTAAACCCTCTACATTGACACTCATTGGTTCTGCAATGCGCTCCACGCATGGGGATGCCGGATAACATAGTACAACCCAGGGCTGCCTCACCTATAACTGCTTTGTAATTCTGTACTGAATTCCACCCGCCATTAGCTCACGTGAGTCAGACACCCCTCTTACAAAAAAATAAGTTGATAGCTAGTTTCTTAAAGCAAACTGTCTCAACCATTATATAGCAATGATCTAATTAACAGGCATTTTAGGAATCCACAGCTGACATCAGCAAAGTCGCCTCGGGAGTAATGAACAGAGTGTTACTTTGGATGCTTCCCCAAAACAGGGAGAACCGCCAGTACGCCCCTACAGCTAACGCTAGTATAACAGCCTACAGTCACAGCAACAGTTATTACATCCATTGTTAGTACTGCTACAGAGTAGAAGAATAGATGTTTTAATCATTATTGCCCAAGATCCTAGGCGCTGCAGATGCAACTTCCCCAGGCGGATGCACTCTTGCTAGAAGCCGTGTTGAGACCCTTTCAGTGCTTTAAGTGAAGTTCAATAAATTCAAATGCAGACTCAGAGTGAGGGGAAAAAATGTGTTTTCCCTTGCAGGGAAGAGTGTTGATTACTTGATAGCTTTGGACCTTAGTGCCTTTAACCTCCAGTAAGTATCTTCATGCGTTTTGAACCATGGCACACAAATTGAGAAAGAAACTAATGGGAGAGCAGGCATATGGGAAGTTTGTGGTGGCTCTGTTGAGTCGCAATATTTGGTCCATGTCCCGGTAATTGAGTACTTTTGCAGTTATTGCTCTGTGATTCCGACCTGGGTGCAGCTTAGGGGCTAAGAAATTGTGCACCCTCTCTACTAGACCGCAGAGAAGGTGCTATGACCAGACAATGTTTCTAAAGGCTCTCAACTAACAATGATGATTCAGATGTTGTTATGATGCAAGCTCTGTCATCAATTTCCATTTTTAGCCTTGATTGACTCATGTTCATGTGTGAGCTTGGTGAGGGTGTCCGCAGTATACTATTGAGATTCTTCATTTGAGATTCTTAGTTTGGCCTGTGTAAGTCAAGTATCTTCTTTGCCTACGCATTCTTGTTTGAATCTGTTAATTAGCATTTTTCAATTATACAATACAGTGACGTAAGTAACAAATGGTATGCTACATAGAGCCAGGCATGGTGTCACATAATTCTAACAAAATATTATTTCAATCATGTACCGATGACCATACAGTTGAGTTTCACAAGTGAGCAAACACCAGTAAACCCGTTCTATGAGCTAAACATTACAGCTGAGCACCTCCGTGAAAAATGTTTCCAAAATATACCTAGTTACGAGATGAACGATACTTCTCTATGGCACCCCTTTTAGTAAACATTTTTAGAAATGGGGGTAGACCATATTAGTCATTTCTGGCTTTATCAACAGATTATTCATTTTTAGTAAACTTTTAACAATAATAACGTAACCAAGCAACTTGAGACCCCACTATGTAACCACTCACCTCCCCCTGTCCTATCCTTAATCCCTGGTTGGAGGTTGTGTTCAGTATCAGCTGCCAGTGACCTCAAAGTATATACATGATGGAGCACCGTAGTGGACAAGACTAGTAATTCTGGCCCGTTGCCTCAGCCTACATGTTGGTGTCTCCCACTACCATAGCAGTGCTGCTGCCTGTCTCAAATGAATGCGTGGACTGTTAGTCAGACAAAATGGTATCCCAGTAATTAGGGTACTTCCGCAGCCCAAGCGTGTCCTCTCTGTGCAAGGCTACACTTTCTGCTTGTGCCCAATTGTGCATCGAGGATCCCCCATGCCAAAACTGGTTCAGAGGATTTCCAGTTATGAATAATGAGAGGTTTAGCTACTATAAAAGCCAAGTCTAGGTCTAGAAAGCGGGAAGCTACCCTGTGTTTCTTGCTCCTACGATACAATCCTAGGAGGCATATTTCCCATTTATGCAGGTCTAGGTTTTCTGTGCATGCAGATAAGCTGGATATGATGCTGGTCCAATATGTATGCAAATGAGGGCAGGACCAAAGCATATGCAGCAAGTCAACATTCACTTGAGTGCAACGTGGGCATACTGTACCCTCTCTCCAATAAAACCTATTGATGTTGGCAAGTGTAAGTTAAGGCCTGTGCACTATATAAACCTGTATAAGCTTGAATCTAGCATTACGCAGCACGTCAAAGGCCTTTGAATATTCCTTTCTCATTCCTTCTCCGTGCAAGGACATGTTAAGTCAGCTTCCCTACATTGTTTTAGGGTGAGGAGCCGTGGGATAGTGTGAAAGTGGAGTGAATCAGCAAACCAGCGTATTAGGTGTTTACCCCTTCCTGTTACATGCAAACATTGTATCATGAGATGCATGTGCAGTTCCAGTGTCATGTCTCACAAGTGGTGTCTGAGCATGGCTAGTAGTGAGTTATGAAGCAAACATTTACCATGGGATAGTCCATCCTTCTTCATTAACATCTCAGATGTGGCTAGTGTACCATCCCTTTACAAGTCCCCCAATGTACGTAGACCTGAAGTGTGTCATGTCGTCCCTTCAGCAGATGATGTGGGCTACCCAGTCCTGGGTGTAACCAGTAGCGCCAACCCAGTGCATAGGGGAACACATGTTCAGTGATGCGTAGGCATTTGTGATAGCGATACGCTACCCCCAATAACAATGACTCATGTAGTTGTGCTTGAGTGCAAGGGTGAAACAGATGTAGCCAGGAGAGGATGTCACTTTGTCTGTCAAATAAAGACCCGCCAGCCACTTAGCAATTCATTGGACTTTGGCAGGGAGGTTGTACTGCTCAAAATATGGAGCAGCTAGACGTCCTCTGTCCGTGGACGTGTAGAGCTTCGTCAGTGCCACCCTACATCTGTTTATTCAAATCGATTCTCAGCTCTGTTGATCTAGCGCACAAAAGAATGCCACAGGAATGTATAGGGAAAGTTATGTAAAGAAATACAAAAGGTGGGGCAAGACAACCATTTTCAATAATGACACCCTCCCCACCACCTCCAGTGGCAGCGTGAGCCAAAAAGCCATCTGGGCTTGCAGTCAGTAATAGTAAATAGAGTGGTAAACCCACATCCACGACTATTGGAAGGTGTGTTGCTGCCAGTCCAGTTGCATCCCATAGAGAATGAAGCGTAGGTCAGGGACATCAGGAAGAAAGAGAAATAGACCAGACTTTTTCCAGTTTGCACACAGTCCATTAATGGTTGCAAGTGGGCCAGTGTTGAAGCAATCTTAGCAGGCATGTTATGCACATCTGATATAAAGCACCATATTGTCTGCAAATAAAGATAATACGTGTATTCCATTGCCCATTGGGATTCCCCATTATATCCCCTTACTGCATTGCCAGCGCTTCAATCGCCAGAGAAAATAGTAAGGGTGATAATGGGCAGCCCTTACTTGTCCCACTATGTATGCTAATAGCTTCCGATAAAAGGGGCCCCGTCATAACCATGATTAAGGGATAAGTGTATAGTAATCTTTCTATTTGGAGAAGGTGATGGCCGGTGCCATGTTGAGAAAGCACATCAAAAAGGAACCTCCATTCCAAGGAGTCAAAAGCCTTTTCAAGCTCCAAAATCAGGCAATCAGCACGGGCCATGTTTGACGGGCATAAGCCACAACGCTAAAGAAACAACGCAAATTCAGGGAGGTATTACGTGCAGGGACGAACCAGTTTTGATCTTTGTGGACCAAAGACAGGACCAGAGGTGCCAGTCGAACCTCAAATATTTTTGCTAGAACCTTATAGTGTTGAGTAAAGCTAATGGTCTGTAGGAGCTGATAAGTTCTGGATCTTTATTGGGTTTGGGTAAGGAGTTGATTGTCTCCGCTCTCTGGGAGGCAGATAAACTTCCTATGGAAAGGGCCTCCTCGTGCATCGCCAACAAGCTTGGAGCCAAATGAGATGTGTAAGCTTTGTATAATTCCCCTGGCACACCATCAGGTCCAGGGGATCTAAAAGTAGCCAATGCTTTAATTGCATCCTTAATTTCTACCAACGTAATAGGGCTATCTACCTCCGTTTTCTGGTTTATGGCTATTTGGGGCAATGGCAGATTAGTGAAGGACTCGTAGGCTTCCAAGTTTGCGTTCGTAGTGGACTGGTACAACTGAGTATAGTGTTGTGTAAGCTTGTCATGAATGGTGTGTGGAGAAGGAAAGGATGGAGCCTGTTGCAGAGCGTAGTGCCTCTATAAGTAGTTGAGGCTTTTCCTGATTAATAAGTCACTTCAAGAGTCACCCCGCTCCATCCACTGGAGCATGTGTGCGAGACGAATGTGCAGCATAATTTAGGCATTGCAGTCTTTCTAGCAGTGCAATGTTTGCTCTGTACTTTGCCAGTTACCGTACAGTGCTGGGATTACTAGCCCTCTGCGTTTCTAGTTCTAGGAGTGTATGATCTAAATGAGAAATATCTCTGTTAACTAGTTCCTTGTATGCCCCGGCAATGTCCTTTTAGTGCCACTTTGAAGGCATCCCATACTATCAATTTAGTTGAGGTTGTACCAGCATTGTTGTCTGAGTAGTCTGTGGTTGTGTAACTGGGGGACTTCCAGCAATGTAGGCTGTAAACGCCAGAGAGGGATTTTGAGGGGGGGGGGGCTGGTGGAGGAGGAAGCTGGCCTGGTGTGTGGTGAGCACCTATGGTGGTGTTATCTTATACCAGGTCCTGGTATCCCCAATTAGGGAGGTTTCAGCAGTGTCTAGAAAGCCAGGGTGCTCTAGAGGTAGCTGTGGATGAGCAGCCAAGACTTATCTAGGAGACATGCAAAGCTTAATCAATACCACTGTAGTCACACAGCACTTGCACACATGAAAGAACCACACAGTGTTACAAAAATAAAGGTACTTTATTATGGTTACGCAAATAATAAAACACTGAACAGGCAGTACCCCAACTGGAGGTAAGTAAACACACTATTATATGTACGTTAGAAGTCAGGAATTGGCATAAAAGGCAATAGAAAACTGTGAAAGCAATAGTAAGTACTGAATGGCCTATGAGGGGGGGGAACCAAACCATATACTAAGAAAGTGGAATGCGAAGGTCGGGCCCCCACCCAAGGAAGTGGAGTCGATAGAGGGGAGCTAGAGGAACTAGGAACCCCAAAAGGTAAGTACCAGAGTGCCTCCCAGTGACCAGGAGAGTGGTAAATAACCTGGTTTTCCCCAAACCCACCAAAAGGACTTCAGAAGAGGATTTTGCAAGACCCAGACAAGACTGAAAGATCCTGGTAGAGGAAGACCTGTAAAGGAAGGAGTCAAAGTCCAATTCATTTTGGAGTGTCCAGTTGTGGCAGGAGCCACTACCCACCCGTCTGTGGATGCAGCACCAGGCCTACAGTGGACGAAGACAGTCAGCAGTGCAACACTGGAGCAGCTGAAGAGTTCCTGAAGTGATGCAGTCAACGCCCCACGCTGGAAGAAGAACTGCAGTTGGTCAGACGTGTGGAGAAACCACCAACAAGCCTTGGCAAAGGCAAATGTTTGGAATAAAGAAATGCAGAGCTACCGGGAACCAGCAGGGTCCAGGGGGACTCATTCCATGGAGCTCTGGAGGAGAGATGCAGGGGAGTGACTCCTTCACTCCAAGGGAGATTCTTTCTTGCTTCTTGTGCAGCCTGTAGACTCATCACCCTCATAGGATGCACAGCCGGGGAAATGTTGCAGTTCCTGGCAGGAGCCGGAGAAACAATGTTGCAGAGTAGAGTCGTTGCTTCTAGCTGCAGATTGTCGGTTCCTGGAGGGTCCAGTTTCAGTTCCAGTGGCCAGAAGGTGAAGTAAATGTTGCAGAGGAATCCTGCTGGAATCTTGCATGTCGAATCTGAGGACCCACCTAAGAGGGAGACTCTAAACAGCCCTGGGGAATTGGTCACCTAGTAGGGTGACCACCTATCTGGGAAGGGCTGTGACGTCACCTGCCTGACCTGGGCACTCAGATGCTCCCAGAGGCCTCTGCCCACCTTGGATTAAATATAGCGCAATAAAGTGGCCACCTGGAGGAGCTCTAGGCACCACCCCTGGGGTGGTGATGGACAGGGGAGTGGTTACTCCCCTTTCCGTTGTCCAGTTTTGCGCCAGAGCAGGGACCGGGGGTCCCTGGACTGGTGCAAACCGGTTTCTGCAAGGAGGGCACCAAATGTGCCCTTGAAAGTATACCAGTGGCTTGGGGAGGCTACCACTCCCAAGCCATGTAATACCTATTTCCAAAGGGAGAGGGTGTTGCCTCCCTCTCCCAAAGGAAATCCTTTGTTCTGCCTTCCTGCGCTTGAGCTGTTCAAGCAGATGGTGGGCAGAAACCTTTCTTTAGTATGGCAGCAGCACAGGCTGCCCGGGAAAACCCTGCAAACTAGCATGAGCAAAGCTTGGGGTCCTCTACGGAGCCCCAGAGTGCATGGTATCATACAGCTAATACTGTCAACAGTATTGGGGTATGATTCTGACATGTTTGATACCAAACATGCCCAGGTTTAGAGTTACTATTATGTATCTGGACACAGGTAGGTGACCTGTGTCCAGTACATGGGTAACATGACTTCCTGCACTTACGAAGTCCAGGAAAATGGAGCTGGAGTTCATAGGGGCACCTCTGCTCATACAGGGGTGTCCTCACACACAGGTACTTCCACCCTGCGCTCTGGGCTAGAAGGGCCTGCCATAGGGGTGACTTATAGTGACCAGTTGCAGTAACCTGTAGTGAAAGGGTGCATGCACCTTTTCACGCAGGCTGCAATGGCAAGCCTACAGACACATTTTGCATGGGCTCCCATGGGTGGCATAATACATGCTGCAGCCCAGGGGGAACCCCTGGCACCCCAATGCCCTGGGTACCTAAGTACCATATACTAGGGACTTACATGGGGGCACCAGTATGCCAATTGTGGGGCATCAAGAATAACCAAATTTAGGGGGAGCGAGCACAGTCACTGGGGTCCTGGTTAGCAGGATCCCAGTGAACACAGTCAAAACACACTGACAGCAGGCAAAAAGTGGGGGTAACCATGCCAAAAAGAGGGCACTTTCCTACAGGGGTGGATTGATTGCCGATTGTACTTGTAGGATTTGGGGATTATGATCGGAGTGTGTGCATCCCATGTACTCCATGCATGTGATGGATGGGAGGAAAGACGACTTTCCCACCAACTTATCTATGTGAACATGTAATTTGTGGGGTACATAATAGAAGGAATATACCTCATACCCAGAGTCAGAAAACTCCACAAATCGACCAGCTTGCCACTATTGGATCCAATCTCAACATTTGTGCAATGGCGGTAGCAGTTGTGCGGGTTAATGGGGGAGGAGGAACCAAGTGTGGTGGCTAGTACACTGTTAAAATCCCCTCCGATAAGCCACTTGAGGGCGCACCATCATGATAATGTGGCCGAGAGTGCATAAAAAAAAGTAGGTCTGATCCGTATTCGGGGCATTATTAGAATCCAGAAGTATGGTGCTGCAGTCTTGGTGGCCCGTCACAATGACATAATAACCCTCCGGGTTTAGAAGTATATACCTGCTACAAATGGGGTCCCAGGCCTGAACCATATCGGCACCCCTCTCCCCCCACTCCTGCCATCGGTGGAGTAGTTGGTGGCAAATACCTGCCCATGCCAGCACCGTTGCAGCTTGGTACTTTCTGCAGGTATGAGATGAGTCTCCTGTAGCAGTGCAATACTTGTAGAGCAACGCTTCAGGTAGGAGTAGCTATGCAGGGGTGTGTGCATGCCCCTCAAGTTCCATGTAAGTACGTTAAATTGGGTCGTAAGTGATGGGACGTATTGCCTTTATTTTGGACACAACACACAATAGCATAAGTGTACAGGTGTGGATCATGCGGTCTGGGCCGGTTGGAGTTTCTGATCGCAGCTGAAAAAATACTAATCCTTAACAAAGAAATGTGAATACCAAAAGAGCAGAGGGACAATATGTTTGAGCCCAGATAATAAAAAAAAAATTAAGCACAGCAGTATTTAACCAGTTGTGGGATTGGTGGGGGACTCATCAGCACCCCACACTGGCAATGAAGCACTTTCAGGAGCCCAGACATATAGCAGGATCTGAACTATGTTTGCCAAGGCATTCATATGTGCAATAAAGGTTACCCAACATTGGGCTGGACAGTGCATCTCTAATCTCCACCCCCACAAAGGGAGATTAACAGATAGATCATTTGTTACAAGACAGAGACCCATCAGTGAATATTCCTGTAGGTGTAGTGGAAATGTTTCATCACAGCAGTCAGGCATTCCACCCATCACATAAGTTATTTTGATGTTTGTGGCATGACGTCAGGCAGCGCTGATAAGTCCGCTCTCGAAGGCCACATGGTTGAGGAACCATCATCACTGATGAATTTGTCAGTTTCATCTTGTAAGGAAATGCCTTCCTTAGCATGGTTACCCCATGACTTTTTGCCTTCTTTTGATGCTAGTTATGTCTGAAAGTGTGCTGGGACCATGCTATGCTGGCACCAGCACCAGTGTTCTTTCCCTAAACTGTACCTTTGTCTCCACAATTGGCACAACCCTGGCACTCGAATAAATCCCTTGTAACTGGTACCCCTGCCAGGGAAGGTCTCTAAGGGCTGCGGCATGTCTTTTGCCACCCTGGGGACCCCTCACTCAGCACATGCACACTGCCTCACAGCTTGTGTGTACTGGTGGGAAGAAAATTACTATGTCGACATGGCACTCCCCTCAGGGCACCATGCCAAGCTCACACTGCCTGTGGCATAGGTAAGTCACCCCTCTAGCAGGCCTTACAGCATTAAGGCAGGGTTCAATATACCACAGGTGAGGGCATAAGTGCATGAGCACTATGCCTCTACAGTGTCTCAGCAAAACCTTAGACATTGTAAGTGCAGGGTAGCCATAAGAGTGTATGGTCTGGGAGTTTGTCAAACACGAACTCGACAGTTCCATAATGGCTACACTGAAAACTGGGAAGTTTGGTATCAAACTTCTCAGCACAATAAATGCACACTGATGCCAGTGTGGAATTTATTGTAAATTGCACCCAGAGGGCATCTTAGAGATGCCCCCTGAATACCAACCCGACTTCTACTGTGGGTCTGACCAGTTTCTGCCAACCTGCCACACACCAGACGAGTTGCTGGACACATGGGGAGAGTGCCTTTGTCACTCTGTGTCCAGGAACAAAGCCTGTACTTGGGTGGAGGTGCTTCACACCTCCCCCTGCAGGAACTGTAACACCTGACAGTGAGCCTCAAAGGCTCACCCCCTTTGTTATAGCGCCCCAGGGCATCCCAGCTAGTGGAGATGTCTGCCCCCACTTTTGGCGGGATAATTAGAAAAACAAGGAGGAGTCGCCCACCAGTCAGGACAGCCCCAATAGGGTCAGGGATGTGCCCCCCTCCCCACAGGGAGGAGGCACAAAGAGGGTGTAGCCACCCTCCAGGACAGTAGCCATTGGCTACAGCCCTCCCAGACCTAAACACACGCCTAAATTTAGTATTTAGGGGCACCCAAGAACCCAGGAAATCAGATTCCTGCAATCTGAACTACAAAGAAGGACTGCTGACCTACAGTCCTGCAGAGACGACGGACGACAACAACTGCTTTGCCCCAGCCCTACCGGCCTGTCTCCTGAGTCGCAAACCTGCAAACGGCGATGCATCCAACAGGGACCAGTGACCTCTGAAGCCTCGGAGGACTGCCCCGACCCCCAGGACCAAGAACCTCCCGTGAGCAGCGCCTCTGCTCAACAACCTACAACAAACTTGCAACTTTTCTACAACTTTAAAGACCTCACTCTTCCCGCCGGAAGCGTGAGACTTCCCACTCTGCATCCAACACCCCCGGCACGAGATCCAGAGAACCAACACCACAGGGAGGACTCCCTGGCGACTGCGACCCCGTGAGTAGCCGGAGACGACCCCCCTGGACTCCCGCAGCGATGCCTGCAGAGAGAATCCAGAGGCTCCCCCTGACCGCGACTGCCTGTAACAAGGGACCAGATGCCTGGACCAAGCACTGCACCCGCAGCCCCCAGGACCTGAAGGAACCAAACCCCAGTGCAGGAGTGACCCCCAGGTGACCCTCTGCCTATCCCAGTTGGTGGCTGGCCCGAGAAGCCTCCCCCCGTGCCTCCCTGCTCTGCTAGAGTGACCCCCGGGTCCCTCCATTGAAACCTATTCAAAACCAGACGCCTGCTTTGCACACTGCACCCGTCGGCCCCTGTGCCGCTGAGGGTGTGTTTTGTGTGCCTACTTGTGTCTCCCCCCCCCCTAGTGTTCTATAAAACCCCACTTGTCTGCACCCCTGAGGACAAGGGGACTTACCTGCTGGCAGACTGGAACTGGAGCACCCCTGTTCTCCATAGGCGCCTCTGTGTTTTGGGCACCTCTTTGACCTCTGCACCTGACTGGCCCTGAGCTGCTGGTGTGGTAACTTTGGGGTTGTCTTGAACCCCCAACTGTGGGCTGCCTATGCCCAGGAACTGAGACTTGTAAGTGTCTTACTTACCTCACAACCTAACCAATACTTAGCTCCCCAGGAGCTGTTAATTTTTGCACTGTCTACTTTTAAAATAGCTTATTGCCATTTTAACAAAAACTACATGTTATTGTTCTAATGCAAAGTTCTCAACTAACCTGTGTGGAGTACCTTGCATTTTAGGTATTTACTTAAAATCTTGAACTTGTGGTTCTAAAAATAAATTAAGAAAATATATTTTGCTATGTAAAAACTATTGGCCTGGAGTTAAGTCTCCGAGTGTGTGTTCCTCATTTATTGTCTGTGTGTACAACAAATGTTTAACACTACCCTCTGATAAGCCTACTGCTCGACCACACTACCACAAAATAGAGCATTAGAATTACCTAATTGTGCCACTATCTTACCTCTAAGGGGAACCCTCAGACTTTGTGCACACTATTTCTTATTTTGAAATAGTATATCCAGAGCCAACTTCCTACAGGTTCTTAATAAACATAGAGAAGTCATCCACACAACCAGAACAACAAATACTTTTTTGGGAGCAAGAATCAACTAAATTCGGGGAAAGGTGTTTCCCGCGAAAAGAGAACACAATCAGTGGTGATGTAGACACAGCTTTACCAGAAGGGGCAAGCTGTGACTGGGAGGATGGCTGGGAAACTATTAGGGAAGATGGCATAATGCATCCCTCTAATCCCATATGTGAGAATTCTCATGAGACCAATTTAGGAATGGTTACAGAACCAATGGTCACAAGCAATGGGGAGTTGGGAAGATCTAGGGGTTGTCACACAAAAAGTACAGGAAGCAGTAGTGTGGAGGAAAAGAACAAATATAACTCAAGGCATGAACTTTCAACGACCAACTCCAACAGTAGCAATCACAACAATTGCCTCACATATGGGCTGCCTCAAGGTCAAGAGAGTGTCGAAGGAACTGGCTGCGATCCAACACATCAGCATCCTCGTTCTGAAAACAGTATTCCTAGCCTTAAAAGCCTTTCAGAAGAAGTTATTAGTAAATCCCTAGTGATGCAAACAGACAACACTACAGCAATGTTTTCTGTCAACATAGGACGGAATGCAATCCCTCGCATTATTGAGGTTAGCCCAAGAACTGTGATACAAAGGAAGATAGACTTAACAGAAATTCACCTCCCGTGCAGGGGAATACAGAGGCATTCAAGCTCAGCAAACAGGCGTCATGCTCACACGATTGGGAGCTAAACCAAAGAGTACTGGAAATGGTCTGTTGGAAGTGGGTAACACAGACAATTGATATTTTCGCAACACCACAGTATGCAAAATGCCAAAGTTTTGCATTCAGGCAGCCTTACTGCCAATCCCTGGGTAATGCTCTGTCGATAAACTGGTGTTGTAGGACTCGTGTCATGGAGGCAAGGCTGCTGGTTTTGCGCGACAGTACCACTGTGTGTAGGGGACTGAGTTGACCCCACACCATCTGGTATCTGTCTTCCTAACCCTTTCGGCTAGCTAACAGCACCTCACCCAAACATAAGAATGAAGGTGATTTGTAGCAGCCTGACGCATGACACTCTGACTCCTCAGGGAAGTTGTGGTTGGCAAATCCAGGCCTTTTCTCTCATTAGAACAAGTCTCACACAAGTACAGGCAGACAAAGAGATGCAGGACAGTTTTCAATGCATTTATTCAGAAGGCTGCAATCTATGATAAAATATGAGCTGACATTATTAGGAAAATGACACGTAGCACAGTTAGAATTATTACTGTGAGTGAAAAGCAGGTAAACAATCCCATCATATTGGAATAAACATGTGTCTACGAATTCCTGCCTACACTTTGTAGTGTCTAAATGAGAGTATAGCAGTGATAGCCCATCTCTGTCTGTACTTGTTCCATTGAAGGAACACCCACCCCATACCTGAAAAGCAGGGGTCTGGCCGCCGTCTCCTCGGTTGGCTGTAGAACAGGGATGATTTCAGCTAAGTGGCATTTAAGTGGTATAGCATAGGGTGGCTCCCCTAGCTGAGGTGACCTCTGTAACCTTCTTTGTCCTGTGTGATGTTTTTATAGCGATGCATGTTGTTTTCTGAGAAAAAGTCCTGACTTGATCATGTGTCAAAGAGTTGAGACTGGCTGCGCACTCTTGTGGCTGCAATACTAAATAGTTTATCATGTACAGCCTTGGGCAGAGATACACATTGAACTGTTGTACAGTGTTGCACAGTGAAAGTAATAACACTTTCACAGAATAACAGTTGATTAGGAATATAAAATATCACCTCTAAAAGCAAGCCATACTAAAATGAATAAATGAAGAAAAGCATGTAACTAGGTAAACGAGCACGAAGCTAAAATATGTGTGCCCTAACAGGGCTCTAAAATTAACCCACAACACTGGTCAGGGACATTTGCTTACTCTTTTCCCTGATCCCTCTGTTCCACAAGGTGATCAACAGGTGCAAGAGGAGCAACATGACTTTAATCTTAATTTCCCCTCTCTCCCCCAGTGGGCAAGACAAACATGTTTTTGAGATCTGACACAGATGGTGCAGGGGAACATTCAAAAACTACTTTTACAACAAGATCTGCTGTCCGTGGAAAGAGGAAGGGTACTTCAACCAGAATCGGGGTCTTGGAGCCTGGCAGGCTGAATTTTGAAGACTTAAAAGTTGGACATTAAAAACTGCCAGAAAAGACAATGGCGGTTCTTAGAAAGGCAAGAAAACCAACAACAAGAAAATGCTACTTCTCAAAATAGAAACAAAACTCTTTATGGTGCCTCAAAAGAAAGAATACAAAGGAGTCAGTCAGTCAGTCAAATAACTTTATTCGGCAATTGCCATAAAAGTACAAACCAAGACACATTTACCGATCTATAAATAGTATAAAATAAAACTTAAAACCATTACTAAGAACACCACATGAGCAACCAATCTGAAACCCCTTGACATACATAGATAAATATACTAGACATGATTAAAAATCACAAAGTCAGAAAAGTACAAATATTAGCTTTAAAATGATATACTATACGTACATACATTTTTTAAAAAGGAGTAGGCCTTTTCCTAATACTTAAAGAAGCTGTGACAAAGTCTAATACATGATGACAAATTTGAATATCAGGCAATCTCTGGAGATATAGTAGGGCTTCCTTATAATGAATGGGTCTAAGAAGGCGTAACGTGGGTAAAATAAAGGCCCCTCTAGGAGCAGCATATAAAGGGCAAAAAAGAAAAAAGTGCAAAGTGCTCTGAGTTGATTTGGAGTCACAGGGACAAAGTGGTAAGTCCTTTTTCCAGAAACATGGTTCGGGGAAAGCTACCTTAAAATGAATTAGATTAAGTCTAAAAAGTGTTAAAAAGGAAACTGTTCTAAAACTTGAAAACCAAGTCAAATAGGGTTCAAGGCATGGAACAGTCACAATCCGAGCGTAGGAATCAAAAGATTTCATTTTCAGGGAACTATAAAATCTCAGCTCTGATATGTGCTTGGAATAAGAAGACTTCAAAACAGACCTAGAGTTTGTGGTTAACAAAGGAGTCAACGGTCCTAAAAAAAAAAACCTACAAAAAAACCTCTAACGCACCATCTAGACTACAAGCTAACATAAGCTTCATTTGAAGTACATTTAGGCCTACACAAGGGGCTACATAGGAGGAAGCTTACACAAGGGGCCCCATAGTAGGAAGTTTCTTCACAGCTCCAGTAATAAGACGATTCCTAAAGCGAGCAAAGTGTATCGCTCCACCAAGGAAGGTACTTGCATGGAACCTTTATGTGGTGTTACTTCAATTAGTGAAGACACCTTTAAGCCCTTGCACAAGGCTACTTTAAAAATGCTCACACTGAAAACAGCTTTCCTGGTGGCCATAACATCGCTTTGTAGGCATGGCAAGCTTATACATACCAAAGAGGTGCATCAATGACATCTCTGCTATTTCTTGCATGAGGAACCATTTACTCGGGGAAACATAACCACGTTACAGATTTCTTTTTTTTTTCCTTTTTTTTTTTCTTCAATATTCTTAATTTTATTTTTATATAAACAAAAATAGAACATGTGTGCTTGAATTTTTAATATTCCACGTTTCTTGAAGCATAAATAGTAAGAAGGAACAGGGTCACTCGTGTTGGACTTATCCTAGAAAGTTTGCCAAAAGAGTTTCATTGCTAACCTTTTGCAAAGTTAGCAGCAAGTTTACTATTGAAAGGATACAATGTTGTTGCTAGTTCCCACTTTTCTCGATACTTGCCTTAAAATGTCTTTAAAAAGTGATTTTTAAACATCTCGGCATGTCTCATCCTTGATATGCATATGCCAATTGCTGTTTTAATTAAGCTGCTTGCTGTAAATGTTATGGTTTCGGTGTGGAGAGGTTTTCCAGGCAATCCAGCAAAAATGTAATTTCACTAATGAAGTGAACGATAAAAAAATGTTCTTCCTGTAGTGCACATTGGCATTTCTGTGTAACCAAGACCCATTCTCAATACTATTTGAACGCTTTTGCTTTTTGCTTCCAGTAATTCGTTTGGTGGAAGAGCAGATGCGTTAACATCTTCTGGTATTACAAGTACCACAGCAACTTTGGCATCAACTTTTACCTCTCCTACCAGTTTTCAGAAAAACTTTTTATCTAGCACAAGTGCCACTACAAAGATGACAGCTGGTCCTGCAAGTGGCACACAAAGCAGGTAGCCCAGTTCAATTGGTTTCCGAACTTTCTTTAATATGCTTTTGTACGTGCATACATTTTTGTTTAGTAGTTCATGGGGCTCTGGATTTTTTTATTTGACAATTATTTAGAATTTACTTGA
Organism: Pleurodeles waltl; assembly: GCF_031143425.1. NCBI lineage: Eukaryota > Metazoa > Chordata > Amphibia > Caudata > Salamandridae > Pleurodeles > Pleurodeles waltl. Next base: position 483,803,027 of record NC_090442.1, read on the forward strand.
ATCCATATGACAGAATCTGGCACTAGCACCTTTACCAATCAAAGAAGCAGTCCTGGTATGCCAGGTTTGAAAGGTTGTGTTTTTTCCATCGATTTTTATTATTCTTATTAAAAGGACATTATAGTTAAAATCTGTTATTTTTAGATTTGACTTCTGAGGGGATAACATCTTAGGTTGTTATTTAAGAAAATCCATCCCCTGACTTTCTTACTGCTGTCTAGTACTTTGCTTTCATTGTTTAGCTGTTCCTTTTTTTTCTTTTTGTTATTGCCTGTGTTATAGTACCTCAAATCGTTTGTGTGCTGAGGATAGTTCGGAGAAAGAAAGCCTTCCTACGGCATTGACAAACCCTGTTGCTCCGATTGTTGTACATACTACTGCTACAACCACAGCTACGTCAACATCTGATGGCACAGTGTCGTCAACAACAGATTACAGGGAGAGGCGCAGGTGTGTAAAATTACATATGGTAGCATGGAAAAGTCTTGGGTTGTTGCCCTTTATTTGGACATTTCAACTTGGTAATTTATTGAAATTAAATATTAATACATCCTGGTGTCTATTGAATAACACATGGATTTCTATCACTGAAGTCATAGTTTCCTAAAAATCATAAACTAAGTTTTTATTATTTTCTCTTAAGTAGTTTTTGCTAGTCCTTTTCTACTAAATCATTTTTCTATACTCTGCTTTAATTTTGCACTTTCTTCAGATTGCATATATTTTGACTGTATTTCTCAGTTTGTCCCAATCACTGTTAATATTTAGTTTTTTGTACCTCACCTTTGTTTCGTCTTTAAATTCCTGAACCCTTTTATGATCTCCGTTTTGAAGATTTTGTTTTGACAAATATTTTTTGGGAAACATTGTCCCTTTGGAGCTGTCTTATTTTGTAATGTTTGTTTTTATTTTGAAATTAGTAGTTGGTATTTAAAAAAGATACCTCTGTGCCTCTACTATCTTTTATTTTCATCTTTCACCACTGCATGGATCTTCTGAGGGATACTTCTAACCACAGATTTCTCACATTTTTTATCTCCTGGATGCCAGACTAGATCTATAAAACTCTGCATTATCTCCCACTTGTCAGCCGATGGCACCATCAACCTCCGTCATAACTTCCATCCTCTGAAGTTGAGGGTACAAAACCTTGTGGGCACCATGTCTGTGTACCATTAGTTCCTCTTTTACCATGCGCTTTGATAGGTTCTGGAACTTTGCGTACATCTTTTCAAGTTTTACTTATCCTTCAAACATTTTTCCGATATTATGCAGAGATGTCTCTCCCAAAAACAACATGGTTTAAGCTGTGCCGCACTGGAAAGAAGCAAATGTTGGTCAGGGAACACACATGATGTCTGGTTTGGTGTCTTGGCACCAAACTTTATTCCAAGCCCTGTGAGAAATGCTTCATTATGCTTACAAAGACCATCAAGACGTAGGAAGTGAAGCTGTATGTGGCTGGCTGCTGCCAAAGTTGCCAGGTCAGTCCTGGTTTAGTTTGCCAGTTACATTCGATGACATCAGGTAAATCCAGACAAGTCCACACACAAGTGGAATTATTGTTCGTTGCTTCCTCTCTTGGGAGAAATCAATAAGTAGGTGATTCAAGAGCTCAACTCTGGCTTCAACCTCTCATTCTGAGCTTATCCCATCTCTCAAGCAGATTCATCTTAAGTTCCTAGGGAATTTGTGGATTTTGCGGCAGTTTGAGACCTTCCAATAATGCCATGCTGCAACTTTATAAAATGGTTTCAGGTCCCTCAAATGCGCTTCTGGTTCCCACAGAAACAATGGAACCTCCAGTTAGCCTTCTCTACTGGGTTCTTCTCCGATGTTGACTGATAATGATAACTTCATCTTGGCTATCCGCTGCCACTATTACCATAGGCCTCTCTGGCTCCTCCTTATGCGATGCTGTTAAGTGCTTCACAGATGCTGGTTACACAATCTGTTCCAACTCTGCTAGCTGAATCAGAGCTGACTTCTGTGTTAACTCACTCAGTGTCAAACCTTGAAATCTAAGGCTCAGTTTGTGGTTGAGGATAACTACCCTCAACCTCTGTCACAGCATCAGCACACCAGGAGTACACTAGGAGATGGGTTACTTTTGGTTCTTATTCAGGTGCCTCCAAGGGCTTGAAGATGTCCCTCACAATAAGGAAAATGAGGACGATGAACAGGAGCTAGACAGTTTACTGATGCTGGCCTCTATTCAGACTTTCAGAACACTTTATCTGAAACCTCCCTGAATTATCTATTGCCCCAGGCTCTTCTTCTCCCCCTCCCCCCCACTGAGGAAAGAGATTTCTTCTTGCTGCTAATATGTAGTGCTGAGAAGTCTTCAATCTATAATTGCCCATAGTGGAAACTATATATCTGATAGAGACTTCTAGTTGCAGATTCCTTGCCTTAAAATTTCCCCCAAGCATCAGTGTGGATCCGGAAATCTTTCTTCGAGCAGTAGCCCTGCGCACTGTTATACAGTGTCAGTCAACTCCACGTCTCATTGGCATTGTGGTCACCGGATATGCCATGTTTATAGGCGGCAACCCGACACGCTGAGGTCTGTTCTTTGTTTTTCCGTGCCAACCTATGCACAGATCTGAAGAGAGCTACCCCTACAGTTGCATTGAACTGGCCTTTCGACCTTTTGTCAAAGTATTTTAACTTCTTGGTGCATCAAGGATGTCACAGAAGGCTGGCTTCAAGCCCTGCACCTCCTGTAACTGTATGGTGTGGGTGACGGATCCGCACCTTGTGTGTCTGTGGTGTTTGGTGCGCGACCACAACAGAAAGTTGAGCTCCGACTGCCATGCCTTGTACCAGAAGGCTTTAAGGGAGCGGTCCCGAAAGCTACTTGTGACCTGATGTCCGGCTCCACATCGCTCTAAGTCGAGAGGAATGTCCCGAGACTGCTCATGGAGCCATCCCCACTCACCGTCCCATTCAAAATCATCAGGACATTCGGGTGAGCACAAGAAGTCTTAGAAGAAGCACAGGTGCTCTTTGACTTCACCCTGTCGGGCGGACAGCCCAGTGCAGGAGGAGGAGCATCCTTGCTCTAGGCCCCTGTCTTTGGTGCCTACCTGAGGGTTGGCTCTGTGCCTCCCCGAGTTTCTGGGAATCAGAGCCACCTCTGCCCAATTGAAGAAATTTTACAAGGCCATGTGCTTCATCTTTAGGCAGTCCGAACCCTGTCGGAGCGCCTTCAGGCCCGCAGAGTCAGCAGGGTGCTGTTCAGGTTCCTCACCTGCAGCTTTGGCCTCTGTTCCGGGGGGCACCCAGGGATCTGCTTCCAGATCCGAACCGGCATCGGTCACACCATTGCAACCTTTCACAACAATGGTTCTGGTGTAGACACTCCTGACACTGCCCACGGATGGCATTGTCCCATAATCCTTTCCAACTCCAACATGGAGCTAGAGCGGAGTCGCTCAATGCTGATTCTGACTTAGGCGGGGATCTTGACACTTTTTCTTATGGGTACTAGTTCAGTGAAAGTATAGAAGGGTCGCTGGACCCTTTCGAATACCAGCTTGAAGACCCTGTTGTAGGAAACTGGCCCCTAGTTGCAGTACCCCCCAACTTTTTGCCTGATATTTGATGCTAACGTGACTCGGTGTGTGCTTGGGAACCTGCTAACCAGGCCCCAGCACCTGTGTTCTTTCCCTAAAACTGTCCCATTGGTTCCACAAGTGGCACACCCCGTCACATAGCTAAGTCACTTGTAAAAGGTACCATTGGCACCAAGGGTCCTGTGGCCAGGGAGGGTCTTTAAGGGCTGCAGCATGTATTATGCCACACTAAGAGACCCCTCACCAAGCACATGCACACTGCCATTGCAGCTTGTGTGTGCTGGTGGGGAGAAAAAGGTGAAGTCGAAATGGCATCACTCTCTGGGTGCCATGCCCACCACCCATTGCCTGTAACATATGTAAGTCACCCCTTTAACAGGCCTTACAGCTGTGAGGCAGGGTGCGCTATACTAAGGTCCTCACCTGTGGAGAGTGCATTCCGCAGGTGAGGACATAGCTGCATAAGCAATATGCCCCTACAGTGTCCAAGTTCATTCTTAGACATTGTAAGTGCAGTGTGGCCATATTGATAATATTGGCTGTGAGTTTCGTCATTACGAACTCCATGATGGCTTCACTGAAGACTGGGACATTTGGTATCAAACTTCTCAGCTCGTTAAACCCACACTGATGCCAGTGTTGGATTTATTGAAAATGCACATGGAGGGCATTTTAGAGATGCCCTCTGGATTTCACCCAACCCTCTAGTGTGAGACTGACCGGTCTGTGCCAGCCTGCCACTAACAAGTTTCTGACCCCGTGGGGTGAGAGCCTTAGTGCTGTCTGGAGTCAGGGACAAAGCCTGCTCTGGGTAGAGGTGCTTCACACCTCCCTCTGTAGGAACACTTGGTGGTGAGCCTCAAAGGCTCCTGCTTTTTGTTACACTGCCCCAGGGCACTCGAGCTAGTGGAGATGTCCGTCATTCAAACCATGCCCCACTTTTGGTGGCAGGTCTGGCAGGAAAAATTAGCAAGCACAATAAGTGACCACCTAAGCTGTGACCACCCTTAGGGTGCCCAGAGCTGAGGTGACCCCACTCATTGCAGAATCTTCCATCTTGTTTTGGAGGAGGACAGCTAATAGGGTTAGGAATATGACCCTTTCCCCAAACGGAGTGGGCACAGGAAGGATGTAGCTACCCTCAGGATGTGTAACCATTGGCTACTGCACCCGAACCCTGTAAAACCCTTAAATCTAGTATTTAGGGGCACCCCTGTACCTTGCTCTTCATATTCCTGGCAACCTGAAAAGGACAACTGAAAAGCTGCATGGCTTTTGTCTAGGTGGCCCACTGGTCCAGAGATGGTCCCCAGGCGATTCTGAGCTAGAGTCCACTCGTGACCAACACCACGACCCTGCAGCTTAAATCCAGAGGACCCCCCTGAATGCAACTGGGTCCGGTGAAGATTTCCTGATGCCTAAAGGTACCTCTGCACCTGCAGTCCCCTGGCCTTGGGGGACCCAACCAACGGTCCAATAACATCCAGTGGGCTCTCTACTTACCTGTCCAGCAGCTGGTTTTCTTCAGTTGACTCCCTGGACCAAGCCTGCAGCATCTTTGTGACCGCAGAGATTCCCCCATTTAAAAGCATTGGGTGCCCAATGCTGTGTTTGCACCCTGCACCGGCTGCCCCTGTGCCGCAGAGGGTGTGTGTTTGGTGTTGATCTGTGTAAACCCTCCCCGCCCCCCAATGCTGATCTAGACGCCCCAGGTTTGTTCCCGGAAGTCGTGAGTACTTACCTGCCATCTGTTTTCTTCCAAGTGCCCCCTGTGCCTCCATAAGATTCTATTGAGTGTGCGACACCAACTTCAACCCCTGCACCTGGCCAGCCACATTTTGCTGGTTTTGCTTTCTTGGTGTAATCCTAAACTTTGCTCGGTGGACACCTTAACACCCGCAGACTGGGATCATGAGTTGAGTACTTACCTGCAAATTGTGTTATTTTTCATCCCCTAGGACTGCATTGCTTTCTGTGAGAAATTGTTGCACTAAGTGACTTTTTCCTTCCCTAGGACTGCATTGCTTTCTATAAGAAATTGCAAGTCTTTTGAAACTGAAAAGTATTACTTACCTGTATGTTGTTTTACCTGTGAATTCTAAACAAAGTGCATTTGATACTTGAAAGTGGTCCATTCTTGAAACTGTACTTACCTGCAACAAAGATTCTTTTGTGTCTAGAAATAAAGTAACAGAATATATTTTTGATACCTAAAACAATTGACCTGGATTTAGTCATTGAGTATGTGCCCCATTTCTTGACTGTGTGTGTGTGCGCAAATGCTTAGCACTACCCTCTGATAAGCCCAACTGCTCGACCACACTACCTTTCAGCCTCTGTAAATCCTCTGGGGATCCACGGGACTCTCTGCCCACTATACCTTACTTTGGTATAGTATATACAGATCTAGCTTCCTAAACATGTGGACTGGGCTCAGGAACTGGGTGAAGCCAGTGGTCTGCATAGCTCCCCTGACGCTGGTATACTTTCTCTCATACCTTCTCTCCGATCATGTCTATGGAGGAGAGGGCATATGGTTCCTTGGTGGATTGGCTGAGTTCTTGGGCCTCGAGCTGCTTTCGGTGGCAGTCGGAACTAACCTTCTGACTGGGGTGCTTCAGCCTGGGGCCTCCACGTCAGAAACCCTTATGCCCTTTAATGAAGTCCTCACTGATTTCCTGCTGGGTCCTGGTTGAAACCCAGCACAGGGTCTCCTGTGAACAGGACAATAACCCGCCGCAACAAACCTGCGCCTAATGACCAGGCGTTCCTGACCCAGCACCCTACCCTCGAGAGCTTGGTCATCCAAGCCTCAACATCCCATGGCGCGTTCCCTTCCACTCTCCCGGGTAGGGAATCCAAGAGGCTGGATCACCTTGGGAAGCAGCTGTTTTCTTCCTCCAGCCTGGCATTGCGGTCCATGAACACTGCATGTCTTTTAGGCTGATAAACCCATACTTTATGGGACACAGTAATGCAAGTGCTCCCAAGCTGGATACGACCAACTCTCTGGGCAAATCAGTTGCTTCCTCGGTGGCCTTGAGGTGCTACGCCTGGTTAAGGACATCTGGCTGGCTTTTCAGCAGATGTCCAATCCATACTGTTGAACATGCCCTTTGATGGCACCTGTCTCTTCGGAGAAAAATCAGACTCAGCGCTCAATTGCTTTAAGGAGTCCCAGGCCATGGCCCGGTCCCTGGTCTTGCAGCTGCTCCCCGCCACCAGTCACCATGCTGTGCTTGTTGCCGACCTTTTGTGTGGTTGGGGATGTGGGATCCAGCGTCTTTGTGGGTCACGGACCCAACTGTCTAGCCAGTACACTGCCTCCTCCCAGCCACAGACTCCGTACCTTCCTAGTCTGACCCTTGCCCACCAAGGTCCAGTTGGCAGCAGGATTTGTCATCACCTGCCTCACTGGCACACCAGCTGGTCAGACAGGTAGGTTTTGCAAATTGTCCAAAGGGGCTACTCCCTCCCCTTCGAGACTACCCCTCTAGCCATGCCACCATCCTATGATCAGATGATGGAGGATCATCTGGCACTTCTCTGAGAGGAGGTTACGGCTCTCTTGAACAGGGAGCTACAAAGAGGGTCCCTGTGCCAGAAGTAAGTCATGGTTGTTATTTCCACTACTTTCTGATGCCCGAGAAGAACAGGGGCCCCCCGCCCTATCTTAGACCTTCGGTCCCTCAATCTGTTCATCAAAAAGGAGAAGTTCAAAATGCTCACCCTGGCTCAAGTCCTCTCTGCCCTGGACCCAGGACACTCTGGTAGCATTTGACTATTCCTATTCTGCCTGCCCACAGACGTTAATTGCGGTTCGTGGTAGGTCTCGGGCGTTTTCAATTGACCATGCTCCTCTTTGGCCTTACCAGCGCTCCTTGGGTGTTCACTAAAGTGAAGGTGGTGGTCGCAGCTCATCTGCGCAGGTTAGGGGTTTCAGACTTCCCCTACCTTGACGACTAGCTGTTAAAGGCGGGCTCACTTCAGGCTTTTGTCTCCCACCTCCAGACTACAGCGGACCTTCTTGCATACAATGGGATTAATTTTAAACGTGCCAAAGTCACATCTGACTCCCTCTGAGACGCTCCCTTACTTCCGAGCTGTTCTGGACACAGTGCTTTTTCTGGCCTATACTTCCAAGCCACAAGACTCTATCCTGGATTTTAGTGAGAATGACTCTGGGGCTGCTGGGACCATGGACTCCTGCATCTTGCTGGTTACACAGGCCATATGCGGGTTCTGCAGTGCTGTAGGAAAGTACCCTCTTTCTGGCATGGTTACTGTAGGAAGGTGTTTGTTGTGGTACCAATAGTACATACACCTTTTACCAGGTATCCCCTCTCAGTGAAATGTAGGCAGTGTCTAGAAGCCAGGCTTTCTAGAGTTAGCTGTGGATGGGCAGCCAAGGCTTATCTAGGAGACATCCAAAGCTCATGCAATACCACCACAGTCACACAGTACTTGCACACAAGAACGAAAACACTTGGTTGTACAAAAATAAAGGTACTTTATGTTTGGAACACAGTATCAGAAAATACTAGAGGCTACGCTCCAATAGGAGATATATATATATATATATTCGGTGGCATGTGTAGCTGCCGATACACATACTATGCATTGCTTCCACGATCTAGTGTTGGGCTCGGAGTGTTACAAGTTGTTTTTCTTCAAAGAAGTCTTTTCGGAATCAGGGGATCGAGTGACTCTTCCTTGGTTATACTGCATATTGGCGTCCAATCCACTGTTAGATTGTTTTCTTTCCGCTGTCGGGTTCGGACGTGTTTCCTCTCGCTCCGAGATGGGCGTATGGGCAGTCGTACTCATGTGCTGACCACCAGTGACGAGTCTATCTTCCTCCGAGTCTTTTTCGGAGTCGGTGTCTCGGATGGAAACTGCTGTCTGTGCCTGTTCTTCCTCCTTGTTGTCTATAAACTTGGTACTCTTCTACGCCTCTTCTACCTTTTGGAGTTGGTCGACAAAGAAGGAAGACAGGTCAGCACTGCAACACAGAAGCTGGAGAAGAGTTCCTGATGCATGCAAAAGGTGTCACATACTGGCAGCTGAATTGCAGATGGGTGTTTGTGAAGGATTTCCACCAACAGGCGTTGGCAGAGGCAGACTTGCGGTTGGAGGAAAAGTGGTGCTGCTGGGGACCAGCAAGGTCCAGGAGGGACTCTACCCAGGAGGGGGAGTCACGGGGGACCCTCTGCGTCACAGAAGGACCCCAGGAGCAAAAGCAGCACCCACAGATGTCACACAGGGCAGGGACACAGAAGTTGCTGAAGCAGCCCTCGCAGCACCACAGAAGTTGCTCCCACCCCGCCGGAGGACCACGTAGAGGTCCAGAAGTTGCAGGAAGGAGTGCTGTAGACTAGAGCTACACGCTGCCTGTAGTTCCCCTTGGAGGTGAAGCAACAAGCCTTGGAAGCTGCAAAGGACGCAGTGCCCGGGGGTGCTCTCTTTAGTGGAGTGGAAAGGACTTACCACCACCAAAGCATGACTGCTGGTAAAGAGGACCAAGGGAAACTCTCTGGACCACCACCCGTGATGCAGGACCCACGCCACTCAGGATGAGGGGAGATCCACGCAGCCGGTTGTCGTTGCAACCAGATACCTGTAGTTACAGGGTAGTGATGCCATGACCCCAAGGGACATTGGTGGTTCTTGTGCAGGCTGAAGAGCTGCAGTCTTCTGAGGACTCACGGCCAGGGAAATGTAGCAATGCTGGCAGGAATTCCAAATACAATGTTGCGGAAGGTCTTCCTCGTGGATCTGCAGCTTGTAGGTTCCTAGAGGGTCCAGACGTGGTTCCGGAGACCAGAAGTCTAAGCAGAGGTTGCAGAGGAGTCCTGCTGGAATCTTGCAAGCCGAATCTGAGGACCCACCCCAGAGGAAGACCCTATATAGCCCAAAGAGGGGGCTTTGTCACCTAATCAGGTAACTACCTATCAGAGGGTGCCTCTGATGTCACCTGTCTGGCCCGGCCACTCAGATTCTCCCAGAGTTCCCTGCCAACCTTGGAGTCAATATGGCAGAACCCAGGGACCCTCTGTGGTGGTGATGTACGGGGGAGTCGTCACTCCCATTTCCATTGTCCAGTTTCACGCCAGAGCAGGAACTGGGGGTCCCTGAACTGGTGTTAACTGGTTTATGCACAGAGGGCACCAAATGTGCCCTTCAAAGCAAAACCAGTGACTTGGAGAGGCTACCCCTCCTAAGCCAGTCACACCTATTTCCAAAAGGAGAGGGTTTCACTTCCCTCTCCCGAAGGAAATCCTTTGTTCTTCCTTCCTGGGCTTGATCAGATCAAGCAGCAGGAGGGCAGAAACCTGTCTGAGGGGTGACAGCAGCTGGGCTACCTGGGAAACCCTGTAAGACTGGTGATAGCAATGCTGGTGCAGGGGTGCCCTCACACACCGATACCTGCACCCTGCCCTCTGGGCTGAGAGGACCTACCATAGGGGTGACCTACAGTGACCTGGTGCCTTCATCTGAGGCTCTGCTTTATCAGCTGAGGCGAGATGTAACATCTTTGAAGTGTGTCAGCAGTAGGTGAGACTGTCTCTGACAGAATCTCGTGCAGTAATCTGAGCAATGGACCTCTCTTGACAAATGGTCAAGCGGTAGCCTCTAAATGCCAAGTCTTATCAGAGATTGGAATATTTAACATACATTTAGGAATGTCTGACATAGATTGTGCATCCAGGTGTATGTCCCAAAAGTGTCCTCATTAACATAAGGTGCAAGGATGTCAATTCAGACTACACTATTTTTGTTGTAATTCTGTACTTGCTCTCATTTGATGTTGAAATGGGGATACATAAACACTTGTTCCAGAGTGATATTGCATCAGGGGTTATGTCTGTCATTTGCTAAATGACTTGACACTTTCACGGTTCAGACAACATCTGCAACAAAGGCAGACGTTAAAATGATTCTGCATGAATTTGGGGAAAAATTGCTGACCAACAGTACCTAAGATGGAGTTGGAGCATACTTGAAAATTGTGTCAGACCCTAGGACTTTGCCAGGGACTCCTGTATGCCTTCCTGCCACTGGCTCTCCTGCTTTGAGTGCCGAAGAAACTGGGGGAACGTCCAAATCACCCTAGTGGCACTTGTTTGGGATAACAGAACGTGGTACCCGCAACACCTGAACATGATCTGTCCTCCAAGAAAACTGCTTCTTCAGGGATGATCTCTGTTGCAACAGAGGTTCAGCAGAGACATTTCTTGTCCTGCAGAATTTGTATCACCATACTTTGAGATTGAACAGTGGATCTTAACCTCTATTGATCATCCCACTGAGGTTGTTCCACAAAGTCGGTGTATGAAGTATGGCAACTGACAGCTAATTTAACTGAAGTTTTTTTTTTTGTTTGTTCTGTCCCTGGCCCAGCAAGTCCTTGTTCTGAGCATTGTTAAGGATTACTGATTGGCTCTTTTTGCTTTTTTGGCAGTTGACGAATAAACCTTCATTACATAAATCACCTGTTGTGATGAGATTTTTGAAATCTTTGCAACATTTTTTTTCATCAAGAGGCTTTAAGAGGCACCTTTAGAACTTGAACGTAGTCTTCACTTTTTTTTAGGTGCCCCCTTTTTGAGTCACTTTAGAGATTTTATTTCAGTCATCTGACGTTGAAGACTGTCTTTATCATTGTCATAACATCTGCTAGGTGTGGGAGTGAGCTGCAGGCTCTTTCTCTCAACCCATCTTACATAGCTATTGTACCTGCATAAGTTGGCAGTAACGACCCAGGTATGCTTTCAACCAAAATGTGGTCACTGTTTCTGTGTCCGGCAGGCTATTGTCCTTTGGCATTCTTTGCTCCACCTCATCCCTCTAAGGAAGAAGAGACACTTGACTTTTTGAACCGTAAAAAGTCTCTACGCTTTAATAGCAATTGCACCAAAGAACATTGAGTGGATGATCAACTTTTTATAGGGTTTTCTTGAGTGAAGAAGGGCAAGGCAGTGTGCAAAAGCAACATCATCTAGTGGGTTGTTCTCTACATAAAGATCTGCTACGCACTGGCAAAGGAGTAGTCCCTGGAAGCCATGAAAACTGGTTCCACCAGAGCCAAAGCTTCTCTCGTTGCACTGACATGCGGAGCGCCTGTACTGGACATTTGCCAGGCAGCTACGTAAGGGTCGGTGAACAGGTTCACAAAACACTACTGCCTTAACAGTCAGCCCTTCGAGAAGAGTGTTTTTCCTGCTGTGTAATGCAAGACATTTTAGTCTGAGTCTGTTCCCAGCACCACTGCCTTACAAGGTTCTATCATGATATCTGTTCACAAGCTGAGGATACTGTGATTGAATTAGCCATCAGACGAACAGGCTACTTAACATTCTCTAACTATCTTTCTGGTGCATACTTGATCTAACCTTGTCTTTCCCTGATGCAGACTGGATCTGGGCACTTTAAAGCAGTACTCCTGCAATCCTTTGTTTATATTTTACAGGGAAAAGCTTTCCTACACAACAATTCTCTTTATTTTTTGTTGGCTGACATGGCTGTTCTCTGAGCCTTAACTTGTTCAGTACCTTTAGCACTCCATTGACCTCTCATCCCTTTCTGGCTATTTCTTTATTTATAGCTAATGCTGATGACATGGAAGCAATAAGCTCTCTTGTTCCGTGACCTTGTAACCACATAAATTTCCTGTCCTCCAGTCACCACACAATGATAGCTCTCAGATTCTATTTTCTTTCATTTTCAGGAATGACTCTGACTTTGTCTTCTATTAAGGCCTCTCATATAGAAACATTTATTCAGAAAGTCTTAACTTGCTTCAAGGCTGTACAAAAAAGTAGTCGGACATACAAATGCTAAAAAGAAATTTACTTGATGAAGTCACCTCAGTCCTGACCAGATGGACTGGCCAAACATCTGGGTTGATAACGGAGATGTCCACAGTACAGCTGTTCTTATAAAAATAACATTCTTTACTTATCCGTTCACTTTTTGGGACACCAAGAAAAGGGTGCAGTATAATGCTTTCCATCCCACATATTTTAGAGCTGTAGGAACTTCATTGGTTCCTTGCATCATGTACCCTTTAATTGACCCCAGATTGAGTCCTGTCTATAGATACTGAAATCTGTTCATGGATTCTAAACATGAGTAGGCACATCCCTTTAAGTATACTAATTGTAAACCTAGAGATCTTTGTGTAAAGAAAACTCATTCCATGACATTGCAATTATTTAAATCTTTTAAAATCTCCCAAAAAGGATTCTGCTCTAATCATATGATACTCTTGTTCAGGGCTACTTCTGTTACTGCATGTTAATTTGGACGCCCTTGACTCCTCCATAAATGAAAAAATTTATTTCCCTTAGATCAAAATCCATAACTGGCATATGTTATACTAAGTTCGACATTGTATGTGTCTCCTTCTTTAACTTGTCCTTATTTGAGATAACTCTTGAGTTTTTGCTAGCTCTCAATCTCCAAGATCACTGAATCTGTTACATATTAGAGGTTTTTTTAAATGAGAAAATTTTACTTGGCTATATTGGGCATCTCAATTATTACCTTAATTTACCTTTTATATTTCACTTTTATTTCAGGTCATACCTCACTCCTGTCAGAGATGAGGAGTCTGAATCCCAAAGGAAAGCCAGGTCCAGGCTAGCTAGGCAGTCTAGAAGGTCAACACAGGTACGTTGCTCAATATCTTGATTTTGTACACCTTTCAAAAAATGATAAATATATTGCAAGATTTTGTTATTTGCGATATTTGTAATTGGACATCAAGTTTGCTATATATTTATCATGAACTGCTCGTGTGGCATACTGGTCTTAGTGAAAATGTGCATTATTAGTTGTTTTTCTCTTCACTTTTACATCTCCTAGCTTTTCCCTTCTTACGGACAGCAAAAACTAGTCAGTGTACTAAACTGGGCTCTCTTTAAAAGTGAAAACTCTGTCCTGTCAAAGAGGTTGTGCTCTGTTTGACCTCAGAACCGCTAAACGACACTAAACAACTGGAAAGGAGATGGTGCACCAGTAAGGACATAACCAGAAAGACCGCCTTCAGGACAACCCTCCACCACTATCACAGACAGACAAGAATATCAAAGAAAAAGGCCTTGGCCTCACGCATCGAATCAAGCTCCAATAGCAGCAAAGAACTCTTCAACATCGTCAAAGAATTACCCAACCCCTCTACTGCAACAAACATTACCCCCTCACAGGAACTCTGCGAGAAAGTTGCACAACATGATTGCCGGTATCTAGAGAAACCTCAAAAACCCAGCCCAAGGCCGCAGACTGCTTCAACCGACTAAATGAGTTCCCCTCCCGACCACCACCACAGACATCAGACTAACCGAATGGCGCCTGCTTGCCCCATGGGACACTGCCTCCATCAATTGTGTCCACTTAACTTTGTCCACTCAGGAGCCCCAACCGACCAATGCCCTCACCACACCTTTAACCACATCTTCAACCTAGGCGAGAATTAGCCACATATTCACCACCTTGTTCAACACCTCAATTGCCACAGACGCCTTCTCCGAGGACTAGAAACATGCAGAAATGAACACCCTACTTAAGAAACCGTTGGCAGACTCCAGTGAACTCAACTACTGACCAATTTCCCTGGTCCCCTTCCTGGCCAAAGTATTAGGGAAAAAAAACATCAACCAGCAGCTCTCCTCACATCTGGAATGGTACCTCCTACTTGAGTCCTCCCAGTCTGGATTCTGCAGCAACCACAGCACGAGATAGCCCTCTTTGCAGCTACTGACTGCATCTGAGCCTCACTGACCGGGGGCCCGACTGTGGCTGTAATCCTCCTAGACCTTTAGGCAGCCTTTGACACGGTCTACCACCATGCATCATCAATAGGCTATACAACATAGGAGCCCACCCTCAGATGGATAGCCTCTTTCTTCACTGGAAGTACGCAAGAAATCTGCATCGCCCTTCATCTCCGAACGTAAGGAAATCCTCAGAGTTCCTCAGTATTGTCCTATGGGAGGAAAAACAAATTCAGCAAAAAGGTACGCTCTGATCACTTAAGAGACCAATCTCTGAGATTTGAGGTGAGTATTAGGCAACTGTCAGGACCACACCAACAGGTCACTGTGGGCAGCACTGGGGCAGCTGGGTGCAGAGGTGTTATACGATGTTGCGTGTCCAATGTATTTCAGTGGCGATTGGGCTCTGTGGAAATAGGCTGCAGACTCTGGCTAGGATGCCAGTAGGGGAAACCAGGCTCTGGCTAGGAAGCTAGTCCGGGTAGGTAACAAAAGTGGGATGCTCGGGGCACAGGTGCACCTTTTGGACCTTTTCACCAAGCCCCAGGGGTGGTGGATGCAGGGATGTCCCTTTGGTATCGAGTTAGTTTGTCCGGAAGCACTCACGGTTGAGGGGTCTTGTGGTCTTAGGCTGCAGTTGTTGTTGTCGAGTCCAGGAGGGGTGACACCACAGTGGGCTCGAGCTCAGTAGCGCTGGGGGATGTAGTTGACAGCAGAGACCCACGTGAGATCAGGCCGTAGTCAACGGTTGTGGTGGGTGCTTCAGGTGTCTGGTTTCGGTCAACACAGATGCTGCGGGAGAGGGGGGGGGGCCTGCGTGCAGTGCAGAGGCTGCAGTCGACTTTGGGGAGTCCAGGAGTGGTAAAAACACAATGGGTTCAGACTCTATGGAGCTGGGGAACCTTGTTGGCACTGGAGCTCCACTCCCAATTGGGTCGGTGTGCAGTGGTGACTTAAGGTGTAGAGTCTTTTCAGAGCCGTCACCTTTATCTAGCGTTTATTGGGTAGGAGGTTTGCTGCTCAGGGGAGTCAGGCAGTCCTGTGTGTCTGGAGGCTAAGCTGCAGGATGAGCCATCTTTTGGTGCAGAGTCCGTCAAGGGTTGCAGACATGCCGGATGGGTTGACACAATGTCAGCTGCTTCTTTTCTCCATTTCTGCTGGTGTGACGCCGAAGTGTCCTTAGGCTTAGTCAGTCAAGGGGCCACCTAAATACTCAATTTAGACACAGTACAGGGAGTGTCGGTTGGCAGCCAGTTGGTTGCCTACCTTTAGGGTGACTACACCCTCTCTGTGACCACTTCCGTTGGGAAGTGGGCATGACCCTGGAGGTCTAATTCCATCCAAAACAAGATGGAGGAAATTAAAAAGTGGTGTCCACTTCAGCTTGTCCACCTTACGGGTGACACTGGCATGAGGTGGGCACACCTCCGGCATCTGGACAGAGAGGTGGGTCCTCTGTGCCATCTGGAGAGACCTGGGTTGCATTTCAAAGGCGGCTAGGCCTTTGAAGCTTTCCACCCTGGAATGTCCATCCTGCTTGGAAGAGGGGTCAACACCTCCACCCACTGAAGGCTTTTGTCTCAGAGGGGGGAGGGTGGGGCTTCTCAGAAACATGACTAAGGTGGCTGAACTGGTCAAGACCAGTCAGCCAGCACACTAGTAGTTGGTAGGTTTTCAGGGTGTACCTCTAAGGTGCCCTCTGGGTACATGTATTGGTAAATCCAACACTGGCATCAGTGTAGTTTCACCAATACGAGATGTTTGACACCAAACACACCTATCTTCAAAGCAGCTCATGTATCTGGAGAACTCGTGTTGGCTAGTGTCCAGCACACACATTTAAAATGGCTTCCCTGGTCACTTACTATGTCTGAGAACTGACAGACATAACAGGGGCATATCTGCAGATACGCCCTCTCATGAAATGTAATTCACTGTGCATTAAGACGGTAAGGCCTGCTAGAGGGATGACTTAAACATATTGCATGCAGTGTTCGGGGACATGGCACACAAGCTTTGTGCCATGTCGTGTTTTCACATTTGTCTGCGCCAAGACAGGCAGCCTGCCATGTGCTTGGTGAGGGGGCCTCTTAGGGTGGCACAATTCCTGCTGCAGCCTTTGGGGACCCTCTTCAGTACCCCAGGCCCTATGTACCAGGGGTACCATTTATTGGGGACTTACAGAGGGTGCTAGAGGTTTTGCCAATTGGGGAAACAACTGTGCAGTTTTGGGAAAGAGATCTGGCACTGGGGACCTGGTTAGCAGGAGCGACTCCAACTCGAAGCAGAAGAAACTGCCTATACTGCCTCTCACTGGTCATAGTTTATGGGGCGGGACAGTGATTCGATCCTTGGGACAGCTATGATATTGATCCCCCTGGTGACCCCTTTAGCATAGAAAATATCACCCTTCTAGAAGAAGCAGCCTGGGTGCTCGTCCACAAGTGAGCCATAGAAAGAGGGCTCCCTCACCAACGGATCAGTGGCATATACTCTTTACTTCCTTATTCCCAAGAAGGATTGCTTTCTTAGGCCAATCTTGGACCTCTGCCCCCTTAATCTATAATCCATTTGTATAATTTCCACATGACATCTCTGCAGGATATCATCCCTGTAATCTGACTACAGTGACTACATTACTATGCTAGACCTGAGGCAACTCCTACCTTCACATCCCAATTCATCCCGCTGTCGCGTAGGCTCTCATTATCCTAATGAGACTACTGGATTTTTGGGCGGCAAGTTCGTTCACAGTGTGGGGGACTAAGTCTAACCCACGGTGAAGGACCCTTGTCACCCCAAATCCGTGTGGAGCTCCGGCTAACTAGCAGTGCCTCATCTCTCCCAAAAGGAAGAGACAGTTGGGCAGCCGAGCGCATGACATCTTAGTGCTTCCCAGGGAAGTCGTGGTCACTCAGATCCCAACCAGTTCTCTCATACACAGTGTAGTTTCATATATAAATGACAAAGGCAGTTTGAGTTTTAAAGATTGGTTTAATAAAACAACTGCATTTTAGATAACAAGGTGTGAGCCGCAATAACCAGAACCATACAACACAGTAGGATTGAAATAGTAACGAGGAGAGTGAAACATAAGAATAATGCTATCATGGTGCAACTAGATTACGTTCTCTCTTCTAAGTTCTATTTTGAGCACAGCATGTTAAGCTCTAAGCCTGCCTTTCAGGTTCCCCCGGGAGGACATCGACCCTCATACCTGAGCAAAGGCCTGTGATCGGGATCAGCATCTGCAACAGGGCAGTCAGTGTCTAGTTTTGGGTTCCTGGTCGGAATCTCCCTCTCACGTCTACCAGGACTAGGAAGTGTTTTTATAACTAACACGCCGGTGTTCTAAGAAACGTCCTTACGTAAGAATCTGTACTTTCTATAAACCCTAAAGACTAAACTTCTACCACGTCTATCGGCAATATACCAGACTGTATCCTTGACTGAAGCACAGAGCGAGCAAGAATGTATTGTTTGAGAACTTCAGTGCTGAAGTAAGCTAAACAGTGTGATCGAAAATAAAACAAGACCTTGAAACTGGTTATTGTAAAATAACAGTGCGAGGCTAAATAAAATGCATCTAGGGCAAAGTGCACAGAGGCCTAATACTTAAAGCAAACGCGCAAAAAGCTACATTAAAAATGGCTACACTACACCCTTCCCTTGTCTGTAGAAAGTGGTTTAAGCTGAAGCAAAAAATGCCCTGCGCTAAAAGATAATTAAAACCTTACAGAATTTCAACAAGTCAAGAGGACACCAAAGCACATTAATCCTCAATTTAGAAAGAAGTCGAAGAGCCAAATTCATGTGACAGTGTTAATTTAGACCAGATCCAATTTAAGCAATGGTCATGGAAAGCAGGAGGTTCTCCACTTCGGCAGATGACAAGACCAGAAAATCCACGCCAAAGACTATCAAGGAGCAGGTGTGTTCCAAAGCCCCAGTGTCAACCAAGGCGGCATCCCTGAACAAGTTAATATCAACTTCCTTCAGGAAGGATATCTTGTAATCAGCCTCATGAAGCAAACGCAGCCGCAGCGCGCATGTCTGGGAATGAGCCCTCATCGGGAACCTCAACAGATCAGCATCAACCACTGGGGGGCGTTGCTGTGAGAGACAGACCTCTAGTGCATGGTCAAAAAAGCACCAATGGCACCGAAACACGGTCTGCACACAATCCAAAACCGGTCTGAATGACAGAGACCAGTCACACCCCAAATGTTCCAGGAGTGTTGCTCCAAAGTGCTGCATCATGCGTTCACAACACAGCTGCGCTGATGGGAGCGCCCACATTAGTCCTTGTTGCGGCGGGGCAGCCATTGCGGAAAAACAGCAACAGCAAAATGCCAGCTAATAAAGCCAAAGTTATCGGAAATCCCCCTAAAATGCTTTCGAAAATTGAATAAATAGCTGAAGGTATTAAACCAAATATGGAAGAGAAGGTGTGAACGAAACCAACACCAACGGCTTTGAAAAAATGTGCCAATCCAGCCGTGCTGGATGCATTAAATTTACATCCCACGAGTTCACCAAAGTGGCTCGGAAAGTTTGTATTTAACAGGGACTGTATTTCTGCTGATGACCTTGCCACCTGAAGTGCGTAGGTCTCGCGTGCAGATGTAAGGGCCACATGCTTTTGAAATAATAAAGCCTTTAGTCTACTTAACTTGTCAAAATTCACCTTGGAAGTAGCAATGTGAGGCCATATACCCGCTACCTCCCTTAATTTAGTGGGGGGAAACAACACATTCCCGCAGCAAGTAACGGCCTTGTTGACAACGTAAACTATTCCGGCCCGCATGCCACAACAGTCTTCACTATTGAGGAGGACGTAGCTGCCGTTTGAAAGCACCTGGAACGTGTGTTTAATCAAGGGGACTGGAACTCCCTTCAGACAGCAAGCCAAATTCGCAACCGAGGCATTACATGCCCCATGCAAGGACAGATGCTTACAAATCATTGAATGGCTGACTGAAGTTTCACATTCACTACCGCTAAGAAAGACCTCTTTCATGCCATTGAGGCATTTGTACAAGAAGGGAAGCGCCCACACTTCATGGATGTAACTATCTCCCAACTTTTCATATCTGCCTACCGGAACATGTTTCAAACAAGAAGTGAATTGTAATGTAGAAATAGGTAGATTAATAACCCTGTGTATCAACCACTCAGCAGACGGTATTTCGTCCACGGTAAAAGGCAATCTTTCTAATTTCTCAATGTTGAGCATGACATAAGTCGCCTCCTTCTTAGCCATTAGTTGTTGTTGTTAAATTAAAGGAAAAAAATATCTCCCTGGCACTGATGTGCTGCCATGGAACGCGACCTGCCTTCAATGTCTGAAGAGTCCAACCCAACTGCATAATGGACAGAGTCTGACTTTGTCCATGATATAAAGAAGACATATCAGATCGTATAATGTCTATAGCAGAAGAAACAATGTTGTAAATTGTATATATTCGGTCGGACAAGGTATGAATTCTATTATCCACAACAGCTAATGCCTTTTTCAAAATTTCCTGATCTATTTGCCTTAACTGGGCTGCAGCCTCCTGTTGGGAAAGTTTCCATATTTCATTGTACACTTCGTACAAGAAACGCATCCTACGTGGTGTCTTCGGCCTGACAAAAAATCTTGCAAGTCAGTGTTATTAGACAGGAGAGTGAGATGTGTCTTGACTGCATCTAGTGAGGTTGATCTTAACCATTGTTGGCACAATTTTCCCACACTATATGTAGTAGTTATGTCAGCATGTTCTGGTGATATATAGTGTGGGTCTGCCGACTCGCCCTGAAACCCCCTGATGAGGTGACAAAACGTTGATGACACCCGTTGGTGTCTATAGGCCACAATAACCACCCGCCCGGACGTGTCAATGAAGTGTTAAATGTACCCAGTCTGTAACCTCACTAAAAGTGGCATTTATGTATTTCTGCCAGTTATTAATTTTTGCAGGGACAGGTATACTAGGCATGTTCAATTCTCTAATCGTTGCGAAGCCCAAACAGCTAGTCTGTTGTACTTTTTCATTTAAAAAAAATCATTTGGACGGGAATGAGACATGCTCTAAACAATGTTTCTCTACCCTTTGTCTGCCAATCTTTTGTTCTCCAAACACTTTTCAAATCAACATTTGACCAATATTCATAACCTTCAATCAACAGTCGGGAAACAAAGGAATCTGAGTATATGAATTTTTCGTATTAATCAACAACATTTGCTTATCTTTAGATGGAGTTAACTTAAAATAATATGACTTAGCATTCATTTGATGATGCCCAGAAAAATACGTAAATTTGTCAGAATACGTTTTGGAAGTCCCTTGCGGGGGAATCGGGCAATGTTCCCATTGCGTATAGTCAAATATCGTTTTTGACTACTTGCTTTATGTATAAAATGGTGCCCATAACAATTATAACAAAACATGTCACCATAATTGTTTTTGGAATGGTAAACATTTTCATAGACAGTATAATATTGTAATTCAGTCATCATGGAATCAATTGTCTTCACATCCCAATCATCAGATACAATGCCAGGTATTACGATATCATTCATAGATAACTTTAGGACATATGGTATTTGAATTATCTCAGTGGGACCGTATATATCAAACCTTACTTTATCCCACACAGTCCCATCTGGAATTGGCACTGCAGAAATGTTCACAAAGGACAAGTCTCTTCGAACCTTATGTGATGAAAAATATGGCTTCAACACCTCCTCTACCTGTTCAACCGCTGATCTCTCAGGAAGAAAATGATCATGTATCAACAGAAAAAAGGTAATGACAAACCCTATCCAGAGAAAAAATGTTGACATAGTCAATAAGAGACACAGATAGTTCCAAGGAAAAACAAAATACGTATCTTTAAGCCAATACATCAGCTTACGTGGACCTGGGTCAGTAGTTGAAGAGGCAAACGAGTCCGATAGACCATCGTTGTTGTTGGCAAAGTACCTAGAGGCAGTTCGTGTAAAAGGTGTTTCCGTATTCAACAGAGGTGTTGGTGTTTCTCGCGGTGGTACACTGTAGATAGCACCATCCGCAACGTCAGTAGTCATGGTGACTCGATCAAATATTTCTAAATTATTTGTTGTGAGTGGAACTAAAGCGAGATCATCATCCACCCTCCCCAAGCTCGGAGAGGCAATAGTGTTGGTATAGATAACTTGGAGCGGAACATCTTCCCCCAGTAGTGAGAGGGATTCGTGAACTACTGGATGTTCCTCTTGGTCTGCTGTGCAGAATCGGTCACATGTTGTAACTTGACATTGTCAATAGAAACAAAGCGATTTTCTTTGGCACCCGGCAACAGTGGTAAAATAACAGTCCTCGTTCCGTGTATCCCCAACACATGGACTGGTGCTCGATAGGAAGGGCCAAATTCTTTTTTCACGGTGACCTTTTCACGCACAAGATCCCCAACTCTGGAAATCCAGCCGGTAGATGTTACTGGCACATCTTTAATTCCTGTGGAGGCAGCACTTTTAGAAGAGTTATCTTCACAGAACTGTTGTAATTTCTGCAAAACAGTGACATGATAATATGTCAAAAGGCGTTTCCGCTGCCTCCACACCAGGACCATCAAGATCCGGAACAAACATTTGTGTTCCGAACATTCATATGAAGTACGACCCCCCAGGCACCTTCTAGGCAAGGTATTTAGTGCTCTCTGAACTCCATACAGGTGGGTTAGCCAACTACGACCCGTACCTAAGACTCTTGCTGTTGAGGATTGCTTTAAATCGCGGTTTAATCGCTCCACGACAGAATTTCCATTGGGATGAAATGGAGACGAGAACTGGAGCTGGACCCCCAATGAAGTCATGGTGTCCCTGAATGCCCTTGAGGCAAAAGCAGGGCCCTGGTCCGAATGGAATGCCGCAACTGCATATGTACCGACAAAGACACGCAAATCTTTAATAATAGTTCCCTGGTCGGAATCTCCCTCTTGCATGTATTAGGACAAGGAAGTGTTTTTATAACTAACATGTCAGCGTGATCACAAAATGTCCCTAAGCAAGAATGTATATCTGTAATCCAAAGACTAAACTCCTACCACGTCTATCGGCAATGTACCAGACTGAAGCACAAAGTGAGCAAGAATGAATTATTGAGAACTCCAGTGCTGAAGTAGGCTAAACAGTGTGATATAAAAAATAAAACAAGACCGTAGAACTGGCTATTTGAAAAATAACAGTACGAAGCTGAATAAAATGCATTTAGAGCAAAGTGCACAGAGGCTCTATGCTGCGAGCAAAGGAATAAAATACATCTAGGGCAAAGTGCACAAAGGCCTAGCACCTGAAGCTAACGCACAAAAGATACATAAAAATGACCACACTACAGGATTGAAATAGTAACGAGGAGAGTGAAACATAAGAATAACGCTATCATGGTGCAACTAGATTACGCTCTCTCTTCTAAGGTCTGTTTTGAGCACAGCATGTTAAGCTCTAAGCCTGCCTTTCAGGGTTCCCCGGTAGGACATCGACCCTCATACCTGAGCAAAGGCCTGTGATCGGGATAAGCATCTGCAACAGGGCAGTCAGCGTCTAGTTGTGGGTTCCTGGTCAGAATCTCCCTCTCACGTGTACCAGGACTAGGAAGTGTTTTTATAACTAACACGCTGGTGTTCTAAGAAACGTCCTTATGTAAGAATGTGTACTTTCTACGAACCCTAAAGACTAAACTTCTACCACGTCTATCGACAATGTACCTGTATCCTTAACTGAAGCACAGAGCGAGCAAGAATGTATTGTTTGAGAACTTCAGTGTTGAAGTAAGCTAAACAGTGTGATAGAAGAAAATAAAACAAGACCGTGAAACTGGTTATTGTAAAATAACAGTGCAAGGCTAAATAAAATGCATCTTGGGCAAAGTGCACAGAGGCCTAATACTTTAAGCAAACACGCAAAAAGCTACATTAAAAATGGCTACACTACACCACCAACTGCGCAACCTCTGACGTTTTAGTAATATGTCATCATTACCAATTCAGAGTGCTTCCTTTTGGGGTTACCACCTCTCTGAGGTGCTTCACAAAGTGCCTAGCAGTGGTAAACGCTCATCTAAACAGAGGGGGGGGACATTAATGTTTTCACTTACCTCGACTATTGGCTGATCAAGAGCACAAACATCCATTAATGTGTAGTTCACACACAAACTGTGCCTTCCCTACTTCATGTATGGAGATTCATTATAACTGCAACCAAGTCTCACCTTCACCCCGTGCAAGTTCAGTCCTTCTTGCTATCCATACTCAATGCAGTCACATGCAATGCTTGCCTCAATCAGCAGGGTGTTGACATGCCAGCAGCTCCCTCTTTTTCACCCTCAGTCATGAAATCACAATCTGAGTCATGCACCTCCTAGAGATGATGGCCTATTGCTATAGTACCAGTTCCAGGCTCCATATATGCCAGTTGCAAGAATCCTCTCAGATCATTGGTCACAAGATGGGGGTTGCGGAGATCTACTGTTGGTTAGGGCCATATCCATTCTCTGGGGGTGGCAGGTTTTTCCCAGACCACGTTACACAAGTCACCATTAATATAGACGCCTCCCTTATGGACAGAAAAGTACTTCTAGTCTGTATGACAATAACGGGGGTATGACCCCCTATTATCAGCGGTGGCATATTTACTGTCTAGAGCTGCTGGCTATACTACTTACTCTCGTCATTCAAGCCAGGCTTGTCCTTTCAACACAAACATGATCACCATGAATTACCTTCAGAAGTAGAACAGCATGCACTCTCCCCTACTCATTGATAGCACAGGAGACCTAGCATTGGGCTATCTACCACTACATACACCTGTTGGAATACCTAATGGTAGCGGAAAACTATCTGGCAGACCTTCTCAGCAGGATGCATCAACAAGTCTGTTAGTGGGAAGCCCACCTGCAAGTCCTACTACTGTACTTCCAACACTAGGGTGTTCCTTAAATAGACCTGTTTGCTTCTCCTGAAAATTCAAATATCCAACATTTGCCTCTAGGCTCCTGCACCCATAGTTAATAGGCAGTGCATTATGAATGAACTTGTCAGGAATGTTTGCCTATGCGTTTCCACCTCCAGCATTTGGTAAATACACAGCGTTTATCTGAGTGGCCCCCACGTGGGTCAGACTTCCCTGATACTCAGAACTGCTTGAGACATATATCAGATCCCGCAAAAAGCTCCCAAACTGGCTGGACCTGTTCACACAGAACCAAAGCCAGATCAGAAACCCTGATCCCAGGTAGCTCAGTCTGTGGATCTGACATGTGCGGCTCTGGAATTTAGTTACCTGAGTCCCCCACAGGACTGCATGAATACCCTGCGTGAATTTTGTAGGCCTACCACAAAAGCATGCTATGCTGCAAAGTGGAAAAGGGTCGTCCAGTATTTGCATCTCAACTCACCTGGACCCTCTAAGCCTAAGCAATGTTATTACTCCAACCTCTGTTCATTCCTCGTTATAATTTTTTTATCTACATTCCACCAGGGAACTGCCATGATTCCATCTTTGATGACTCAATATCAAAGATATAAATTCCTATTCTATACTTCCAGTATTGACAGTGGATGACTTTAGCACCCATATTACTTCGACTATATATGCTCAAACCCCCTCAAATAGACTCGGATGCAATTCTCGTGTTGATACCAGAGGAATTAAACTTTTAAATTTGTCTCAATTAAATATTACCATTATGAATGGTTCTGCCTGAAATTATCTATGGGGTTCCTTTATCTGTGGATCAGGGTCTTGCAAAACAACTGTATAGTATATACTGCCTTCATATGAATATACATGATCTAGTAGTCATTTTGCTATTAGAATCAATGTGATCATAATTCTATTGAGTTAGGATTGCCCTTTAAAGCTTTAGCTTTGAATTAGTTAAGTAGAACGCCAGGTGAATATTTTCAACATAAAAACAAACGTATTAAAACGAGATGATAGTGTAGGAAGCTGGCTCTGTATATACTATACCAAAGTAAGGTATAGTGTGCACGGAGACCAGTGCTTCCCCAGAGGCTTTACAAAGGCCAATGTAGTTAAAACTGATGCTCTCTTTTGTGGTAGTGTGCGAGCACTTAGACTTATCAGAGTGTTGTGCTAAGCATTTGTTGTACACATACAGTCGAGAAATGAGGCACACACTCAATGACTAACTCCAGTCCAATGTTAATGTATCAAAAAATATACTTTGTTTATTTCTAGAACCAAAATGCTCTTTTTGCAGGTAAGTACAATTTCAAGAATGTATCACTTTCAGGTATCAAATGCACTTTGTTTGTAATTCACAGTTAATATAGGCTTCAGGTAAGCAATACTTTTCAATAGCAAAAGTAGACAGACCGCCAATGGTTGGAGAGGTAAGTAGAGATCCCATTGGACATCTGTGGACTATCGCCTGGGTTCCACAAGTTCAGGGGGGCAGCGGATGCAAGGGTACCCTTAGGTGTTGGAAATCGTCGCTGGTCGTGGTCAGAGGGGTCCTTGCGGTTCAGGCTGTTGGTCAAGAGGGGTCAACCTAGAGTGGACTCAAGGTCTGAATCGCCTGGGGACCTTCTCTGGACCGGTGGGCCACCTGGACTCGGGCTGTGGGCGTTGTGTGCAGAGTGGGCAGGACTTGCAGATCAGTAGGGCTCTGGAGTCTTTGTTGGGGGTTTCTTTGTGGACAGGGCCACTATCCTCGAGAGTTATTGGTTCCTAGGGAAGGCAGGCAGTCTTCTGGGGATTTGTATAGGTTGCTGGTCTTGCAGGTTGAGTCTACCTATTGTAACAGGAGTCTTAAAGCTGCAGACAGGCTGGTAGCCCAAGGGCCAAGTCAGATGTCGTTTGGAGTCTTCAGTGCTGGTGCGGCTCTTGGGTTCTTCTTCTTTAGGTCACCAGGAATCTGAAGAGCAAGGTTCAAGGGTTTCCCATAAATACTAGATTTAGGGGCGCTATAGGGATCAGAGGACAGGAGCCAGTGGCTGCTGAACCCTTTGGGAGGGGGGTCACATTCCTAACATTCTTGCCTTACATCCTCCAAAACAAAATGGAGGATTCTGAAGGGATGGGTTCACCTCAGCTGTGGCACCCTAGGGGTGGTCCCAGCTGGGATGGACACTCCTTCTCTTGCTTACTCATTTTTGTGGTGGACCTGCCACCAAAAGATGAAGCTTGGGCCAGGTGGCCGGCATCTCCACTGGTTGGAGTGCCCTGGGTCAGTGTAACAAAAGGCAGGAGCCTTTGAGGCTCACCACCAAGTGTTGCTGTTCCTGCAGGAGGGCTCCACCCAGAGCAGGCTTTGTCCCTGACTCCCGGGAGCACAAAGGCTCTCACCCCATGGGGTCAGAAACGTGCTTGGTGCTCGCAGGCTGGCATAGACAGGCCAGCCACACACTAGAGAGTTGGGGGCATTTCAGTGGGCATCTCTAAGATGCCCTCTGTGTGCATTTCTCGATAACTCCAACACTAGCATCAGTGTGGGTTTACTGACCTAACAGATTTGATACCAAACTTCCCACCATTCAGAAAATTCCATTATTGAGCTGGGGAGTTTGTACTCAGTACGGCTTCACTGCACTTACAAAGTCTAAGAATGGACTTAGACACTGTAGGGGCACATTGCTCATGCAGCTGTGCCCTCACCTGTGGTATAGTACACCCTACCTTAGGGCTGTAAGGGCTGCTAGAGGGGTGACTTACCTATGCCACTGGCAGTGTTTTGTAAGCCTGGAACCCAGGGAGGGGTGTCATGTGGACTTCAGCATTTTCTCTACACCAATACACAGTCTTCAAAGGCAGTGTGAATGTTTTAGGTGAGGGGGTCCATTAGGATGGAATAATGCATGCTGCAGCCTTTAGAGACCCTCTCTGGCCACAGGGCCCTTGGTAGCATTGGTACCTTTTACAAGGGACTTAGCTTGGTGCCAGAGGTGTGCCAATTGTGGAAGCAATGTTACAGTTTAGGGAGTGAACAACGGTGCTGGTTAGCAGGATCCCTGCACACACTCAGTCAAGTTAGCATCAGATATCAGGCAAAAAGTGGTGGGGTTGGGGGCACTTGCCTACACAAGATTCCTTACCTTAGAATAGATACCCAAGCAATACTGTCCCCAGAGGGTGGGGAGGGGAAGGGGGGGGGGGGGGGGGGGGGTGTGTGTGTGTGTGTGTGTGTGTGTGTGTGTGTGTGTGTGTGTGTGTGTGTGTGTGTGTGTGTGTGTGTGTGTTCCTACAGACAACACTTGTTTAAAACATAAGCATTCACAAACCACTTTTGAGAGCTTGCCGTTACTCCTTGGAATAGATGACTTGGTGCTTTGATTTCAAAGGTTTGCTCACACACTCACCAGGTCCCAACCATGGAGACGACACTGGAGCAGATGCTGGACCTCCAATCCCTCTCAGGAAAACACAAATTCCAGGGACAGTACTCCTGTGTTCTGGGTCTGCTCAGCGATGGTACAGTGCCTCACTCTGGGACTTTCTGGGTATGCAAAGGTGGACGTTTCCGGGACCAGCATCTCTGTTTTCATTACGAAACAGTAAATTGGGGACAACAAGACGAAACAGTTAACATCAGTTCGCTAGTAACTATAGAACTATAGCAAAGTCTAGAGCCTTGAGGAGGCAGAAAGACCGGCCAGCTACTACTATAATGGCTTAGTGTACACTAATCTGAAGGGAAGGTACTTTCCCTTGTCTAATACTTTAACTGGAATCCAAAGATGGCAGGAAGCTCGGTGCAAGGAGCTCAAGAGGAGATGGAACTGTAGCTCATGAAGGAAAGCACTGAAAGCGTTGCAGAAGCCAGGGTCATTCAATCAACAGGAGGGCTTGGAAGACTAGAGCCATGGTACTCGAGACGGAAAGGCACCACAGGAGAAGAAATTACCTGAGGCCGGCGGGTAATACCCACCACACATAAGGCACAAAGTGGAGTTGTGACAAGTTTCAGATATAATCCTTCAACAGGGTGTTAAAAAAAAAAACCTGTAGAAGATAAAAGCAGTCACTTCTCCTGCCACTTCATTATTAGGCAAGCACTAGAATTGAAGAGGACAAAAGCCTCACAAAATATTCATAAATGATTAGCAGAGAGAAATGTGCAACAGTTTTGGTGTTATGGTGTTACTGTTACAGGAGACGCAATGCCAAAAACAGGTCCCCCGTCTTGGTGCACACATTTTCAAGATCTATATAAAAACATTAACCAGATACCACTTTGATCTGGTCTTCATATTATTCTCAGTCACAAAATCACTGCATTAGACTTGTGGTTTATTGAGGATATTGATAGCAGGGCTTGCAGACCCTCCATGGCAAAAGGCCCGATAGAGTTCCTATCATTGTTTCAAGCAAACTCTTCTGTTTGGGCTAAGTTATTATTTCAGTTATTTAATTATGTAGCCAAATGGTAGTTATTCAATGTAATTGGAGAGGCTCCTTAATTATCCCCAAATGCAAGAAGGGTAATAGAGATCGTCCTCAGAATTATCACCCGATTGCCCTGCTCAATACTGTGAGGTAAACTGTTTGCCGATCTTTCAGAGTGGAATGTAAAAACATTCAGTTTGAACATATGTTTGCTCTGAATGCTTGACAACTGACAACATACAAATATTAAATACACTTTAAGAAAAACTGTCTATCACAAAATAAACCTGTGTTGCATTTTTTGATATTTCCTTTGCACTTGATCGGCAAACACTCTGGACTAACGTGTCTAACTGGTAAATTCCCTCTAATTCCTGCATTGTTGAAACAACTCAATTTAAAGACATGAATTAGAATTCTTCTGGGTACTTCTAATGCATTTTCAAGAAAATGATTTGTGAAGAAGTGATTAAAACAAGGATGCACTGTAGCTCTCATTAGGGTCGAGCCTGCTTTGCATGCGCTCGCGCATGCGTATAGCAGGGAGACTCTTTAGTATTTAGAAAAGGGCTCCGAGCCCTGTCAACTTCACGTCAGTGCTTTTTATTGGTT
Organism: Pleurodeles waltl; assembly: GCF_031143425.1. Taxonomy (NCBI): domain Eukaryota; kingdom Metazoa; phylum Chordata; class Amphibia; order Caudata; family Salamandridae; genus Pleurodeles; species Pleurodeles waltl. The sequence continues at coordinate 483,832,363 of NC_090442.1, forward strand.
CGTGGGCTTCCCTAATTAAATCGGCTTGCTTTCATTAGTCGAGGCACGCATATGTCATGCCTTTTCCGTTGGCTAGCCCTCCTCGAGCGCAGTGACCAAGTACAGAAAACATGCAAGGCTCGCTGTTTTCCATCGGGCTCGTGGACTTTTTTTTAAACTAATTTACGAGCCCGATCTCGCTTGGCAGAAGTCGAGCGCTTTACCTACTTGATTTCACTATTTCGGGTTACGTGCATAAATGCACTTTTGCCCGATAGGTGAAAAGTCGGGTTAGGAGTTTACAACGCGATCGTCTCTAACACAAGCAAACGCGAGACCCGATGCATTGTAAATGCTTGTTTTATATTTGTTATACATTGCCAATCTTCCACAATACCAAGAAACAGTTGGCTTGTCCCCTCCTCCTTAATATGGAAAGAGGATTAATCTTTTAATTTGTCCTAGTGATATTACTGCCTTTGATTTAACCCCCGAATGTTCTTCAAAATAAGTCACATTATTTCATTTAACATATGGACATTTTGAGTCTATTGAGTAATAACACTAAGATTATTGTCGTAGGATGATTCACTTGTGTAAACCGATATAAGTAGTATATTCAGTCCCAGCCATTGGAAGTAGTGCCACACTGTACTTATGGAATCTTAACTCAGAGAAGTTTTTCCAGCAAAGTTTTCACAGAGAAGTACCACTTTTGCATGGCCCATTCTAGAGCTAATTCCAGGTTGGTAGAATCTTTTATAATCTGAAAAAATGATGTTCATGAATTGATCAAGTTTGTTTGAGACAAATAAGATTAGTGTTAAAATTATTACCAGGCTTAGCCAAAAGTCCAGTTGTAAGTTTATGGAGGCCTGTGATGCTTCATGAAGTAATATTAATGGCTTTATCAAGGTGAGGGCTCAGTCAGCCTTTCCTCCTGAGATTGGAGATTATAGAGCCAGAACAACAATTACCTTTTTCAAATTTTAGTTGGATCTTATTGTCTTATTATTCACCTTTCATGACCCTTGAGTTGAAAACACTCAAGGCAGGAAGTTTCAGTACCAATAGAATAAAGTAGAGTGCAATAACCAGTACATATAAAGTGTGAGCTACATCTTTTCCATAAAAGCAAATGGATGTCTATAACATACGAGAGAAAGCTGTTGATAAAAGCCCAGATCTTTGCCCAAACTGTAGCTACGCAAAAGGAAATACTAGCGAAATCAGATTCAATAACCGATAGATAAACATTATGAAATTCAGCAAGAGAAATGTCTGATGATTGAACTACATTTAATGTAGATATTAAATGAAACATTTTAAGAATATATAATGTAATTATTGGCTGGACTTTACCAGCATCAGGTTATTGATTTTTAAAATATAAAGTTGGAAGTACAGGCTAGTTGTTGCCATTTGATTCTCGAACAAACTTCTTCCGTTAATTGAACAGAGAGCGGAAGGATGTAGGAAGTTGGCTCTGTATGCACTATTTCAAAGTAAGGAATAGTATGCACAGAGTCCAAGGGTTCCCCTTAGAGGTAAGATCGTGGCAAAAAGAGATAATACTAATGCTCTATTTTGTGGTAGTGTGGTCGAGCAGTAGGCTTATCCAAGGAGTAGTGTTAAGCATTTGTTGTACATACACACAGGCAATAAATGAGGAACACACACTCAGAGACAAATCCAGCCAATAGGTTTTGTTATAGAAAAATATATTTTCTTAGTTTATTTTAAGAACCACAGGTTCAAATTCTACATGTAATATCTCATTTGAAAGGTATTGCAGGTAAGTACTTTAGGAACATTGAATAATTACAGTAGCATATATACTTTTCACATAAAACACAAATAGCTGTTTTAAAAGTGGACACTTTGCAATTTTCACAGTTCCTGGGGGAGGTAAAGTATTGTTAGTTTTTGCAGGTAAGTGACCCACCTACAGGGTTCAGATTTGGGTCCAAAGTTGCCCACCGTTGGGGGGTTCAGAGCAACCCCAAAGTCACCACACCAGCAGCTCAGGGCCGGTCAGGTGCAGAGTTCAAAGTGGTGCCCAAAACACATAGGCTTCAATGGAGAGAAGGGGGTGCCCCGGTTCCAGTCTGCCAGCAGGTAAGTACCTGCGTCTTCGGAGGGCAGACCAGGGGGGTTTTGTAGGGCACCGGGGGGGACACAAGTTCACACAAAAAGTACACCCTCAGCGGCACTGGGGCGGCCGGGTGCAGTGTAGAAACAAGCGTCGGGTTTTCAATGTAAATCAGTGGGAGACCAAGGGGTCTCTTCAGCGATGCAGGCAGGCAAGGGGGGGGGGGGGGGGCTCCTCGGGGTAGCCACCACCTGGGCAAGGGAGAGGGCCTCCTGGGGGTCACTCCTGCACTGAAGTTCCGATCCTTCAGGTGCTGGGGGCTGCGGGTGCAGGGTCTTTTCCAGCCGTCGGGATTTTAGAGTCCGGCAGTCGCGGTCAGGGGGAGCCTGGGGATTCCCTCTGCAGGCGTCGCTGTGGGGGCTCAGGGGGGACAACTTTGGTTACTCACAGTCTCGGAGTCGCCGGAGGGTCCTCCCTGAGGTGTTGGTTCTCCACCAGTCGAGTCGGGGTCGCCGGGTGCAGTGTTGCAAGTCTCACGCTTCTTGCGGGGATTTGCAGGGGTCTTTAAATCTGCTCCTCTGTAACAAAGTTGCAGTCTTTTTGGAGCAGGGCCGCTGTCCTCTGGAGTTTCTTGTCTTTCTTGAAGCAGGGCAGTCCTCTGAGGATTCAGAGGTCGCTGGTCCTGGGGAAAGCGTCGCTGGAGCAGGTTTCTTTAGAAGGCAGGAGACAGGCCGGTAGGTCTGGGGCCAAAGCAGTTGGTGTCTTCTTTTCTTCTTCTGCAGGGGTCTTTCAGCTCAGCAGTCCTCTTCTTGTAGTTTCAGGAATCTAAATTCTTAGGTTCAGGGGAGCCCTTAAATACTAAATTTAAGGGCGTGTTTAGGTCTGGGGGGTTAGTAGCCAATGGCTACTAGCCCTGAGGGTGGGTACACCCTCTTTGTGCCTCCTCCCAAGGGGAGGGGGGGTCACATTCCTATCCCTATTGGGGGAATCCTCCATCTGCAAGATGGAGGATTTCTAAAAGTTAGTCACCTCAGCTCAGGACACCTTAGGGGCTGTCCTGACTGGCCGGTGACTCCTCCTTGTTATTCTCATTATCTCCTCCGGCCTTGCCGCCAAAAGTGGGGCCGTGACCGGAGGGGGCGGGCAACTCCACTAGCTGGAGTGCCCTGTGGTGCTGGAACAAAGGGGGTAAGCCTTTGAGGCTCACCGCCAGGTGTTACAGCTCCTGCCTGGGGGAGGTGATAGCATCTCCACCCAGTGCAGGCTTTGTTACAGGCCACAGAGTGACAAAGGCACTCTCCCCATGTGGCCAGCAACATGTCTCGAATGTGGCAGGCTGCTAGAACCAGTCAGCCTACACTGGTAGTTGGATTAGGTTTCAGGGGGCACCTCTAAGGTGCCCTCTGGGGTGTATTTTACAATAAAGTGTACAGTGGCATCAGTGTGCATTTATTGTGCTGAGAAGTTTGATACCAAACTTCCCAGTTTTCAGTGTAGCCATTATGGTGCTGTGGAGTCCGTGTTTGACAGACTCCCAGACCATATACTCTTAGGGCTACCCTGCACTTACAATGTCTAAGGTTTGGCTTAGACACTGTAGGGGCACAGTGCTCATGCACTGGTGCCCTCACCTATGGTATAGTGCACCCTGCCTTAGGGCTGTAAGGCCTACTAGAGGGATGACTTATCTATACTGCATAGGCAGTGTGAGGTTGGCATGGCACCCTGAGGGGAGTGCCATGTCGACTTACTCGTTTTGTTCTCACCAGCACACACAAGCTGGCAAGCAGTGTGTCTGTGCTGAGTGAGGGGTCCCTAGGGTGGCATAAGATATGCTGCAGCCCTTAGAGACCTTCCCTGGCATCAGGGCCCTTGGTACCAGGGGTACCAGTTACAAGGGACTTACCTGGATGCCAGGGTGTGCCAATTGTGGAATCAAAAGTACAGGTTAGGGAAAGAACACTGGTGCTGGGGCCTGGTTAGCAGGCCTCAGCACACTTTCAATTCAAAACATAGCATCAGCAAAGGCAAAAAGTCAGGGGGTAACCATTCCAAGGAGGCATTTCCTTACAAAGGAGAGGCTGCTCAAGGCACAGTTTAAAAAATGAAATCTAGACCACTGAGTAGGGCAAACCACCTTTGTGGCAATATTCAATTCTGTAGAGAAAACAAAATTTATAGAAGTTTTTAGAGTCTTGAAGTGATGTGGGAGAAGGAAATGCGATTTTCCGGGTTATCTTTTTCATATTTCTTCCTAATTCTTTTGAACTATTTTACTGCTTTAAAATCCTGTGAGTAGAAGTCATAGGTTTTTTTATTACCATTATATTGGTGTTTCTAGTGTTGTTCCTCCTGTTAGAGAACAACTTAGTAACAAAGGACAAAGTTTAAGAGGGAGAAAGAACACTCCTCGTAGTAACGTGATTAAGATTAGAGGTCAGGTGTGATCAGGACAAACACCAACATGGGCGAACATCTGCTGATCCTCTGAAGGCCCCTACCTTGCATAACCACCTCTGGAAGATCAAAAGACCCGATGACAACCATCTAAATAGGACTCTTGTAGTGGGAAGCCTGTGGGACTCCAGTACATAAAGATGATTGCACAGTAGTGAGGATGGGCGGCAGCCTATGGTAAGATGAAAGAACATCCTCTGGGTCAGACTCTGGTCTGGGAACAGGAAACACCCGGTGTAAAGACAACATGAGGTGTGGAGGTAGGGAGCCCACTCAGTTATACTGAGGATGGCCAGGAAATGAATGCAACCAATGGAAGCCCTGCGACAGGGTGGTTATGATAACAATGCATACAGGGCACCCAGCAAGCACTTTGATGGGTGAAACTGTAGTTGCTTCACCAATGGGGAGTCGTTGCTGTAAGAAATAAATAATACCACTTGATAATGCATCAGGAGAAATAGGTTACCAACCCACATTATATGTTTACCCCAGAAGCGCATACATGATGGAAAATTCAGTTGTGTCATCTGAATGCAGCGTACAAAATATCTCAGTGCATGCTGCAAAAGATGCCCCTGAAACAAACAGTAAAAAGACTGTTCGATGGCATGTGTAGCTGCAGATACACATGCTGTGCACTGTTCCTGCCATCTAGTGTTGGGCTCGGAGTGTTACAAGTTATTTTTCTTCAAAGACGTTTTTTCGAGTCACGGGACCGAGTGACTCCTCCCTTTCGGCTCCATTGCGCATGGGCATGGGCGTCGACTCCATCTTAGATTGTTTTCTTTCCGCCATCGGGTTCGGACGTGTTCCTCTTTGCTCTGTTTCGAATCGGGAAAGTTAGCTAAAGAATCGAAAATTCAACGGTATTGTTCTCGTTCGGTACCGGTTTAGTGTTAGTGTATCAGCACCGACATCAAGAACGCTTCGGAGGCCCTTCGGGGCTTCCACTCTTCATCGAGGCCTGGTCGGCCCGACCACACCCGTCGTCCCAGACTAATGGACCGGACACCCTTCCGTTTCTGTCCTAAGTGTCACGCAAAGTATCCTTATACAGACCAGCACCAGGTCTGTAACCTGTGTTTGTCGCCCGAACACAGAGAGGATACTTGTGAAGCTTGCCGAGCGTTTCGATCGAAGAAAACCTTGTGAGATCGACGCACAAGACGACTGCAAATGGCGTCGAAACCGAAAGAACAGCTAGACGCCGAGGAGGAAGAAAGAATCTCCATCCAAGAAACGGACTCGGATAAATCCGACAGTGAACGACCCTCGACGGGGCAACAAACCGTGAGTAAACCTGCTCAGTCCCAGACTCAGGGTCACACCAAGAAACTCAAGGCCATGGGGACGCCACCGCCAGCAGGCCATGGCTCAACCCACAGAAGGGAAGGTGACCATATAACATCGGCACCGAAAAAGGCCAAAGAGTTGCTGAAGACTTCCGACTCCGGTCGAGATTCCGGCCCTGAATAATTTCGACACAGAGTGATCGAATCGACCAAACCCCGTAAAAGCTCCTTGGAACCGAAAAAGACTATTATGTTAGAAACTTCGGTACCGGAAAAAGCAGCCTCGGAGCCGAAACGAACCTCATACACTGAGGAGCAAGGGCTTTCCATGCAACTCAAGGAAAGACATAGATTTGAGCAAGAGTTGGATATAGAGGAACCTGATCAAAGATAACAAAGGTTACATATCCAAAAGGATACTGGCAAGATTCAGACTTTACCTCCACTCAAATCTAAAAGAAAACTTGCATTTCAAGAAACAGAGATGCAACCAAAGGCCAAAGTGGTTAGAGACAAGTCACCACCACCACAGGTCTCACCACAACCATCCCCACTGCACTCACCACATTTGTCACCAGTGGGAACACCGTTAATGCAGTCACCCACACATACTGGGATGACCCAAGATGATGCTGATGCATGGGATTTATATGATCCACCTATATCTGATAACAGCCCAGAGTGTTATCCAACCAAGCCGACAGTACAGCATATACGCACGTACTAGCAAGGGCAGCTACGTTCCACAACGTAACGATGCACTCCGAACCAGTGGAAGATGACTTCCTTTTAAACACTCTGGCATCCACCCATGCATCCTATCAAAGCCTGCCAATGCTACCGGGCATGCTCAAGCACGCACAACAGGTCTTCCAAGAGCCTGTAAATGGAAGAGCTATAACTCCTAGGGTCGAAAAGAAATATAAACCACCCCCAACAGACCCAGTGTTTTATAACGCAACAGCTCACACCGGACTCAGTGGTTGTAGGTGCGGCAAGAAAAAGGGCGAACTCACAATCGTCAGGGGATGCCCCACCACCTGACAGAGTAGAGAATTCGATGCGGCGGGCAAGAGAGTGGCATCACCAGCAGCCAATCAATGGCAAATTGCAAATTTGCAAGCCCTACTTGCACGCTACGACAGGGCACACTGGGACGAGATGCAAGACATCATTCAGCACTTGCCCAAGGAACACCAAAAACGTGCCCAGCAAGTAGTTGAAGAGGGACAGGCCATATCTAACAATCAGATAAGGTCTGCTTTGGACTCTGCAGATACAGCAGCACGAGCTGTCAACACGGCTGTAACGTTTCGCAGACATGCATGGCTGCGGAGTTCTGGATTCAAACCAGAAATTCAACAAGCGGTATTAAATATGCTGTTTAACCAACATCAGTTGTTTGGGCCGGAAGTCGATACTGCCATCGAAAAAATGAAAAAAGACACGGACACGGCCAAAGCCATGGGCGCGCTCTACTTCCCACAATTCAGAGGCACTTTTAGGAAACCACAATTTAGAGGGGGGTTTCGGCAACAAACATCTGAACCTTCCACCTCCCAAACAAAACCCACCTATCAATCACAATACCAAAGGGGAGGGGGTTTCGTGGTTCCTATAGAGGACAATTCCCAAGAGGAAGAGGGAAATTCCATCCCGCCAAACCAAGCCCTAGCAAGCAGTGACTTCAATGTCACAACACCCCAACACTTGTCACCAGTGGGGGGGAGGCTAACCAAATACTACCACAATTGGACACATATTACCACAGACACATGGGTCCTATCAATTATCCAACATGGTTATTGCATAGAATTCACAACATTCCCTCCAGATGTGTCACCAAAACCGCACAGACTGTCTCCACAACACTTAGACCTATTACATATAGAGGTCCAAGCACTGCTACAAAAACAAGCAATAGAGCTAGTACCCAATCACCAAATAGGAACAGGCATTTACTCACTGTATTTCCTTATTCTAAAAAAGGACAAAACATTAAGGCCTATCTTAGATCTCAGAACACTGAATCTCTTCATTAAATCAGATCATTTCCACATGGTAACACTTCAAAATGTAGTTCCCTTACTAAAAAAGGGGGAATACATGACAACACTGGATCTCAAGGATGCGTATTTCCACATATCCATCCATCCAGCTCACAGGAAATACCTAAGGTTTGTAATTCAAGGCAAACATTATCAATTCAAAGTGCTACCGTTCGGGATAACAACAGCCCCCAGAGTATTTACAAAATGCCTAGCCATAGTAACAGCTCACATAAGGAGACACCACATGCACGTATTCCCAAATTTGGACGATTGGCTAATAAAAGCCAACACTCAACAACAATGTCAATTTCACATGCAATACGTCATAGAAACACTACACAAACTAGGGTTTTCTATAAATTACCAAAAATCACATCTGCAACCATCCCAACTACAACAGTACTTGGGAGCAACACTCAACACACAAAGAGCAATTGCCACTCCAAGTACACAAAGAGTTAAATCGTTCCAAAATGTACGATCAAGCACACAACCAAACCAACACTACACGGTAAGGTTTGTAATGAAACTACTAGACAATATGTCCTCATGCATAGCTATTGTCCCAAACTCAAGACTACTCATGCGGCCCTTACAACAGTGTCTAGCAAAACAATGGACGCAAGCACAGGGTCAACTACAAGATCTAGTGTTGATAGACCGCCAAACACACTCTTCGCTTCAATGGTGGAACCCTGCAAATTTTAACTAAGGGCGGCCTTTTCAAGACCCAGTGCCTCACGCCATTATCACAACAGATGCTTCCATGGTTGGATGGGTAGCACACCACAACTACCACAGCATACAAGGTCAATGGGACAATCAACAAAGAATACTTCACATAAATCACTTGGAACTGCTAGCAGTATTTCTAGCATTAAAAGCGTTTCAATCAGTGATAGCCCACAAACACATTCTTGTCAAGACAGACAATATGACAACAATGTATTATCTAAACAAACGGGGAGGGACACACTTGTCACAGCTGTGTCTCTTAGCACAAAGAATTTGGTATTGGGCAATTCACAACAACATTCGCCTGATAGCACAATACATACCAGGCATTCAAAATCAGTTAGCCGACAATCTCAGTCGAGATCAACAGCAAACTTACGAATGGGAAATACATCCCCAGATCCTACAGGATCACTTCTAACGCTGGGGGACACCAAACATAGATCGATTTGCAACAAAAGAAAATGCAAAATACCAACCTTTGCATCCAGGTATCCAAGGGCAGTGCTCTATGGATCAGCTGGTCAGGGATATTTGCTTACGCTTTTCCCCCTCTCCCGCTCATTCCTTATCTGGTCAACAAGCGGAGTCAAAACAAACTCAAACTAATACTTATAGCACCAACGTGGGCCCGCCAACCGTGGTACACAACACTGTTGGACTTATCAGTAGTACACCACATCAAACTACCAAACAGACCAGATCTGTTGACACAACACACACAACAGATCAGACACCCAAATCCAGCATCGCTCAATCTAGCAATCTGGCTCCTGAAGTCTTAGAATTGGGATATTTAAACCTTTCACAAGAGTGTATGGAGGTCATTAAACAAGCGAGAAAACCCACAACAAGACATTGTTACGCGAACAAATGGAAAAGATTCGTTTGCTACTGTCAGGCTAATCAAATAATGCCACTAGAAGCCTTCACACAAAACATTGTAAGTTATTTACTACACTTACAAAAGTCTAAACTAGCTTTCTCTTCCATTAAAATCCATCTCACTGCAATATCTGCTTATCTGCAGATTAAACATACAATATTGCTTTTTAGAATCCCAGTTATTAAAGCCTTTATGGAAGGACTAAAAAGAGTAATACCCCCAAGGACACCACCAGTACCTTCGTGGAACCTTAATATTGGGCCCACCATTCGAACCCATGCATTCTTGTCAAATCCAATTTCTAACTTGGAAAGTAGCCTTTCTAATAGCCATCACATCACTTCGAAGAGTGAGTGAAATACAAACATTTACTATTCAAGAACCCTTTATACAGATACATAAACATCAATTGGTTCTCCGTACTAATCCAAAATTCTTACCAAAAGTCACATCACCATTCCATCTAAACCAAACTGGGGAACTCCCAGTCTTCTTTCCACAACCAGACTCAGTAGCTGAAAGGACATTGCATACATTAGACATAAAAAGAGCACTAATGTATTACATTGACAAAACGAAACAATTTTGTAAAACAAAACAATTGTTCGTAGCTTTCCAAAAACCTCATGCAGGCAACCCTATATCCAAACAAGGTATTGCCAGATGGATAGTTAAATGCATTCAAACCTGTTACCTTAAAGCTAAAAGAGAATTACCCATTACACAAAGGGCACATTCCACTAGAAAGAAGGGCGCCACAATGGCTTTTCTTGGTAATATACCAATGACAGAAATTTGTAAGGCAGCCACCTGGTCTACGCCTCATACATTTACTAAGCATTACTGTGTAGATGTGTTAGCATCACAACAAGCCACAGTAGGACAGGCTGTATTAGGAACATTATTTCAGACAACTTCAACTCCTACAGGCTGACCACCGCTTTTGGGGAGATTACTGCTTTGTAGTCTATGCACAGCATGTGTATCTGCAGCTACACATGCCATCGAACGGAAAATGTCACTTACCCAGTGTACATCTGTTCGTGGCATGAGACGCTGCAGATTCACATGCGCCCTCCCACCTCCCCGGCAGCCTGTAGCTATTTTTAGTTGTATAAAAATTGTAAATATATAAGTAATATTTATTTTAATACACACTATGTACATACATTGCTACTCCATTGCATGGGCACCTCTAGTATACTCACAACTCCTACCTCACCCTTTGCGGGGAAAACAATCTAAGATGGAGTCGACGCCCATGCGCAATGGAGCCGAAAGGGAAGAGTCACTCGGTCCCGTGACTCGAAAAGACTTCTTTGAAGAAAAACAACTTGTAACACTCCGAGCCCAAAACTAGATGGCAGGAACAGTGCACAGCAGATGTACACTGGGTAAGTGACATTTTCCATTTGATGCTTATAAGAGGAGCGCAAAAGACCGGAGAGATGTCCTTTACTGTCGACATGGTGCTCACAAATTCAGATCTAATGGACACCATACAAATATTTCAGTCTGAGCTAAGGAAAGTGATACAACTGGGCCTAGCAAAAGAAATGGTGGATCTACTCTCAGATCTCAGTAAGAGTATCTCCACCCTCTAATGAGATGTGGGCACAGCTGGTCCTAGGTTCGCTGAAGCAGAATGTTAACGTCAGTGCCTTAAAACCTTACAGAAAACAACCTCAGTTTCAAAGACCAGATGTATACTTTCCTGCCACAAGCCAGTGTTGCCGCCTTGGAACTGAAAGTCTTTGAGAATAACACAGGGAGAGAGAATGTGAGAATTCGAGACTTACAGAGACGATGCAGAGGGTTCTGATCTGTTAATAATTTGTGAAATGTCTCTTCTCCACCTTGCTCAAGGCATAAAACTGGAAAGAGTAGAAAGAGACAGTGACACATGGGTGTGGTCCGGAATCCAGGAGACATGTAAGGAAACGTCATGACTTTCAAACCAAAGAGGAGATACTAAATGACTGAGAATGTGTTAGATACAAATACTTTGAGTGTTCACTTTTCCAGGATGTTGTCATATCCTCCTGGTGCTCCAACAATTTCAACATACTACAAACAAGCTAAAACCATGTAGAATAAGGTATCACTGTCTCCAACCATCTGGCATTGCTTTTGAACTCTGAAACAAGATTCACTAGTCGGCTAAGTTAGTGGAAACTGCACAAATTTCAGACATAGAACTAGAAAAACAACTTGTGGATGATGGTTCTGGGGGATCAGAGGCTAGGAGTAACCTTCCCATTATCCCATAGAGAGGAAAATAGAAAACACCTGACCAAAATACATAAAAGGACTGAGAGATCAAACCAAAGAGTAAATAATGCTTTGACTTGTAACTAAGAGAAGACACTGCTAAAAATTGTATTTTGAGAGCCCGATTGCCCAGAGGGCTCGACAGAGCTGGGAATGCAGAGTGAGATAACGGGAGACAAAGCTACTCAAATTATAAGTGTACATATTGTCTGTCTGTCCCATTGAATTGCTGTTTAGGGTTTCAATCACAGCCTGACTCAACCAAGGCCACTTTGATATATGCAGTGATAAAACAGTCTCTAGGAACCCGTGGGTTGGTGTATATATACACTGCTATGTACTAACCCAACGGTGCAGTGGTTAAAGGGGTGGGGGCATCTAGCTATTGAAATATTTAAACCTTTTTTCATTGTTGCTATATTGTTTAACCCAGTTAGGAGGAAGTTTCTAGGGAGTTTTGAGCTTTCCAAACACTAGAGAAGAGTGTCTACACATCTCACATACTGACTCAATAGATATGGCAACCATTACAAGGGAGAACTCTGGAAGATTGATAGGAAGGCTAAATTGTAGAATTACACATAAAAAAATGTCCTAATGTTGAATATGCTCACCTCGAACACTTGGGGTCTAAACCACCTAAATAAGAGGACATAAAGCCTGGGACCAAATTTGAGAAGGGTAAATCTATACTGCTGCAATTCAGGAAAATCAGTTTCAAAGAACATTGGAAAAACTATTAAGATATAGACAATGCCCCCAAGCCTTTTACTCTTCACAATATTGGGAGTAGTGTTATTCTTAAACCTGTCCCTCACATTTGTGGCAATGAACACCATAAGAGAAGTACATTAATGGTGAGATGCCTACTAGCGGGGAAGAAAACTCACAATTTAAACAGCGTATACCCCTGTTTCCAGTCAAGATGCTTTTCTCTGCAGTTGCACAACCACACAGCAGAGTTTGTTGAGGGAGGAACATAATCCTATTTGGTAACTTTAATATGGTTAAGGATCTGCACACTGATAGGAGTGGAAAGGCTGTGAAACAATCAGGAGCCGTTTTCCAAAACATTGAAGCACTAAATAAGAGATCTGGACGTTCACAAAGTTTGGTAACATAGATATCTTCTTTATCTTTTTCTTTTTTTTTTATATACATACACTTACATAGGACCTACTCGAGGGTAGATTACATACTAAATAAGATTGCTTTGACACTCATCCATACTCGCTCCAACATTGGGCAGGTTTGCTTATCGGACCAACCCCTGACTTGATTGAGGTCGATTGGCGATGCAGACCCAGACATACTGGAAGAGATGAATCCTTCAACCTTTATTACTCTGTGATCCAATCTTGAAGGGAGAACTCAGTTTGCACATCCAGGGCTGCCTCAAGAATGACAATGGAGAAGAGTCTAAGTCAGATTTGTGGGACGCCTTCATGGTAGGTATTTTTGAGGCAGTTGTATTTGGCTAATGGTGAACGTTAAGTGAACAAAATGCCAGCACAAGGAACAACTTGAGCAAGAACTGTAAAATGCAGACAACCCACCAGTCCCCTCCTCCACACCCCAAATCCCCCCCCCCCCCTGCATTTCTCATCTGAGCAGTAACAGTGTATACAGGGCAATTAGAAACTTTAGATACAAATAGAGGGGAACTGTCCGTCCTCCGCTTACAAAAAAATAAATACACTATGTTTAAGGGGACAGGGTGGTTACCTACCTAGCGAAGCAACTCAGGCAGTAACAAGAGAGAGGCTATGCCAAGGACATTTTATTAGATTTGTGTGGCATTGTCTAAGGAAGATGTTACATTAATGAATTCTACAACTTTACACCAATCTATACACCCCTGACTCACTATCAGAAAAACACAAAGGGAATACTTAAAGATCATATGCCACCGCTACTACCAGAACAGATACATTCCCTAGACTCCCCAATATTTTACGGGGAGGTAAAAGCAGCTATAAAGATATTGAAGATGACACGAGGTCCTGATGGGTTTAGGGAAGGGTTTTACAAAACTTTTGCAAACCTTTTGATTGCACTAAAATGTTTAATTTATTTTTCATAAGGACTCTAAGTCACCTATCGGTGGTCGAATCAATGATGTCCCTCATACATAATCAGAGGAAGGACCCCAGGCATTGCACTTCCTGTTGGCCAGTTGTGGAGGCTGCTATTAATAAGTGGTGGTGGGGGTAGAGGGGTGGGTGAGCAAATAAAAAAAATTACTTGCCTGCTGGCCACCGTTTGTTCACTGCACAGGCTCATACTGTTCACCAGCATGAGAGCAGCACCATGATTGGCCTGAGTGGGATGGTTTGACGCTTGCTCAGGGCCTTGGGAGCCTCTGCTTTTTCTCCACCCAGCTGTGCAGCAGAGCTCGGGTGGAGAGACCCAAGTGCACATCAGTTTGTTTGTCCTTAGACAGCTGGCCAAACCGACTTAGAGTGCACTTCTCCTCCTTCCCCTGCTGTCGTCATGGTCCCGCCCCAGACTAAACTGTCCCTAGCACTGTAAGAAAAACAAAATTATAAAATTGTTTTATTATCATTTTAGTTTTTCATGTTTCCCTTTGCTGGCTCTCATGCGACTAGAAAACATCCTTCCTGATCTGATCCACCTCGGTCAGTCAGCATTTATAGGAGAATCGTTGGTTGCAAGACAACTTACAGAGGGTGGTTCACCTGATTAAAAAAGGAAAGAAAAAGGCATTGCCAATGGTTCTAGATAATTTAGATGCAGAAAAATAATTTGACTGGGTGGATTAAGAGATTCATGAGGCAGATCCTACAAAAAACTGGATTTTACCCTAAATTTATAGTGATGGTCCACGCAGGTTATAACACTCAACCTCTAGAACAGCACTGAACAGATGATTCTCTCCCCCTGACTTTAAGCAAGGGAACACAATAGGGATGGCCACTTCCTCTCCTGCTTCTGTTTGTCACCAGCCTACAGCAAGGAAAATTTGAGAGGATACAGTGCCTGTAATTTAGTCAGGACATTGATATAAGGATACTGTTTGTGGATGGTTTCTTACTAACACAATCGGCTCCAGACACTCCTCGTGCTTGCATAAGCTGTTAAAAATATGAGGCATTTTAAGGATTTAAGGTCAACATGACTAGATTAGAACTTTTGAATCGGATTTACAGGCAAATGTCACTCTTCCAAGGCTGCACACTGGTTCATTGGGCCATGAAAGCAAATATCTGGGTGTCACTATAATCTCTAATCCTACAAACCTGTATACAACAAATTTTCTCCCCTCATCACTGTATTGTTGGTGGAATTAAAACAAATGTCTGACAATCCTTGTTTCATGGATGTGCAGTATAAACTCCAAGAAAATGATGGTGCTCTCTAAAGTATTATACATTTTTCAAGTTCTTCCTATTGTGCTCCCGGAGAGCTTGTTTGTTGACTTTAAAAGGGCATTGTTGAAAAGTTTGCCAGCCAAATGAGAGAGCGTAGCCCACTCTAATTTGGAAATCTGTTATAGAGCAGCCCAATTGACAGTTATCTCCAAGTGGGCCAGTTTGGACACCAGAAAAATATGGTTGTATGTGGACAAGAAAGCTAGTGGGCCCCTCCCTGTGGGACATTTTATGAAAACCAAAATAGTATTGCCCTGCAAATGCTTACCCAAGCACGCCAATGTCCACAACACTACTCATCTGGGACTCCTTAAATAAAAACCTACACTGCTGCATTTACATCTCCATTCATGTTTGTTCGTTTAATCAAGCATTGACACTCGCACTCCGACCTGAACTCTTCCCTTCATGGTGTAACAGGAGCTGCCTCATTTCCAATTTTCAAAAAATAAAAATAAATATGGGACAGCTAAGTCCTTTAAAGACTATAACATATATGTCCATTTACAGGAGAGGGAGAGATTTCAATGTACACAATTTCAGCACAGGGCAGTAAAGTCTGGGGGAAGGACGCACCAATCAGGGACGTAGCCCCCATTGAATAATAATGACAGTCAGCGGTATCCAAGGGAATAAATAAATATTTCCATTCCCTTCTCTTGGAGACAACCCTATATGATCATTATTTACAGAGGTGTGAATAATCTGGACCTAATTGGTATGATGCTGTTAGAAGTCCAGCTGTTGCATATATATTAAAAGCTACACTAAAATGTGCAGTATCCTATGTAGAGAGATAAACTGCAAATTGCTATTAAACTGGCATGGTGGTTATGCTAAATTACACAAGTTTTACCCTTTCGCTAACCTGAAGAGCTGAATTACATTGAGAGCTCTAAAATGTAATTGGTGGGGCAGTCCATGCATTAAACAGTTTTGAAATGATATAATAAATGTACTTTGTAGGCTACTCTGTCCCATTGGATCTCCGGACTGTACTTACAAGAGTGAGGATGCCCTCTTTACAGTATCAAGCTAAAGTAGACAAAAAGAACTACTCTGGTACGACCTGGGAGCTGCCAAAAAGAACAGTGGCAGCCAACTGAAAATAAAAAATAGACTGTCCACCCATTTGATACTGGCATGCACCTCTGTGGAACATTATAGCCTTGGAGAAACTTGATAACAATATGGGAGAGAGGACTCTTGATTTTGAAATGGTATGGGACCCATTGCTTTCCTGTTTATCTGAAAAGTTTCCCTCTGTGGCATGACCGCTGAGATTGAAAGCCCTGAATTTATGTGCACTCTAATAGAAGCCACTGGGAGCACATTGTTGGGGCTACGTTAGACAATTAAAACAGCTTGCATTGTTCCCCCGAGACATTTGGGCCAGAGTTAATCCTTACACACAAGTAGGAGGACCTACTATTAAGACGTTTGTAGATGTTGGATAGAGAAACTGTGATGTGAAAAGCTCGAAATTGTGTGGTGAGGGGAGGACATTTTTCTGTTTTATTAATTGAGGTACACCTAATCAAACATGATTATATTGTATGGAGATGGATCTAATACAGACCATTATACTTCTGTGTTAAACTGTGCTTCAGCATATTTTCTCTTTGAACACGTGTTGGCCAGATGATCATTTTACTACTAAATCTTAATAAAAATGTTACTGTTTAAAAAAGAGGTGGAATGAATGGCATAATTTTCTTGATCTACTAGATGGGTAGCATCCACATTGTCAGATGATTTTTGAGGTGACAGACAAGTCACTAAGCATAGCAGATTGTTCATTTCCATGACTTTGAGTAACAATTTGAGTGGAGGTTGAAATTTGAAAATAATTTTGAGTGGTTAAAAATAGTGTTAGCGTTTCAAGTGTATGATCTTGTATTTAACGTTGTTTGGCATTCAACTTTACTATGAAAGTTAAAACACTTTCAATGGCCATCATGGCTGAAATTAGAGAATCAAATATATCAGGTTGGGGGCACATTAGTAGGAGAAACAATGTGATGCATAAACACCTCTGGTAATAAATAATGCAATGATGGCAAATCTTTAACAGAAAGAACAAAAGTAAAGGATTGGCAATGTATATTAGTAATGCCCCTTGTGAGAAATTGGGTTATTGGTTGGGGGGGGGAGACCCCTAAACAGCCACAATCCTTGTCGGAGTGAACCACAAAGTCATTAGGTTAACCTGTGCTTAACCCTCTGATAGTTTGACACAAAAGCAGTTAGACGTAACTCTGGGGCAGCGGGTAAAGTGTTTATCCAGCACGCAAGCAGTAATAAAGTTATATCACAACACAAGCAAAATCCCTCACAAATTTAGAACAATAGAGGACATTATAATGAATTGTTTGACACCAAACCAACAAAAATCCAATCAGTAGAACCAGTGTTATGAGTATTTAAAGTTTAAGGTGAAAAATAGCATATCAAAGTGCCAACTGCGGAGATCTAGGTGCGGGAAACCAGGGAAAAGTCAAAAGATGAGGACAGCCGCAATGGAGCATGGTTCGGGTACACAAAGTGGATTGGGCCCAGTCCCTCCTCCTCTTACCTTTACAGACATTTTTGTTTTAAATTTCTTTTAAGTCCAAAGGTAATGTTCAGCTCAGCCAGCGGTGTCCAAAGAGGCATCACCAGGGAAGCCGCTGGACAAAGTTACGGTGAAGATTGCTACGTTCAGACTTTGTCTCTTTTATGGAACTCAAAAATCTACAATGGGATGAAACTGCAGGGTATAGCCAATGAGGGTTCACAAGGCTGGATACCCTTCTGGACAGGAGCCACTGAACAGGATTTTCTGCTGCGGAGAAGAACTAAGCAGGAGCTACCACAAAGTTAGGCTGACCGGCTGTGCAAGTTGGGTGGATTGGTGCCCAAGGAGGTCCCAGTCTGCTCTCTGTTCTCGGGGCACTATTTGGCTGAAAAGTTTTGCAAGTTTTGGATTTGGGATATCTGGGCACATTTAGCATCACTTAAAGGGTCCAGGACTGAAAGGACACCATTTGGAGGGCCAAGACTCACGCAGGCTGGGTCCAGGTATGGGATGAGAATGGTTGGAGCCTTTTCTGTCCCTTAGGCTCTCATCAGGAGGCCAGCCCAATAGCCTTTGGTGTCACTCTAGAAGTTTGGGGGTTCAAGAAGAGAAATAGGTCTCAAACTGCAAGTCATTCCTTTGAAAGTCCTTCCGCAAGTTCAGAAGTGAACTGTAGAGTGGATCTAAGGGTCCTAGTTTTATACCTGCTACAAGCTTTGAAGTGGAAGAACCTTCTAGAGTTTTCCCCTCACAGAAGTGTCTGAAATTTCGTGCCTCCCTGCCCTGGTCCTAGGTTACTGGAGTTGTAATAGGCTAGTGTAAAGTTCCTTGTGTCTGAGCTGCGGCAGTGTCTTTGAAGTGCAATTGAAGCGTGTACCGATGGTTAGGACAAGAAAATACCAACTTTATAAAAGTGGCATCTCACAATTGTGACCTAAAATCCATCTTTACCATTGAAGAGAGGATTTAAAACTAAAAATCCTAAGATGCCAATCATGACATTTCCACTTGCTGCCAAACAATATATCATATTCTAAATGTAGTTACGTAAACAAATGCTATCTTATGGGAGGGGCAGCATTCGTAATAGTGAACAATTTATACGTTTTTCACTAGTAGGACATGTAAAACTTAAAGTGCATGCCCTATTTTTTAAATATACTGCACTCTGCCGTATGGGCTGATAGGGCCTGCATTAGGGATGACCTATATGTATTAAAAGGGCAGTTTTAAACCTGTCGGAGTTTATTTTACCAGGTCGAATTGACAGTTAAAAACTGCACACAAACACTGCAGTGACAGGCCTGAGACATATTTTAAGGGGCTATTTAAGTGGGTGGCGCAATAAGTGCTGCAAGCCCACTAGTAGCATTTAATTTACAGGCCTTGAGTATATGGTATAACACTTTACTAGAGACTTACATGTAAATTAAATACACTAATCAGGTGTAAGACAATTTTACTATGTTTTAGGGAGTGAGCACAAGCACTATAGCACTGGTTAGCAGAGTTAAGGTGCACAGAGCCCGGAGGCCAACAAAATTCAAATTCAGCAGAACAGGATGGGAGAAGGCAAAAAGTTTGGTGGCGGGACCACCCTTCCTATGTGAGACAAAACCTTCATTAAGCTTAACATTTTTACACACTCACATAACCACCACATATGACTGTAGGATCTCCTTTCTGTGCACCCTCTCCAGCAAATCTTTGAGCACTCATGAATACCTTTCAAGTGGACGGGAGTCTGCTACTATTGTAGCACAAACTTACATGCATTTTCTTAGAGTGGGTGCAGATATACATTTTAGCTGTCCTTTGCCAAATTAAGATCAAGGAGCTTTCTGTTATTTCCTCCCATTAGTATTCTGACCATTTCTTGTTGTATGGAAATGACTGAAAGGGGT
Source organism: Pleurodeles waltl (assembly GCF_031143425.1). Lineage (NCBI taxonomy): Eukaryota > Metazoa > Chordata > Amphibia > Caudata > Salamandridae > Pleurodeles > Pleurodeles waltl. Next base: position 483,851,982 of record NC_090442.1, read on the forward strand.
AGCTAGACTCTAGCGCTTTGTAGAGGTGGTTAAATCCTATGTTATGTCTCCTCCTGGAGGACAGTTATTCCACTTTCATAGTGTATCTGCTCCCTCCCTTTTTCACCTCTCCCTGACATGCCCAATGCAAAAGTTTGGTTATTCTGAATGTCTTTTGGACTCAACTGGAAGTCTATGAAGCATCGCGCTCTTCTTTTTAGGACACCATTGGCAAACAGGTGAGCTAAAGGAATTATCTATCAGTCCAACCTAAGAACCCCCATCAGTTATACCTTACTTAAAATTTGGGTCTCCCTGGCACTAGATTCATGGGTGACAGGTAGCTTGTGTCTTGATGTGTTATCACTATTATGCTCCGGGCTCTCTGTGCAAGCTTAGTCTCGAATAGGAGAGGCCTCTGTAAATCATTGTATTTATAATAGGTTTGCTGTCTTAATAAGTATTAACCATTATGTGCATTTCAGTGTGAATAGTTACCAATGCTTGCTAAATGTCTCTACATCTAAGAAAGCCCTTGGTTTATTGGTGACTTTTAGGCCTGAAGGGGCTGCTTTGGGCCTCAGGCAGTCGCCCATCATACTCCCCTGTACTGGAGATGTACTCTGTACCTCGACAGGCAGTGTGAAGAGTAATCCAAATGGTTTAGTGCATGGGTTCACACACGTTCTGCACCTAATTTTCACAACGACAATATGAAGTAGCTTCTCAAGATATTATGGTCAAGGTGGACAAGCGTATGCTCATTAGTGAGGTATATAATAAACCAACTGACAAAAACTCTTTATTGCACCTTACAAGTCAACGTCCCGAAGCTCTAAGGGAGAACTTTACATTTGGGCAGTAACTGAGTGTAAGGAAATGCCTCCTTGGCATGGTTACCCCCTGACTTTTTGCCTTTGCTGATGCTATGTTTTGAATTGAAAGTGTGCTAATGCCTGCTAACCAGGCCCCAGCACCAGTGTTCTTTCCCTAACCTGTACTTTTGTATCCACAATTGGCACACCCTGGCATCCAGATAAGTCCCTTGTAAATGGTACCCCTGGTACCATGGGCCCTGATGCCAAGGAAGGTCTCTAAGGGCTGTAGCATATCTTATGCCACCCTGGAGACCCCTCACTCAGCACAGACACCCTGCTTGCCAGCTTGTGTGTGCTGGTGAGAACAAAACGAGTAAGTCGACATGGCACTCCCCTCAGGGTGCCATGCCAGCCTCTCACTGCCTATGCAGGTATAGATAAGTCACCCCTCTAGCAGGCCTTACAGCCCTAAGGCAGGGTGCACTATACCATAGGTGAGGGCACCAGTGCATGAGCACTGTGCCCCTACAGTGTCTAAGCAATACCTTAGACATTGTAAGTGCAGGGTAGCCATAAGAGTATATGGTCTGGGAGTCTGTTTTACACGAACTCCACAGCACCATAATGGCTACACTGAAAACTGGGAAGTTTGGTATCAAACTTCTCAGCACAATAAATGCACACTGATACCAGTGTACATTTTATTGTCAAATACACCCCAGAGGGCACCTTAGAGGTGCCCCCTGAAACCTTAACCAACTATCTGTGTAGGCTGACTGGTTCCAGCAGCCTGCCACACTAGAGACATGTTGCTGGCCCCATGGGGAGAGTGCCTTTGTCACTCTGAGGCCAGTAACAAAGCCTGCACTGGGTGGAGTTGCTAACACCTCCCCCAGGCAGGAGCTGTCACACCTGGCGGTGAGCCTCAAAGGCTCACCCCTTTGTGCCAGCACCGCAGGACACTCCAGCTAGTGGAGTTGCCCGCCCCCTCCGGCTCCGGCCCCCACTTTTGGCGGCAAGGCCAACTGCTTTGGCCCCAGTCCTACCGGCCTGTCTCCTGCCTTCTAAAGAACCCTGCTCCAGCGACGCTTTCTCCAGGACCAGCGACCTCTGAATCCTCAGAGGACTGCCCTGCTTCCAAGAGACCAAGAAACTCCCGAGGACAGCGGCACTGCTCCAAAAGAACTGCAACTTTGTTTCAAGGAGCAGCTTTAAAGACCCCTGCAACTCCCCGCAAGAAGCGTGAGACTTGCACCACTGCACCCGGCGACCCCGACTCGACTTGTGGAGAACCAACACCTCAGGGAGGACCCTCCGGCGACTCCGAGACCGTGAGTAACCAAAGTTGTCCCCCCTGAGCCCCCACAGCGACGCCTGCAGAGGGAATCCCAAGGCTCTCCCTGACCGCGACTGCCTGAACTCCATTTCCCGACGGCTGGAAAAGACCCTGCACCCGCAGCCCCCAGCACCTAAAGGAACGGAACTCCTGTGCAGGAGTGACCCCCAGGAGGCCCTCTCCCTTGCCCAGGTGGTGGCTACCCCGAGGAGCCCCCCCCTTGCCTGCCTGCAACGCTGAAGAGATCCCTTGGTCTCTTATTGATTTACATTGAAAACCCGACGCTTGTTTCTACACTGCACCCGGCCGCCCCAGTGCCGCTGAGGGTGTACTTTTTGTGTGAACTTGTGTCCCCCCCGGTGCCCTACAAAACCCCCCTGGTCTGCCCTCCGAAGATGCGGGTACTTACCTGCTGGCAGACTGGAACCGGGGCACCCCCTTCTCTCCATTGAAGCCTATGTGGTTTGGGCACCTCTTTGACCTTTGCACCTGACCGGCCCTGAGCTGCTGGTGTGATAACTTTGGGGTTACTCTGAACCCCCAACGGTGGGCTACCTTGGACCCAAACCTGAGACTTGTAAGTGATTTACTTACCTGAAAAAAACTAACAAAAACTTACCTCCCCAGGAACTGTGAAAATTGCAGTGTCCACTTTTAAAACAGCTTATTGTGTTGTATGTAAAAAGTATACATGCTAATGTAATGATTCAAAGTTCCTAAAGTACTTACCTGCAATACCTTTCAAATGAGATATTACATGTAGAAATTGAACCTGTGGTTCTTAAAATAAACTAAGAAAATATATTTTTCTATAACAAAACCTATTGGCTGGATTTGTCTCTGAGTGTGTTCCTCATTTATTGCCTGTGTGTATGTACAACAAATGCTTAACACTACTCCTTTGATAAGCCTACTGCTCGACCACACTACCACAAAATAGAGCATTAGTATTCTCTCTTTTTGCCACTATCTTACCTCTAAGGGGAACCCTTGGACTCTGTGCATGCTATTCCTTACTTTGAAATAGCACATACAGAGCCAACTTCCTACACTGAGATTAGAGGGAAATGTACTAATGTAGGTAGATACTAAGAACAAGCTGAGGCATTGAAAGCATGTTTACTGCTAGACATCAACACAGCATCCTTCCTCGGACAGCCACCAAAACAACTGGACTAACAGAATCTCTTATGTGACTGATTACTTAGGTATTTTTTAAAAAGTTGAAGAAAAAGCTTAAATAAACACTTAGCCGTCATGAATGTGAGGTGTTCTAATTATCCAAAATGTCTAATAGCCTTTAAAACTGGCAAAAGCATCAAGGATCGACTAGTCTATATCAGACTACAATAAAAGAAGGGCTAATAACAATATATGTTTGGGTCATTTGAAGGCCACTAGCTATTGCCCTGTGTGATAGCTGTGATGTCGGTCATTTGACCAGCAGCATAACAAATCCAACATTGGATAGACAACCCCCTAGCAACATTGTTGATTATCTACTAGAGTGCCCATGCCATCCGACGTATATGGGAATGACTACCTGGAAAATAAAAACAAAGATTAGACACAAAAGCAACCTCAGGGATGGAAAACTGACAAAATTGAGTGAAAACGATTTGTCTTGGACAGTAATAAAAGTTTGTTTGGGCTAACTTTGGACAAGACAAACGTGTACTCCATCAAAAAGAATAGAAATATGTATTCAAACGTGCCAGACATGTGAAGATGCTGGATGGTGATACAAAAAAGGGTGAATGTAATGGTTCCTGTTATGTATAACTTCCAGCATACTCCTACTAAAAAAAAATATTTTCTTGAGTGGGAGATCCCTCTTCAAGAGACTTTGCCCTTTTCCCCCTGAACAGAACTGTACTGGGTCATTTCATCTAATTTTAATAAAACTTGTCCTGGTGAACATATATATTAATCAGACGTTGCATTCCTTCATTCTGATTTGGGTTCTCACATGGGTAAACTGTGGCTAGATGGTGAACAACATACTCTGAAAGGATCAGAAATAACACTAAATGCATCTTCATATTATATCAGTCATGCACACATGGGCGCTTGCAAAATTGTTAGACATGATAAATAGCACATTGGAAAGTGGTTTAAGTGTCTTAATTACGACACAAAACCCTGAGGCCAGTCTGAGCATGTTTTAGATTGTCAGCATACATCATACTGTGTTTATATGTGGCAGACGTAATAGCTGGTTTCTGTGCAAATACACCTACTAAAGCGACTTATGTACTTGGAAGGCACACTTTCACCTATGTCTTAGTCACTTGGTGCTGGAATAACATGTTTATTGATGCCCACCTTCGTCGTACATGTTTTATCGACTTGGAATGATGAAAGTTGAGTGGACCTGCCAGAATTGGAACTTCAGATCATGAGATCAAACACAGATCTCTGGAATGGAGGCATTAATCCACTAAGCCACCAATCCAGCAACCATGTCCAAGTCAGTTCTCTTCAAGGTGCATCTTGGGCTGATTCTGGACCCAGACCACTCCATAAATGGACACCTGTAGAATTGTCCTGTGCATTTCTAGCCTGCCTAGAGCAGGAAGATTGAGGCCAGGACTAAAGGTGGGGTATTATCTTGGTACACCTTGAGCCTTTCAGCTTTGGCCAGGATGTGTGACCTCTACTTTAATAGATTTTGAAGGTGTATCATGTGGCTTTACTACCAGCTTATTGGCTGTTTCAAAAATGGCTACAGAATCTGACAAAGGCAAAGCATAGGTTAAAGACTACAAGAAGGATGGCAGTCTTTTGCTGCAGGATTTGAAGTGGCACAGTTCTGGGGAGTGTGTGGAGAATTGTTTTTTAAGCATTGGGAGCAATATGTACAGTTTTAGAGAGCTGTACTTTACAAGTAGTCAAATATGAATGACTGTGGACGAAGTAAACAATATGTTTTTTCCAATGTGAGCAGTGACTGTTTATGCTGAATGTGTCTCTCCTTTCTCATACATAGGTTACTTGAACAAGAGCAAGGAAACTTATCCACCTCTAGGTACACCTTACAGAATGTTCATGAGTTTGAACCTCTTTTTCTGTGTTCTTTCCACAGCTCTTATCAGGGGAGTAAATTAGTTAAGAAAAGGGACTAGATCCATAAAGGCCCACCCTAAGGAATTTCCATAACCCACGATAGCCAGGTTGGGGGCCAGACATATGTAGATGACATTGAGACTTTAAGGGCACATAACTTTTCGTCATAAGCCAACTAATATTTAACCATGAGTAGAAGAGTTAGTATAAGATTTGAACATTAGCAGCTACTCTGAACATATTTTTAACTAGGTCCTTAGGATTTGACCTCAAACAATAGAGAAGGCATTGACATGCTTAAAAACTAATTAAAATATTTGCTGGACTATGAATTTCATAACTGACCAGTATTGACACACCATCCCTGCTCTAAGAGCTCTTTGTGAGCCATCTGTCGACTGATGCGCACCAGGTCAAGAAGAGGAGCTACTCAATGATGAAGCATGCCACATGTTGTGGGTGAGCATCCCTGGGCTTTCCATATAAATCTTCTTGGGAACAATACCATGAGCATGGACTACATGCACAGCATTGGAAATCTTGTCTTGTTCCCTTTGTCTGTATAATTCTAGATGCACATCAATTAGGCTCATATGGATTCTCATTGAAGTTGTGAGATACCTGTGTCAATACCAAAGCTGCTTCAAGTACATGAAAATGTGCACAGGAGTAGGAGACTTCTTCCCATGATGGAAGTCATAGTGCCATGGTCCTTAAACTAGATGAAGACTTGCAGCACAGAACTGCATACTGTCCTCTGCTTGATATTGACTAGGTTACAAAATTCTCTGGAAACTATTGATCTCTTTCTTAGTGACTGTTGTACTGCAGTGGACCCAGTATGTACTGAATTGTTAGATTCTGCTCCATGACATTTTCTTAATCCTTATGGCTCTATTATATGTATGTTTTAGCTGCTTGAAGAAATGCCATCTGATATCTCCCTAGACACGTACGCTGCCATTAGCATACTGACTTCAGCAACCAATACAAATTTTACTTGAGATGACATTTGGCCCGCAGCTGAAGGGCCAGACATGCCTTTTGTAATGGATGAGAGCCCGTATGGGGAAACTGATTTCAGAACTGGGAAAGGTAGTGGTAGGGGCACCAGTATTGTATGCCTGTTATTGCTCTTGGGTTTTGCTTTGACAATGGTACTGCTCTTGGGAGGTGGAGAGGAAGTATCTGGGTTGTATATTAAGATCTTCCATGGGCTATATCAGGCCCTTTATGCTGGATCTGAATGTACTATTTGGCTGTTGGTTTACCAAATTACGGTAAAAATATTTCATTTAAAAATTGGTACTGCTCTTCTACTATGTTTGTAAAGTATTTGTAAAGTACTGTTTGATAGGGCCCTACATTTGTCCATGAATAACATCTTATATCCTTACATGTGGATACCTTGGGGTTGTACAGTATATGTCCAATATCTTGCCCATTATGGATTCCACTGAGGGCATTAGATTGATCTCTGGCTTTCGATTGAACGGAGACAAATTGGGCTTGTTCCCGCTATGTATCCTTATGAGGAGAAATTGGTGTTTGTGAACAATGCATTGCTGCAGCCTAAACCTACCCTTGTTTAGGCCCCTATTGGATCTTCTGAGTGTCTCTGTTGATCCTCATTTGATAGTGCTATATGCGCCTTGTTTATATTTAGTGCCACTAATTGCTACCACCTTCTGTTTTGTGCCACTGGCTCGCACTTCCCGAAGAACGCAAAAGTTGGAGGGGACTCTGTAACCCTCACTGCTGCCATACTTCTGTACACCCACCGCTCCTTGTGCATACCCTGTAACATCCGTGGCCTTGACTAATTAAATACTCCAGCCTACTGATTTCCACTTCGCGGGCTGGCTTTTACCCCTGTCACTCATTGTGGGGTGCTGAAATTACTGGACATGGACACTGGTGAGAGAACAATTACACTTTTGTACTGAAAAAACGCCCATTATGTTATGAACCTTGTGCTTTGCCACTGGGGGGAAGATGCTGGGTATAGAGTTCACAGATCTGAAAAAACAAATGGTGGTTCACCCTGCAAAGATACTTTGCACTATACTCATACAAGCCAACCACCATACCTTCCTTCCTAACTGCACAAGGTGTTTATAATGATTTCAGGATTGGGGCCGAAATGAGGAACTGAATTTCTGCCCTAATAAATGCAACAGACTTGTTGTGACCTAATATGTGTTTCATAGGACTACGTGTGTGCTCAGCAAGTGTGCAACAGCAGTGCACTTTCACTTGCCTAGTATTACTTCTTGTAAAATAGTCCCTGGAGTCACTGATTGGTTTAGACACTTTTTTTTTCTTCTGGGTAGTGCATAGCCCCGAAGATGCTAGGACTATAGAAAAGCAATCTCTGAATATGCTTCTGATAGATATTTATAACCACAGAGTACTTATCTTTAGAATATACCCTGATGCCAGACTGTATCTGGAAGAGTTTTTCAGCCTACGTGCAGGTAGGTGGGGTTGTGTGACACTGCCTCGTCCCGACTCTACCATTTAAGTGACAGCTGGAGCAGCCGATAAGCATGCTGAAATCAGTTCCTTTCCACACCTTCATTTATCGATCCCGAGCTAGCTTGTAACTTTTTATCGTCAGTCGATGTTATTTTTTTCTGTCAAAATTATTTTCCAGTGTGCAAGGGAACATGTCCCCTCCTGAAGCTGTAGGGTATACCTCGTAGTGTCTTTCGCAAGCAGATGTCTTTGACAGACCCACAGGAGGTATGTCTCTGGTGATGGGTTCCAACCACTACTCCAAGTCATGCGAACGGTGTGCCCTTCCGTACCCGAAGGTCACGTGGGAACACAAAGCCACGCTATACATTGCCAAACACTGTAGGTGTCCAGTTCTGATGCAACCTACCCCTGTTGTTTCTGGCTCTGAGAAAACACCTGTGTGTCGGAGTCACTCTGCAGAGCTCTGCTATTGTTTTGGATTGGATTCTGACAGAAGCCACCCAGCCTTTTGTAATGAGGAAGATGGGAATTAATTTCCCCCACAATGAAAATTTAAATTTCTATGTGGTCATACAAGAGCCTAGTGGATTAGATGATCCCCCCCTAAAAGTGGGATGGGTTCTACCCCGGGTCTGTCAGAAGCTGCCCATTTAATGATCATTAGATATGGAGCATGGCCTAGGAGGGTAACATGGCAGACACGAGATGAGAGAGCTCCCTGACGGTTCTCCCACTATCATAACCATACTGCCATGGAGGGAGACCATCAGGCACCCAGACTCATGGCCTGAACTGGGGGGACTAGGGGACAGTGACAGGTCTGTATGAGACCCTGTAGTGGCCGTGGCGGATAAGAAGAGGCCTCTGGGCCAAGCCTGCGACTGCAACCCTACCTCAAGGGACTTCGATCCTGACGGCAATGGTCCAACAGCAGTGGGTGTAAGTCGCACAGCCCCTACCACTCAGTACCTGGGATAAATTGGGCTTCCCAGCTACCTGCACCAGCCCCTGCACACTACTTTTTCCTTCTGGTGCTCAACTTGTCCAAACCTGTTCACTGGGCCAGCGCTGATATTGCCTGGTGCTTGCAGGCCCCTTGTGACTTCAGGGTTATCTCGGAGCTACTTGAGTCTCCTGGCACCACCTCCTCCCTCTGACCCATATTCAAGTGTCAGACCCATTGTAATCCAACTACTGGACCCTCCGCTCCTTTTCCACTACTGGAGAGGCTGCATGCGTCCTTGGTGGGCAGCAGAAACGGAGAAGCTTTCTGCCCGCGTACTGTTGTTGCTCAGCCCTGGGACATTGCCTGCTAGTGCGCCCATTAAGGCGCACTCCCGTCCTACTCAAGCATTAAGGACATGCACTGGGTGTGTCCTTCCACTTCCTGAATGATAAGGGATATGGCCTGACCTGCTTCTGGCTTGCAAGGCAGGGCCTGGGGCAGCCACAATGTTTAATGCCCTCTTTGTCTCATTCATTGGGCCCTCAGTGGAGAGACATTAATGGCAGCCTGAAACATCTCAGTTCTCTCCACCTGCCCCTCCTGAGGCCTTAATGACTTCCAACAGAGCTCCTACTTCCATCACTTTCCTCATCTATCCCCTTTGAGGTGTGTGGAGGCCCCCCTCCTGGTTCTCACTCATTACTGCCATTACGGCTCCTGTGGTCTAAAGTTACACAGCCTGTAGCCCAACACGCCTCAAGACTCGAACACCTGATTAAAGCCATTGGGAGAATGAGGCTGCACACCGGACACCTCCAGATCATCCACTGACTGCCAGGGCCCATCAGATGTTCCTAGGTCATCCACTGGCACATTTCCTCTGCAACTTTGAGGTCATCGCCTCATCCTTCTGGGGACCTGAAACCTTCACTACTCGTTGTTCCCATCAACCGTGAGTCCAGCTGCCTAATGCCTCGCACTGCGGGACTTCATGTCAGCACTGCCCCTGCCTCTTCGCGGCCTCCCCACATCACCTTGCTCCACTGCAGAGGCACATCGACCTGAGACCTATCAGATTCCGACCTTTCTGGAACATACGTTGCCATGCCCCTGGCCGACTCCTTGCCAAATACATCACTGTCTAAGGCTCCTTCCTATGCCTTCGCTGGACTCCTGCACCAGGCTGCTCGTGCTGTGAGTGGTAGAGATCCACCCTGACCCTCGCAAACAGGCCCAGGTATGGCTGGCCCCGGACTCTGTCAGAACTAGTATTGCGGCTGCACGTTCCAGACTCTTACACCCCGTCCAAACTCACAGCATTCTGCTGACTCCCCTGGCCGACTAGTCTTTTACTAACAAAGTTGATGTGGTCCTAGCAGCAATCGAGCGCACATATACCACTATGGAGTTGAAAATAGACACTGTTGCCATGGACCTCACTCTCCTCATTCTCCTTACGGACGATCATAGTGAACGATCTGACAAGTTACGCTCGATGGAACAATCAGTAACAATCCTCCAGCCGCAAAAATCACACCCTCAGACTTGCCCCACTTCCCTAAAAGAAAGAATCTGCCTTTTGCAGGAGCTATCAGAAGATGCTAAAGGGAGAAGTCCAGACAGAAAAACATCTGAGTGGTGGGCGACCCTGAAAACAGAGGGAACTGATGCGGAGTCTTACATAGACACATTGATTTGCAGCTTTGTCCCGGCAGATCTTCTATCTCCTTTCTTCTTAGTAGAACGTACCCATAGGGTCCCTACACGGCAGCCCCCCTCGCCACTGGTTGCACGTTAATGAACTACTGAGACAGACACCATCCTTAAAGAAGCACGCAGACATGACAACCTGAGAATCAACAGTGCTTGGATAATGGTGTTCCCAGACTTTATTCTGGTTGTCCAGCGTCAATGACACACATTTCTAGAGGTTACAGTGCAGACTGTAGAGGCACAATGTCCAGTACGCATAACACTTCCTAGCGTGCCTGCATGTTCAGTTTGATTTGATGACAAGGCCCATTTCTTCACCGACCCTGCCGATGTCTGGTCATGGATGGAACAACATGGATTGGTGGGTGCAGGTTCCTCCTCAGATACACACAAGTGGCCACCCTTGAAGAAAACAAAGTGGAAGAAACGCACCGACATTCTGGCATAGCAGCCTCCCAACCGCATCGATACCCCGACTTGGAAGAACTCAATTCAGGAATGTCGCAGGGCAGTGGCGGTGGCTGCAGACTTCAGAGAACCCTGTACCATGCTACGGCATAGATAAGGATTCTGGATCTTCAGGGCACAGTGACTCCTACATCAGGCATCATCCCCCACGCATTGATGACCTCAAGCAGTATCCTTTGAACAGTTCTGTCTGTGCTTTGTCCTCATCCGCCACACTGCTCCCTAAACTGATGTACACTGCCCCTTGATTTTGGGTGGGGAGAAGTGCTAACTCACCTGTTTTTATTCCTTTCTCTTTGAATCACCTGTGCAGACCCGGAGAGCTGCATTGTATGATCCCCAGGCTCGTTTTCTACACCATCAAGGGGGCCTTGGTAGCGATCCACACCGACGTCCCATATACTGCTTACCATGGAAGGCGGCCTCTCTTGCCCAACTCCTAAACTGGCTCCTCCATACTGATGTTTCCTTCACTTAGTCAGTTTTGGCAAGTACCTGTTGCACTCGTGATCTCATTGGTATTGATTGTTTGATGCTGCGTTGCACTGTTTTTGTATTTTTGTTATGTTGCCATGCACTCATTCTTTCTGCTTACATCCTACACAACACGAGGTCCACAGTGAGAGAAGTTAGACCTCCCCCACTGTCACCCACTTTCTCATGGATGCCACTAACTTTGTCACCTGGAATGTGAGAAGAATCCATAGTCCCTCTCAACGGTATGCAGTATATTCCTGACTCCACCATTGACAGACACATAGCTCACATCCAAGAATCTCATATCATATCTTTACATGCCTGAAAACTACAGAAGAGATTGTGGGTCAGGTGTTCTCCAACAGTTACTCCACATGTGCTCGGAGAGTACTGATTTGGGTCTGGGCGGGAGTCCCCTTCAATGCTGCACAGACCATTATCGACCCAGAGGAACAATATGTATTTGTAGAAGGACACTTGGACAGTAAGCGACTACCCCTGGTGTCAGTGTATACACCGCATGTAGACCAAACCTCCTTTCTCCCCTCCCTCACCATGCTTCTGGCCCAGTGGAGCGTTATTCCCTGGGTGATAGGTGGGGATTTTAACATATTGGATGTTGGAGTTGACTGCTCATCTCACCACTACCTCTGACAGTAGCTATGTCTAAAGCACTCACTCTTGCTACTTGGTTACTTCATTGAGAGCTCCTTGATGTTTGGTGTCACCACAACCCCCACAATAAAGTATACTCTCACTAATTCTGTGTGTAAAACCTCCACGTCTGGATGGTCTTGTTTGTTTGCACCCGAGATGATATCCCATATGTCGCAGACACAGGCTCTCTTGGCCGCCCACCCTCGGATCACACCTACTCTAATTAAAACTTCACTGGAACACCTCCCACCGCCCATCTCCACCTGGCGGTCACAGGCCTCATTGCTAGAGGACCCTCCATTTCGCACTTCCAACGACATAGCAGAATGTTTTATACCGACGCTAGTTCAGCTTCATCTCTCCTGGTAGAGTGGGGCGCCTTTGAAGTAACCATATGTGGGAAACTGCATGGTCAGTACACTCAGTGTGCGTCACCACCTCACCACTGACATCACTCGCAAGGAGAGTAAACTGTTGAGCCTAGAGGAATTAGCCCGCTCTTTTGCCCCTGCCTGTGTATGGTTGCTTCAATCTCAGCGTGAAAACCTCACACTCTTAGAGCAACTCCGCTGCATTAATTATGCAGAGCACACCAAGTGCACACACGGCCGGGCACCCTTCTGGCCTGATATGGCACGAAACGGATAGCTTTCCCCATCCTTGCTCTTCGCTCTAACTCAAGCCAGCTGCTCCACACTCAGAGAGACATACACTCCCCTTTTCACTCGCCAATACATGCAGTTAAACATGTCTGCGGCACTTCCTGGGGTCATTGGCTTCTTATTCGATATCATGCTTCCACAGATCTAATTGAACTCCCGGGTGGAATGTAATGGGGAAATTACTCTTTTTGAGGTGCAGAAAGCAACACGTGCACTGGCCTCTAGCAAAAACCTTGGGACTGGATGATTTGCTGGCTGAGCTCTGTAGAGCACATGCCCCACTGTTGGCACCCCATCTTAAGACGCTATGCAATGCCACCCATCTCAGCAGCCCTGCCGCCCACGATGAGCGATGTCCTACTTGTATCATTGCTCAAGCCAAGCAGAGACAGGTCTTACAGACCACTTGCGCTGTTGAATGCGGACTACAAGATCATTGCTAAAATATTAGCGGACCACCTGGCCCCTTTGGTGCTACAGTTAATCCGTCCTGATAAGAATGACTTTGTACTAGCTAGAAACACCTAAGTTCACCTTTGTCACCTTTTCTGGGAATTCACCTACCCCACACAACAATCTCCCTACCAGGGGTGCCTTGTCTTGAGCCTACACAAGGCATTTGACTCCCTTGAGTGGCCCTTTTTGTTTGAGGTATTATGTAGATACGGCCTTGGCACTCTTTTCTTCCGACTGGTCAAATTTTTATTCAACAACCCCATAGCTAGGGTACGAATTGGTTGTCACATATCAGGCGGTCTTGCTATGCAAGAGGGACTCACCAGGGTTGCCCATTAACCCCTCTTTTATTCTCTCTGACACTTGAACCACCGGAGATTCCACCAATGCTGCCAAGGCCAACACTGGAGGATTCTGTTGGGTGATGATACACATTCGGTCTTGCTTTAGGCAGACAACATGCCCCTCTACCTTAGAGATGTTAGATCTATTCTCCCTAGTATCATGAATCTGCTCGCTGACTTTGCTGTCATCTCTGGACTTGGGGTTAGTTAGCCCAAGTCGTGCCTCTTTCCCCTTAATACACATAGTCCGAACACCATGTATAAAGGGAACGGCACTGAACTTGAATGGCAGTCTGTGGCATTTGACAATACAGGGAGCCGTATCTATATCATAAACTGGAAGACCTCACATGGGGCAATCTACACGCACACATGTCCTTCTGGCAGTCCCTACTGTTATCAGTGGCAGGGCATGTAGCCTTGACTGAAATGGTTGTTCTGCCGTGGCTCCTTTACCGTTTCACCAATCTCCCCCTTTTCATACACTAGCCTTTTTTTTGCTCCCTGGAACCCATGATATGCGACCTCATTTGGCATAATGCTTGTTGCAGGATAGTGCTGCATAAACTCTGCCTTCCGAAAGACAGTGGTGGTCTAAATGTCCCCTATTTTGAACATTGTTACCTGACTTCACAGCTTCAGTGGGTAGCATGCGGGTTTGCAGGAATGAACCTTGCCACACTGGACACTGCCACATTACTCCCCTCATGGGACCTAGAACATGTATTGCACTTACTTCACCCACTCACTAAGGCTCCTTCACCGCTCATTCCTCTTCTTAATGTTGCACACAGATGTTATCTCTTACTCAGTCAATCATGCCGTGTGCCCTTGCACTGCTGCTGCCTTGGCATGCTGCGTAGCCAAGTATATACTACCCTCAGAACTTAACCATGGCACGAGCCGGGCTTGCACAGCGTAGGTGACCTGTACAGCCACTACCCTCTCCTGCCTATAGACAAGTTGACAGCTACCACTGAACTCCCCTTAGGCTTTTTTTTCTTGTTGCATGTCTCCATTATAGACGTTTTGACTCAGTCAAGAGATGAAATACAGCAGGACTTCTGTAACACTTACTCATGCAATATTTGCACATATTGGCCATGAGCAGACATCAGACCCGGTGGCTCACTGGCGCTTAGCACTCACACACGGCCTCACCTCTAACTGCACTGTGCGGTCACTGGGATACAGACCTCGGATGCATCTGTAAACATGGCGACTGGCAGGTCATGCTGTCATATCGCTCCTTGGTTTCTTGCAACACATGCTTCAAATTGATCCAACTTCACATTCTGAATTGTGCTTACTTGAACCCTAGTAAGATTAAGCACAATTTTCATGGAGCTGATGCAGCCTGCCACTACTGTGTGACACTAGGTGCAGGTATAGTTTCCATACTCTAGTCATGTTCCTCCCTGGCCGAATATTGGCATGCTGTCACGACACAGTGAACCCACTGCACTACACCTGTACTCAACTACACCTGGGAAGTTTGTGACCTAGGACTTTACCAATATACCAAAAACCGCAGGGTGGGAATGTGATTTTAAGACCTGGTCCTCCAGTCAAAACAATTGACCACACAGAAATGGAAAGTGGCGAATACCCTGTGGCTTCCCCATGGGTACTTTCTTTGCAGGCTAAGGGCACATTACGTAGGAAGTAAAGGGACTCTGCACATATCCCATCTCAGTCATGGGACAACCTCCTGGCGAAATTCCGTGGGATAATTCCGACTACAATACTCAACCGTTAACCATATATGCAGGCTGTGCTCCTCCCGCCCCTCCTTCTTTCAACCCCCCCAACCCGCCCCCCCCCGGAAAGAAAAAAAACAAACACCGCTTTTTAATTTCCTCTGGCATAGCTACACTTGTGTTGTACTATCCTAAACGACTTGAATGAGTGCACTGATTGTACCAGGATCTTTTGTCCCTTTTTATTTTTCTTATGTTTTTGTTTCTCACGCAATTCAGTTATTGTTCAAACTGCTCCTCCTATTTACACGCTTTAATATTATATTGGTTCATCTGTTTTCAATGAACAACCGCAAGAGTGAAATGATCCTTGCTGTCTCCATTGTTGAATCCGCTGCCTTTTCTTTCTTTACCCGTGCACAGGTAGGCAGCATGCTTGGACTACAGTATTAGATGTTGTATTGCAGGCTTTCAGTTAAACCCTCATGGACTGTACACACACTGTGTCACATTGTACTTATCATAGTGTACCAATTGTATTTTTTTTTTTTAAGAAAATGTCAAAAAATAATACAGAAAGCTAAAATTCTACACTCAGTTGCTGACTGAGGTCAAAAGCAGTGTACACAATGAAGTTGTATAGCGTGGGCAAACCTCTTCTGAGCCCTTGCTGCTATTAAAAAGAAAAAAAGTCCTGACTGGCATGCTCTAGGCACCTTGGCTCAATCATGTTAATTCCCTTCTATAAATAGACAGGTAACACAATGCCACAGATCTGTACCAGGAGACGCCGCTTTTTTTGATGCGCCACCCTAATCCGGAGAGCCTGGTGGTTTAGACTTTAACAAGATCATTCCTACGACCGCTCCAGACGGGGAGCCCAAGAGACTTTCAAGGCATTGGGGAACCTAGTGTTCTCTTTTGATAGTTCACCCCAGCTTTTGTTGTGTAGATACTCCCAAACATTATGGGACTCGATTGTAGAGATCTTACCAGCAGTCCCGGTGGAATTCTGTGCCTGCTTGGTGCAGACCATGCAGAATGGCCAAGATGTGGGCAATTAATTCATAGGGTCAGACCTGATCACGACCAAACCACAGTGACAGTAAACATGCCGGTCCTGTGGAGCTCTGCCAGCAGCTTCCAAGCTGCTTTAGTTTGCACTTAGTGGCACTTAACCACCCTCTGAGGAGGCAGAATCAGTTATTTTCTCCATGAATGCCTGGCCCAGCACCGCACCTGCCTGATCTTAAAAGGAAAGCAGTGGTGGTAAACACGTTCAGTCCAGTTACTGTGAATGTACAGTGAGACAGTCAAGTAGTGAGACTCGCCAACAATAAAAATAATTGAAAAAGCGATTAGTCATTTGCAAAGAAATAAATATCTTGGTGGACTAAATGGATTGAGCCCATTTCCTACGTTAAGGAAATAAGTTTCAGTAAAACCAGCGCTCCTCAAATTTCAGTGGCTCCCAGTGGCACAAAAAAATATTCATCATTATGCCTTATGCATAAATCTGTCGGACACATATCCCAGCAAAATGTTTCTCAAATTTTCTTTTTTATAGCAAAGACATTAAGATCAGGAAAATAATCTCTACTAAATATCTCAAAGTTAACCAAGTCACTATGGGAAGCGGAGCTCTCCCAACCTCAGCAGCAGAACTTTGGAATAAGATGCCCTTGGAACTACAGAAAGAGTTACAATGTATCAGTTAAAAAAATGATTGAAAACCGGTCTTTTTCATGTTTCTTAGTCTGCTAATACATATCTTCTGTATGTTACGAGCGGTTCTCCATTCTTGGAACCTCAAGTAGAAGTTGTGCTTTATAAATTCTAAAATAGATAAATAACACCAAAGCTTTTAGCTTTTTTTTTTTTTTTTTTTTTTTTTTTATTGGCGAGGGCACGGTAGCTCCCACAACAAAAAAGGTTTAAAAAGACCATGACAAAATAATCATTGGCACATATAAAAAGGCAGATAGCCCAAACTATGCTTTCTGGCTTTGCCAGTGTGTGTGTTTAAATATATTTCTCCAGTTTGTTGCTCCCAGAAATTATCGTTTTTCAATTAAAATGAGCTTGTTTTTCATTCAGAATACTGTGTTTGGTGACTTCTTCACATAATTTTTGTTGCTTCTTTTACATTTCTTTACTTAGATTTTTAATTTGTTGTAGATTTTTAAAGGCTGATCTATTTTGTATTTGTGTTCCTTTCGTTTATTTTCAATAAAACATATCGACAAATCATTTACAATGAATATGAATTTATATTGAAATCCCTCCCTTAACTGTAAAGTGTCAAGCTTAGTTCTTCCACAAACAGCAGCTGGCAGATTCTTTGTAGAATGTTTCGTGCGAACAAAGATTTGGCCTTCCATGTGTCTTGTTTAGCAGGTGCCTCTTATACAGGTAAAAAGCATTAGAGAGTAATAGAGGTAGAACGATGGTGGCTACTAGTGTTAACCTTCAGTTCTTAAGTTGGAATAACGTGACAATAATTAAATTGGAAAAGGTTAAATAACTGGATGATTCTGGGGTTTTGTATTGCACACCATTAAATGCTCTGATTGCTTATCAAAGTCAGGTGCATTTTCGTGTCCATGTTTATTGCACCTGGAGTTGTAGAAGGTGCAACTCCTTGGCTTCCAAAAAACTGAATGAGGAGATAAGTGTCTGTGTTTGTTTGGCCTGAGCTGTTGCTTTTAGTCCTGCATTGTGGAGGTTTAGGAAGGGATGATATGATTTCTTGATCATCATTCCCAAGGTTCGGAATGCTCTACACCTGAGCCTGTGAGCTGTGCTAAGCCTGCTGTAATTTTCCAGCAACTGTCAGCCTGGCCTTTTCATCATCTGTCATTTTGTTATCCTCTGCTTAAATGCTAAATCTCAGCACCGGGAACCGTTGGCTGTATGTTGTGTTCAGCCCTGGTGCAAAAATAAAAAATATATATATTGTTCAGTAAAATAAGTTTAGCTGAAACGTGTTAGAATTGATATCTAAATCAAATGTGACAAGTATATTGAGAATTTATATAGCGGTTTAAAATAAGTTCAGGCAAAGATTACCCCCCATCCCCAACCCCCAAATCTAGTTTTGTTGTAGAATGTGTCTACCAAGTTATAAAGCAGTCTTTGATTACAGTTAAAACAAGAAGATAAAGTTCATTTATAATTGCATATGTATTTAGTAGACAGCTTATTAATTGTGTAACTAATCTTTATTTCATAACTGTTTGGCATTTGGACAAATGGCTTTTTTTTGCTGCATATGGTGAATGCTTTTTTCAATGTGTGATTTTACTTAGGGATGATAGAAATGTGCAGTAGCCAAGAATCATAGCTTGCTGGAGACGTTGTGCAGATGATTTATTGTTTGTCCAGACTCAACAGCATCCTTCTTACTAAAACTGACTTATTCAGGAAGACACCAAGATGGCAAATGCTACTGCTGCAGACAACCCAAGTTTTGGAAGGTAAAAAAAAACATAGAAAGAAGGAATACCTGTTGAAAGAAGCTAGATTACAGGATTTATTTGTGCAACAAGTCTTGTAAATGTTGCAGTGAATGTCAAAGCGATTCAGACAGTCTTAAGAAAACACAAGTAGACCTAGGAACAAAGTGTAAGTCACCCAGAAGAAACCGAAGACCTGTGAAGCCAAGAACCATCTTGATGCTAAGAGAATCAGGAAACGCATGTGGAAAGACTTGAGACACAGCAGGAATAATACCTGAGTCGCACATTCAGGAAGTAGTAAGAGGAATGAAGAAAAGCCACCGAATATCATTCTAAGTGAGTTATTAAAAAAAAAAAAAAAATCCTTTTAAAAGGACAGAAGGTTGTGAAGTGGACTGAGCACACACAGAGATTGCCTTACATTTGTTAGGCACCAATTATACTCTAAAACCATTTGTGGTGTACCTTGTATGATGGTGAAAAAGGTCTATCATACTGGAGGAAGGGTGTAAAATTGAGAGGAATGGCTTCAAATTGCAGATTTGCCCTTAGTGAACAAAAAAAAATGCCAGAGGGGCAGGCTTTCCTTCCGTCAAGTGGAAGGGCTAGTCAGCTGGGCAGAAGATTTAGAATTCTTTCTCCTAACTGGAATGAAAAACGTCTTAAGAGATATAGCTGTGCTAGTTGCAAAATTCAAAATGAAGAGGAGTGGAAACGGAAAAACAGACTAAAAACCAAAATAAGTAAAATCCATGGAAAATCAAGTAGTGTGTCACAGTATAATAAATGATTGTCGTGTTTGCTGATTAAACTAAAGTGAGGGCTGTGCCCCTCCGTTTTCTCAGGTTGATGCGTGTGGGCCTTCGTGTTGGAAGCCGGTGAGCCGTGAGAATTTCCTCCCTACAGCAAAACAACATTGTGGTCAAAGTATTAGTTACAACCCTAAGTTGTTGAAGACCTGGTGCTGTTTCCATCAAGGGGGTCTGGTAGCAAGATGCGTCTCCATCACCCTTCACTTTCTATCATTTGCTTGGATGTCAGAGTATTTTTGGGGTGCAGAGATGTGGACTGTGTGAAGATATGATGCAAGATTGGAGCCTGCTTTCTGAGCATGTAGCGGAGGGTGGATGGCAGCAGAGCAATCCAGCCGAAGCATCTGCACACAAGGAAGGCTTCACAGTTATTGAGTTCATGGAAAGCATGTGGCGGGGGAAAGGTTGGACATAATGTGTTCTCGTTTTTTTATGTCATATTAATTATTCTGAAGCATGCGATCTCCCAGTTGTTCTCATGATGCAAATCCTCAGATTTCCAGGCTTTAAGAGAAGAGGGTTGTGTTTTTCTACAGTATGTAAGAGTTCTTGTTCAAAGATCATTTTCAAAAGAGGGTTTGCATCAAAAAGAGCCATTTTTAAGTCCTCAGATCTGTTACAGCATTTCCATCTACCATACTATGTCCTCCAGGTAAGAACTCCAGTAATGGGAGTCTTTGTCCAGGAGGGTATGCCTTATCATTCATGCTTGTTATACCGGAGGATAGATAAAGGGCTTTTGTGGGATTAAGTGACCAGACTGCTGAACTAGGCAGTAGATACTCCACTGGTACTGTCTCCCACGTTGACTCTATTGGGAATTTGGGGTGATGTGGAAATTTCAAGGTACGGCAAGTTGGACATAGAATTTGCAATGGTCCAATGAGACATAGCTCAGAAGGGCAGCGGTGGTTTGTCTCGTCATTACAGAGGTTGTGTAAGATCCTCCTGTCAAGTAAAGAAACGGGATGGTGTACAAGAGTCAGGTTGCCGTGATAAATTTAAGAAGGTGTCTGGTGCATAGTTCAGACATTCCAGCTAGGAATGTTATATATGTAGTGTGTAGTCATACTGTGGAGACATAAGGTGAACGATGTATGTACTTAGCTGATGTTAATGTGTTTGTATTTGTATGAGGATGAGAAACATGGTGCATCAGTCAATGTATCATGTAGTGAAAATGAAAGCCTAATATTTGTTTTTTTGAGTAAGAACGTTAATGTAAATTGCTATTCACATTAACCTGTGCATTACCCGTTTTGAATTTTGAACAAGGTATTATGTAATAAAAGGCTTTTAATACATAGATTACTGTGCTTTCCTATGAAATGTTTTTTTTTTTAAATACTGTATAATTAATTTAGGTTCTTTTATCCAAGATCTCCGGGGCGCAATGTTAGGAATCTACAACCCGTAAATGAACAAATACCAAATACCCTGGACCACAATCCTCTTAGCAATAGATTTCAACCTCTTACAACGCTAGAAGATTTGGATTGACTAAATAGGAACAGGATAGATTTTCCATATGATCCTGCCCTGGATGTAAATAAAGTAAGGCCTACCGAGAACAGGGGAGACGTATTCCGCGAGAAGGTACTTGATAGGAACATCATAGATATTCGTTTGAATCAGGGAAACCAACTCCCCACAATAATCTTTACTCAAGATGATGCACCCCCCTTACCATCTATAGAGGAGGCGCACCCCCAATCCTATCAATATATGGGAACAACTATACTTTACTGGAATGTGGCAGGCCTAACTAATAAGATCAATAACGATCTTTGGGTGAATTTCACTGGGGATTTTCCTTGTATCTGTCTTCAGGAGACTTGGATATTAAATCCAGTCCACATAAATGGGTACAAGACATTCCATACACCAGCTGTACAGGCCAATCACGGCAGGCCAAAGGGAGGCCTATGCACATATATCTCAAACAAGGCATGGCTACGTAACCCAAAAATGCTAATCACAAAAACCTATTATCAAATGATTGAATGTAATTTGGATCAGAACACGCACCTAGTACTCATCAACTTCTATAATAATGCAACGCATAGAGAAGTCCCCAAATTTTTTACAGAGATGGGTGAGGACCTGGAGGAAATATGTGCGAGTAACAGACGTGAGACTCTTATTATATGGGGGGGCGATTTTAATGTACATCTTTGCAAGGAACCCACAGGAAAGGTGTGTGGTTGGGATACTGAAGACATCGGCGTAGGACCGCACATTTCACATACCATTCAAGGAGAGGCAATGAATTCAGTGGCCCAAAAACATAATTTGTCTCTTGTAAATGAACTACTTCCCAAAGAACTAGAGCTTAAACCAACTTTTAATGGAAGGGGCGCAAATACAGTTATTGACTATATTTTAATGTCAACACATTTTGTTCACTATTTTACTAATTACATAATCCACGACATCGCAATAAGTGACCATTTCCCTCAAAGCCTGGAACTCTCATTAATTCCTGTCACACAGGCCAATGCCAGAGAGGCAACGATGGTAAATGATATTGCACTAGCCCCGTGTAATGGTTATATACTGAGATGGACTCAGACTGACCCTCAGGCTTTATTAAAAGATATATTACGTGAACATACCCAAGTGTTCCTTGATTGCCTTAGTGATGACACGGCCCCAGGACAATGTCTAAGTGCTTTCCAACAGATAACCTACGCCGTAAAAAAAGCCCTCACGTCTAGGACAGGAGGGGCAGGGGGCAAGAAAAGGGAAACCGGCTGGTTTGACCACGATTGTACGAAAGCGCACACAAGACTAAAAAAAAGCCCTAAGTGCCCCCATAAGATGTCAGACAGAAATACGCACCTGCAGACTGGCATACAAGACAGCCACAAAAAAGAGGAAACTCGCTTTGAGAGGGAAGCTATGGGACAATCTACACAGAGCTAGTCTGACGAAAGACAATGCCCTCTTCTGGAAAATAATAAATACTCCCGTTCTAGGGGACAATAATACCCCTAGAATGGAAATTGCAATCTCGGAAGAGGACTGGATCACGTACTTTTCCAAGATATACTGTCAACCCAATGACAGAGTTCCTCTGGACCTTCCAAAAGTCCCAGACTCCGAGGAAGATCGACACCTAGCAGTGTCACCTCAGTTTACCTTAGAGGAGGTAGTAGAAGCTATAAACACTAGCAAAGCCGGGAAAGCGCCAGGGCCCGATGGTGTTCCAATTGACCTATATAAAACCAACACCGACTTATGGGGCCCTCTATTGACGCAGGTACTGAGGGCCATTAGCACACAAGGCCCACCATCAACATGGCGCCACTCTATCATCATACCCATATACAAAAAGGGGGATCGCCTTAACCCAGCCTGTTATAGGCCAATTTCTCTCCTCAATACATCAGCCAAATTAGCGGGGAGAATAATCCTAAATAGACTCCAAATATGGTTGGAAGAAAATAACATTCTATCCCCAGTGCAGTATGGCTTCCGCCCAGGACTAGGTACAGTGGAACAGGCTCTGAACTTAACTATCCTAGTGGGGAAGTATACGAAGACCAGAGAGGGCAATTTGCACCTGGCCTTTATAGATTTGTCCTCCGCATTTGACTGTGTTTTGCATGAAAAGTTATGGGATATCCTAATAAGCATGGGGGTCGAACTAACGATAGTCCATTTCATAAGCGATCTGTATACTGGGTGCAGAGCAAGTGTAAGGTACGGGATGAGAGGGGAATGCACTAAGTCTTTTGGCATATACAGAGGGGTGCGCCAAGGCTGTGTTCTCGCACCACTTCTATTTTCACTATACATAAACAATCTAGAAAGTGAATTGATAAGCAATTGTAAAGACCTTCCACAAATAGGCAATCGCCCCGTCCCTGCACTCCTTTACTCAGATGATGCAGTACTCATGGCCAGGACACCGCTAGCCCTCCAGAAACTCCTAACCACTTGTATAAATTACATGACAGCCCTGGGCCTCACAGTCAACCGTTCGAAAACGTTCATAATGAACTGTGGCAGGAAACTGAGCAAACCCTATAAAATCACTATTCACGAGGACAAGGTGAAGATAGCTCCCACCTTCTCATATTTGGGCATAATGTTCGACAAACAGGCCACTTGGGCACACTGCGTGAAAACAAAAAAAGACCAGATTATTAAAACAACGGCGGCCTTGAAGATTTTTTCCCAAAAACTAGGGGGGATCTCCCCGTCAAATATGGTAAAAATCTACAAGGCCAAATGTATCCCGGCGGCTACTTATGGAGCATGTATCTGGGGGTATACGAACTGCCATGCGATTCAGTTGGTGGAAAATGACTTCCTGAGATACCTGCTAATGGCACCAAATAGCACGTCATCATATGTTAGCCATTCGGAACTAGGGGTCCACTTTGTAACTGATCTAATTAAGATACAGCCTCTATTATTATGGCATAAAGTGTGGACCTCTGAGCATACCGGATTAAACCAGGCCATACTATCCGACTGCATGAATCTAACACACTCGCTTAGAGTCCCCTGGCTAAGATATATTATGACCTTTTTTTAAAATATGGGCTGCGAAGCATATTACCAAAACCCACAATCACTGGAAAAAATAACCAGGAGAGATTTGAGGGCTCTGACTTTGAAGTACTTGGATGAACAGAGATGGGAAGTGGAATCAAAAAAATCTACTGTAATGTCTAACCAACTAATTCTGTCGACGGATGCAGTCCAGCCCTACTTAGTAAGCGTGGCAAATCCCCGACATCGATTTGTCCTTACAAGATTCCGCTTAAATATCTTCCATCGACTAGTAACCTTTCCGATTATGTGCGACTGGAGTACAGTCTTAAGAGTATGTCCATGTGATGCAAAAGCTCTACAATGCATGTGGTCCTCTTTTGTAAATTTTATGATATCCCAAGAAAACGTATTTTATTGCCTTTTTTAAGATCGACTAATTTGCGTCAGTGCCGCGACACGTATTTTAGCTTACAGATTTTATCCTCTATTGAAATTTGTGGAATTTTAGCAAACTTTTTATGTACAGTACTCTCTGTAAGGAAGTCTATGGGCGTACTGAACTAATTTTATTTGAAAAATTTGGAATTTCCGGTAAACTCCTCGCTTTCCAGAAAATACTGTAATTGATCTCGATTTTGCACTGATGTAAATTTATCAAGTTTTATATATCTGTCCTTGATGATTTAACGATGTGTTTTATTATCTTCCCTATTTATTTATAATACTTTCTATTTTTTACATATTTATCAATGTACCATTACTTGATACTTTTATGGCCTGCTGAAAGCCGAATAAAGTCTGTTTGATGATGATGATTTAGTTTTGGCTACTTGTGGAGTTAGTTATGGGCAGCCAATGTGCCGAAATATGTTATTGGAGAAAATATGGACAAGTTCAGTTGACTGAAAATGTCATGTTTTTTTTCCTCAACAGGGAGTCACGTTGACTGACATTCAGGAAGCTGAAAAGACTATAGGAAGGAGTCGACCTAGAACAAGAGAGCAAGAAAATGAAGAAAAAGAGAAGGAAGAAAAGCAAGATAAAGAAAAGCACGATGACAAAAAAGAATCTGAATCAAGAGAAGACGATTTTAGGCAGAGATATTCAAGAACAGAGGAGGTACTTATATGATGTGTTTTAATTCATTTTTGTTCTGTTGTGCGGTTTATAAAAAAAAAAAAAAAAAATTATTTCTAATCTCCCTTGTTCTCAACAATAAATCAAAGAAAGGGATACTCCAAAGTAATGTTAATGTTTGTAGCAAACCCCATTTGGCAGTGAATTTGTTTGTTCTACTTCTTAACACTCCTTTCTAGTGCAAATGTGGGGTCATTTTAACAGTGGTCTCTGGTCTTTTCTCATTTCTTGTTGACTTGGGGTATTTTCAGAAGTCAATTTTTCTAGTGAATACATCTTCTGCTTATTTCCCATTATGGAAGTTTCCAAAAGCAACAGGCTGTATTTCAAACTTTTTTAGGAATGTTGCTGGAAGGTATATGTTGGTACCCAAATTTTTTCAGCCATTGATGTCTTCGCCTTATGTGCTTTGGAAATCCATAAATGTGTTACGCACTATTATGTGTTTTTTCGACTGCCAACAGATTAAGAGGTGCAGAGTATTTTTGCTCTGTAGTTTTCTCAGTTTTTATTCAAGATTGAGACTGGATTTCAATGAAAAAATGCTGTTGCTTCCTAAACTTGGTTCTCACCTTTTAGCGACTGTTGAATTTTTCTGAGAGAGAACCTCATGCCAACAGCATTTTAAGACTTGGCCAAGAGCATTTCAATGAGTTGTGACCAGATCAAATGGAGCTGAACACACTTATGTTTCTTACTGGCATCTGATGCACCTCAACTCAGACTGCATTACAGCAGAGTTGCCAAGTCTGACAATAACGATTTTAAATTTGTTCTGCCTAAAATGAAACTGTTTTGAAGAAGTGATTGTGTACAGAATAGGGAGAAGTTGATTGAAAGCAGAAGATTGAGGAGTATAAGCTGGTAAATAAGTCACCTTTGTAGGCCAGGAACCTGCAGCAATGAGTAACATTGTAGAGTGGATTTAGGGCTTCTTTCGCAGGCAATGTGAGCATTTTTGGATAAAATACAAATAAAAATTGAAGGTTAAACATATATTCTGAATACCATGCAGCAGCATGAGGAATACATCAAACCGGCACTAAGAAGAGTATTGATGCTAAAGACATGACACATGTTAAGAAAGTAATAGTACAATGATTGCATTGGATTTCAACAGTACTTGACCGGAACTAAAACTACGAAGAGAAGGTCCAACTTTAATACATGCCTGCTGAGAGTTCAAAAGGGCACACATTGGGGAAAACTAAAAATGAAGAACCAGTCCATAGCTAATCTTGTGTCCTAGAATATTCCAGATCTTTAGTTTCAAAACATCCATGGAGAGGGGGAGTAGACAAATCATACCTGTGCGTTTCCCAAGCTATAGAGAACGGGGTGAGGTTTTGAAAGTAGCTACTGATATACACATGTCAGCAACCCATTTTTATGCTAATATTTCATAGAATAAGGAAAGAGCTCAATGTGGTTAAATTTGTTTTTTATCAAAGCACTTGAACTACCCAATGCCACCTCTAGCTAACTTCAATATTCTGATGGCTTACCATGCATGTACATGTGTGCCTTTGCAAAATATTGCAGGTACTTGAGTACAAACCTGAAAACCTCCTTCATATTTATGTAAATCATGATCAGTCTCTCTCCTCTTTGCGAACCTGTGACTATCAGATTGCACACTCATTCTGGCCTGCTGCACATAGGTTCACCCTGAAGGCTATCCTATGATGATTTAAACCTGTAACCAGTAGATTACTTTTCCTGGTCTCTTTTCTATCTTCTCTACTTTCCCATTCTTCACTACTTCCTCTGTGTCGCCCTCTTTCTCTTACTCCTTTCCTCTGCGCCTCACTCTTTTCTCTCTGCCTCTCCCTCCTTCCTTTCCCTCTGCGCCTCACTCCTTTAGTCACTACTTCGTCATCCTCTTTCCTTCACATCAACACACACTGCTCGACACCATCAGACTCTGATTGTTTGTTAACTTAATGTTCGCTAACATGT
This sequence comes from Pleurodeles waltl, assembly GCF_031143425.1. Classification (NCBI taxonomy): domain Eukaryota; kingdom Metazoa; phylum Chordata; class Amphibia; order Caudata; family Salamandridae; genus Pleurodeles; species Pleurodeles waltl. The sequence continues at coordinate 483,878,957 of NC_090442.1, forward strand.
GTAGCTATCGATACACAGGCTTTGCATAAGTCCAACATCTAGTGTTGAGCTCGGAGTGTTACAAGTTGTTTTTCTTCAAAGAAGGCTTTTGAGTCACGAGATGGAGTCTCCTCCTCCTCTTGGTGATACTGTGCATGGACATCGAGTCCTTAGTTAGATTGTTTTCTTTCCGTCGTCTGGTTCGGACATGTTTCCTCTTGCTCCGGTGGATCTTGGTTAGGGCCTTCTGAACTTATTCTACTTTTCTATGATAACGGCTGTATTGTTTCGATCTTATTTTCCTTCTGTCGTCGATTTTCTGCCCTTACAACGGATCTTCCCCTTTTAGGGCCTACCTACGTCAATGTCAGGCTGATGGAACAAACTCAGTTTCAATTCTGTCCTCTGTGTCACGCTAAGTTCCCATACATCGATCAGCATTTGGTGTGTAATCTGTTTATCTCCTTACCATTGAGGGGAGACTTGCGACACTGCAGATCCTTTAAATCTAAGAAGACTCGACGTGACCAAAAAGCCTATCAACTGGAAATGGCATCCAAGTCCACAGAAGATACAGCCTATATTTTTGGTAAGGAATATGCACAGGAGGAGGAAGGATAGAGTACATCGCTTTCTATCAGAGGCTCTAATTCCGAACATGACTCCACTGTGGACAACCACTCCATAGCTCCGGCGCAGTACGTGAGTGCCGCGTCAGACCACTGAAAAACATCGAAAAAGTCTCCAGTACTGGTCCTCGGTCCTCCACTGCCTTTGGGCCATGGTCGGATCCCAAAAACAAGTCCGAACGACCAACCTTTGGGTTTGGCACCGAGAATAAGGACCAAAGTGCATTCAGCACTGACAAAACAGACTGTTCCCCCTGTCTCGGTACCGAGCCGAAAAGTAGAAACATCCATTTCAGAGACGAAAATCTTTTTTTAGCCATTCCGGAGCCGACATTTTCGTTTTGAGTAAAACACTCAGTAACTAAACCTTCGGAGCCGAAAGCTACAAGTAGTAAACCTACTACTTCCACACAAGAAACCTCAGACGTAAAACCAACTTTAGAGGTCATGGATTCTAAACAGCGCAAATTACAAATTCAGAAGGGCACAGGAAGAATTGCTTCTCCTCCAGTGAAGCTAACCTTTCAGGAGACCTTAGATGCTGGATCTCTGCCAAAAAAGGTCTAAAAGGACAGAGCGAGAAAAGGCTTCACAAAGAAAACAGCTTTCCCCACCACATTCTACTTTTCTTCTTCCTTCCACACCACCACTAATATCACCCACATATGAGATGCAATTCTCACCACAGACATCTTCAGCATCACCACACAGGGATGATCTTAGTGATATTCAGCAAAATATGGATCCAGGGAATATATATGACCCTGATCCTTTTCTCAATCAATCAATCAATCAATCAATAAATGTAAGCGCACTACTCACCCGGGAGGGTCTCAAGATGCTGGGAGGAGGGTGCTACTGCTCGAAGAGCCAGGTCTTGAGGCGCTTCCTGAAGGTCAGGAGGTTCTGGGTCATACGTAGGTTGGCAGGGAGGGAGTTCCAGGTTTTGCCGTTTGGCGGCAAGGTGGGAAAAGGATCTGCCGCCAGTTGTGGTACGGTGAATGCGGGGGACTGTTGCGAGGGCGATGTGAGCGGAGCTGGCATGTCGGGTTGTGGAAGTTGAGACGATCGTTGAGGTAGGCCAGACCGATGTCGTGGAGAGCTTTGTGATCGTGGATTAGGATTTTGAAGATGATCCTTTTGTTGATGGGTAGCCATTCGAGGTCTCTGAGGTCGGCTTGAGATGTGTTTGTGGCGAGAGAGGTTGAGACGTGCTGAGGTGTTCTGGATTCGCAGGAGTTTTTTCTGGAGCTTGGCCGTTGTTCCCGCTTAGAGGGCGTTGCCGTAGTCCAGTCTGCTGCTGACGAGGGCGTGGGTGACCGTTCTTATGGTTTCCACGGGAAACCACCTGAAGGTCTTGCGGAGCAAGCGAAGGGTGTTAAAGCATGAGGACGAGATGGCGTTGACTTCCTGGGTGGAGCGCTAAGAGTCTAGTATGAAGCCGAGGTTGCGTGCATGGGTGATTGGCATTGGGGGCGACCCCAGGGTGGCTGGCCACCAGGTGTCGTCCCATGCTGACCTGTTGGGCCCGAAGATGATGATTTAGGTATTTTCTGAATTCAGCTTGAGGTGGCTTGCTTTCATCCAGTTGCTGATGACGTGGAGTCCGGTGTGTCGTTCTTGGCAGTTGCGGGGTTATTCGTGAGAGAGAGGATGAGGTGAGTGTCGTCTGCGTAGGAGACTATGTTGAGGCTGTGGGATCGGACGATGTTGGCGAGTGGAGGCACGTGGATATTGAAGAGGGTGGGGCTGAGTGGTCTTGGTGGCTTTTGACTGGAACGGGGGAGGCGAACTCTTTGTGTTCTTACGCAGAGCCAGTCCAGGGCTCTGTGGCGAATTCCGGCGTCGAAGAGGTGTGTGCGAAGGGTGTGGTGACATACGGTGTCGAAGGCTGCGGAAAGGTCGAGGAGGATGAGGGCAACAGTTTCACCTTTGTCGAGCCTGGTCCTCATGTTGTCTGTGCAGGCGATAAGGGCAGTCTCGGTGCTGTGGTTTTTGCGGAATCCAGACTGGGAGATGTCTTGTAGGCTGTTGTCCTCCAGGAAGCAGGAAAGTTGGTTGTTGACTATTTTCTCGATGACCTTCGCAGGGAAGGGGAGTAGGGAGATTGGTCGGTAGTTTTTTTAGGTCTTCGGGGTCGGCTTTGGGCTTTTTGAGCAAGGCATTGACTTCGGTGTGTTTCCAGCTTTCTGGGAAGACGGTGGTCTCGAAGGAGCTGTTGATGATGGTCCGGAGCTGGGGAGCGATGATTTGGCTGGCCTTATTGAAGACGTGGTGAGGGCAGGGGTCAGCGGGAGAGCCGGAGTGGATGGTGCTCATGGTTTTGCTGGTTTCCTCATCGTTGGTGGCGGTCCAGGCGCTCAGTATGTTGGCGCAGCAGGGTGCGATGGGGCCGACCATGTCGGTGGTGGTGGTGGTGGTGGGGACGGCGTTGCGAAGCTTCCATGTATCTCTGTGATCTTACAGTGGAAGAAGGTGGTGAGCAAGTCGCAGAGGTCTTGTGAGTGGGGAGGGTCGGCGGAGCAGGACTTTGGGTTGGTGAGTTCCTTGATGATGTTGAATAGCTCCTTGCTGTTGTGTGCGTTGTTGTCAATTCGTTCTTTGTAGAAAGACCTTTTGGGCGTCCGGATGAGCTGGTGGTGTTTGCGCATGGCTGATTTGAGGACGGTGAAGTTGCTCTCTGATTGCTATTGGCACCAGGTTTTCTCGGCTTTCCGGCATTCTCGTTTGGAAGCCTGAAGGTCTTCGGTGAACCAGGGAACTTTCTTGTTGACGTAGGTGTTGCTGATTTAATTGCCCCACTGATTTTCTTGAATGGAGCGAGGGTGTTGGCGCAGTCGTCGAACCATTGTTTGAGGTTCTGGGCGGCGGTGTTGGGGTCATTGGTTTTGGGTGGTAGGGATGGGTGAGGTTGCAGATCAGTTGGTCCTTGGAGATCTTGTTTCACTTGCGGTGAGGGATCAGATGCGGTGGGGGTGGGCTTCAGGAAGGAAAAATGAATGCAACGGTGGTCGGTCCAATGGAGTTCGGTGGTATGAGTGAAGGTGATGTGGCTGCTGGAGGAAAAGATGGCGTTGAGCGTGTGCCCTGCTGAGTGGGTGGATGAGGTGACCAGTTGCTTGAGGCAGAGGTTTTGCAAGGTTGTCCAGTAGGGCAGCCGCTGGTGTTCTCCAGGTGGAAATTTAGGTCGCCGAGGAGCAAGTAGTCCGTGGAGGCGAGGGCATGGGAGCTTATTGTGTCGGCAATGACGTCACAGAATTGAGGGCGGGGGCCTGGCGGTCTGTAGACGAGGATTCCTCTCAGGGTGGTGTTGGCATTGATGTATATCTGAAACTGCAGGTGTTCTGCGGCATCAAGGGTGTTGTGGATGTCGGTTGAGATTTTGATGGAGCTTCTGTGGACTATGGCTATTTTCTCAGACTATCCAGACTTGTACCCTGCTAGACCTTCTCCGTCAGAAGTCACTACAGCATACAATCAGGTCATAGTTAAGAGCAGCTGCATACCATAATGTGCAGACGCACACAGACCCAATAGAGGAGGATTTCCTTTTTAATACATTAACATCCACAAATAAGGAATATCAGTGCCTCGCAATGCTACCTGGGATGCTTAGGCATTCATCCCATGTTTTTTAAAGAACCAGTAAAGGTCAGAATTATCGCTCCCAGAGTAGATAAAAAATATAAGCCGGCTCCCTCAGACCCAGTTTTCATAAGAACTCAGTTACCACCAGATTCAATAGTGGTTACTGCAGCAAGGAAGAAGGCTAACAGCCAGTCAACAGTGGACACTCCTCCTCCATTTAAAGAGAGCAAAAAGCTAGACGCTGCTGGAAAAAGGGTAGTCTCACAAGCAGCAAACCATTGGAGAATAGCTATCTCCCAAGCTTTTTTTTTAGCTAGGTACGACAGGGCCCACTGAGAGGAGATAGAGGAATTGCTGCAATACCTTACACAGAGCATCAAAGGCGAGGACGGCAAATAGTTAGAGAGGGACAGGCAATTTCCAGTAACGCTATTAGATGTATTACAGATGCGGCTGACACCGAGGCTAGAAGCATAAACACCAGCGTAGTCATCAGAAGACATGCTCTTATTAAGATTTTCAGGCTTCAAACCTGAGATACAACAAGCTGTCTTAAACATTCCCTTTGACAAACGAACATCTGTTCAGCCTAGAAGTCAACTGTAGAAAAGCTGATGAAACATTTTGACACAGGTGAAGCGATGGGTGCATTATACACTACACCTGCCAGATGGAGCTTTCGTAGACCACAATTTAGAGATGGCTTCAAGCCAGCAGCCAGAGAAAAACCATCCACTTCACAGCAAAAACAGAACTCCCAATTGTAACACAAGAGGTTAATTTCGAGGTTCCTACAGAGCATCCAATAATAGAGGAAGAGGCAAATCATCCACTTCCATATGTTCATTTACTTTTGCAACTAAGCAGTGACTCGCTCACCATCCCCACAGCCCACACATCTCCCGTGGGAGGAAAACTGGTAAATTTCTATCCACAATGGCAACACATCACTACAGACCAATGGGTTCGGTCAATTATCCAACATGGTTATTATCTAGAACTCATTACTGTTCCATCAAACATTTCTCCTCATTCACACAGGCGTACTCAGGGACATCTCAACCTACTGAAAGAAGAGGTACAATCACTATTACTCAAAGGAGCCATAGAGTTAGTACCCATATCCCAGCAGGGATCAGGAATATATTCACTATATTTCCTAATACCAAAAAAGAAGGTACGTTAATGCCAATTGTAGATCTCAGGCCTTTATTTATACATTTTCTTAGAACAATTTCATATGGTCACTCTACAGGATGTCATTCCCTTATTACAAAAAGGAGATTACATGACCGCATTAGATCTCAAGGATGCATATTTCCACATTCTCATACATCCAGTACATCTCAAAAACCTAAGATTTGTCATCGTGGGAAAGCACTACCAATTCAGAGTACTACCATTCGGAATAACAACAATACCAAGGGTGTTTATCAAATGGTTGGAGGGAGTTGCAGCATTCCTCAGAAGACAAAACACGTCTTCCAATATCTAGATGACTGGCTAATAAAGGCCAGTACAAGTCAAGTCCGTCAACAGCACACTCAGTACACAATAGATCTCCTACACAGTTTGGGATTCATGATCACTTACCTCAAATCCCACCTACAACCATTACAAATACAGCTGTATGTGGGGGAAATCCTCAACAATGTCGGGATTAGCATATCCAAACCCAATAAGGATTCAGGCACTTCAACACTTAATATCTTAACTACAACACAACCACACTTATACAGTGAAGTTAGTGATAGTTATTAGAAATGATGGCTTCAGGTATAGCCATGGTACTGAATCTAAGACTGCACATGCGGCCACTGCAGCAGTGCCTCTCACAGCAGTGGTCTCAGTCACAGGGTCGTCAACTTCAGGATCTAGTGTTGTTGGATCGGCACACTTAACGCGCTCTGCAATGGTGGAATCATACCAATCTATCAAAAGGGTGGCCCTTTCAGGACCCCGTTCCTCAGACCAACATCACAACAGATGCATCACAGACAGGTTGGGAAGCTCATCTCAACAATCTCACCATACAAGGGGAATGAGATTCCGAGCAATAGACTTACCACATAAATTACTTGGAATTACTAGCAGTATTCCTAGCACTCAAAGCTTTTCTGACACAAAGCACACAAGGTAGTATTAATATGCACAGACAATATGACAACAATGTATTATCTGCAAAAACAGTGAGGACACACTCATCCCAATTATCCCTTATATCCCAGTCAGTTCGGAGATGGGTGATTGACAGTCACATTCAAATAATCGCAGAGTATCTCCCAGGGATGGACAATCAACTAACGGGCCTGTCAAGCAGGATGCAGAAACAAGTCCACGAATGGGAAATTCACCCACAAGTAATTCAGATATACTTCCAAATGTGGGGAACTCCAGATGTAGACCTATTCGCCACATTCTGGTACCCACACCCACAATCAAAGGGCAGTGCTCTATGGATGAACTGGTGAGGGATATTTGCTTACGCTTTTCCACCTCTCCCACTCATTCCATTTCTGGTAAAGAAGATAAGACGAACATACCTCACCTTGATTCTCATAGCTTCCACATGGGTACGTCAACATTGGTACACAACACTGCTGGATCTATCTGTGGTACCTCATCACAAGCTACCAAACAGACCAGATCTGTTGACCCAAAACAGAGGTCAAATCAGACACCCAAATCCCAGCACACTCAGTCTTGCGATATGCCTCCTGAAGTCATAGTTTGGTTATCTACAGCGTCCCTCTGAATGTATGGATATTCTTAAGGAGACACGCAGACCCACAACTCGACAATGTTATCCTGCTAAATGGAAACATTTTGTGTACTGTTGTCAATCCAAAAATGTTGACCCACTTAAGGCTTCAATACAAGATATTGTATGCTATTTATTACACTTAGAAAGCAAATCTGGCATATTTCTCTACTAGGCTTCATTTAGCAGCTATAGCAGCTTATCTTCAAAACAGATCGTATATTTTCCTATTTAGAATTCCTGTTATAAAAGCTTTTATGGAGGGACTTAAGCGAGTAATCCCTCCTAGAGTTCCTCCAGCTCCTGCATGGAGTTTTTACATTGTGCTCAGAAGACTTATGGGCCCACAATTTGAACCTGTGCATTCTTGTACCCTACACTTCTTACCACGGGAGGTTGCTTTATTAGTAGCAGTAACTTCTTTAGGAAGAGTTAGTGAAATTCAAGCTTTCACTTTAGAAGAACCGTTCTTTCAGTTTCGTAGAGTCACATTAGTTCTTAGGGCAAATCCAAAATTCCTACCAGTGGTGATTACACCTTTTCATATCAATCAGTGGATTTGCCAGTCTTCTTTCCCCAGCCAGGCTCAGTTGCTGTAAGAACCCTAAACACCATTGATGTTAAAAGAGCTCCTCTGTACTACATAGACAGAACAAAATATTTTCGAAGTCAAAACAACTTTTTGTCGCATTTTCAGAACATCACAAGTGTAATCCTATCTCAAAAATTGATTAGCCAGATGGATAGTGAAATGTATTCGTACCTGTTACCAGTAGCTCATAATGCTCATTCCACTACGAAAAAAGGAGCTTCAATGGCATTCTTAGGCAACATACCAGTAGCAGACATATGCAAAGCTGCTACATGGTATACACCACACACATTTACTAAACACTACTGTGTAGATGTGTTAGCTCGCCAACAAGCAAATGTTGGACAGGCAGTACTTAAGACATTATTTCAAGCTACTCCAACTCCTACATGCTGACCACCACTAATTTGGAGGGGACTGCTTTACAGTCTATGCAAAGCATGTGTATGTACAACTACACATGCCTTCAAACAGAAAATGTTACTTACCCAGTAGACATCTGTTTGTGGCATGTAGTGCAGTGGATTCCACATGTGCGGAAAAGCTTGTACTGCTGGTGCACATATTTGTGCCTATTCTGTTTGAGGAAATATTTACTGCGCCTTACTGTGCTGTCATGTGTGAAGTAAGCCTTCACTGCTGCCACCTGTAGTAGTGTTGTGTGAATCTTGAGCTGCTGCACCATCACCTACACCTACACTGTAACTTCTGTTTGTTTTATGGAATCTTGCATTGTTGCTGCCAGTACTGTGCCTTTGTGTTAGGAAAGCTGGGTAAAATGTTTACACGAGGGCCACAACTATTGGCTTTGCCAATGCTTATTTTACCTAAAACTACGATCATGTTTTCAGACACACACCTAGCAAGGCAGTGCGCCTTTTCTTACCTTACTGCTAACTACCTGACTGCCTTGGCTCAGGATTCAAATATTTAAAACATGAGGGCAGCAGCTACTTATCAGGCATAGATGCATAAAGAATATTACTAAAGAGGAAGAAAGCAGGATAGAAGAGCTTTCGGAAGACCCAGTTATCCTTGCCCAGGTTAATTTGCGTAAATTCCCATCCCATGTTGATCATTGTACAGTATTGGACGACCTCAGTCTTCAAGATACTACAAATAGTAGCCAAGGACTACCCTCCATAAGATTTAAAAAGAATAACACCCATAGTTGCCAAAGAAGGCACAGTCATTACTGGCAAATGCATCCGTAGGTGAGGTCCATGTTAGATGTGGGAGGATTACCATAGTACACTCCCCCACACACTCGCAGCCCTCGAAGTCCAAGTTTAGTGTCGTCGAATACTTTTGCCATCTTGAAAATGGCTAAAGTTGGCCCCGGAAACTTCTCCCGCGGGGTTGGAACGTGCCCAGGAGTCATTCCCACCCACTAGCTGGTTCCAGGCATGAATGTGGCATCTCCAGGCACCCATTGCAGACCGCTGCTGAACTTCAGATAAAACAAAAAAAAAGATGAGGATTGATCCTGCTGTCTGTGACCCTAGGGGAGCACTGAAGGACTGAGTGTGCTCCTTCTTGTACCTAGGACAAAGAAGTGGACTCGGAGGACAATAAGGCTGTCCCAGTGTTTAAGTTACAGGTATACAAAGAGGCCTGCCCTGCAGCTGATCAGTGGCAACTGATCCTAGAACGGATCCTGCTGTTGTCCTCCGTCTTGGCACCCTGTGAGTTTAAGTGCTTTTCCCTGGAGCTCCAGTGGGACTTTAGAAGTTGTTTTCCTGTGGTGGATTCGGACTTAAAGGGCTGTAGTTAGAAGTTAAAATCTTTGATGGGATGATTCTGGTTAGTGAATACGACCTGCACTCCATTGTGGTCAGTGTTAAATTGCACTTATTTCCTGGCCTACAGTAACCATTAACTCTCATCATCACTTTGATGCTTTGCCCTATTCCTACTTAAAACTTTAAAATTTCATATCTCCGGTTCCCCTTATTGGACATTTGTCATTTTAGTGTCATTTTGTTTGTTATACTTTACTCTATTTCTAATTCAATGAGAGATTGTTATTATTATTGCATTTGGCCTCGGAGTTAAGCCTGTCTGCTCTGTGCCGTAGCTGCCAGAAGGCTGAGCCTCCACTTAATTTAGTGATTTGAAGGTTCACCCTGAAAAGGCTTGTGATTATTCCTTGAGGAGGATAGTCACCCACCCCATATATGAACAATCTGAGTTCTTACAATATCGAACTATTTTATTCTGTGCTAATTATGATTGATTCATCTTCCTCATGTTACAAGTATCCTGCAGGCGCCAGACTGGATTTGAAAACTTGTTTTAGTACTATAACACTAGGCTCTTATTTAGCTCCAGAAGTAACCTCTGCATTATCCAAGATGAAAAAGTACTTTCTGCTGCAAACCCTCTTAGTACAGCCATGTGAGACAAACAAGGAGCTCCTAACCATTCTCAATAATTCACATATTTATACTCTTTGGTAGCTATGGAAAAACTAATTCAGTCTTAAATTTGTATTACATTTGGTTTTTATTTCTAGATTTTTCTCTCAAAACATCACCATGACATTACCTGCCCAACAGACTCGAAGAGATCATGTTTAAATTATTGTATTGAATAAGGGTAGCTGTTTATCGCCTGGATAAGCTGCCAGATTCTAAAAGGGTGGATGTGGGGTTATATGCTCAACAAAGCCAGCAATGCGTATTTTTAAACATGAAGTCTCTCCTAGCTTCTCATGCTTTGCAAAATTCCACCATTTTAGTGGCTTAATACAGAAGTGCTCTACTATACAACTTTTTTATATATCTTTGGTGGTTGTTGAAGTTATGCAGAGTCAGTGTATGACTCCAACTGTGAGTTGTACTAGAAGTACATGATCATCATTTTCGATATTTTTTTCCTGCCGTTAAGTTTGGAGGTGTAACGTGAAAACTTTCAAGGGAAGTGCTGAAGGACCACAAGTGGATTGTGTGAAGCTGCCAAAAATATTCAGGATATAAAAGATATACCGTTTTTTGTGGATTTTCAGAACTTACTTCAACATAGAGATTGATATTGGTTGTTTGTGGGGTCCCTGAGATTCCATGACACCATGTAAGGAAATGCTTCCTTGGCATGGTTAACCCCTGACATTTTACCTTTGCTGATAAGTTATGATTTAAAAGTGTGCTGGGACCCTGCTAACCAGGCCCCAGCACCAGTGTTCTTTCCCTAAACTGTACCTTTGTCTCCACAATTGGCACAACCCTGGCACTTAGGTAAGTCCCTTGTAACAGGTACCTCTGGTACCAAGGGCCCTGATGCCAGGAAAGGTCTCTAAGGGCTGCAGCATGTATTATGCCACACTGGGGACCCCTCACTCAGCACATGCACACTGCCTCACAGCTTGTGTGTACTGGTGGGGAGAAAATGACTAAGTCTACATGGCACTCCCCTCAGCGTGCCCAGCCAACCTCATAGGCATAGGTTAGTCACCCCTCTAGCAGGCCTTACAGCCCTAAGGCAGGGTGCACTATACCACAGGTGAGGGCATATGTGCATGAGCCCTATGCCCCTACAGTGTCTAAGCAAAACCTTAGACATTGTAAGTGCAGGGTAGCCATAAGAGTATATGATCTGGGAGTTTGTCAAACACGAACTCCACAGTTCCATAATGGCTACTCTGAAAACTGGGAAGTTTTTTTATCAAACTTCTCAGCACATTAAATGCACACTGATGCCAGTATGCAATTTTTTGTAACATACACCCAGAGGGCACCTTAGAGGTGCCCCCTGAATACCAACCCGACATCCAGTGTAGGCTGAATAGTTTCTGCCAGCCTGCCACACTCCAGACATGTTGCTGGCCACATGGGGAGAGTGCCTTTGTCACTCTGTGGCCAGGAACAAAGCCTGTATTGGGTGGAAGTGCTTCTCACCTCCCCCTGCAGGAACTGTAACACCTGGCGGTGAGCCTCAAAGGCTCACCCCTTTTGTTACAGCACCACAGGGCATCCCAGCTAGTGGAGATGCCCGCCCCTTCGGCTGCTGCCCCCACTTTTGGTGGCAAGGCTGGAGGAGATAATTAGAAAAACAAGGAGGAGCCACCCACCAGTCAAGACAGCCCCTAAGGTGTCCTGAGCTGAGGTGACTCCTGCTTTTAGAAATCCTCCATCTTGAGAGTGGAGGATTCCCCCAATAGGATTAGGGATGTGCCCCCCTCCCCACAGGGAGGAGGCACAAAGAGGGTGTAGCCTCCACCCTCAAGGACAGTAGCCAATGGCTGCTGCCCTCCCAGGCCTTAACACACCCCTAAATTCAGTATTTAGGGGCTCCCCAGAACCTAGAAAACTAGATTCCTGCAACCTTAAAGAAGAAGGACTGCAGACCTGAAGCCTTGCAGAGAAGACGGTGACAACAACTGCCTTGGCCCCAGCCATACCAGCCTGTCTCCCAACTTCGAAGAAAACTAAGAAAACTGCAACAGCGACGCATCCAACAGGGACCAGTGACCTCTGACGCCTCGGAGGACTGCCCTGCACCCAAGGACCAAGAAACCCCCTGAACAGCGGCCCTGTTCAAAAACATGCAACTTCTTTGCAACAAAGAAGCAACTGTAAAGTCTTCACGTTTCCCGCCGGAAGCGTGAGACTTTCCACTCTGCACCCGACGCCCCCGGCTCAACCTGCAGAAAACCAACACGTCGGGGAGGACTCCCCAGTGACTGCGAGTCCGTGAGTAACCAGAGACGAGCCCCCACAGGGACGCCTGCAAAGGGAATCCAGAGGCTCCCCCTGACCGCGACTGCCTGTAACAAGGTACCCGACGCCTGGAACCAACACTGCACCCGCAGCCCCCCAGGACCTGAAGGAACTGAACTCCAGTGCAAGAGTGACCCCCAGGCGACCCTCTGCCTAGCCCAGTTGGTGGCTGCCCCAAGGAGCCCCGTGCCTTCCTGCATCGTTGAAGTGATCCCCGTGTCTCTCCATTACTTCCTACCTGAAACCAAACGCCTGATTTGCACACTGCACCCGGCTGTCCCTGTGCCGCTGAGGGTGTGTTTTGTGTGCCTACTTGTGTCCCCCACCAGTGCTCTACAAAACCCCCCTGGTCTGCCCCCCGAGGTCGCAGGTACTCAACTGCTGGCAGACTGGAACCGGAGCACCCCTGTTCTCCATAGGCGCCTATGTGTTTTGGGCACCTCTTTGACCTCTGCACCTGACCGGCCCTTAGCTGCTGGTGTGGTAACTTTGGGGTTGTCCTGAACCCCCAACGGTGGGCGGCCTCTGCCCCAGGACTGAGACTTGTAAGTGTTTTACTTACTTCCTAATCTAACCTTTACTTACCTCCCCCAGGAACTGTTGATTTGTGCACGAAGTGTCCACTTTGAAAATAGCTTATTGCCAGTTTTACAAAGACTTTACATGATATTGTTTTCATTCAAAGTTCCTAAAGTATCTAAGTGAAGTACCTTACATTTGAAGTGTTTAATGTAAATCTTGAACCTGTGGTTCTTAAAATAAACTAAGAAAATATATTTTTCAATATTAAAACCTATTGGCCTGGAGTAAGTCTTTGAGTGTGTGTTCCTCATTTATTGCCTGTGTGTGTACAACAAATGCTTAACACTACCCTCTGATATGCCCACTGCTCGACCACAAAATAGACCTTTCGAATTATCTATTTTTGCCACTATCTTACCTCTAAGGGGAACCCTTGGACTCTGTGCACACTATTTCTTACTTTGAAATTGTATATACAGAGCCAACTTCCTACACACCATCTTAGAACATGAGCTCCATTTTAAGTTCTGCCCATATGGCATTGGAATTTCACTTTAAACAGTGAATATCCAAAATGCATGTCCTATCTACCCTGGCACCATAATTCCAACTACTTCTTAACTTACTCTCTTTTCAAGCCAAAGTCTCTCATTCATAGAAAAAGGTACTACTTGCCCACTGGGCAGCGCAGATGTGGCAGGGCTATCAGGGTGTGAGAAGCAGAGGAAGAATGTGCTGTCAACAGAGGAGTTGGCTTTCTCTGAAAATTACATTGAGGCCAAGTGGGCTCAGGATGAACACCATGAAAATCGAGACCTAGAGGCTATCCAGCAGTTGGTCAAACGTTGTAACCATAGGAAGGGACCCTAAGTCAGTAGTGCTCCACTCCAAAAGGTTACTAGAGCCATTGAAAGACAAAGTGTCCAGATTGCCTGTGAATCTGCAAAGGTCATTGAGCAATAAAACAGAACCACTAAAACAAGCTCTCCACACCGAAAAAGCTTGTAGTCGAAGGAGCTCAAGAGTCTTCCCTTGCTATCGGGTCTAAAGAAAGCCACCGGCAAGGAGTTGCTGAAAGCTTTTGGATCTACTTCAGACTAGAATCTAGCTCATTGATGGAGGGCAGTACAGGCATTTTCCATGGACAAGTCGCATTGGAACAAGGAGACCTCAGATATTGCTGACATTGAGAGGAAGAAGTGGGCACTGGAGTCCGAAAGAGATGTTTTTTTAGAAAGAAGTCGACCTTCAAAAAATGTATGGAGCAGCATAAAATATATATAGTCCCGTAGGCATTAAAAGACAGAGACAGAAGGCTGAATCACTTAAAACTGCAGAAACATCATAGGAGATAGAAGCAGGCCCAGAGTTGGGGAGGAAGATTGTATTTATAACAGTAGGGTCAGGCAGCAGAGCTTGAGACACATGGTGTGGAAGAGACACTATGGGAGGTCATTGCAACTGACTCTCTCCAGCAGGATATTATTTGCACATATCACAAGGTGTATAAAAGAAGTGCTAACTTTGGGGTATAGATGGAGGTAGAAAGGGAAGACACATGTTTTCTTTTGGAAACCCAGAGCCCTCTATATATTAAAAAATATATAAACTTTTGCCCAGTGTTCTACTGCTGGGGATGAAGGTCCTTTAGAAACCAGTGTCTGCCAAAGTGGTTAGCACTAAGATTGAAAAGAAATATAGAGCGTCCACTCAAGATTCTAAGTACCTTTATTTTCATGTGGAACCAGACTCTCTAATAGTGTCTACATTTAGGAAAACAGTCATATCCCCTGTGTCTTTGAGTCCTCTCCAGACATTCGCTACACTGTGACATAACCAACTCAGATGCTCTTCTCAGCAGATAGGTCTGACATGACATTCTCTGTTACCCTAAGGTCAGCTCTTATAGAGGATTACCAAAACAGAGCTAAGGCAGTTAACTAGAGGGGCAAGAACACTTCAAACTCCTGGCTTGTCTGCACTAGACACAGCAGGCACTGCAAGTAGACAATTGGCTATGGGAACAGTGATGAGGAGACATGCATGGCTACACATTCAAGATTTAAGCCTGAAGTTCAGGCCAACCTTATTGATAAGCCTCTCACAGGAAACCATCTCTTTGGGCCAAAGGAGGATGACATCCCTGGGGGCATTACAAAGATAAACAAGAGGGGTCATTGCAGATATCTAGATCCTATCCGAGATAGAATAGTGCAAGTAAGAGCTACTTTCAATCCCACAACCCAAACCCACACAAGGATTAAGCTAGATGCAATAGTGGCAACAAGAGTACCAACAGGGCAAGAGAATTTTTTGTGTCAGAAGCAAGTCCAGAGGCTGCACCTCCAGAGGAGTGGCCATACAATCCATCAAGTTACGTTTTTTGGAAACCTACAGACAAACTCTTACCCATACACTCATGCCCCATTATAGGAAGGATAAAGGGCCTCCACAACACTTGGAAGTCCAGCACCATGTACTAATGGATTCAAAACTTAATAAAGGATGGCTATTGCATAGAGTTTATGCACATACCTGTGTTGCATATTATCCTAATGAGGCTACTAGATTCGGGTGGCAGAATCACCTGAGTTGTGGGGAACTGAGTCCAATCCCGCACCATGTGACAGCTGCTGGCCTAATGCGGGTTTCCGGCTAACCACAATACCCCAAAGTTAAAAACATTCAACAAAGACCAAGAAAAGGTGATTCAAAGAGAGCTGCAGGAACTATTGGAAAACAAATCAATAGAAGTTCAACCCCAAGAGCAACAAAATACCTAGTGTACTCACTGTATTTTCTTGTTCTAAAGCTAAACTTAACCCTGCAACCAGTACAGGAACTTAGGTTTTTAAAAGACAAATAGGTGCAGATAACTTTTCAAAAATACTTCAGGTTTATGTTTAAAGGGATGCATTACCAATTCAAAGTATTACCCTTCGACATAAAATCTGCATCAACGGTGTTTACCAGAACCTTAACACTGAATACAACCTACCTCAGGAAACATTCTGATGTAATCTTCTAACTGCAGATTTCTCACCTTTAGAATATTCCCAGGCTCTAGGCTGTATAGCGCAATTTTTCATAGCGGTGATCCCACACGCCCCTAGGTGGCGGCATGCGGCTCCATACTTTGCCTAAGTGACCGAGTGGAGCTGCACATAAGTGCCATCCCTGAGCACTGACAAAAGTTAATTCCTTTCTTTCTGCACCATGCACAGTGTATCTAGAGCTCCCTTCCCCAATTTGTCAGTTTTCCGATGACTTCCAAACTTCATTATGGAAAGATGCCCCCACCAAATACATGATTCAAGCCATACTGTGACTTCAGGGAGCAGATGTTAGTCATGGATCCGCACAAGGAGTGTCTTTGGTGAATGGGCTTAGGACACAACTCTTTGGTCATGTAATTAAAGTGCCTTCATGCATCCAGGTGCTTAAAGACCAGGAGGTGAAGCTGCACATCGCGGAGCACAAGAAGTCTTTGTGCCGTTCGTGCTTGATGCTTTCCGGTAAGTTCAAACTCAAGCAAAAAAAGCAAAGTAGGACTCAAACCGATCCCACCACCCCGACTCCAAGGAGAAGACACAAGGGCGTCAAAAAGCATATTGCATTCTATTGATGTCTCTGTCCACTGCCCTGATTCCTCAGCTGATCCTGACGAACCCGAAGTTTCATAGGCCATTGTCAAACCCTCAGCAGATTCAGCCTTTAAAGAGTCCATGCTGCGGATATGCCGTGTGCTTCTGATTTTCTTTGATGGCCCTTTTTGCTTGAGTGTGTTTCTGTCCGTGGGTTCTCACTGGTGCCATCCTCTTCTTGTCTCCACCAATCCAATCCCCCTACCCCCCCCCCCAGACTTGCTGACAGGGTCTTACTGACTCCCGTACAGACACTTTCACACTGGCTGCACTATCCATGGCAGTTTCTGCCTCCCTCAATGTCAATGCTGGCTCCAGAAAATGATTCAGGTTCTGATGCCTGTGTCAGATGCTGAACTGGCGTTCCTCTATGAAATTACAAAAGTCCAAAAGATGCCTCTGTTGCATCACAGCCATCAGCAGAGGCTCCATTATGGTATTAGTTCTGATTCTGCACTTGAGCAAGGGCGTTCAAGAATGTGGATGGTGGTGAAAATGTTTGCACCCCCCCTCATTACATTGCTGATGCCTTATACCTTCATTTATAAAAGGCTTGATACCTCTTCTGTGACGGAGCTTGACTCGCCATGTAAGCTACCACAAGAAAGTGCTTCATTCGCAGTGATGGTACGGAGGGCAGCCAAGATGATTGAGCTACAGCTTCCCTCCAGTGAGTCTAAAACAGTGTTTTGACAGAAATCCTACAGCCTGGGCCAGCAACATCTGGGCCTTGTTTCATTTCAGTAATGCTTTTACAGATACTCTGGTGACTACCTGGTTGCTACCACGTTCTTGCCTGCAGGCAGTTAAGTACGCAAACATCATAGACTGGCGCCTGGTGACATAGATTTTCTAAACAAGCATCCCACTCAAGAGAATCCCAAGAATCCCAGTTCATTCTTCTGACTCAGACATCCTCAAACATTGCCTGGACATCATCCAAACCTGGACGTACAGCTCCTACCTGAAGCTTAAACCAACCACAACTACATTTCTATTTGCCAAGAACAACAAACATAGAACAGGACAAACCAGGCTTAGGTGCATCATCCTTATGACTTCGAACCTAAAATTCCACTGAGTACTGCGTCGCTTGGATCCATCCTGGACACCAACCTTGCCTTCAAGAAAAATAATGCCACGAAAAAAAAAAAGACCTTTCTGATACCAACTTCAGACCTGTTGTAAAAGGCCTTTTTTCCTTGCATCTAGTTGGTGGTAACGTACTGCTCCATGGCCTCACAGACTCCACTGTAGAACCGCTTAAGACCAGCCTACACATGTAGCACGTCTCATCCAGTCACTCATTGACTTAGTGCTTTTCTTCGACCCTTTTCAGAGGTACCCTGCCTTTTGGTTAGATTTGTGCTATAACAATACCACACACATACAACTATAGAGAGTTCCTTGGGGTATTGGCTCCTGCAAAACAATTGCCGCACCACTTTGACATTTAAAAGCAACTCCAAAGGGCTGGCATATAGACAAAGACAGACTTCACAACCAGTGACGTAGCAGTCATCCAGTCCTTGCAGAGATCCAGATTTGCCAGACAGTGTGTGGGCCAGTGGGTGCACCGGTGTCCCAAATCCTTCTCTCCTGCTAGACTGGAAGAAAACTGGTTTAGTTTACCCTCAGTGGTCCATGTTTACAAAATGTGAAGCAGAACACAACATTCCCTTCTGGGTTGGTGAGCATAACATCTGACAGTTGGGACTAGCAAATGATTTAAAACGGCTCTTACTTCACCTCTCTTTCCTCCCCACAGTCCCATTTGGTTAAGGATTTCAAAGAAGAACTTGTCCACCTTCTGTCAGGACATGCTCCTGTTTTGTTTCCAAACCTGAAATAGAGGAAGTACTCGACCTGGTAAAAGGTGGGGATTGTTCCTCTCATGATTTCCTTGTCCCAAAAAAAGGTTGATGGCCTCAGGCCTACCTTGGACATCCGTCCATTCTATGCTTTCCTCAAGATGGACAGGTTCAAGATGCTCATATTGGCCCAGATCTTGTCTGCTTTGGACCCAGGCAAACAAGGGCTTCTCTACGGTCTCACAGTGCTTCCATTGTGTTCAAGTAGTTGCTTCTCTCAGGCCTTACAATGCTTCCTTGGTGTTCAAGAAATTGATGGCGGTGGTCACTTTTCATCTTTGGAGTTGAGGTATTACTGTACCTCAATGACTGGCTACATAAGACTGACTCACTGTAGTCAGCCGTGAAACACCTTCGAATGACAGCAGAACTCTTAATGTCATTGAGGTTCACCATAAATGTGCCAAATTCAGACTTGATTTGGGCTGCTAACCTGATGTTTCAGGCTTGCTCCTAGATCCCAGAGATGTTTGTTCTGAGGCTTCTTTACTTCTTAGCATTGTGCATACTGCTAGTCAACCATGCCAGGTGGTTTGTTTGGCCCCTTGAGTAGAACTAGAAGTCCCAATGAGCTCAGCACCTAGACCCACTTTCCAACACAGTCCAGGTCTCAGAGAAGGCAGTTCACAATCTACATTTGCGGTTCGCAGACCGCAGTTGGCCACTTTTGCTTTGCCACCTAAAGATGATGGATGTTTCACTTCTGAGTTGAGAAGGAGAGGCATAACCTAGTGGAGGTGGAGATTAGAGGCCATTGTCTTCAGTAGGGGTCCGGCTCCAAATCAGTGTTCTGGAGCCATCCACTGTCAGTCCGCCTTTGAAGACCTTCCTGACATCCATCAAAGGGAGTGTCAGGAAATGGTTTGTATTATATGGTGTGGTTGTGCAAACTAATTGTGTAATACATTTACAAACAACTTTAGAACCCTTTAGGTTTTGTTTGTCAAACCTTTAGTTCAACCATGGGTAGCTATGGCTCTGTGCTGCAAGACTTGCATGAAGGTATAAGTGTAAAGCATTTAAACAGCACTGAAACAATTGGTGAAGAAAACAAGACACCAAAGAAATCCGTCACCAATTTTAAAAAAATAGACTATTTTTAATGTATTTTTAGATACCACAACAAAAAAAATTCCTGGAGGGTTACAGAGATCAAGAATTTACAAAGTATAGTAATTCAAAGCATTTCACTTAACTGCAAGCAAGCACTGGCAAATTCAACCAGTTTGACATTTAGAACATTTTCACTAAAAAGTGTGGAGTTAGGTGTAATGTGGTCACTTTGAGCCACTTAAGGTGACTAGCTCCAATGGGAAGCCCTCTCAGGAGTACCACGAATGTCCTCAGAACCAGTTACTTTAGTAGATGAAGCTGTCTTCTGTCAGATACAGGCACCTTTTTCCTTTGAATGGCTTTCCTATGTAAGTGGTCGAATGGAAGGGATGAAGAACACTGTAGATGCTCAAAGGATCAGTGGATGTGATGCAGTCAACCGGGGTCTTGCTGTGATTACTCCTCAGTCAGTGAAGGGGTGAAGGAGCCCTGGTCCCTTGAAGTCCTCCAGGTGCTCGCAGAAGTCCAGTCGCCACTCAACTGCCAGTCACCCAGCCTGGCAGTCATGGGCTAGTCCTTCCTGGGTTGACAACTCGTCCTCTAGAGGTCCCAGCTGCACTTCAATGACACTCCCTGGCTCCGCAAACTCGGATGCAACTTTGTGCATTGGTTCCTGGTCCTAGGTGCTGCATGGTGGCGGTTGGTAGTGGCTTGAAGATTCTGGGCTCCCACCTGGCTTTTCAGCTGTTGTGTCCCTGTGCTCTGAATAGGAGGCCAGCTCACTGACACTTGGAGTCTCTTGGCTTTCGCTGGGTTCTGGAGACAACTTCTGCACGAGTAGGACACAGCCGGCATAGTCCCTCTTCCTAACTAGCCAGCAGGTGCAGTCCACGCCGATGCGGACTCTTTACCAGTTCCACAGTGAGCAGAGCAGTCCATCTTCGGTCCTTTTTCCTGTCCAGTCGAGATGTGACTTTGGAATGGCAAGGATGCCCTACTTATGCTCAGAAAATGGCCTCCGGGCAGGATGCGGTCAGTAGCCAATGGATACCAGGTCCCTCCGACCAGATGATCACTACCTGCAAAGTGTGGCAAGTGAGCATCCCAGGATGCACCATTCTTCCCACTCTCAAAATAGCAGTAACCCTCTCCCGGTGAGTTCTGCTCCCTAGCTCAACCTAGAGGTGTGGCTACATGCCCCTGGTGCCAGTCTGCTTGCCTAAACAATAGAGCAGCTCCTCCACCAAGTATTCCCAATTTGCCCTTCAAAAACAGCTTTTCCTTTGAAGCTCACCTTCTGGCCTAACCATCCATATGGCTTCATGCCGGGGAAGAGAACACCTCCTCCACATCTATAGTTTCCATTCCTGGGAGTCGTTAGCGCTTACCCCCAGAGGGGCAGAAAGCTGTTTGCAGGACAGACCCAGAGTACAGCAGTAAACGGCCACTGGAAAACCTGAGCAGCTAAAGTGTCAACTTATTATGTTGCACTTTGCCCACCAGTGCCATTAAATCCGATTTAACCTTTACTTCAAATGTAATACACTGATTCTTTAGATACCTTACAGTAGCAACATTAGTAGTCCCATTCAGAGGTTAGCAGGGCTAAGGTGTCAGCCTGTTACTCTGTACTTGACAATAGGGCTACCTTTCCATGGAACATGTAAAAACACATTTTCCACTTTTTAACATACAGCACCCTGCCCTAGGACTTGTTAGACCTACCTTATGGATGAGCTACTTATATTAAAATGGGAGGTTTTGGCTTTGCCATTACCTTAAATGGGAAAGTCGAGTTAACAGTTTACAACTGCCCTTCCATTCTGCAGTGATTCACTGCGAGCCATTTTTTACCTTGCCCCACTTAGGGTGGCACAAGTGCTGCAGTCCCTGGGAGATACTCTAACTTACAGGTCCTTGGTGCCCCTGATACCACATACTAGGGACTTACAAGTACATAAGGCACTGCCAATGGAGGACAATTCAATTACACATGCACCAGTTGCAGGGTCCGAGAATATGCACTGAATCCTGTTTAGCAGGGCTCAGGGCATTCCAGTCATTACACCTGTACCTAGTAGCCAAAATGGGAGAAAAAAGTGGGGGGTAAACCTGAAACTAGCCTATTTCCTTACGGGAAGTGTCAAGGAAAACCCCACTGCAATGTGGTACTGGAATAAGCAGGACAGGGCCCTGGGTCCTGTGCTTGCGTCTCAAGTTGATTGGTGCACCAAGGTGTCTTCTTGGTTATCAGGATAGATGAACTAAGCAGACCATGCACAAGTCATTCTGGTTGCTCCGGATAGGGACCAGAGATTGTGATACTGAGAACTCCTGAGCATTAACATGTGTCCTCAATTCAGGCTGCCAGTTTGGGAGAACCTTCTCTCAGCAGAGAGCATTGTCTTCCATAAAATCTACACATTCTTCTCTTCCTCACGTGGAGAATGAGCGTGGCCATTGACTACATTTGATTTGCTGCCTGAAGTGAAGGATGTAATCTTTGCAGCTAGATACCCCGCTACAAAATCAGTAAGGCTGCGATAAATGTTTGACCTGGCGTGGTGCCTGACACACAGCTTAAGGTGAAGCTGTTGGATGTCCTTGCATTTGTTTTGTCTTGGCCTTTCAGTGGGCACTAGAAACTGTTGACATTACCTGTACACCTTTCCAGCTGGTGCACAGCTGTTAGCTGCGTCTTCCTGGCCTTGAAGACTCTTCATCACTGAGATTTACATCAGCTTGCTGCTTGAGTGAACTACTGACTCATAGTACAACTGCCCTGTACCACTTTTTTCCTGGACAGGTTTGTGCTGAGTCCTTCGACTGCCACCTTCCCTAAAGTTGTGGCCACCTTTCCACATCAGGTAATCCATCAAACTACCAGCATTCTTTTCTTCACTTTTTCTTTCGAAAGAGGTGGAGCAGCTTCATCGGGTGGACCACAGAATAGCTCTAAGCCTACTGATAGATCTTTCCAAGAATTGTGGTGTTGATCAGCTTTTTGTGGGGGTTCTCTGGGGCAACTAGAGAAAGCTGTGCAGAAGAGGATCTTTTTGAGGTGAATATTCCCCTGCTACTTGCTGGCCACAAAGCCGTCCCTGGAAGCTCTAAGAGTCCATTGAATCAGGGCTAAGTCTGCTTACAGCGTAGTGGTACAGAGTGCCTGCGCTTGCTATCTGCCAGGCTTCAAACGTTGGTGTTGGTGCATTTGTTTACAAATTCTTGACTTCCATGTCCAGCGGAGAAGGACACTTTGCCCACTTGGTACTGCAAGACTTCTTGGTCTGTATGCATTCCATAGACCCTTCACTTTGAGGCGGTACTAAATTATTGTAGGAAGCTGGGGCTCTATATAGTGCACTAAAATGAAGTACATTGTGCAGAGAGTCCAGTGAATTCCCCAATTGATATTGTAGAGGCAAAATAGATAGGACTAATACCCTATTTGTGGTAGTGTGGGTGACCAGTCAGGCTTATCAGAGGGTAGTGCTAAGCATTTGTTGTACTTAGAGGAAGTAACACACACTTAAAGAATAAATTATTGTAGGAAGCTGGGGCTCTATATAGTGCACTAAAATGAAGTACACTGTGCAGAGAGTCCAGTGAATCCCCAATTGATATTGTAGAGGCAAAATAGATAGGACTAATACCCTATTTGTGGTAGTGTGGGTGACCAGTCAGGCTTATCAGAGGGTAGTGCTAAGCATTTGTTGTACTTAGAGGAAGTAACACACACTTGAAGAATAAATCTGAGACAAATTTTGAAAAATAATAGTTCTTTTTATATATATTTCAAAAGCAAGAACTTCGTAATCAGGTAAGTAGACTTTTAAGCATAAACACTTTGCTGTTTCAAAAATACACAGTGCAATTTTAAGAGTTCTCTCAGTGTTATCCTATGGAAGTCAAGCAATGTTCAGCAAACACAGTGTTAACGACGACTTACAAAGCCAATCTCAGGGAGTTAAGGTAAGTACTGGGCACTGATCAGGACCACACCAACGGGTCACTCTGGGAGGGTGACCACCTGGCAAGAAGGCAAATTCTGGACAATGACAGTAAAAACTCAGGACAAAAGGTCAAAATTCAGGACAAAAATTCGGAACAAAAAGTCATTTTTACGGACATGTATGAGAAAATCACACAATTATAAAATAGCTGGTAGAAGAATAAGCTAAACTAAGTTTATGTTCAATAGTTTATATTGCAAACTGAACCATTGAGCAAACATTCACACATAACTAGACGCATTGAAAGATAACACTAGCAAAGATATATACACCAAGCTGAATCTGACAGCAAACATAATAGTTAGTTTTCCCAATTCTACCCCCATCGGCTCGCCCACTTCTAGCTTCATCCCTCACAGGGCCAGCTTTATTGCTGGTGGCAGCTGGCATGCCAGTCTTAGTTGGCGCTACTCCCAAAAGACCAACTTCCTCAGAGAGTCCCCTAACGCCAACCTCCA
Organism: Pleurodeles waltl; assembly: GCF_031143425.1. Taxonomy (NCBI): domain Eukaryota; kingdom Metazoa; phylum Chordata; class Amphibia; order Caudata; family Salamandridae; genus Pleurodeles; species Pleurodeles waltl. Next base: position 483,902,785 of record NC_090442.1, read on the forward strand.
ATGATGTTCCTCATCTCTACATAGACCCTCTCGTGTGTATTTAATTTATTTTATAACATTACTTATTGCATGTAGGGCAAGGTGTTGATGTTCATTACTTTGCACACACATTATACATAGACAACGACTCATGAGTGTGTGTGTCAATGTGTAGAAAATATTACTAAATATAATGATTAATACAAGGTATAGGAGTCACAGTTCATCCATACTGGTAGGCATTATATGTTTAACAGTGCCTGGTCTGGAGAAATACAATCTCAGGATTTAAAACAAAACCTAGTGGTTGGGGTTGTTTCTACTAGGTATCTATTATCATCCTAAAGAACCCTATTTAGCATTCTTGGAATAATGAAAGATGGGGGAAAACAACTGTTGTAACAAAAGGAACTATGTGACAACAGCAGTAATCCACTTAGCTATCTACATTAAAAAAAAACCTGTTTCATCTGCATGTCATACCTTTTTCTTTACAGGAGGTACATTATCCCACTCTACTACTTAGACACTGCGCTGTGCTACATAGACTCTGAAGTCTATGGAAGATCATAAAAAATGTAAAACCCTCCCCCAAGCCCCTGCTCCCCCAGAGCTTGGCCCCTGGTGTAGTATGGTGAGATTAAAAAGAAAAAGACATTTCACAAAAATATAAGGACCACAATATTACATCACCCCTGGGGCACAGAATGACGGCGCTCATTCACATAACACACACAACAGGGTACTGAAGAAATAAAATGCATTTTTTAAGCCCAGCATTTTATCTAGTCATTAAATTGTGGTTGTTAACTAGTGTTGTGCTGGAACACATAAAAGCTGCCTTTCAATGTTTTCATTCGGCCGGCTTTGAAAACTGAGATAGAAACCAAATATACTGAAATCTGCCAGGACAGCAGGTGAAAAATCAGGACTATGACTGCAAATCCCTGACGGCTAGTCACTCTACCCTGGTGCGTTGCTAGGACCCCTGGATAAAAGAGTGACTTGCCCGAGGCCTGGGCAGGAGGAGGCCCAACACATGCTGAGACTGGCCCATTGTCATTCTGTGTGTGACAATCATCTGCAGACAGAATGACAATGGGCAGGGTGATCGTCAGTGTGAGGTCAAGAGGGGTGCTCTGGTGAATAGAGAATGAGTTTGAGCTGCCCCAACAGGGAGTTCTGCAGAGCTCTGAGGTTTCTGCAGGGGAGCAGCACAGCTTGCTGTAAACCCCAAAATTACAAAGGGTGGCTCTAATTGGGATCGTCACAGACAACAGACGTGATGCCCAAATTACGGACGGTCTTGAAATTTATGGACAAGTGCTCACCCTACACTCAAGGCGGCACTGCAGTGGCTGGGTGCGGGGTGCAGTAAGGCATCGGGTGCCCAGTAGTTTCCTATGGGAGTTTGATTCCTGTGACAAACAGGCTGCAGGCTCTAGCTGGGAAATAAGTCGGGGACAGTAAACAGTTAAGTAGAAGATTTGGGGTGCTTGGGAACATAGGTGCACCTTTGGTCCTCTTCTCCTGGACCCAGGGGTGACAAAGCAGGTGTGTCTTTAGGCATCAGGTTTTCACGTCCGGACGCACCTGCGTTCAGGGGTTCCTGTGTTTTGAGGCTACAGGCGTTGTGGGGGGAGTCTGGCAGAGGTGGACTCGAGCTCTTAGGAGCCAGGGCACCGGTGACCCACCTCAGCTGGGGTTAGAGGTCACAGGTGCATTGGTTGCAATAGTTGTCGGATTTTCTCTCTCCACAAGCCTGTGGGAGAGGGGACCTGTATGCAGAGACTGCAGGCATCACAAGATCCCAAGATGGGTGAGACCACACTGGACTCTGCACCCTCGGTTGGCTTCACCTTGTGTAGTGGACTTCGGGTGCAGTGGTCACTTCTGGCGTTGGGTTTCTGGGGTTCCAGCGGCTGCAGTGTCTTTTCTTTCAAGTTTCTTGTTGCAGGGCAAGTCTGGTGCCCACAGAAGACTTAACTCTGTTTGGAAAACTGGATGAGATGGCTTCTTGTGCAGGATCCTTTGAGATCAGCAGGCAGGCTGGAGGTGCTGGGTCCAAGTCATCTGCTTCTTCTTTTCCTCTTCTGTGGGTGCAACTCTCCTTTTTCTGGATCTTCTTAGATTGTTGAAGTTTGAGTTCTAGGGTTCAGGGGTGCCACCTATATACTCAGTTTAGGGGTGTTACAGGGAGTGCCATGCCTTAGCCAATGGGCTAACCACTTTTAGGGTGACTATGCCCTTCTTATGACCACTTCCACTGTGAAGTGGGCATAACCCTAACCCTAGTGGCCTAATTCCTTCCAAATAAGATGGAGGAATTTAAAAAGTAGTGTCCACTCCAGCTCATCCACGTTAGGGGTGGGACTGGCATGAAGTGGACACACCTCCTAATTTAACCAATTTCCTGCCTGTGCTGCCTTCAAAGGTGGGGTCAGGACAGGGGGGTTAGTCCTCACCACCATCTGGAGAGACCTGAGTTGCATTACAATGGCGGCAAGGCCTTTGAAGCTCCCTGCCCTGGAATGTCCACCCTGCTGAGGAGAGGTCACACCTCTGCCCAGAGAAAGCCTTTTTGTCGGGCCTACGAGAGCACTGGCTCTCACCTTGGGCAGCCAGAAACCCATCTGTGTTGGCTGACCTGGTCAGGACCCTAGTAGCTGGTAGGTGCCCTCTGTGTGCATTTTTTATTAAATCCATCACTGGGGTCAGTGAGTGAGGGTTTATTATTCTGAGATTTTTGATACAAAACATCCCAGGATTCAGACAAACCATAATTTAGCTGGGGAAGTACGTAATCGCCAGTGTCCAGCACATGCATTTAGAATGTTCTCCCTATGTACTTACTTTGTCTCATAATCGACAGAGACCTAGCAGGGGCATATCTGCTCATGCATAGATGCCCTTACGTGTGCTTGGATACACTCTGCCTAAGGAGTGACTTGCAACTGGCACATACAGTGATAGGGGACGAGGCACATATGGCTGTGTGACAGGTAGTGTTCTCCATGTAGCCTGCACCAAAACCTTCGGCCTGCAATGGCAGCACCTGTGTGATTTGGTGAGGGGTCCCTGAGTGTGGCGCAATTGGTGCTGCAGCCCTCGGAGACTCTCCTTACTACCCCAGGCCTTATGTACCTGGGGTGCCATTTACCTGGGATTTACAGTGGTAACTAAAGAGTTTGCCAATTGTACAAAACAACTTTGCAGCTTTTGGGGAAAGAGATCAGGCACTGAAGACCTGATTAGCAGGGACCTAGTGCACTAACAGTCAAAGCCACGTCAGAAGCCAGGCAAAAAGAGGGGGGGGTAAGCATGTCAAAAAAGGTTCTTTCCTACAATTTGTATTTATTCTAAAATGACAGGTTTGTGGTTCGAATTATTAATCTGAAGGGCAAGTTATTTCCGTTCGGTAATGCTATTTCTGGTACATTTCTCACTGTCCTCCCATCTCTCTGTTCTGTGGAGTGGACTCATTGTAACATTTCAAAAGGTTCTTCACACTGTAATCACCAATTGTTCACACTCCTTGTCTGAGGGCACGGAAAAAGAAAAGAGAAAAAAATGCTGGAATTGCTCGTGGGCAGCACTTATTTACTGCATCACTTTGTCAGCTCTGGGGTGGTGTGGAGCCATGTTGCACCGCCTAGGGGTATGTAAGACCCCTGCTATGAAAAATACCCAGATCAAGGCTGGTGCCTGCGGAATATTCTAAGGTGAGGGATCTGTGGTTAGAATATTCTACAGAAAGAGCATTTCCAAATCTAAGTAATTTGATTTTCATACATATCCCTATTAATACGACTGGATGGTAAGAGAGGGGAAATGCCACCAATGCAAGAACAGGTTGTACAGTTTCTTCACCACTTAGGCTGTTCAGAATGTTTCTGGGAGCAGAGATTGATACTCAGAAGCATCCCCAACTCTGAAGAGAGTACAAATATTGTAAGGATAGGCTCACCTTTACCACAATTCTCGATCTATTGATGGTGAGAACTGTGATGAAACTGTTGGGTATTATGAACTTGTTTATCCACAGGATCAGACATGAAGCCTCTTAAAGAGGGATTGAACAGTCAGTGGTCAGACACTGGGGAAATGTGAGGATGTAGTGGTTGGCATAGAGGTGGTCAGCAAAGAATTAATGTCATGAACCATAGAAAACTTGATGAAGGGAAGACCTTTCACTTTATCTCCAGCACAGACAACATAACAGTGGGGGAGGCAGTGGTCAGGCACACATGTGACAGATGAGATTAAAAGGACCATTGTTCAACCTGGAGGCTACCAAGCAGAGCATCTACTTTGAACTAAAAACTATTTATCTGTCCATGAAGCCATTTGAAAGTCTGACCCAACAGAAAAAGCTCAAATTCTGAGAGACAACACAACTGCAATGTTCTACCTAAACAAGCAGATGGGGCTGTAAAGGACAAACATATTCCACAACTGGGAGGTAAAATAAAGCTTCTAGAAAACATTTTCAACAAGTAGAGAATACCAGAGGTAGAGATGTGTATGCAGCAGCAGTAAATACAAAATGCTAGCCCTTCACATCCAGGAACCGCCATCCAATGTCACTAGTGAATGTACTGTCGATAAGCTAGTAGTGGATAATTGCCCTTGGTTTTCCTCAATGAGCCCTGGTAATACAGAAGTTCAAAGCATGCAACTTGGCTATAATTCTAGTAGCGTGAGGTGGCCATTTGTCAGCCATGGTTCGTTCTCATGCATATTTCAAGTCAGGTAGATTATAAAGATTGTAATACACAAGGATATGGTGACAGCACAAGGGGGTTAAGTTTGCAGTCCACACCCAGGAAAGCCACAACTAATGCACTGAATCGTGCAATAGTAGGGTTCAGGTTGGTGGCCAACCAACTGCGGCACTCTCCCAGTCCCTACTCCCGCCACAAAGAAACTTAGGGGCATCTTCGACAATTGTTTCTCTTTTAGACTACATGTCAACCACGTTGTGAAAATGAGCTTTTGGACTCTAAAAATGCTAAAGAAAGACTTCCCCTACCTTCAAAGGGAACGGAAAATTACAGTTATCTTGGCGTTGGTGATGTCTAAATTGGACTACTGCAATGCCCTGTTGCTTAATCTAGACAGATCCTATGAACAAGTTACAGCTGATCCAGAATACTGCTGCTAGAGCAATCTTGAACCTCCCTCACTCAGCTTCGGCGAGCAACAATTTAAAACAACTGTACTGGCTTCCAGTGGGCCAGCTAATTATTTTCTAAACCTTATGTTTGACTCATAAAGCAGTTTATGGAATCGGCTCCAAATATGTGGTTTCTAAACTTTGTTGGTATAGACTCAAGCGTCTTCTTAGCTCATTAGGAGCTTTTAGAATTCAGGCTCCCCACACCTACAAAGCAAAATGGGGAGATAAAGCTTTTACGATGGTCGCAGCAAAATGCTGGAATCCCCTACCCTTGACAATCGGGAAGGAACAAAATCTTTTAACTTTTAGGAAGTTAGTAAAAACCTGGCTCTTTCCAAGCTAATTGCATTCTCTTGATTTCTCTCCCTCAAAGCAGACGCGTCTCTTATCTTTTTAGCGCTTTGATGCCTCGGCCGAAATGCGCTTTATAAATACAAACACAAAATACAACTAAAAACAGGTTGTGTGCTGTAGGAAGTTGGCTCTGTATGTGCTATTTCAAAGTAAGGAATAGCATGCACAGAGTCCAAGGGTTCCCCTCAGAGGTAAAATAGTGGTAAAAAGAGATAATACTAATGCTCTATTTTGTGGTAGTGTGGTCGAGCAGTAGGCTTATCCAAGGAGTAGTGTTAAGCATTTGTTGTACATACACATAGACAATAAATGAGGTACACACACTCAGAGACAAATCCAGTCAATAGGTTTTGTTATAGAAAAATATCTTTTCTTAGTTTATTTTAAGAACCACAGGTTCAAATTTAACATGTAATATCTTGTTTGAAAGGTATTGCAGGTAAGTACATTAGGAACTTTGAATCATTTCAATTGCATGTATACTTTTCAAGTTATTCACAAATAGCTATTTTAAAAGTGGACACAGTGCAATTTTCACAGTTCCTGGGGGAGGTAAGTTTTTGTTAGTTTTACCAGGTAAGTAAGACACTTACAGGGTTCAGTTCTTGGTCCAATGTAGCCCACCGTTGGGGGTTCAGAGCAACCCCAAAGTTACCACACCAGCAGCTCAGGGCCGGTCAGGTGCAGAGTTCAAAGTGGTGCCCAAAACGCATAGGCTTCAATGGAGAGAAGGGGGTGCCCCGGTTCCAGTCTGCCAGCAGGTAAGTACCCGCGTCTTCGGAGGGCAGACCAGGGGGGTTTTGTAGGGCACCGGGGGACACACAAGCCCACACAGAAATTTCACCCTCAGCGGCGCGGGGGCGGCCGGGTGCAGTGTTAGAACAAGCGTCGGGTTCGCAATGGAAGTCAATGAGAGATCAAGGGATCTCTTCAGCGCTGCAGGCAGGCAAGGGGGGCTTCCTCGGGGAAACCTCCACTTGGGCAAGGGAGAGGGACTCCTGGGGGTCACTTCTGCAGTTAAAGTCCGGTCCTTCAGGTCCTGGGGGCTGCAGGTGCAGGGTCTTTTCCAGGCGTCGGGACTTAGGTTTCAGAGAGTCGCGGTCAGGGGAAGCCTCGGGATTCCCTCTGCAGGCGGCGCTGTGGGGGCTCAGTGGGGACAGGTTTTGGTACTCACAGTCGTAGTGTAGTCCGGGGGTCCTCCCTGAGGTGTTGGTTCTCCACCAGCCGAGTCGGGGTCGCCGGGTGCAGTGTTGCAAGTCTCACGCTTCTTGCGGGGAGATTGCAGGGTTCTTTAAAGCTGCTCCTTTGGATAAAGTTGCAGTCTTTTTGGAGCAGGTCCGCTGTCCTCGGGAGTTTCTTGTCGTCGAAGCAGGGCAGTCCTCAGAGGATTCAGAGGTCGCTGGTCCCTTTGGAAGGCGTCGCTGGAGCAGAGTTCTTTGGAAGGCAGGAGACAGGCCGGTGAGTTTCTGGAGCCAAGGCAGTTGTTGTCTTCTGGTCTTCCTCTGCAGGGGTTTTCAGCTAGGCAGTCCTTCTTCTTGTTGTTGCAGGAATCTAATTTTCTAGGGTTCAGGGTAGCCCTTAAATACTAAATTTAAGGGCGTGTTTAGGTCTGGGGGGTTAGTAGCCAATGGCTACTAGCCCTGAGGGTGGGTACACCCTCTTTGTGCCTCCTCCCAAGGGGAGGGGGTCACAATCCTAACCCTATTGGGGGAATCCTCCATCTGCAAGATGGAGGATTTCTAAAAGTTAGTCACCTCAGCTCAGGACACCTTAGGGGCTGTCCTGACTGGCCAGTGACTCCTCCTTGTTATTCTCATTATTTTCTCCGGCCTTGCCGCCAAAAGGTGGGGCCGGGGCCGGAGGGGGCGGGCAACTCCACTAGCTGGAGTGTCCTGCGGTGCTGTGACAAAGGGGTGAGCCTTTGAGGCTCACCGCCAGGTGTTACAGCTCCTGCCTGGGGGAGGTGTTAGCATCTCCACCCAGTGCAGGCTTTGTTACTGGCCTCTGAGTGACAAAGGCACTCTCCCCATGGGGCCAGCAACATGTCTCTAGTGTGGCAGGCTGCTGGAACTAGTCAGCCTACACAGACAGTCGGTTAAGTTTCAGGGGGCACCTCTAAGGTGCCCTCTGGGGTGTATTTTGCAATAAAATGTACACTGGCATCAGTGTGCATTTATTGTGCTGAGAAGTTTGATACCAAACTTCCCAGTTTTCAGTGTAGCCATTATGGTGCTGTGGAGTTCGTGTTTGACAAACTCCCAGACCATATACTCTTATGGCTACCCTGCACTTACAATGTCTAAGGTTTTGTTTAGACACTGTAGGGGTACCATGCTCATGCACTGGTACCCTCACCTATGGTATAGTGCACCCTTCCTTAGGGCTGTAAGGCCTGCTAGAGGGGTGACTGACCTATACTTGCATAGGCAGTGAGAGGCTGGCATGGCACCCTGAGGGGAGTGCCATGTCGACTTACTCGTTTTGTTCTCACTAGCACACACAAGCTGGCAAGCAGTGTGTCTGTGCTGAGTGAGAGGTCTCCAGGGTGGCATAAGACATGCTGCAGCCCTTAGAGACCTTCCTTGGCATCAGGGCCCTTGGTACTAGAAGTACCAGTTACAAGGGACTTATCTGGATGCCAGGGTCTGCCAATTGTGGATACAAAAGTACAGGTTAGGGAAAGAACACTGGTGCTGGGGCCTGGTTAGCAGGCCTCAGCACACTTTCAATTGTAAACATAGCATCAGCAAAGGCAAAAAGTCAGGGGGCAACCATGCCAAGGAGGCATTTCCTTACACAACCCCCCCCCCCAAACGAAAGAGGATGAGACTAACCTTTCCCAAGAGAGTCTTCATTTTCTAAGTGGAAGAACCTGGAAAGGCCATCTGCATCTGCATTGGCATCGGCAGTCCCAGGTCTGTGTTCCACTATAAAGTCCATTCCCTGTAGGGAGATGGACCACCTCAACAGTTTTGGATTTTCACCTTTCATTTGCATCAGCCATTTGAGAGGTCTGTGGTCAGTTTGAACTAGGAAGTGAGTCCCAAAGAGGTATGGTCTCAGCTTCTTCAGGGACCAAACCACAGCAAAGGCCTCCCTCTCAATGGCACTCCAACGCTGCTCCCTGGGGAGTAACCTCCTGCTAATGAAAGCAACAGGCTGGTCAAGGCCATCATCATTTGTTTGGGACAAAACTGCCCCTATCCCATGTTCAGAGGCATCTGTCTGCACAATGAACTGCTTAGAATAATCTGGAGCTTTTAGAACTGGTGCTGAGCACATTGCCTGTTTCAGGGTGTCAAAGGCCTGTTGGCATTCTACAGTCCAGTTCACTTTCTTGGGCATTTTCTTGGAGGTGAGTTCAGTGAGGGCTGTCACAATGGATCCATATCCCTTCACAAACCTCCTGTAGTACCCAGTCAAGCCAAGGAATGCCCTGACTTGAGTCTGGGTTTTTGGAGCTACCCAGTCCAGAATAGTCTGGATCTTGGGTTGGAGTGGCTGAACTTGGCCTCCACCTACAAGGTGGCCCAAGTAAACCACAGTTCCCTGCCCTATCTGGCATGTGGATGCCTTGATAGAGAGGCCTGCAGATTGCAGAGCCTTCAAAACCTTCTTCAGGTGGACCAGGTGATCCTGCCAGGTGGAGCTAAAGACAGCAATATCATCAAGATAAGCTGTGCTAAAGGACTCCAAACCAGCAAGGACTTGATTCACCAACCTTTGGAAGGTGGCAGGGGCATTCTTTAAACCAAAGGGCATAACAGTAAACTGATAATGCCCATCAGGTGTGGAGAATGCTGTTTTCTCTTTTGCTCCAGGTGCCATTTTTATTTGCCAGTACCCTGCTGTCAAGTCAAAGGTACTTAAGAATTTGGCAGCACCTAATTTGTCTATGAGCTCATCAGCTCTAGGAATTGGATGGGCGTCTGTCTTGGTGACAGAGTTGAGCCCTCTGTAGTCCACACAAAACCTCATCTCTTTCTTTCCATCTTTGGTGTGAGGTTTGGGGACTAAGACCACTGGGCTAGCCCAGGGGCTGTCAGAGCGCTCAATTACTCCCAATTCCAGCATCTTGTGGACTTCCACCTTGATGCTTTCCTTAACATGGTCAGACTGTCTAAAATTTTTGTTTTTGACAGGCATGCTGTCTCCTGTGTCCACATCATGGGTACACAGGTGTGTCTGACCAGGGGTTAGGGAGAAGAGTTCAGGAAACTGTTGTAGGACTCTCCTACAATCAGCTTGCTGTTGGCCAGAGAGGGTGTCTGAGTAGATCACTCCATCTACTGAGCCATCTTTTGGGTCTGATGACAGAAGATCAGGGAGAGGTTCACTCTCTGCCTCCTGATCCTCATCTGTTACCATCAACAGATTTACATCAGCCCTGTCATGGAAGAGCTTAAGGCGGTTCACATGGATCACCCTCTTGGGGCTCCTGCTTGTGCCCAGGTCCACCAGGTAGGTGACCTGACTCTTCCTTTCTAGCACTGGGTAAGGGCCACTCCATTTGTCCTGAAGTGCCCTGGGAGCCACAGGCTCCAGAACCCAGACTTTCTGCCCTGGTTGGAACTCAACCATTGCAGCCTTTAGGTCATACCAAAACTTCTGGAGCTGTTGGCTGGCCTCAAGGTTTTTGCTTGCCTTTTCCATGTACTCTGCCATTCTAGAGCGAAGGCCAAGTACATAGTCCACTATGTCCTGTTTAGGCTCATGAAGAGGTCTCTCCCAGCCTTCTTTAACAAGAGCAAGTGGTCCCCTTACAGGGTGACCAAACAGAAGTTCAAAGGGTGAGAATCCTACTCCCTTCTGTGGCACCTCTCTGTAAGCGAAAAGCAGACATGGCAAGAGGACATCCCATCTCCTTTTGAGCTTTTCTGGGAGCCCCATGATCATGCCTTTTAATGTCTTGTTGAATCTCTCAACTAAGCCATTAGTTTGTGGATGGTATGGTGTAGTGAATTTGTAAGTCACCCCACACTCATTCCACATGTGTTTTAGGTATGCTGACATGAAGTTGGTACCTCTGTCAGACACCACCTCCTTAGGGAAACCCACTCTGGTAAAGATACCAATGAGGGCCTTGGCTACTGCAGGGGCAGTAGTTGACCTAAGGGGAATAGCTTCAGGATACCTAGTAGCATGATCCACTACTACTAGGATATACATATTTCCTGAGGCTGTGGGAGGTTCTAGTGGACCAACTATGTCCACACCCACTCTTTCAAAGGGGACCCCCACCACTGGAAGTGGAATGAGGGGGGCCTTTGGATGCCCACCTGTCTTACCACTGGCTTGACAGGTGGGGCAGGAGAGGCAAAACTCCTTAACCTTGTGGGACATATTGGGCCAGTAGAAGTGGTTGACTAACCTCTCCCACGTCTTGGTTTGTCCCAAATGCCCAGCAAGGGGAATATCATGGGCTAAGGTCAGAATAAACTCTCTGAACGACTGAGGCACTACCACTCTCCTAGTGGCACCAGGTTTGGGGTCTCTGGCCTCCGTGTACAGGAGTCCATCTTCCCAATAGACCCTATGTGTTCCATTTTTCTTGCCCTTGGACTCTTCAGCAGCTTGCTGCCTAAGGCCTTCAAGAGAGGGACAGGTTTCTTGTCCCTTACACAGCTCCTCCCTTGAGGGTCCCCCTGGGCCTAAGAGCTCAACCTGATAAGGTTCAAGCTCCAAAGGCTCAGTTCCCTCAGAGGGCAGAACTTCTTCCTGAGAAGAGAGGTTCTCTTTTTCTGACTGTGTTGCAGTTGGTTTCCCAACTGACTTTCCTTTTCTCTTGGTAGGCTGGGCCTTTCTTCCAGACTCCAGCTCTACTTTTTCACCCTGTGCCTTGCATTGTGCTCTTGTTTTTACACACACCAGTTCAGGGATACCCAGCATGGCTGCATGGGTTTTTAGTTCTACCTCAGCCCATGCTGAGGACTCCAGGTCATTTCCAAGCAGACAGTCTACTGGGATGTTTGAGGAGACCACCACCTGTTTCAGGCCATTGACCCCTCCCCATTCTAAAGTTACCATTGCCATGGGATGTGCTTTAGTCTGATTGTCAGCGTTGGTGACTGTATAGGTTTTTCCAGTCAGGTATTGGCCAGGGGAAACCAGTTTCTCTGTCACCATGGTGACACTGGCACCTGTATCCCTCAGGCCCTCTACACTTGTCCCATTAATAAAGAGCTGCTGCCTGTATTTTAGCATGTTAGGCGGCCAGGCAGCTAGTGTGGCTAAATCCACCCCACCCTCAGAGACTAGAGTAGCTTCAGTGTGGACCCTGATTTGCTCTGGGCACACTGTTGATCCCACTTGGAGACTAGCCATTCCAGTGTTACCTGGATTGGAGTTTGGAGTGGAACCTTTCTTGGGACAGGCCTTGTCTCCAGTTTGGTGTCCAGGCTGATTACAGCTACGACACCAGGCCTTTTTGGGATCAAAGTTTTTACCCTTGTACCCAGGATTGTTTTGTGAAGAGGCTCTGGGCCCACCCTCCTGTGCAGGTTTTTGGGGGCCTGTAGAAGACTCTTTACTATTTTTATTTTTGGCTGTCTCACCACCTTTCCCCTGGGGAGGTTTTGTGACCCCTTTCTTTTGGTCACCCCCTGTGGAAGTTTTGGACACCCTTGTCTTGACCCAATGGTCCGCCTTCTTTCCCAATTCTTGGGGCGAAATTGGTCCTAGGTCTACCAGATGCTGATGCAGTTTATCATTGAAACAATTACTTAACAGGTGTTCTTTCACAAATAAATTGTACAGCCCATCATAATTACTTACACCACTGCCTTGAATCCAACCATCTAGTGTTTTTACTGAGTAGTCTACAAAGTCAACCCAGGTCTGGCTCGAGGATTTTTGAGCCCCCCTGAATCTAATCCTATACTCCTCAGTGGAGAATCCAAAGCCCTCAATCAGGGTACCCTTCATGAGGTCATAAGATTCTGCATCTTTTCCAGAGAGTGTGAGGAGTCTATCCCTACACTTTCCTGTGAACATTTCCCAAAGGAGAGCACCCCAGTGAGATCTGTTCACTTTTCTGGTTACACAAGCCCTCTCAAAAGCTGTGAACCATTTGGTGATGTCATCACCATCTTCATATTTAGTTACAATCCCTTTAGGGATTTTCAACATGTCAGGAGAATCTCTGACCCTATTTATGTTGCTGCCACCATTGATGGGTCCTAGGCCCATCTCTTGCCTTTCCCTTTCCATGGCTAGGATCTGTCTTTCCAAAGCCAATCTTTTGGCCATCCTGGCTAGCTGGATGTCCTCTTCACTGGAGTTATCCTCAGTGATTTCAGAGTTGTTGGCCCCTCCTGTGAGGGAACCAGCATCTCTGCCTATTATTTGTGGAGTCAGGGCTTGAGAGGCCCTGTTCTCCCTAAATAGGACTGGTAGGGGGGAATTTCCCTCCAAGTCACTATCTTCATCCTCTGTGTTGCCATCCTCAGAGGGGTTGGCCTTTTCAAACTCTGCCAACAGCTCCTGGAGCTGTAGTTTGGAAGGTCTGGGGCCCATTACTATTTTCTTTATTTTACAGAGTGACCTTAGCTCCCTCATCTTAAGATGGAGGTAAGGTGTGGTGTCGAGTTCCACCACATTCATCTCTGCACTAGACATTATGCTTCTAAAAGTTGGAATACTTTTTAAGAAACTAAAACTGGTTCTAGAATCTAATTCAAACTCTTAACAAACTTTTAAACCCTAAAAGAAATGCTAACAGGGACTAACACAAGGCCCTAGCAGGACTTTAAAGAATTTAGAAAACTTTTCAAATTGCAAAAATCAATTTCTAATGACAATTTTGGAATTTGTCGTGTGATCAGGTATTGGCTGAGTAGTCCAGCAAATGCAAAGTCTTGTACCCCACCGCTGATCCACCAATGTAGGAAGTTGGCTCTGTATGTGCTATCTCAAAGTAAGGAATAGCATGCGCAGAGTCCAAGGGTTCCCCTTAGAGGTAAAATAGTGGTAAAAAGAGATAATACTAATGCTCTATTTTGTGGTAGTGTGGTCGAGCAGTAGGCTTATCCAAGGAGTAGTGTTAAGCATTTGTTGTACATACACATAGACAATAAATGAGGTACACACACTCGGAGACAAATGCAGTCAATAGGTTTTGTTATAGAAAAATATCTTTTCTTAGTTTATTTTAAGAACCACAGGTTCAAATTTAACATGTAATATCTTGTTTGAAAGGTATTGCAGATAAGTACATTAGGAACTTTGAATCATTTCAATTGCATGTATACTTTTCAAGTTATTCACAAATAGCTATTTTAAAAGTGGACACTGTGCAATTTTCACAGTTCCTGGGGGAGGTAAGTTTTTGTTAGTTTTACCAGGTAAGTAAGACACTTACAGGGTTCAGTTCTTGGTCCAAGGTAGCCCACCGTTGGGGGTTCAGAGCAACCCCAAAGTTACCACACCAGCAGCTCAGGGCCGGTCAGGTGCAGAGTTCAAAGTGGTGCCCAAAACGCATAGGCTTCAATGGAGAGAAGGGGGTGCCCCGGTTCCAGTCTGCCAGCAGGTAAGTACCCGCGTCTTCGGAGGGCAGACCAGGGGGGTTTTGTAGGGCACCGGGGGGGACACAAGCCCACACAGAAATTTCACCCTCAGCGGCGCGGGGGCGGCCGGGTGCAGTGTTAGAACAAGCGTCGGGTTCGCAATGGAAGTCAATGAGAGATCAAGGGATCTCTTCAGCGCTGCAGGCAGGCAAGGGGGGCTTCCTCGGGGAAACCTCCACTTGGGCAAGGGAGAGGGACTCCTGGGGGTCACTTCTGCAGTGAAAGTCCGGTCCTTCAGGTCCTGGGGGCTGCGGGTGCAGGGTCTTTTCCAGGCGTCGGGACTTAGGTTTCAGAGAGTCACGGTCAGGGGAAGCCTCGGGATTCCCTCTGCAGGCGGCGCTGTGGGGGCTCAGTGGGGACAGGTTTTGGTACTCACAGTCGTAGTGTAGTCCGGGGGTCCTCCCTGAGGTGTTGGTTCTCCACCAGCCGAGTCGGGGTCGCCGGGTGCAGTGTTGCAAGTCTCACGCTTCTTGCGGGGTGATTGCAGGGTTCTTTAAAGCTGCTCCTTTGGATAAAGTTGCAGTCTTTTTGGAGCAGGTCCGCTGTCCTCGGGAGTTTCTTGTCGTCATCGAAGCAGGGCAGTCCTCAGAGGATTCAGAGGTCGCTGGTCCCTTTGGAAGGCGTCGCTGGAGCAGAGTTCTTTGGAAGGCAGGAGACAGGCCGGTGAGTTTCTGGAGCCAAGGCAGTTGTTGTCTTCTGGTCTTCCTCTGCAGGGGTTTTCAGCTAGGCAGTCCTTCTTCTTGTTGTTGCAGGAATCTAATTTTCTAGGGTTCAGGGTAGCCCTTAAATACTAAATTTAAGGGCGTGTTTAGGTCTGGGGGGTTAGTAGCCAATGGCTACTAGCCCTGAGGGTGGGTACACCCTCTTTGTGCCTCCTCCCAAGGGGAGGGGGTCACAATCCTAACCCTATTGGGGGAATTCTCCATCTGCAAGATGGAGGATTTCTAAAAGTTAGAGTCACCTCAGCTCAGGACACCTTAGGGGCTGTCCTGACTGGCCAGTGACTCCTCCTTGTTATTCTCATTATTTTCTCCGGCCTTGCCGCCAAAAGTGGGGGCCGGGGCCGGAGGGGTCGGGCAACTCCACTAGCTGGAGTGTCCTGCGGTGCTGTGACAAAGGGGTGAGCCTTTGAGGCTCACCGCCAGGTGTTACAGCTCCTGCCTGGGGGAGGTGTTAGCATCTCCACCCAGTGCAGGCTTTGTTACTGGCCTCAGAGTGACAAAGGCACTCTCCCCATGGGGCCAGCAACATGTCTCTAGTGTGGCAGGCTGCTGGAACTAGTCAGCCTACACAGACAGTCGGTTAAGTTTCAGGGGGCACCTCTAAGGTGCCCTCTGGGGTGTATTTTGCAATAAAATGTACACTGGCATCAGTGTGCATTTATTGTGCTGAGAAGTTTGATACCAAACTTTCCAGTTTTCAGTGTAGCCATTATGGTGCTGTGGAGTTCGTGTTTGACAAACTCCCAGACCATATACTCTTATGGCTACCCTGCACTTACAATGTCTAAGGTTTTGTTTAGACACTGTAGGGGTACCATGCTCATGCACTGGTACCCTCACCTATGGTATAGTGCACCCTTCCTTAGGGCTGTAAGGCCTGCTAGAGGGGTGACTGACCTATACTTGCATAGGCAGTGAGAGGCTGGCATGGCACCCTGAGGGGAGTGCCATGTCGACTTACTCGTTTTGTTCTCACTAGCACACACAAGCTGGCAAGCAGTGTGTCTGTGCTGAGTGAGAGGTCTCCAGGGTGGCATAAGACATGCTGCAGCCCTTAGAGACCTTCCTTGGCATCAGGGCCCTTGGTACTAGAAGTACCAGTTACAAGGGACTTATCTGGATGCCAGGGTCTGCCAATTGTGGATACAAAAGTACAGGTTAGGGAAAGAACACTGGTGCTGGGGCCTGGTTAGCAGGCCTCAGCACACTTTCAATTGTAAACATAGCATCAGCAAAGGCAAAAAGTCAGGGGGCAACCATGCCAAGGAGGCATTTCCTTACATGTTGTAGGAAGTTGGCTCTGTATGTGCTATTTCAAAGTAAGGAATAGCATGCACAGAGTCCAAGGGTTCCCCTTAGAGGTAAAATAGTGGTAGAAATAGATAATACTAATGCTCTATTTTGTGGTAGTGTGGTCGAGCAGTAGGCTTATCCAAGGAGTAGTGTTAAGCATTTGTTGTACATACACAAGACAATAAATGAGGTACACACACTCAGAGACAAATCCAGCCAATAGGTTTTTATATAGAAAAATATCTTTTCTTAGTTTATTTTAAGAACCACAGGTTCAAATTCTACATGTAATATCTCATTCGAAAGGTATTGCAGGTAAGTACTTTAGGAACTTCAAATCATCAAAATTGCATGTATACTTTTCAAGTTATTGACAAATAGCTGTTTTAAAAGTGGACACAGTGCAATTTTCACAGTTCCTAGGGGAGGTAAGTATTTGTTAGTTTTACCAGGTAAGTAAGACACTTACAGGGCTTAGTTCTTGGTCCAAGGTAGCCCACCGTTGGGGGTTCAGAGCAACCCCAAAGTCACCACACCAGCAGCTCAGGGCCGGTCAGGTGCAGAGTTCAAAGTGGTGCCCAAAACACATAGGCTAGAATGGAGAGAAGGGGGTGCCCCGGTTCCGGTCTGCTTGCAGGTAAGTACCCGCGTCTTCGGAGGACAGACCAGGGGGGTTTTGTAGGGCACCGGGGGGGACACAAGTCCACACAGAAATTTCACCCTCAGCGGCGCGGGGGCGGCCGGGTGCAGTGTAGAAACAAGCGTCGGGTTCGCAATGTTAGTCTATGAGAGATCTCGGGATCTCTTCAGCGCTGCAGGCAGGCAAGGGGGGGATTCCTCGGGGAAACCTCCACTTGGGCAAGGGAGAGGGACTCCTGGGGGTCACTTCTCCAGTGAAAGTCCGGTCCTTCAGGTCCTGGGGGCTGCGGGTGCAGGGTCTCTCCCAGGTGTCGGGACTTTAGGTTCAAAAGAGTCGCGGTCAGGGGAAGCCTCGGGATTCCCTCTGCAGGCGGCGCTGTGGGGGCTCAGGGGGGACAGGTTTTGGTACTCACAGTATCAGAGTAGTCCTGGGGTCCCTCCTGAGGTGTTGGATCGCCACCAGTCGAGTCGGGGTCGCCGGGTGCAGTGTTGCAAGTCTCACGCTTCTTGCGGGGAGCTTGCAGGGATCTTTAAAGTTGCTGGAAACAAAGTTGCAGCTTTTCTTGGAGCAGGTCCGCTGTCCTCGGGAGTTTCTTGTCTTTTCGAAGCAGGGGCAGTCCTCAGAGGATGTCGAGGTCGCTGGTCCCTTCGGAAGGCGTCGCTGGAGCAGGATCTTTGGAAGGCAGGAGACAGGCCGGTGAGTTTCTGGAGCCAAGGCAGTTGTCGTCTTCTGGTCTTCCGCTGCAGGGGTTTTCAGCTGGGCAGTCCTTCTTCTTGTTGCAGGAATCTGATTTTCTAGGGTTCAGGGTAGCCCTTAAATACTAAATTTAAGGGCGTGTTTAGGTCTGGGGGGTTAGTAGCCAATGGCTACTAGCCCTGAGGGTGGGTACACCCTCTTTGTGCCTCCTCCCAAGGGGAGGGGGTCACAATCCTAACCCTATTGGGGGAATCCTCCATCTGCAAGATGGAGGATTTCTAAAAGTTAGAGTCACCTCAGCTCAGGACACCTTAGGGGCTGTCCTGACTGGCCAGTGACTCCTCCTTGTTTTTCTCATTATTTTCTCCGGCCTTGCCGCCAAAAGTGGGGCCTGGCCGGAGGGGGCGGGCAACTCCACTAGCTGGAGTGTCCTGCTGGGTTGGCACAAAGGAGGTGAGCCTTTGAGGCTCACCGCCAGGTGTGACAATTCCTGCCTGGGAGAGGTGTTAGCATCTCCACCCAGTGCAGGCTTTGTTACTGGCCTCAGAGTGACAAAGGCACTCTCCCCATGGGGCCAGCAACATGTCTCGGTTTGTGGCAGGCTGCTAAAACTAGTCAGCCTACACAGATAGTCGGTTAAGTTTCAGGGGGCACCTCTAAGGTGCCCTCTGTGGTGTATTTTACAATAAAATGTACACTGGCATCAGTGTGCATTTATTGTGCTGAGAAGTTTGATACCAAACTTCCCAGTTTTCAGTGTAGCCATTATGGTGCTGTGGAGTTCGTGTTTGACAGACTCCCAGACCATATACTCTTATGGCTACCCTGCACTTACAATGTCTAAGGTTTTGTTTAGACACTGTAGGGGTACCATGCTCATGCACTGGTACCCTCACCTATGGTATAGTGCACCCTGCCTTAGGGCTGTAAGGCCTGCTAGAGGGGTGTCTTACCTATACTGCATAGGCAGTGAGAGGCTGGCATGGCACCCTGAGGGGAGTGCCATGTCGACTTACTCGTTTTGTCCTCACTAGCACACACAAGCTGGTAAGCAGTGTGTCTGTGCTGAGTGAGAGGTCTCCAGGGTGGCATAAGACATGCTGCAGCCCTTAGAGACCTTCCTTGGCATCAGGGCCCTTGGTACTAGAAGTACCAGTTACAAGGGACTTATCTGGATGCCAGGGTCTGCCAATTGTGGATACAAAAGTACAGGTTAGGGAAAGAACACTGGTGCTGGGGCCTGGTTAGCAGGCCTCAGCACACTTTCAATTGTAAACATAGCATCAGCAAAGGCAAAAAGTCAGGGGGCAACCATGCCAAGGAGGCATTTCCTTACACAACCCCCCCCCCAAACGAAAGAGGATGAGACTAACCTTTCCCAAGAGAGTCTTCATTTTCTAAGTGGAAGAACCTGGAAAGGCCATCTGCATTGGCATGGGCAGTCCCAGGTCTGTGTTCCACTATAAAGTCCATTCCCTGTAGGGAGATGGACCACCTCAACAGTTTAGGATTTTCACCTTTCATTTGCATCAGCCATTTGAGAGGTCTGTGGTCAGTTTGAACTAGGAAGTGAGTCCCAAAGAGGTATGGTCTCAGCTTCTTCAGGGACCAAACCACAGCAAAGGCCTCCCTCTCAATGGCACTCCAACGCTGCTCCCTGGGGAGTAACCTCCTGCTAATGAAAGCAACAGGCTGGTCAAGGCCATCATCATTTGTTTGGGACAAAACTGCCCCTATCCCATGTTCAGAGGCATCAGTCTGCACAATGAACTGCTTAGAATAATCTGGAGCTTTGAGAACTGGTGCTGAGCACATGGCTTGTTTCAGGGTGTCAAAGGCCTGTTGGCAGTCCACAGTCCAGTTCACTTTCTTGGGCATTTTCTTGGAGGTGAGTTCAGTGAGGGCTGTCACAATGGATCCATATCCCTTCACAAACCTCCTGTAGTACCCAGTCAAGCCAAGGAATGCCCTGACTTGAGTCTGGGTTTTTGGAGCTACCCAGTCCAGAATAGTCTGGATCTTGGGTTGGAGTGGCTGAACTTGGCCTCCACCTACAAGGTGTCCCAAGTAAACCACAGTTCCCTGCCCTATCTGGCATTTGGATGCCTTGATAGAGAGGCCTGCAGATTGCAGAGCCTTCAAAACCTTCCTCAGGTGGACCAGGTGATCCTGCCAGGTGGAGCTAAAGACAGCAATATCATCAAGATAAGCTGTGCTAAAGGACTCCAAGCCAGCAAGGACTTGATTCACCAACCTTTGGAAGGTGGCAGGGGCATTCTTTAAACCAAAGGGCATAACAGTAAACTGATAATGCCCATCAGGTGTGGAGAATGCTGTCTTTTCTTTTGCTCCAGGTGCCATTTTTATTTGCCAGTACCCTGCTGTCAAGTCAAAGGTACTTAGAAATTTGGCAGCACCTAATTTATCAATGAGCTCATCAGCTCTTGGAATTGGATGGGCATCTGTCTTGGTGACAGAATTGAGCCCTCTGTAGTCCACACAAAACCTCATCTCTTTCTTTCCATCTTTGGTGTGAGGTTTGGGGACTAAGACCACTGGGCTAGCCCAGGGGCTGTCAGAGCGCTCAATGACTCCCAATTCCAGCATCTTGTGGACTTCCACCTTGATGCTTTCTTTAACATGGTCAGATTGTCTAAAGATTTTGTTCTTGACAGGCATGCTGTCTCCTGTGTCCACATCATGGGTACACAGGTGTGTCTGACCAGGGGTTAAGGAGAAGAGTTCAGGAAACTGTTGTAGGACTCTCCTACAATCAGCTTGCTGTTGGCCAGAGAGGGTGTCTGAGTAGATCACTCCATCTACTGTACCATCTTTTGGGTCTGATGACAGAAGATCAGGGAGAGGTTCACTCTCTGCCTCCTGATCCTCATCTGTTACCATCAACAGATTGACATCAGCCCTGTCGTGGAAGAGCTTAAGGCGGTTTACATGGATCACCCTTTTGGGGCTCCTGCTTGTGCCCAGGTCCACCAAGTAGGTGACCTGACTCTTCCTCTCTAGTACTGGGTAAGGGCCACTCCATTTGTCCTGGAGTGCCCTGGGAGCCACAGGCTCCAGAACCCAGACTTTCTGCCCTGGTTGGAACTCAACCAGTGCAGCCTTTTGGTCATACCAAAACTTCTGGAGCTGTTGGCTGGCCTCAAGGTTTTTGGTTGCCTTTTCCATGTACTCTGCCATTCTAGAGCGAAGGCCAAGTACATAGTCCACTATGTCCTGTTTAGGCTCATGGAGAGGTCTCTCCCAGCCTTCTTTAACAAGGGCAAGTGGTCCCCTTACAGGATGACCAAACAGAAGTTCAAAGGGTGAGAACCCTACTCCCTTCTGTGGTACCTCCCTGTAAGCGAAAAGCAGACATGGCAGGAGGACATCCCATCTCCTTTTGAGTTTTTCTGGGAGCCCCATGATCATGCCCTTTAATGTCTTGTTGAATCTCTCAACCAAGCCATTAGTTTGTGGATGGTATGGTGTAGTGAATTTATAAGTCACTCCACACTCATTCCACATGTGCTTTAGGTATGCTGACATGAAGTTGGTACCTCTGTCAGACACCACCTCCTTAGGGAAACCCACTCTGGTAAAGATACCAATGAGGGCCTTGGCTACTGCAGGGGCAGTAGTCGACCTAAGGGGAATAGCTTCAGGATACCTGGTAGCATGATCCACTACTACCAGGATATACATATTTCCTGAGGCTGTGGGAGGTTCCAGTGGACCAACTATGTCCACACCCACTCTTTCAAAGGGCACCCCCACCACAGGAAGTGGAATGAGGGGGGCCTTTGGGTGCCCACCTGTCTTACCACTGGCTTGACAGGTGGGGCAGGAGAGGCAAAACTCCTTAACCATGTTGGACATGTTGGGCCAGTAGAAGTGGTTGACTAACCTCTCCCACGTCTTGGTTTGTCCCAAATGTCCAGCAAGGGGAATGTCATGGGCCAATGTTAGGATGAACTCTCTGAACAGCTGAGGCACTACCACTCTCCTAGTGGCCCCAGGTTTGGGGTCTCTGGCCTCAGTGTACAGGAGCCCATCTTCCCAATAGACCCTATGTGTTCCATTTTTCTTGCCTTTGGACTCTTCAGCAGCTTGCTGCCTAAGGCCTTCAAGAGAGGGACAGGTTTCTTGTCCCTTACACAGCTCCTCCCTTGAGGGTCCCCCTGGGCCCAAGAGCTCAACCTGATAAGGTTCAAGCTCCAAAGGCTCAGTTCCCTCAGAGGGCAGAACTTCTTCATGAGAAGAGAGGTCCCCTTTCTTTTGCTGTGTTGCAGTTGGTTTCCCAACTGACTTTCCTTTTCTCTTGGTAGGCTGGGCCATTCTTCCAGACTCCAGCTCTACTTGTTCACCCTGTGCCTTGCACTGTGCTCTGGTTTTCACACACACCAGTTCAGGGATACCCAGCATTGCTGCATGGGTTTTTAGTTCTACCTCAGCCCATGCTGAGGACTCCAGGTCATTTCCAAGCAGACAGTCCACTGGGATATTTGAGGAGACCACCACCTGTTTCAGGCCATTGACCCCTCCCCATTCTAAAGTAACCATTGCCATGGGATGTACTTTTCTCTGATTGTCAGCGTTGGTGACTGTGTAAGTTTTTCCAGTCAGGTATTGGCCAGGGGAAACCAGTTTCTCTGTCACCATGGTGACACTGGCACCTGTATCCCTCAGGCCCTCTATTCTAGTCCCATTAATTAAGAGTTGCTGTCTGTATTTTTGCATGTTAGGCGGCCAGACAGCTAGTGTGGCTAAATCCACCCCACCCTCAGAAACTAGAGTAGCTTCAGTGTGGACCCTGATTTGCTCTGGGCACACTGTTGATCCCACTTGGAGACTAGCCATACCAGTGTTACCTGGATGGGAGTTTGGAGTGGAACCTTTCTTGGGACAGGCCTTGTCTCCAGTTTGGTGTCCATGCTGTTTACAGCTATGACACCAGGCCTTTTTGGGATCAAAGTTTTTACCCTTGTACCCAGGATTGTTTTGTGAAGAGGCTCTGGGCCCACCCTCCTGTGCAGGTTTTTGGGGGCCTGTAGAAGACTCTTTACTATTTTTAGTTTTGGTTGTCTCATCACTCTTCCCCTGGGGAGTCTTTGTGACCCCTTTCTTTTGGTCACCCCCTGTTGAAGTCTTGGACACCCTTGTCTTGACCCAATGGTCCGCCTTCTTTCCCAATTCTTGGGGAGAAATTGGTCCTAGGTCTACCAGATGCTGATGCAGTTTATCATTGAAACAATTACTTAACAGGTGTTCTTTCACAAATAAATTGTACAGCCCATCATAATTACTTACACCACTGCCTTGAATCCAACCATCTAGTGTTTTCACTGAGTAGTCAACAAAGTCAACCCAGGTCTGGCTCGAGGATTTTTGAGCCCCCCTGAACCTAATCCTGTACTCCTCAGTGGAGAATCCAAAGCCCTCAATCAGGGTACCCTTCATGAGGTCATAAGATTCTGCATCTTGTCCAGAGAGTGTGAGGAGTCTATCCCTACACTTTCCTGTGAACATTTCCCAAAGGAGAGCACCCCAGTGAGATCTGTTCACTTTTCTGGTTACACAAGCCCTCTCAAAAGCTGTGAACCATTTGGTGATGTCATCACCATCTTCATATTTAGTTACAATCCCTTTAGGGATTTTCAACATGTCAGGAGAATCTCTGACCCTATTTATGTTGCTGCCACCATTGATGGGTCCTAGGCCCATCTCTTGTCTTTCCCTCTCTATGGCTAGGATCTGTCTTTCCAAAGCCAATCTTTTGGCCATCCTGGCTAACTGGATGTCCTCTTCACTGGGGCTATCCTCAGTGATTTCAGAGGTGTTGGTCTCTCCTGTGAGGGAACCAGCATCTCTGACTATTATTTTTGGAGTCAGGGTTTGAGGGACCCTGTTCTCCCTAGATAGGACTGGTAGGGGGGAATTGTCCTCCAAGTCACTATCCTCTTCCTCTGAGTTGCCACCCTCAGAGGGGTTGGCCTTTTCAAACTCTGCCAAAAGCTCCTGGAGCTGTATTTTGGTAGGTTTGGGGCCCATTGTTATTTTCTTTATTTTACAGAGTGACCTTAGCTCCCTCATCTTAAGATGGAGGTAAGGTGTGGTGTCGAGTTCCACCACAGTCACATCTGTGCTAGACATTTTGTTTCTAAAAGTTGGAATACTTTTAAGAATCTACAACTGTTTCTAGAATCTAATTTCAAACTTTTAACAAACTTTTAAACTCTAAAAGACAATGCTAAACAGGGACTTAACACACAAGGCCCTAGCAGGACTTTTAAGAATTTAGAAAACTTTTCAAATTGCAAAAATCAATTTCTAATGACAATTTTGGAATTTGTCGTGTGATCAGGTATTGGCTGAGTAGTCCAGCAAATGCAAAGTCTTGTACCCCACCGCTGATCCACCAATGTAGGAAGTTGGCTCTGTATGTGCTATTTCAAAGTAAGGAATAGCATGCACAGAGTCCAAGGGTTCCCCTTAGAGGTAAAATAGTGGTAGAAATAGATAATACTAATGCTCTATTTTGTGGTAGTGTGGTCGAGCAGTAGGCTTATCCAAGGAGTAGTGTTAAGCATTTGTTGTACATACACAAGACAATAAATGAGGTACACACACTCAGAGACAAATCCAGCCAATAGGTTTTTATATAGAAAAATATCTTTTCTTAGTTTATTTTAAGAACCACAGGTTCAAATTCTACATGTAATATCTCATTCGAAAGGTATTGCAGGTAAGTACTTTAGGAACTTCAAATCATCAAAATTGCATGTATACTTTTCAAGTTATTGACAAATAGCTGTTTTAAAAGTGGACACTTAGTGCAATTTTCACAGTTCCTAGGGGAGGTAAGTATTTGTTAGTTTTACCAGGTAAGTAAGACACTTACAGGGCTTAGTTCTTGGTCCAAGGTAGCCCACCGTTGGGGGTTCAGAGCAACCCCAAAGTCACCACACCAGCAGCTCAGGGCCGGTCAGGTGCAGAGTTCAAAGTGGTGCCCAAAACACATAGGCTAGAATGGAGAGAAGGGGGTGCCCCGGTTCCGGTCTGCTTGCAGGTAAGTACCCGCGTCTTCGGAGGACAGACCAGGGGGGTTTTGTAGGGCACCGGGGGGGACACAAGTCCACACAGAAATTTCACCCTCAGCGGCGCGGGGGCGGCCGGGTGCAGTGTAGAAACAAGCGTCGGGTTCGCAATGTTAGTCTATGAGAGATCTCGGGATCTCTTCAGCGCTGCAGGCAGGCAAGGGGGGGATTCCTCGGGGAAACCTCCACTTGGGCAAGGGAGAGGGACTCCTGGGGGTCACTTCTCCAGTGAAAGTCCGGTCCTTCAGGTCCTGGGGGCTGCGGGTGCAGGGTCTCTCCCAGGTGTCGGGACTTTAGGTTCAAAAGAGTCGCGGTCAGGGGAAGCCTCGGGATTCCCTCTGCAGGCGGCGCTGTGGGGGCTCAGGGGGGACAGGTTTTGGTACTCACAGTATCAGAGTAGTCCTGGGGTCCCTCCTGAGGTGTTGGATCGCCACCAGTCGAGTCGGGGTCGCCGGGTGCAGTGTTGCAAGTCTCACGCTTCTTGCGGGGAGCTTGCAGGGATCTTTAAAGTTGCTGGAAACAAAGTTGCAGCTTTTCTTGGAGCAGGTCCGCTGTCCTCGGGAGTTTCTTGTCTTTTCGAAGCAGGGGCAGTCCTCAGAGGATGTCGAGGTCGCTGGTCCCTTCGGAAGGCGTCGCTGGAGCAGGATCTTTGGAAGGCAGGAGACAGGCCGGTGAGTTTCTGGAGCCAAGGCAGTTGTCGTCTTCTGGTCTTCCGCTGCAGGGGTTTTCAGCTGGGCAGTCCTTCTTCTTGTTGCAGGAATCTGATTTTCTAGGGTTCAGGGTAGCCCTTAAATACTAAATTTAAGGGCGTGTTTAGGTCTGGGGGGTTAGTAGCCAATGGCTACTAGCCCTGAGGGTGGGTACACCCTCTTTGTGCCTCCTCCCAAGGGGAGGGGGTCACAATCCTAACCCTATTGGGGGAATCCTCCATCTGCAAGATGGAGGATTTCTAAAAGTTAGAGTCACCTCAGCTCAGGACACCTTAGGGGCTGTCCTGACTGGCCAGTGACTCCTCCTTGTTTTTCTCATTATTTTCTCCGGCCTTGCCGCCAAAAGTGGGGCCTGGCCGGAGGGGGCGGGCAACTCCACTAGCTGGAGTGTCCTGCTGGGTTGGCACAAAGGAGGTGAGCCTTTGAGGCTCACCGCCAGGTGTGACAATTCCTGCCTGGGAGAGGTGTTAGCATCTCCACCCAGTGCAGGCTTTGTTACTGGCCTCAGAGTGACAAAGGCACTCTCCCCATGGGGCCAGCAACATGTCTCGGTTTGTGGCAAGCTGCTAAAACTAGTCAGCCTACACAGATAGTCGGTTAAGTTTCAGGGGGCACCTCTAAGGTGCCCTCTGTGGTGTATTTTACAATAAAATGTACACTGGCATCAGTGTGCATTTATTGTGCTGAGAAGTTTGATACCAAACTTCCCAGTTTTCAGTGTAGCCATTATGGTGCTGTGGAGTTCGTGTTTGACAGACTCCCAGACCATATACTCTTATGGCTACCCTGCACTTACAATGTCTAAGGTTTTGTTTAGACACTGTAGGGGTACCATGCTCATGCACTGGTACCCTCACCTATGGTATAGTGCACCCTGCCTTAGGGCTGTAAGGCCTGCTAGAGGGGTGTCTTACCTATACTGCATAGGCAGTGAGAGGCTGGCATGGCACCCTGAGGGGAGTGCCATGTCGACTTACTCGTTTTGTCCTCACTAGCACACACAAGCTGGTAAGCAGTGTGTCTGTGCTGAGTGAGAGGTCTCCAGGGTGGCATAAGACATGCTGCAGCCCTTAGAGACCTTCCTTGGCATCAGGGCCCTTGGTACTAGAAGTACCAGTTACAAGGGACTTATCTGGATGCCAGGGTCTGCCAATTGTGGATACAAAAGTACAGGTTAGGGAAAGAACACTGGTGCTGGGGCCTGGTTAGCAGGCCTCAGCACACTTTCAATTGTAAACATAGCATCAGCAAAGGCAAAAAGTCAGGGGGCAACCATGCCAAGGAGGCATTTCCTTACACATGTGCTTTAAAGTGTAAAGGTGCGTGTAGGAAGCTGGCTCTGTATAGATTATATCAAAATGATATATTGTTTGCACAGAGTCCAGGGGTTCCCCAGGAGGCTTCACAGAGGCAATAATAGATAATACTAATGCTCTATTTGTGGTAGTGTGGTGGGGCAGTTAGGCTTATCAGAGAGTAGTGTTAATCATAAACACACACAAGCAACAAGTGAGAACACACACTCAATGACTTAACTCCAGGCCAATAGGTTTTTATATATAAAAATATTATTTTGGTAATTTATTTTTAAACCACAAGATTCAGATTGCAGGTAAGTACATTAAATGTAAGGTACTTTGCATAGGTATAGTTAGAACTTTGAACCAAAACAGTAATGTACACAGTTTTTCGTAAAATGGCAATAAGCTATTTTAAAAGTGGACACTGTGCAAATTTCAACAGTTCCTGGGGGAGGTAAGTACAGTTTGGTTAATACGGTAAGTAAAGCACTTACAAGTTCAGTCTCCAGGGCATAGTTAGCCCACAGTTGGGGGTTCAAGTCAACCCCAAACACTCCAGCAACACAGGTCCGGTCAGTTGCAGAGGTCAAACAGGAGCCAAAATAACATGGGCGCCTACGGAGACAGAAGGTGCTCTGGTTTCGATCTGCTGACAGGTAAGTACCTGAGCCCTCTGGGGGGCAGACCAGGGGGGTTTAGTAGAGCACTGGGATGTTGGGTGGGTGTTGGGGGGGGGGGGGCAAGTAGGCACACAAAACACACCCTCAGCAGCACAGGGGTGGCCGGGTGCAGTGGGGACACAGGGCATCGGGTTTGCAACAGGGTTCAATGGAGGGACCCGGTGGTCCCTCAGACGTTGCAGGCAGGGCACAGGGGTCTTCTCGGGCCAGCCACTGACTGGGCAAGTGTGAGGGCCGCCCGCTGGTCACTGCTGCAGCTGTGGTCGGTTTCTCATGGGCCTGGGGGCTGCGTGTGCTGCTTCTCCAGACGTCGGATATCTTTGTCCCGGGCAGTCGCAGTTAAAGAGGGTGTGGTGTGGTTGGGGTGTTTCCTCCCATTCCCTCTCCAGGCGTCGTCGTGGGGGTGCAGAGTTCATCCCAAGGTGGACACGTCGTCTCAGACGCCTGGGGGTCCTCTCTGGGTTGTTTGTTTCTCTGGACACGGGCCGGGGGCGTCGGGTGCAGAGTGGTGGGGAGTCACACTTCTGGAGTGAGGTGAGAGTCCCTTAAAGAAGGTTTCTTCTTTCTTTGGTTGAACAGGTCCGCTGTCCATGGGAGTTCTTGATCCTTTGTAGTTGCAGGGTAGTCCTCTGAGTCGGCAGAGATGGCTGGGCCCGCAGGATGCGTCGCTGGTGCAGGTTATCTGACGTTGGAGACAGGCCGGTAAGGCTGGGGCCAAAGCAGAAGTCGTATTCTTTCTCTGCTGGGTTTTTCAGCTAGGCAGTCCTTCTTTGTGGGTCGTCCGGAATCTAAAATCCTGGGTTCAGGGTAGCCCCTAAATACTGAATTTAGTGGTGTGTTAGGGTCACAGAGCAGTAGCCAATGGCTACTGACCTTGAGGTTGGCTACACCCTCCTTGTGCTCCCTCCCTTTGGGGAGGGGAGCACATCTCTATCCCTATTTGGCTAAATCCTCCAAAACATAATGGAGGATTTTCTAAGGAGGGGGTCACTTCAGCTCTGGTCACCTTAGGGGTGGACCTGGCTGAGGGGGTGACACCTCCTTGTTTTTCTCATTATCTCCTCCGGACTTGCCGCCAAAAGTGGGGGCTGTGTTCGTGTGGTGGGCATCTCCACTAGCTGGAGTGCCCATGGGCACTGTAACACCAGGCTTGAGCCTTTGAGGCTCACCACCTGGTGTTACAGTTCCTGCAGGGGGAGGTGTGAAGCACCTCCACCCAAGACGGCTTTGTTTCTGACCACAGAGTCCACAAAGGCACTCACCCCATGTGGTCAGAAACTCGTCTGGAAGTGGCAGGCTAGCACAGACCGGTTAGTAAAAACACACTAACAGTAGAGCTGGCATACAGGGGGCATCTCTAAGATACCCTCTGTGTGCATTTTTTAATAAATCCCACACTGGCATCAGTGTGGGTTTATTGTGCTGAGAAGATTGAGATCCAACTTCTCAGTATTACGTGTGGCCATTATGGAACTGTGGAGTTTGTTTGTGACAAACTCCCTGACCATATACTCAGTGTGGCTACCCTGCACTTACAATGTCTAAGCATTGACTTAGGCACTGTAGGGGCATAGTGCTCATGCAGCTATGTCCTCACCTGTGGTATAGTGCACCCTGCCTTAGGTCTGTAAGACCTGCTAGAGAGGAGACCTACCTATGCCACAGGCAGTGGGTTGTGGGTATGGCACTCTGAGGGGAGTGACATGTCTACTTAGTCTTTTTCTCCCCACAAGCACACACAAGCTGTGAGGCAGTGTGCATGTGCTGAGTGAGGGGTCCCCAGGGTGGCATAATACATGCTGCAGCCCTTTCGAGACCTTCCCTGGCCACAGGGCCCTTGGTACCAGGGGTACCACTTACAAGGGACTTATCTGTGTGCCAGGGCTGTGCCAGTTGTGGAGACAAAGGTACAGTTTAGGGAAAGAACACTGGTGCTGGGGCCTGGTTAGCAGGGTCCCAGCACACTTTCAATTAATACTAGCAACCATGCCATGAGAGGCATTTTCCTACAGCGGGCATCTCCACTAGCCGGAGTGCCCTGGGGCATTGTAACACGAAGCCTGAACCTTTGAGGCTCACTGCTAGGTTTTACAGTTCCTGCAGGGGGGAGGTGTGAAGCATCTCCACCCAATGCGGGCTTTGTTTCTGGCCTCAGCACAAAGGCTCTCACCCCAGGAGGTCAGAAGCTCGTCCTTCAGTGGCAGGCTGGCACAGACCAGTCAGTCCTGCACTGAAGGATTGGGTAAAATACAGGGGACATCTCTAAGATGTCCTCTTTGTGCATTTTGTAATAAATCCAGCACTGGCATCAGTGTGGGTTTATTATTCTGAGAAGTTTGATACCAAACTTTCCAGTATTCAGTGTAGCCATTATGGATCTGGAGTTGGTTTTGACAAACGCCCAGCCCATATACTTAATATGGCCACACTGTACTTACAATGTCTAAGAATGGACTTAGACACTGTAGGGGCATATTGCTCATGCAGCTATGCCCTGACCTGTGGCATAGTGCACCCTGCCTTAGAGTTTGAGGCCTGCTAGAGGGGTGACTTACCTATGCCACAGGCAGTATTTTGTGTGCATGGCATCCTGACGGGAATGCCATGTTGACTTTGCCTTTTTCTCCCCACCAAAACACACAATCTGCAATGGCAGTGTGCATGTGTTAGGTGAGGGGGCCCTTAGGATGGCACAACACATGCTGCAGCCCTTAGTAACCTTCCCTGGTCACAGGGCCCTTGGTACCACTGGTACCTTTTACAAGGGACTTATCTGTGTGCCAGGGTTGTGCCAATTGTGGAGCCAACAGTGCATTTTTAGTGAAAGAACGCTGGTGCTGGGGCCTTGTTTGCAGGGTACCAGCACACTCTGTCAAGTCAGCATCAATATCAGGCAAAAAGTGGGGTGGTAACTGCAACAAGGGTCAGTTTCATACATTGCTGGTTTAAAACCAGTTGTATCTTGGATTTTGGTAAATACCCACTTGATTTTGCAGTGCAGGCTAACTGTCTGTGGTCAGTATCCTATCTAAACCTCTAGAATTGACCACTTTTACTGTCCTGCCTGCCTGACTGCTGGAGGACCTACTTTGAAGCCAAGAGTTGATCCAGTAATGAGATGAGCTAAACCTAGCTGATAGTGTGTTTTCCTTCTAAAGGCATCCTCCCGTCCCGGCTGGAGTTGGATAAATACAGCTGATTTGTTGTGAACAGGTATGCCGTGCATGGGCCCCAAAGAAACTGTGGAGGTAAATTAGCTGATCCATTCACTTAGTAGTAGTTTTAGAGTGGTACAATGCTAGCAATATCCTAAAACATGTTTGAACTTTTTATATCTGATGGAGACTTCTTGCTCAGATTCCTTACCTTAGAATTTCTTAGTGCATACAGAGCCAATTTCCTACAACGCCTATTTCAAAGTAAGGAATAGTATGCACAGAGTCTAAGGGTTCCCCTTAGAGGTAAGATAGTGGCAAAAAGAGATAATTCTAATGCTCTCTTTTGTGGTAGTGTGGTCGAGCAGTAGGCTTATCAAAGGAGTAGTGTTAAGCATTTGTTGTACATACACCAGCAATAAATGAGGAACACACACTCAAAGACAATTCCAGGCCAACAGGTTTTTGTATAGAAAAATAACTTTTCTTAGTTTATTTTAAGAACCACAGGTTCAAATTTTACATGTAATACTTTAAATGAAAGGTATTGCAGGTAGGTACTTTAGGAACTTTGAATAATCACAATAGCATATATACTTTTCACATAAATCACATATAGCTATTTTAAAACTAGACCGTGCAATTTTCACAGTTCCTAGGGGGAGTAAGAGTTTGTTAGTTTTTGCAGGTAAGTAAACCACCTACGGGGTTCAAGTTTGGGTCCAAGGTAGCCCACCGTT
Organism: Pleurodeles waltl; assembly: GCF_031143425.1. Taxonomy (NCBI): domain Eukaryota; kingdom Metazoa; phylum Chordata; class Amphibia; order Caudata; family Salamandridae; genus Pleurodeles; species Pleurodeles waltl. Next base: position 483,933,892 of record NC_090442.1, read on the forward strand.
GGGGGTTCAGAGCAACCCCAAAGTTATCACACCAGCAGCTCAGGGCCGGTCAGGTGCAGAGTTCAAAGTGGTGCCCAAAACGCATAGGCTTCAATGGAGAAGGGGGTGCCCCGGTTCCAGTCTGCCAGCAGGTAAGTACCCGCGTCTTCGGAGGGCAGACCAGGGGGGTTTTGTAGGGCACTGGGGGGGGGGGGGAGACACAAGTTAGCACAGAAAGTACACCCTCAGCAGCCCGGGGGCAGCCGGGTGCAGTGTGCAAACACACGTCGGGTTTCCAATGTAAATCAATGGGAGACCAAGGAGTCTCTTCAGCGATGCGGGCAGGGGGGGGTGGGCTCCTCGGGGTAGCCACCACCTGGGCAAGGGAGAGGGCCTCCTGGGGGTCACTCCTGCACTGGAGTTCCGATCTTTCAGGTCCTGGGGGCTGCGGGTGCAGAGTCTTTTCCAGGCGTCGGTATCTGGGAGTCAGGCAGTCGCGGTCAGGGGGAGCCTCGGGATTCCCTCTGCAGGCGTCAGTGTGGGGGCTCGGGGGGGGGGGCAACTCTGGCTACTCACGGTCTCGTCGCCGGGGAGTCCTCCCTGAAGTGTTGTTTCTCCACAAGTCGAGCCGGGGGCGTCGGGTGCAGAGTAGCAAGTCTCACGCTTCCGGTGGGAAACGCAGTTGTTTTAAAGTTGCTCCTTTGAAACAAAGTTGCAGTCTTGGATGAACAGAGCCGCTGTCCTCTGGAGTTTCTTGGTCCTTCTAGAGCAGGGCAGTCCTCTGAGGATTCAGAGGTCGCTGGTCCCTGGGGAGAGCGTCGCTGGAGCAGTTTCTTTAGAAGGGGGGGAGACAGGCCGGTAGAGCTGGGGCCAAAGCAGTTGGTGTCTCCGTCTTCTCTGCAGGGTTTTTCAGCTTAGCAGTCCTCTTCTTCTTAGGTTGCAGGAATCTGAGTCCCTAGGTTCTGGGAGCCCCTAAATTCTCGATTTAGGGGTGTGTTTAGGTCTGGGAGGGCAGTAGCCAATGGCTACTGTCCTTGAGGGTGGCTACACCCTCTTTGTGCCTCCTCCCTGAGGGGAGGGGGGCACATCCCTAATCCTATTGGGGGAATCCTCCATCTGCAAGATGGAGGATTTCTAAAAGTCAGTCACTGCAGCTCAGGGCACCTTAGGGGCTGTCCTGACTGGCCAGTGACTCCTCCTTGTTTTTCTCATTATCTCTCCTGGACTTGCTGCCAAAAGTGGGGGCTTTGTCCAGGGGGTGGGCATCTCCACTAGCTGGAGTGCCCTGGGGCATTGTAACACAAAGCCTGAGCCTTTGAGGCTCACTGCTAGTTGTTACAGTTCCTGCAGGGGGGAGGTGTGAAGCACCTCCACCCAGAGCAGGCTTTTGTTTCTGTCCTCAGAGAGCACAAAGGCCCTCACCACATGGGGTCAGAAACTCGTCTCTCAGCAGCAGGCTGGCACAGACCGGTCAGTCCTGTACTGAACAATTGGGTAAAATACAGGGGGCATCTCTAAGATGACTTCTGTGTGCATTTTTGTAATAAATCCAACACTGGCATCAGTGTGGGTTTATTATTCTGAGACGTTTGATACCAAACTTCACAGTTTTCAGTGTAGCCATTATGGAGCTGTGGAGTTCGTTTTTGACAGACTCCCAGACCATATACTCTTATGGCTACCCTGCACTTACAATGTCTAAGGTTTTGCTTAGACACTGTAGGGGCATAGTGCTCATGCACCTATGCCCTCACCTGTGGTATAGTGCACCCTGCCTTAGGGCTGTGAGGCCTGCTAGAGGGGTGACTTACCTATGCCACAGGCAGTGTGAGGTTGGCATGGCACCCTGAGGGGAGTGCCATGTCGACTTAGTCATTTTCTCCCCACCAGCACACACACGCTGGCAAGCAGTGTGTCTGTGCTGAGTGAGGGGGTCCCTAGGGTGGCATAAGACATGCTGCAGCCCTTAGAGACCTTCCCTGGCATCAGGGCCCTTGGTACCAGGCGTACCAGTTACAAGGGACTTACCTGGGTGCCAGGGTTGTGCCAATTGTGGAGACAACAGTACATTTTAGGTGAAAGAACACTGGTGCTGGGGCCTGGTTAGCAGGGTCCCAGCACACTTCTCAGTCAAGTCAGCATCAGTATCAGGCAAAAAGTGGGGGGTAACTGCAACATGGAGTTATTTCTTTACAGGCGTTCTATGACACCATGTGCCTCATGTTTGGGCAGGCTGGGGACCCTTCTGGTTCCAGGCTGGCGACTCCAGCCCTGGCTCCGGTTGGGCCTGAGAATCCTTTTCTAGATCCGAACCATCACTGATCATACCATTTCGACCTTTCCACACACCTGTCACGATATGACACTCCTGGTGCTGCCAATAAGTGCCAGCGATGCCGCCCCCATTCTTATACCCGGCTGTGATGAGGAGCCGGAGGGGCATCAAATAATGCTGTGTCCGGTGCGGTCTGGAGCCATGCCTTTCAGGTTGGAGCCTGAGCCCTATTGCTATGGGCTAAGATTCAGAGAGGAATGGGAGGGGTCACTGGGACCAGGAGAATACCAGCCTTGTGAAGATCCCAATATGGACTAGTGTGAGGAACTGGGTAAAGCCAGTGGACTGGATACTTCTCCAGATACCCGGAGGCGATGGAAGATGCAGCAACGTTCACTATCAGTTGTCAACTTGACACAACCAACTCACTGGGCAGAATGGTTTTGTCGACAGTGGCCTTGACGTCAGGATGACTGGCTTTTCGGGTGATGTCTAATCATCCCTGATATACATGCCCTTTGATGGCTCCAGTCTCTTTGGAGAGAAGTCAGATTCAGCGCTGGAACACTGAGGACAGTAGGGCTACAGCCAGGTCCTTGGGCTTTGTATGGCCCCACGTCACTCACAATCCACATTTTGCTCCTTTCTTGCCTATGGATGGGGCTTCAAACCACTTGAATACCCTCCAAGCCATTGTGCCGTGCATTCTTCACAGCCTCTGTGTGGCCGAGGTGGCAATACCCACAGACTTTGTTTGGGCCGCCAGCGGTCAAGTCACTCTACCACCTTCACAGCAGCCAAACCCTCCAAACACTCCTAATCGGTTCCTATACCATCATGGGCATCCAGTTAGTGGCAGGATTCAACTTCTCCTTCCCCCTCTGGCAGTCTGTAACGTCTGACAGTTGGGTTTTGCAGATTGTTTGAGGGGCTACACGTTCCACTTTGTGACCACCCCTCACACCATCTTACAACAGGCTGATGGAGGATCATCTTTCTCTTCTACACCAGGAAGTTATGACTCTCTTGGTCAGGGGAGCCATAGAGAGGGTGGCAACGTTAAAAGTGGGTTGTTGTTGCTATTCCCGCTACTTTTTGGTGCCGAAAAAGGACGGAGGCCTTTGTCCCATCCGAGACCTATGGCCCCTCAACTACTTCTTCAGGAAGGATGAGTTCAAAATTGTCATGGAAGCTCAGAGTCTGTCTGCCCTGGATCCAGGAGACTGGATAACTCTGGACTTGTAGGATGCATATTTCAATATCCCCGTCCTGATTGCTCACAGGCATTACCGGTAGCCCACAAGCATTTTCAGCTTTGCTCCCTTCTGGCTTCACGAGCTCCCATCTCGTGTTCACCAAGGTAATGGCGGTGGTTGCAGCTCATCTGCAGAGATCAGGGGTGTCAGTCTTCCTGTATCTCGATGACTGGCTGTTAAAGGCAGGTTCGCCCCAGCCTGTCATCTCCCGCCTCCAGACTACAGTAGGCCTTCTGCACTTGTTGGGATTCACTATGAACATGCCAAAGTCACACCGGACTCCCTCTCAAACATATTGGAGCTGGTCTGAACATGGTGCAGTTTCGAGTTTATCCTCCGAATGGGGGGTCCAGGATATTCAGGCTATGATACCGATGTTTCAGCCTCTATCCGGTATTCGGGCGGCCATCTAGGAGAGGTGGAGATCAGAGGACTCTGGTCTCCATCAGAATCCAGACTCTATATCAACCTGTTGGAGCTTAGTGTGATCTGACTGTGTTGAAAACTGGGCTGATTGCAGAAGCCCCCTCATTTTCTGCCCCCATGTTTAGCTGATACTCGTGTTTTTTTACTCTGACTGTGTCCTGGGCACTGCTAACAAGTCCCAAGGTCAGTGCTCTCTGTAACTTGGTAATGCAAATTTGGCTTAATTACATCAATTGACTCTGACAACCTACCTATGACCCCTTAGTACATGGTAGGACATGTAGGTTTAGGGACACCAGTATAGTTAGTGCACCCATAGGTGCACTGCTGTGGTGCCCAGTGTCATTGTAAAGCAGGCTTGCCTTGCTGGCAGGTTTTACGTTAAAATGACTTCCAAAGTACTTCCAACGTTTCAAACTACCTTATTTCTGCATATAGGTCACCCCTAAGGTCTCCCCTAGGTGCCCCAAAGGATGGGTCCAGTGTAAATATAAGCAGGGACCCTATAAAAGATGTTCCATAAGCTCTGGTGAGGGAAAAACAGCCAGATTTGGTTTCTCCCACTGTAATCAATTAACTCCACAGGCTAACCTTGGGAGACTTATTTCCAGTAGGGATGAGCTAAATATATCACGGTTGGTACCCAATGAAATGTTATAATGGACCACCAAAAGGGCTTACTACAAATAACGCATAGATAGTAACTTGCATAACAGCAAGGAACTCTTTGCCATCATCAAAGAGCTCACCAAACCCAAATCCTGCACCATCGACCCCCCCCAAAAACCTTTGCAACTCCCTCTCCAACTACTTCCACCTCAAAATCGAAGAATTACACAACAATTTCACACCATCCGCTCCCACCATCACCACCACAGACATGACTGACAACACAACACCCCCTCACCCCACCCTACTCCTCACCTGGACCCCTACCAACGACAAAGAAACCGAAAAAAACATGAACTCCATCCACTCAGGCTCCCCCACAGACCCCTGCCCCCACCACATCTTCAACAAAGCCAGCCCAATCATCGCTCCCCAGCTCCGCGCCGTAATCAACAGCTCCTTCGACGCCGCAACCTTCCCAGACACCTGGAAGCACGCCGAAGTCACCGCACTCCTCAAAAAACCCAAAGCAGACCCGGAAGACCTCACCCAACTCTCTCTTCTCCCCTTCCCCGCCAAGGTCGCTGAGAAGATAGTGAACGCCCAACTGTCTCACTTCCTAGACGAAAACAACGCACTTGACTCCTTCAGTCTGGATTTCGCAAGAACCACAGCACTGAGACCGCCCTCATCACCTGCACCGACGACATAACCAGAGTCGACAAGGGCGAGACCGCCGCTCTCATCCTCCTGGACCTCTCCGCAGCCTTCGACACTGTTTGCCACCAAATCCTCTGCGCACGCCATTCCGGCGCAGGAATCCTGCACACGGCCCTAGACTGGCTCACCTCCTTCCTGGCTGAAAGAACCCAGAAAGTCCGCCTCTCACCCTTCCAGTCCCCAGCAACCAAGATCATCTGCGGGGTTCCCCAAGGGTCCTCCTTCAGCCCTACCCTCGTCAACATTTACATGGCCCCGCTCGCCAACATCCTCCGCCCCCACGGAGTCACCATCATCTCGTACGCAGACGACACCCAGCTCGTCATCTCCATCACCAGGAACCCTTCCACCACCAAGACAAACCTCTACGCCGGACTCCTCAACACCGCCAATTTAATGACAGCAAGCCACCTCAAACTCAACTCCAACAAAACAGAGATCATCATCTTTGGCCCCCAACAAGACAGTATGGGACGACTCCTGGTGGCCCACTGCCCTCGGGTCACCACCAACACCCTCCACCCGCGCACGCAACCTCAGCATCATCCTAGACTCATCTCTCTCCATGGCCCAGCAAATCAACACAATATCATCTGCCTGTTTCAACACCCTTCGCAGGCTACGGAAGACCTTCAAATGGATTCCCATAGAAACCAGAAAAAACGTCACCCAGGCACTCATCAGCAGCAGATAAGACTACGGAAACGCCTTCTACGCTGGTACCACAGTCAGGCTTCAGCAGAAACTCCAGCATATCCAGAACGCAGCCGCACGTCTCATCCTCACCCTCCCACGCCACAAACACATCTCCGCTCACCTCGGGTCCCTTCACTGGCTGCCCATCAGAAAAAGGATCATCTTCAAGTCCTCATCCACGCTCACAAATCCCTCCACAACACTGGACAAGCCTACCTCAACGAACGAGTGAACTTCCACAAACCCACTCGTCTCCTCTGCTGACCTCGCCCTCGCCACAGTCCCATGCATCCAACATACCACCTCCGGAGGCAGATCCTTCTCCTACCTCTCCTCCAAGACCTGGTGCTCCGTCCCCACCAACCTACGTAAGACCCAGGACCTCCTGACCTTCAGAAAGCTCCTAAAAACATGGCTTTTTGAGCAGGAACACGGCATCCCCCTCCCTACAGCGCCTTGAGACCCTCCCGGGTGAGAAGCGTGCTTAATACATTTTTTGATTGATTGATAATGCATCCAATAACTTGCCAATGTTGAAATTATTATTAATAGCACAGGGGAAGTGTTTTAGAGCTCTTTCTGAAAGTTACCAAATTCAGCTTTGTAGTGTCCTTTACTTATTGGTCAGCCTCTGGCAGCCTGAGCCAAGCTACATTAATGAGGTGTAAGGTGGCCTGGGCTGAGACAAGGGGAGCATCTGATGGGAGGAGAATTGCTATAGCAGATGGCAGAATAGGATGGGGGAAGAGTAGCCAAGTTGGTCTTCAAAGGAGGGAAAGCCACTTGGAACAGAAAGTGAACCTCCCCTATTTCCTGCTCCCCCAGACAGATTGGAGCCCCAATTATTAGATTAGGAGGGAGCTAAAAGGGGTGTGTTAGGGAGACTTAGCCACACCAGTGGGTGGGCTCAGCCAGATCTAACTTCCAAGGAGGAATTTTCTTAACATTGATGTTGGATTTCTATAGAATGTTGCTTTCTGGGATAGATTTTTGCCACACTTCATAGGAAGTGGTCACCCCAGAGGGTGGTAGCATGCACCCCATTGGACATGAGCACACCCCCACTTCCCAACACAGGAGCTAGAAGAAGATATTGGAGAAGAACTGCCCTGCTGAACCCCTGGTTTGCACCTGAAGAACTGCACTCACAGGGATTGCACCAGCTGCTCAATTTGGGCTTCAACAAGAAAAGGACTTTGCCTTGCTTGCTTTGCCTTGCTTCTGCACCTCCAGCAGTGGCCTCCCTGTAAGCTACAGGTACAAATGAGCTGTCCAGAGTCCCCTGCATCAAGTCCTGCAAGAAGAACCCAGCTGACCAGCGTCCAGTGGCCTTTTGAGGATTCTGACCAGGTGCATTCTGGGAATTGTAGTCCCAACTCCCAAGGAGCAACTCAGAGCTTCTGAAACCTTGAATCAAGTTTGTGGACACTTCAAGGACGTAAAAAGAACCTCTAGAAGAAGAGCCAGAAGTTTGGCCCAACTAAGTTGAAAAAGCGCATTGTGAGAGTTGTAGTCCCAGACCCCAAGAAGTAAACCAGAGCCTCTGAACCCTTGGCTGGTGCTGTGGACCACTTTCCTGAATCAAGAAACACTTCTGAAAGTAAGTGTAACAGTGTTCCATCATGGGTGGCCTGAACTCTGGACTTCGTCCCTGTCCACTGCGACTTTGTTTTAACCCTTAGAGTGATATTTGCTTAGATGCTCTAGTTTTAATTTTAATTTTGAAAAAATCATATCTCTGGTTCCCTAGCTTGGATTCTTGTTGTTTTGGTGTAATTTTAAAGGTAAACAGATTTCCTATTTTTATTAATTGGGGATGGATTTTTCTATGTTGAGTTTTACATATTTACTGTTTTTCTGATATTAAATGTTTTGCACACTTGTCTCCTAAGTTAAGCCTAACCACTTGTGGGCTAAGCTACCAAGGGTTGAGCATGCATTAATTTATTGAAACCTTGACTGCACAGAGTAGGGGACTGTTGTCTGTTGCAGTGAAGGTACTCGCCTGCCCTTGCCAATAACCCTTTTTTACAGACTGACATTGAAAGCCTTTCTACCCTTCATCAAGGTAAGGGTAGTTCAGATGTTCATGGACAACATCACTGCCATGTGGTACTGCAACAAACAGAACAATGTTTGGTCATGGACCCCTTGTCAAGAGGCCCTGTGTCTCTGGACATGGGTGGGACATCAGCGCATATCTTTGGTGGTTCAACACCTGGTGAGTTCTCTGAATGCAAGGGCTGACAAATTCAGCCGAAGAGGTCTAGTGGATCACAAATGGTGCCTTCATTCAGAAGGTGGTGCAAGGTCTTTTTCAGCAACTGGGAGAGCCTTGGTTAGATCTATTCGCTGCTGCTGTGAATGCGCAGTGTCATCAGTTTTGCACACTGGTGTTTCCAAGGCAGCTCTTGCTTGGAGATGCTTTTTGTCTCAAGTGGAGCTCAGGCCTTCTGTATGCCTTTCTGTCCATACCACTTCAGCCTATAGTGTTCTTAAGCAGATCAAGAATGACTTGGCCAAAGTCATTCTTGTGGCTCCGGACTGGGCACTGAGAATCTGGTATCCTAAACTCCTGAGCATGGCCATCTATCTTCCCTTTCTGGAGGATCTTCTGTTGCAACCAAGCGCGGCTTGCGGAAGGACAAAGGGCGTAGCGTGGTGCACCAAAAAATAAATAAAATAGAATACTAAAAATAAAACTAACTTTATTCCGCACCGCTCCATCCGCTTTGCTCCATCGTTGCAGGCACAGGCTCCCAACCTGCCCTGCGGCCAATCCTGACTCTGCTCAAAGCAGCGTTAGGATTGGCTGGGAGTGCCCAGGCAGACTAGGATTCTCTGCCTGCTCTCTTCAACCCGACAAAGCAGTGCCGGGTTGGCGAGACCCTAGTGTGCATGTATGTTTGGCCGTCCTGAGGCAGCCGGCCAAACATACATGCGTGCTGAGGGGGAATACTGTGCACTCCCCCTCTGTCCCAGTCACGCCTGTGGCCATGGGCACTTTCATAGTAAAAACATAATAAACAAAGTTTATTATATTTTTACTATAAAGGTTTTGCAGCTCCTGCGTCTGGCGGGAGGACGACGCTCTTCCACCCTAGTGGAGGAGCTGCTCCTGGTTGCAATACCAGGGGAGTGTCCTCCACCCAAGCCTGTCTAGCGTCCCCCTTCTTGCGCGGAGATTGAGCGGCAGCAATTTTGTAATGTCATCTTAGCAGCGAGGCGTCCCTCCACCAAAATGGTATACACCTGTCATTTATATAAATTTGTAGCATGATTCACAGACAAGTCTGTTGACCCTCTCTATGCTCTCCCTGAGGTCATGTTGTTTATCCCTTCTCTAGCACAGCAGGACTCTGCTATGGGCACTCTAAAATGTTATTTATCTGCTATCTCTGAGTTTTTGAGCTTGCCTGATCAACCTTCTTTGTTTAGGTCTCCTATTGTTGCTAGGTTCCTTAAATGTCTTACTCATATGTTTCCTCCATCCCCATTTATTATGCCCCAATGGGATTTGAATTTGGTTCTGGCATTCCTAATGTGTGCTCCTTTTGAAACTTTCCACAATTGTCCTCTCAGGCTTCTCACTCTGAAAACAGCCTTCCTTGTGACTATTACATCTGCCCGCAGAGTGAGTGAGCTGCAGGCATTTTTATCTAAGCCGCCCTACTTTTCCATCTATCCTGACAGTTTTGCTTCACACTTGGGCCTCTTTTCTGCCAAAAGTGTTTAAGCCCTTTCATGCAGGGCAATCCATCGCCTTGCCTACTTTTTAAGCCCCACCACATCCTTCTAAGGAAGAGGAGATACTCCACCGCCTGGATCCAAAAAGACCGTTAGTGGTCTACCTTGATCGTACAAAAGAGTTCCAGGTGAATGGTCAATTCTTTGTCAGTTATGTGGGTGCGAAGACAGGTTGGGCAGTGCAGAAGCGAGCCATTTTCAGATCGGTTGTACTCTGCATTAAAATCTGCTTTGGGCTGGCCAAAAAGCAGCCACCAGAAGGTTTGCATGCTCATTCTATCAGAGGTTCAGCTATGACCACTGCGTTAGCACACAGAGTTCCAGTCCTCGATGTCTGTCAGGCGGCAACATGGGCATCTCTGCACGTTTACCAAACACTACTGTCTGGACTGTCTGGTCCGTTGGGATGGGTACTTTGGCAATTCGATGCTGCAGGACTTCCTAGTATGGTCTTATTTCGCAGACCCAACTCCAGGGATGGTATTGCTTGGGTATCTATTCTAAGGTAAGGAATCTGCAACTGGATGTCTCTATCAGATAGACAAGTTACCTTTGGCAACTCCTTTTCTGGTAAAGACCTATCTAGTTGCAGATTCCTTACCGACCCATCCATCCTCCCCAATCTACGAACTGATTTCTAGGGACAAGGACTCCCCTTTCAGGTCCTTAGTTTTTACGCACCAATGGTCCGTGTTTTTCTTGGCTCTGGTCTTCTGGTGAGGAAAGTTGTAGACAGAAACTGACGTCAGCGTGCCGTCTACTATATAGCACCTACGATGTCATATCCAGCATAGACGATGCTGACGAGGAACGCAGAGCCGTTAGGCGCTACCTAATGGCATGAAGGAGTATGGGGGAAATTCTAAGGTAAGGCATTAGATATAGGGCCTAATTACTTTGGAGGAGGTGTTAATCCGTCCCAAATGTGACGGATATACCACCAGCCGTATTACGAGTTCCATAGGATATAATAGACTCGTAATACGGCTGGTGGTATATCAGTCACATTTGGGACGGATTAACACCTCCTCCAAAGTTGTAATCAGGCCCATTGTCTCTACCAGATAAGGCGTTACCGCAGGTAAGTAATTTGTCCATCTGATAGGGACTTCTAACTGCAGAGTCATAACCTTGGAATATTCCCCAGGCGTCTGATTGGATTGAGAAAATACTGAGCAGGTGGCTTCAGTTGGCTGTATGTTGACACGTCCAGGTCGAACGTGACATTGCTGTACCTTCACAAGTGGCACCCTCGTGCGCTGACATAGGTCATTGTACGACAGACACAAAAAATAATATAGTTGTCACAAACTGAGGCATTATGGGCTTCCGGTTGCCATCCTGTTCAGACTCTGCCTTTGTTGGCACCCACCAACGATAGCAAAAGAGATTATTTTTTTTACTAAAACTCTTCAGTCCCACCATGAGGTGCCAGATTTTCAAGCTGAAGAACCATAATTATTGATAAGAATTAGTTTTTGTTGCATGAAATCATAATGAAAATCACTAATAAATATCTGAAATTTGTTTTCAGCTGAAATGATTTAAACCTCAGGCCCCTTCAGCTTGGGTTGTTTGCGTGCACAATATATGTAGAATGGAGATGTTTCTCCCATCATCTGGCTTGATATCTTTTTTCAATTTATGGAAAACGTTTGAAGGTAATTTTCCTTTTTTTTCAGGCTTATCAGAGGTACAGACCAGTATCGACATCATTTTCAGCTACTCAGTCATCCTCTTCCTCGCTTTCAACTTCCAGCAATAGTTCTATCTATTCAAATCAGTTACATCGACCAAACAGCCTCCTAGGCATTACGACTACTTACTCTCCTTACTCCAGAAGCACTGGAAAAGAAAATGAAAAAGGTAAAAAAGGCAAATTTCATTAAGTTATTTTCCCCTAAGCATATCATGTATATCTTTCCATCTAACTGTCCCTGTTTGCTTGTGAACTGTTGTAACTGTTACTCTTGCAATATACACCATCTAGGTTTTGTTTGCCCCCTTGCAGGACTAAATTTTAACTGAGTCACAATCTTGTAACCCATATGGAAGGGATACTTTTCCTGCGTTTTAAATGTTTCTGCATCAGCTATTGCTACCTTTCATTTTCTTCTGTACAACAAATTTGTTTACTGTGTTGCTTTTCTTTCACACACAGTGCTCTCGAAATCTCCAAGATGTATGAACTATTCACTTACTTTTAAGTCTTAGTTTTCTGCTTCTGCTGCTTCTGAACGTTTTTGTCAGTCAATGTCAAGGTGTATGTACCACCTTCTTGTTTTTGTATCAGTGGCCTCTCTGAGAACAATAACTGTCCCATCACGGTATATAGCCCTGAAGGATCGTAATCTTGTCCCAGACAGTTAACCTACCAGTTAAGTGAGCGTGATCAGTCAGCCACACTTGAAAGCAAGAACAAAATAATTAGAAATCAAATTAATTTAAGTCCCCATATTCACCTCAACTGACATTGACCAATCAACAAGGGAATTCATGAGAGCATTTATCCAGAGAAACAAGGAGGCGGCTTAACATGGACAACAGAAAAGCATACCACTGTATATTAAATTTGCTTAGTGTGTCTGGCACCTACTATACTCGCACCCAAGGAGGGCTCCTTTCAGAACTGGGCAGCCAACAAGTAGATCAGAAACAGAGGCTGAGAACATTGCAAACAAGCATTGTTGAAGACAGTGGTTCCCTTGTTTAGACAAAAAAAAACAGTAATGTTTCTACTATATATGTGAGAAAATTGTAATGAGTGTATTGCAACCTACATTGTATTTTTTGTTATTCCTGACTTTAGTTCTCGCAGACAGCTAAAGCGGTCTGTAGCGATACCTACAAATACGGGGCTATATTTGCACAGCACAAAAGACAGAAATAAGTCTTACAAAAGTTTGCTCTGCTGCGGACATAACGACTGGGTAGAGAAGTGTATGGTTAGGTAGGGTGAATTCAGGACACTTTAGGTTTATAAAGTAATTCTTTTGAGATGCAGTGTTTGGCACAGGCCAGCTTACTAGGTTGATTACCCAAATACAAGGCTTGTGCACTGAAGTGACCCATTCGCCTAGGCAGTCAATGCAATGAACAAGCATGAGCTTGCCAGTTTAGTCATTAAAATCCTACTCTGTTTGGATAAGATTAATTCTGAATCGTGAAAAAAACAGCCTGCCTCGAAACGGTGTTACGGTGGAATTAGGTAGATAATACATTACAGTTTTTGTGACTATCTTGGTAACGATGTCTGTGTTTGGAATAACATCAAAGCATACTTTTGGAAGACAAAAGAACTTACAAGCTTCGTTTTCCATTGCATAATGCATTGCAATATAGACACAAACACAGTTTCATAAATCGTTTATTTGATTGAATAATATTTCAGTTATTATTTTTTATTCAGTGCTTCACACCAGAGCTGTTCCCTACTGCTGTATTCTCTCTAGAAAAAATGAATACGATAAATGACAACCAAACACACACTCTTTCAAATCCTCAAGATCACTGAAGAGACACAAGGTGAATATTGACTGCCAGTGATATCACTGTAGGTATCACATATCTAATACGCGGATACCCGCACAGATGACAAGAAGTGATCTACAAGTGATTGAACATTAGCTAAGTAAAAATTTCTCAACCTGATAGTTTCCACCTATGTATTAAAGTTCTTCCTTGACAAGCCAAACAGATAAGTATGGAATGCCAGTGGTTGTAACAGTGGCTCATTGAGAGCTGCTGATAATTTCTTTTAACGGGAGAGGCATAAATACTCTGAATTATGCATGGGTAGCCAAATTCATGTGGAAGAAGAACACAAAAGCAGCAAAGTTATTTATTTCAAATATAAAAATGCCTCTGACCTTTTTTCTGGCCTGCTGAATGGTACTCTCTTTAATAGCATCAGAAAGGTGAAAGACGGGTTTTGTGGGGGCAGGATTTTTTAATGAATTATTTTATGTTTAGTTTAGTGACAACAAAACAGTGGTTTACAAATAAGTGATTTTGGTCAGTGTGACTAGTTGTCAAAACTGTTCCACCTAAGCGCATACATCTTCAACTTGCCCCATCTATGTGTCTCAGTCCATCACTGACATATCACAGTCAATTCTGCTTCAAGCCAGGTCATGTACGCTTTCCTTATCAGGCGATCTGCTGACAATTAACCCAGTCCTTTCCATACATTGGTCAACCTGGATTCCCCATAACTGATCCCCCAATCTCTCCAGAGTCCTCCATGTTAATATTGATATTGACAACCCCTAGCACTGTATATGAGCCATTCCAAACTCATGCAGTGATCCTCTGCCATCTTCCACCTTTCCAAAGTTAGGCTTACTCTTCTTTTAGTGCTTATGTTAAGTCATATTTAGCAACTGTTAAGCCAAGTCACAACAGGGCTCTCCTATATCTATCACCATCTGCATCAGTTGTGATGTGAAGAAGAGCAAGTTTAGAGTCTCTGGGGCGATTCCATCCTAGACCGGCCATTGTGACCACTACATTAGCAAATAAGTACTGCTGCTGGGCAGAACATCGTAGACAAAGTAGTGTGGATACAGCACCCATCTTCTAAAGCCTTTCTCTGGTATAGTAGACCCAATTTCATCTGAACCGCATAAATTATGGCCTTAATTGACGGGTTCACTGGGGGGGGGGGGATTCTAGTGCCCCCCTTCACCAGTCCTCATCTGTTAGAAAACACGTCACATCCCTAGGCTTCTCACAAGCTCACAAAGGAGTTAGATGTGATATTCTCCAGGGATTTCTGTATGATTAAAATCCTTTGCTCGGTTGGAGTTTTGAGGAGAATTTTGGCTACCAGCAGGCTACAATCTGGGAGGGCTTAAAGATTCGAGATATAGGGTGTATGAGCGTGCATAAATTGGCTATGGTGAAGGCCTTACTCTGCTTATAAATCAGTAAATCATTTGAGTGTAGTTCCTTCCATGACATCCCTTAGTGTTAACTCAATGAGGTCCCATGGCCTCAATCCCAGTAGTTGCGCTACCCGTTGAAGATGATGTCAAGTCCATAGAGGTGTTTCACGTGTCAAACTTTTGTCCCAACCCAGAGCTTTGAGTATCGTATTCCAAATTGCAAACACATCTTTTTATAGTGGAGGGATAGGGAGGGTAATAAAGTCTCTATATAGCAAATAAGAAATGTGAGTGCTCTCATCACCCATCTTTCAGAGACGCATGCTGGCCCTGAGCCAATCTGGTTTGGCGATTCCCCCCGTCAAAGTAGATTGAAAACATTTTGTCAGTGTAATCCTCTGGTTTGATAAGCTCACAGAATTTCTCGCAGTAGTGCATTGAGCTGGGTGAAGAAGGAAGTGGGGATGGGATATGGAAAACTCTGGGGTTTGTAGAGACTGTGCAGTAGCCGCCACCATCTTAAGGATCAATGATGTACCCTTGAAAGAAAGAGGCAGTGTAGACAAAAACTCAGTTGCCCTAGTCAGCCTGTTGAGTTGGGGTTCCAGGTTCTTTCTGCACATGGAAGTCCCTGGAGCTAAATGCCCCCAGGTATTTGAATCTTTCGCTTAACACCTGGGTGTAACACCTGCTCAAGTCATCGGGCAACAAGAAACATTGGTTAGGTATATAGATGACTTTGCTGTGTTAAGGTGGAGTCCCATCAAATCCGTAATCATCCATAAAATAAGAATATGTCCTATCTTAATCCTTGCTGTCAAACCTGTGTAAAACACTTTGATGCTACTGATGTGCCGGGGCCAAAATTAATCTTAGCGAGAAAGGAGAACAGTCACAATTCATCATTCCAAAGACTTCATGAAAATCAATTAAAATCAGAGCCATCGTACAGTGTACATTGTTAGACAATGCCAGGGCATTGCAGGTGCAGTAAATATTGTTAGGTGGCCCAGTTAGGCATGAAGCCCATCTAGTCTGGGTGTATCCGGGAAGTCAACCCCTGTTAGCATCCTGTTTGCAAGGTCCTTCTAGGTGTCAGGATTTTAAAATGCAACTACTAGATGAATTTGCATTAGGACCTTAATTTACAAGATGATCAAATATGGAAGCTGTTCTCTGAGTAGTGTTGTAATGTTGACCCCCTTTTCGGTGGTTGCCACACGTTTTAATTTTTTTGGATGCCTCTACTGGTAATCTTGAACTTTTCACTGGGGCACTGCTATTCCATGGCCAGTGTATGTACTCAGAGCCCTTAAACATGTCAAATTGGCCTAAAACCTGATTGGCACATGCATCTTTTCCTATAAGGCCAACATAGCAGAAGTACATGGCATGGCACGGAATGTTAAGTGCCACTTGTGTACTGCAGCAGCTATAGTGCCATCCTTTGCAGTGGAAACATGACTTCAGTAGCTTGAACCCTCCTGCATAGATCTGTCAGAAGCACAGTTCTGAAAACTTGATTTTCAATATTACATGAGTAAACTCTAAATACATGTCGCTGCCCACAAGGTAGTTTGAGCAATATTTAAGTTTGGAACATTTGTGACGCTAGAAAGGCACGGTCCCACAGTGACTAGACTCAAAACAACACTGTCACTGGTCAGGCTGTAACTTTACACAGGAAAAGTCAAAGTATAGATTATATACTAAACTCAATATCCTTGGACCTCTACCAGCTGCAGGCTCCATTCAAAAACATATTTTCATTTATAAAAACCGTGAAGTCCTATTGTTATTAAGTATATTGGAAATGTAGCTTTAGAAAGTTACATTTACCTAGCCTGAAGCTGCTGGAGGCTAATTTGCATTAGCGTTCCAGCAACTGCCCATTCTGTGCTTGGCCTGATTTAGTTGTTGTAGGAAGCTGGCTTTCTATATGGTGTATCATAAGGAAGTACTCTGAGCAGAGTCCAGTGGATCCCCAGTTGGTTTGCAGAGACAAAAGTAGATAGGACTAATGCTCTATTTTTTTGGTCGTGTGAGCGAGCATTTAGGCGTATCGGAGGGTAGTGCTAAGCATTTGTGGGACTCGCAGAGGCAGTAAATGAGACATACACTCAAAGAATAAACCTGAGACCAAATTAGAAAAACAACACTTCTTTTTATATGTTTCAAACCCAAGAACATAATGATCAGGTAAGTTCTTTTTCAAGCATAAATACCTTTTCAGATTAAAAAATCAACACAATTCTCAAAGTTCTTCAATGTTAACCTATGGAGGAAAACAGTGTTCAGCAAGCAAAGGATTACCAACAACTTACGCGGCCAATCGCAGAGAGTTAAGGTAAGTACTTTCCCAGTGATCAGAACCACACCAGCTGGTCACTCCTGGCAGCAATAGGACGGCCGGGTGCAGGGGTGCAGCAAGGCATTGGGTCCTCAAAGGTTTCCTAAAGGGAGTTGGTCCTTGTGAAGACAGGCTGCAGGCTCTGGCTAAGAAGCCAGTTGAGGACAACAGAGGTAGGTGGTAGACTTGGGGTGCTCAGGGACGTAGGTGCACCTTTGGTCCTTTTCTCCATGGCCCAGGGGTGATGGATCCAGAGGTGTCATTAGGCGTCTGGTTTCTCCATCCAAGAGAATTCACGGTTAGGAGGTCCTGTGTGTTGAAGCTGCAGGCATCATCGGGGAGTCCAGTAGTTGTGAAACCAGGGTGGACTCAAGCTCAGGGGAGCCAGGTGACATCGTTGCCACCAGTGACCCACCTCAGATGGGGGTCAGGGGCAAAGGGTGGAGTGGTTGCTGGAGGTGTTGGGTTTTCTCTCACCACAAGGTTTGGGAGTGAGGGCCTGCATACAGAGGCAGCAGGCGACTTGGAGGAGTCCAAGATTGGTGAGACCACACTGGACTCGGACTCTGACTCTGAACACCTGGGGAACCTTGCTGGCACCGTTGGCTGACTTCACCTCAGGTTGTGGATGTCTGGTGCAGCGGTCTTCTGGCATCAGGTTTTTGCTGTTCTGGCTACTGCAAACTCCCTTCTTGAGACTTTGTTGCAAAGCAGAGCCACTGCTTATGGGAGTCTTGAGTCTTCATGGAAGGCGAGCAGTCCTGAGTTTCTTCGAGGTTCAGATGCAGGATGAGTCCACTTTCTGTGCAGAGTCCAGGTCAGCTGTTTCTTCTCTTCCCCTTCTGCAGGTGTGATTCTTCTTCGTCTTTTGCTTTTTAGGTTGTCAGGACCTGAGTTCTAGTATTAAAGGGTGCCACCTAAATACTCAATTTAGGGGCATTACAGGGAGTGCCAGGTGGTAGCCAATGGGCTTGACCACCTTTAGGGTGACTACACCCTTCTTATATTTCCACCGGGAAGTAGGTATAACCCTAGTGGACTAATTCCTTCCAAACAGGATGGAGAAATTGAAAAAGTAGTGTCCACTTCAGCTAGTCCACCTTAAGGGTGGGACTGGCATGAAGTGGGCACACCTCCTTAACTTCCTAATTTTCCTGCCTGTGCTGCTGCCAAAAGTGGGGTCATGATTGGAGGGTGTGGTCATCACCACCATCTGGAGAGACCTGGCTTGCATTACAAAGGTGTCTAGACCTTTGAAGCTTCCCACCCTGGAATGTCCATCCTGCTTGGGTGAGGTGATGGCACCGCTGCCCAGTGCATGCTTTTGTCTTTAGCCCTCAAGAGAGCTGGCTCTAACCTTGGGGGGACAGACATAAGTCTGTGGTGGCTGAACGGATACTGACCAGTTAGTCAACCCACTAGTAGCTGGTAGGTTTTCAGGGGACACTTCTAAGGTGCCTCTTTAGGTGCAGTTATTGATAAATTCCTCGTGGGCATCAGTGAGGGTTTATTCTGAGATGTGTGATACCACACATCCCTATATTTAGAGAAGCCATTGTGTATACGGTAAACACGTAGTGACCAGTGTCCAGCGCATTCATTTAAAATGGCTTCCCTGGTCACTTACTATGTCTGAGAATCAACAGAGACATAGTAGGGCCATATCTGCTTGTGCAGATATTCCCTAACACGTAATATAATGCACCCTGACTTAGAGCTGTGAGGCCTGCTAAAAGGGTGACTTACGTATATTGCATGCAGTGTTTAGGAGACATGGCACACAGGCTGGGTGCCTAGTGTTTTCACTTTTGTCTGCACCATGACACTCAGCCTGCAATTGCAGCCTGTCATGTGCTTGGTGAGGGGTCCCTTATGGTGGCACAATTCGTGCTGTAGCCCTTAGGGACCCTCTTTAGGACCCAGGCACCAGGGGTACCATTTACTAGGGACTTGCAGTGAGTGCTAAAGGTTTTGTCCATTGGAAAAATGACTGTGCAGTTTTGGGGGAAAGAGATCCTGGTTAGAAGGAACCCATGGCACTTTCAGGCAAAATTGCACCAGAAACCAGGGAAAAAAAGGGGGGGGGGTGACCAAGTCAAAGGAGACACTTCCTACATGACCACCTCCCAAACAAAAGAAGATGAAACTAACCCTTTCAGGAAAACTGTAATTTTCTAAGTGGAGGAGTGTGGAAAGGCCATCTGCATTGGTATGGTCAGTCCCAGGTCTGTGTTCCCTGTAGGGAGATGGACCACATTAACAGTTTCAGGTTTTCACCTTTTATCTGCATAAGCCATCTGAGAGGCCTGTGGTCAGTTTGAACTAGGAAGTGAGAACCAAACTATTAAACAAGTATGGTCTCAACTTTTTCAGGAACCAAACCACAGCCAAGGCTTCCCTCTCAATGGCACTCCAATGCTACTCTTATGAGAGTAACCGCCTTCTAATAAAATCAACAAGTTGATCATGGCCTTCATTGATTAGGAACAGGACTGCTCCTAACCCATGTTCAGAGACCTATATCTGCCCTATTAACTGCTTGGTGTACTCTTGAGCTTTAAGAACAGGTGGTAAGCACATTGCTTCTTTCAGGGTGTTAAATGCCTTTTGACCGCTTACTATCCAGTTTACTTTCTTGGAAGTAACTTCTGTGAGAGGGGCCACAGTGGTGCCATATCCTTTCACAAAACTCCTGTAGTACCCAGTCAAGCCAAGGAATGCCCTGACTGGAGCCTTGGTTGTTGGAACTACCCAGTCCAGACCTTGGTTTATGGTGGTTGAATTTGTCCTCCACCTACAGTGGCCCAAGTATACAACCTAGCCCTGCCCTGTCTGGCACTTGTTTGCCTTGATAGTGATACCTGCCTTTCACAGAACCTCGAGGATCTTCCCAAGGTGAATCAGGTGATCCTGCCAGGTAGAGCTAAAGACAGCAATATCATAAGATATGCTGCACTAAGGTCTTCTAACCCAGCAAGGACTTTGTTCATCAACCTTTGGAAGATGGCAGGGACATTCTTTAGTCCAAACGGCATGACAGTGAACTGATAATGCCCACCAGGAGTGGAGAATGCTGAATTTTTTTTTTTGTTGTTTTTTTTTTTTTTTTTGTTTCTGGGGTCAGACGTTTCTTCCAGTAGCCTGGTGTGAGACAAAAAGTACTAAGATATTTGGCTGCCCCTAACCTGTCAATAAGTTCATCAGCCTTAGGAATTGGGTGGGCATCTGTTTTGGTCACAGCATTGAGACCTCTATTGTCCACACAAAACCTCATTTCTTTCCACCCTGGGAATGAGGCTTGGGGGCTCTGAGTGCTCATTGAATCCCAATTCCAGCATCTTACCTCAGCTTTGATGCTCTTCTTGACTTGACCAGACTGTATCGATTTTGTTCTTGACAGGCAAGCCATACCCAGTGTCCACAACATGTGTACACCAGGTAGTATGACGAGAGTCAACGAGAAGAGCTTAGCATACTGATGCAGGACTTGATTGCAGTCAGTCTGTGAGGGTGTCTGAAAAGACCACTCCTTCTACTGAACCATCTTTTGGGTTGCTGGAGAGGAGATCAGGGAAAAAGGGTTCACTCTCCGCTTCTTGTACCTCATCATTGACAATGGGCATGGTAACCTCAGCTCTGTTGTATGGTTTAAGGTGGTTTACATGGATAACCCTTCTGGTGGTCCTGCAAGAGCCAAATTCCCACCAGGTAGGTGGCTTCCTGTTTTTTTTTCTTTTCTAAAATAGGGTAGTGTCCACTCCACTTGTCACAGGCTCCAAAACCATACATTCTGCTCTGGTTGGAACTCCACCAGTGCAGCCTTCTGGTCATACCAGAGCTTCTGGAACTCTTGGCAGGCCCCAAAGTTTTTGGAAGACTTTTTCCATGTACTCAGCCATCCTGGAACGAAAGCCAAGTATATGGTCCACAATATCTTTCCTGGGTTCTTTGAGACATCTCTTCCATCCCTCCTTCATAAGACAAAGTAGTCCCCTTACAGGATGCCAAAACAGAACCTCAGAGGGGGGAAAACGTACTCCTTTCTGCAGCACTCCCCTGTAAGCAAAAAGCAGGCATGTTAGTAAAATACCCCATCTCCTTCTATGTTTTTCAGGGAGTCCACCAAGCATACCTTTCAATGTCTTGTTGAATCTCTCAAAAGGGCCATTGGTTTGTGGGTGATATGGGATAGTGAACGTACAGGTCACACCACACTCAGCCCACATGTATTTTAGGTAGCCAGGCATGAAGTTTGTGCCTCTGTCTGGCACCACCTCCTTTGTAAAGCCCACTCTTGTGAATACAAGGGGCAGTAGTAGTCCTCACAGGAATAGCTACAGAGTACCTGGTTGCATGATCCACTAGAACCAGTATGAATCTGTTCCCTGATGCTGTTGGAGGGTCAAGGGGTGGTACCTGTGTGAATCCCTACCCTTTCAAAGGGAACCCCACCCACTGGAAGTGGAATTAAGGGGGCCTTTTGGCAGCTACCTGTCTTGCCACTGGCTTGACAGATTGCACAGGAGATACAAAACTCCTTCATGTTGTGAGACATTCACAGCCAGTAGATGTGGTTCACTACCGACTCCATGATATTGCCTGGACAGGATGCCCACCTCGGGGGATATCCTGGGCCAAAGTGAGGAGAAACTCTTGATTTTGCTGAGGCAGTGCCTGTCGGAGGTTGGCTCAGTTTATGGTGTACACCTATGGTGTGGCACCCTATACTGAGTCCAGGCAACCCTTAGTGATAGTGTGTAGGTGTCCAGAGAGCTAAAGCTCTCTAAGGGTAGCTGTGGTGAGCAGCTAAAGCTTATCTAGGAGGAGTGTAAAGTACTTGCAATACCACAATAGTCAGTCAGTAACCAATCGCAAGAAATAACCTCATCAAGTGTTGCAAAAATAAAGGTTTCTTTATTAGAATAGTATAGGCTATACTAACAATGGTATATCTCCAATTGGAGGTATCCACACACAAAGTTAACAGTTAGAAACAATCAGAAATAGCATAGGAATACATGGGGCCCTATTGGGGGGACCAAACCATATACTAAGAAAGTGGAATGCGAAATAGTGAACCCAACAAGCTAAGTGTGGTAGATAGCTCGGGGCTGGGGAAGGACGAAAACACAAGAGGTAAGAACTGCAAGTGTCTCCAGCGACCGGTTTCTGAGTGGTCACCTACCCAGTCGTCCCGTAGGCTAACACCAGGAAGGAGGAACGATAGGAGGAAGGTTGGAGAGTGTCCCCACCCAAGGATGCTCAGAAGGCCAGAGTACCTACACCAGGGAGGCCGGGTGAAAGGTCAGTGGACACCCTAGCTGAAGTCAGTGAAAGCCTCAGTTGTTCAGCTGCTGTCCAACCCGTGAACCATGCAGGTGGAACCCAGGGATGGGTCTCGGACGTAGAAGACCTGTAAAGGAAGAGGACAGAGTCTAGCACCCTTCGAGGTGCCCAGGTGGCAAATTCCCACCCTCCTAGAGGTGAAGTTCCTGCAGGCTTGTGAAGGAAGAAGTCCAGTTGCAGGATCTAGGAGCTGCAGAAGACCCTACGTGTTGCCTACGAGCTGTCCCACGTCGGTCGCCGGATTGCAGGAGGGTCAGTGGCCGGCAGGGCCACCAACAAGCCTTGGCAAATGCAAAAAGTAGTTGCAAGTTAAGTTGTAGGTTTTTGAGGACCAGTAAAGTCCTAGTGACTCGACCCTTGGGAGAGAGTCAGGGCAGGCCCATCAGTTGAACCGAAAGCCAGCCAGAGCAGATGAAGCCCCCACAAGTGACCCACTGGCAGCAGGCACAGGGAATCGCAGGGAGGCCTCAACAGCACAGTAAAACAGAAGTCCCACATCGCAGGAGCTGCAGAGTGGGCGATAATCTCGGAGTTGCAGATTGCTGGAGGCTGGGGCTTCTTGGAGCCTGAAGATCTCCTTGGAGAAAGAGCAAACAAGCCTTTGCAAGAACAGTCACAGTGCACAGGGGAGATGTTCCAGTGACTGCAGCAGGGGCCCACAGTCTCCCAAGTGGATCAGAAGTCAGGAGGGACCCGAAGAGGACCACAGAACCACCATCTGTGAGCAGAGCCTTCGTGCTCTCCGTGGGACAGTAGGCTTCACCAGACAGTTGTTATTTTGAGCTGCCTGCAGATGCAGGGGAGTGACTCCTTCACTCCAAGGAAGATTCCTTCTTGCTTCTTGGATGCAGGCAGAGTCCTTGTGACCCTGGAGCATGCACAGTCACAGATGTTGCAGAAATCTTGCAGGAGCTGGTGAAACAATGTTGCAGTGGGAGCCCTCCCAACTGGAAACAGTCTTGTTTCAGTTCCAAAAGCAGACCAACAGCGGTTTCAGAGGCCAGGAGCAAATGTCTTGCAGAGTTCCTTGAAGAGTCTTGCTCGATGAATCTGAGAACCCACCCACGGGTAGCCCTTAACTAAACCTAAAAGGGGTTTGGCCACTCACAGAGGTGACCCACCCATCAGAAGGGGTCAGGTACATCATATACCTGGCCTAACGAGTCATATGCTCCCGGGGGTGGGCCTCTGCCTATCTTGTTTCCAAGATGCCAGAATCAAGTGGCCACCTGGCAGAGCTCTGTGCAGCTCCTTAGGGGGAGGAGCTGGACAGAGGAGTGGTCACTCCCCCTGTCCTTTGTGCAGTTTTGCACCAGAGCGGGAACTGGGGGTTCCTGAACTGGTGCAAAATGGATTATGCAAGGAGGCCACCAAATATGCCCTTCTTGTGGCGCTCAGAGGCCACCTCACCCCAGCCCTTCGACACTTAATACACAGGGGGAAGTGGTCAATGGAAATCCTTTGTTCTGCCTCTCTGGCCTCAGCCTGGCTCACAATAGAGGGCAGGACAGTGTCTCGGGTGAGCAGCAGCATGGACTGACAGCTAAACCCCATAAGGCTGTACAGGCAGAACTGGGGTAATCCTCTAAGGAACCCCCAGAGTACATGGTATCATGTAGCTAACACTGGAATCGGTGTAGTTGCATGATTCCAACGTGTTTGATATCAAGCATGCCTAAGTTATGAGAAGCCATTATGTAGTTGGACTACTCGTGTTGACCAGTGTCCACTACATACGTGAAGATGGCTTCCCCACACTTAGGTTCCAGGAATGGGCCTGGGGTCTGTAGGGGCACCCTGCTCCTGCATGGGTACCCTCACACTTAGGGCCTGATGTAGCAATCTATAATTTTGTGACTTGCAAATTGCGAGTCAGACCGACTCGCAATTTGCAACTCGCAAAATTGTATGCAGAAAGGTGTCTCAGACACCTTCTGCGATTCGCTATGGGGTTGCAAAGACCCACCTCATGAATATTAATGAGGTGGGTCGCATTTTGCGACCCCATAGCGAGTACATGCACTCACAGGGATGGTGGCCTGCTGAAGACAGCAGACCTCCATGTCTGTGACTGCTTTTTTAATAAAGCAGTTTTTTCTTTCTTTTTGCAGTCCGTTTTCCTTAAAGGAAAATGAGTTGCAAAAAGAAAAACTTCCGAAATCATTTGTTTTTGTTTTTTTCGGCATTCACAAAGGGGAAGGGGTCCCAAGGGGACCCCTTCCCTTTTGCGAATGCGTTACCACCCACTTCAAGTGGGTGGTAACTGCGAGTTGGTTTGCGACCGCATTCGCGGTCACAAAGCAACTCAGCATGGCGATGCGGTCGCAAATAGGAAGGGAACACCCCTTCCTATTTGCGAGTCGCATCCTCAAATTGCGAGTCGGTACCGACTCGCAATTTGAGGTTGTGCATCGCGTTCGGCCTTTTGCATGCCACAAACTGCGTTTTTCGCAGTTTGCGACATGCAAAAGGCTTCCTACATCTGGCCCTTAGAGACATGCACCCTGCCCTTGGGCTGAAGGGCCTACCAGAAGGGTGACTTATAATGTCTAAGTGCGGTGACCAGGTTTGATGGTGAAAGGGTGCATCCACCATTTCACCCAGGCTGCAGTGACAGGCCTGCAGATTTAGTTTGCATGGGCTCCCATAGGTGGCACAATACTGTATATGCTGCAGCCCATGGGAGACCCCTGGTGTACCAATGGCCTGGGTACCTAAGTACCATATACTAGGGACTTACATGGGTGCACCAGTATTCCAGTTGTGAGTGTAAAACGTTTACCAGCACCCAAAAATGGAGGGAAGAGCACAGCCACTGGAGTTCTGATTCGCAGGATCCCAGTGAACTAACTTCTAAACAAACTGACATCAAGCAAAAAGTGGGGGTAACTATGCTAGAAGATGGCACTTTCCTACACTACCACTCTCCTAGAGGCACCAGGTTTGGGGTCTCTGGCCTCGGTGAATAGTAGTCCCTCTTCCCAGTAGGTCCTGTGGACGCCACTGACATCTCCCTTTTCCTGATCAGAAGCTTGCTGTATCAGGCCTTCAGGAGTGGGACAGGTCCTCTGTCCTTGGCACAGATTGTCCCTAGAGGGTCCCCCTTGTCCTAACAGCTCTGCCGTGTAAGGTCCAAGCTCCTGAGGCTCAGTTGCCTCTGTGGATGACCGGTCTTCTCTCTGAGGAGAGATGACATGATCTGGTACCCGATTGGAAGCTGTCTCCCCAGACTTTTTGCCTTTCCTCTTGATAGATTTGGCCATTATTCCAGACTCCAGCTCCACTTTTTCACCCTGGGCATTGCTCTTTTCTCGTGTTTTTACACAAACCCATTCAGGGATACCTAGCATAGCTGCATGGGTATTTCTTTCGACCTCAGCCCTTGCTGAAGCCTACAAATCATTTCCTAGCAGACATTGTATAGGTATTGCAGGAGATAGCACCACCTTCTTCTGGGCAGTAACCCCTCCCCATTCTAAGAATGCATTGCCATGGGATGTTCCTTAGCTTTTATCAGCATCGAGGACTGTTTCTCTCACCAGTCAGATATTGTTCCAAAGACACCAGTTGCTCAGTCACCATGGTGACACTGGCACTAGTATTTCTCAGTGCTTCAACCTTAATCCCATTGATATGTGGCTGTTTTCTGTATCTTTCCAGGTTACTGGGCCAGACAGCCAAGGCAGGTACATCCACCCCACCCTCTGAGATTAAGGTTGACTCAGTAGGCTCACTGACATGGTATGGGTCTACTTTGAATCTCATCTAGAGACTTATTACTGAATTTCCTGCAGGTACACTAGAGTCATTCTTTTTGTGGGAACTTGTAAGATTTTCAGATCGGTATCCATTGGCTTTACAGTCATGGTGCCAAGCCTCCCTGAGTTCCATATGTTTGCATTGTACTGACCCCTTGGGTTGGGAAGAGTCTTGGGGCCCACCATCCTGTGCAGGTTTTTGGAGACCTTTAGAAGACTCCTTGTGTTTATTTTAGTTTTGGTTACCCTCTTTACCTTGTGGGGACTTTTTGGCCTCTTTCTTGTTGTCTCCCCCATGAGGGGAAGTTTTGATCACCATTGTTTTGACCAAGTGGTCTGCCTTCTTCCACAAATCTTGAGGGCAAAGTGGACCTAGGCCTACCAGGATCTGGTGCAACTTCTCTTGAACACAATTACATAACAGATGCTCTTTCATCAACAACATGTAAAGCTCTTCATAAACATGAGCATTGTTACCCTTTAACCAACCACCTAGTGTCTTCACTGATAAGTCTACAAAATCCACCCAAGACTGACTCTGGGTTTTTTGAGTCTCTCCGAATTTGATTCTGTACTCCTCAGTAGTGAGCCCAAATTCCTCAATCAGAGTATCCTTCATGAGATCATAGGACCTTGTATGTGCCTCATTCAGTGTCTGGAGTCTATTCCTGCACTTTCTTTATGACAGTTCTCAAAGGAGAGAGCCCCAGTTCCTTTTGCCGACATTGGTGGACACTCATACCCTCTCAAAGGCTGTGACCCACTATTTGGGACAATCCCTTTCAGGATTTTAGGCTCAAGGTTCCCTGCTCTGTTCCTAGGGATTAAATTGCCACCATTCATGGATGCTAGATGCCTTTATATGGCCAGTTTCCTGTCCTCCAGGGCAATTATCCGAGCTAGTCTTTCTAAGAGAATCTCCTCTTAAGAGTTCTTCTCTGGATCTTAAGGAACCTGATCCCTCCTCACTAAAGGGGGTGATCTAGGCCCCTTGGTTTGTTTGGGGTGCAAGATCCTCTCTTTAAAGTGCAAGAGGGCCCAGATCCTCCTCATCACTTGAGCTGCCCTGATCTACAGGGCCAGTGGCTCCATCAGTAGGATGGGCCTGCTTATACTCTGCCAACAGCACCTAGAGCCTTTCTGAGGTAGAATTTGAGTCTTTTTTTGTTTTGTGCCCTTTACAGAGGCCTCTTAACTGCTTGTGAGAAAGCTTGGAGGTAAGGGGGTAAAGGTCTAAAGTTGGCAGCTTTTTAAACTAGAGAAAAAACCCTCACAAAGTTTTTACAGTCCTATCTAAAGTAAGTTCTGAAGGTTTTTAAACTGTTAAGCTATAGGGACCTAATCAGGGCCCTAACAATCACTTTTAAGAATTTGGAAAGAATTACCCAATTCAAAAATGTAATATAACTCAATGCAGTTTTTAGATTTACTTGTGTAGTCACTTATTGACCAAGTGATATCAGCCAATGCAAAGTCGCAGACCCCATTGCTGTTCAACAATTGTAGGAAACTGGCTCTCTATATGGTGCACTAAAAAGAAGTACACCCTGCAGAGTCCAGTGGATCCCCAATTGGTTTGCAGAGGCAAAAGGAGATAGAACTAACACTCGGCCACCACTGTGCCGCTGAGGGTGTAAGTTTGGTGCTGCTTTGTTTCCTTCCTTTTACTTAGCTCAACTCCAAGAAATCAACCCCTTGGCCCGCTTTACTCACCTGTGATAAGTGATTCATCCGTTGCCCCCTCTTTCCATTGGTTAACATTGAGCACCTGACTCCGAATTTGACCTCTGCACTCAGCCCGCCCCTGTGCTGCTGCGGATCCACTCTTGGTACTGATTTGAACCTTGCCCAGTGTTGACCTAAAACCCAAAAGACTGGATTTGTAAGTCGTCAACTTACCTGCAAAATTGCATTCTTGTTTTCCTCCCACAGGTTAACATTGAAGACTCCGGAAAATTGCACTGTCTTTTTTTGGAACTGAAAAGTATTTTTATTTAAAAAGCTGGTTACCTTGTAGCAAGCATATATAAAAACAACTGTTATTTTTCTAAAATTGGTCTCAGATTTTTTTCATTGAGTGTCTCATTTATTGATGCCTAACACGACTCCTTGATAAGCCTAACTGCTCACCCAAACTACACACAAACCGAGCATTAGACCTATCTATTTTCCCTCTGCAAGCCTCTGGAGATCCACTGGACTCTGCACATTAAAATTCATTTTAGTGTACTATATAAAGAGCCAGCTTCCTACAAGTCTGTCAGGGTCAGCAGGTAGTCCTTTGGGGATGGTACCAAGTCTGTTGCTTCTTCTTTTCCTCTTCTGCAAGTGCGACTCTTTTTTGCTCCTTAGCACGTCAGGGTCTGAGTTCTAGGATTCAGGGGTGCCACCTGAATACTCAATTTAGGGGTGTTACAGGGAGTGCCAAGCAGTAACCAATAGGCTGCCCACTTTTAGAGTGTCTACACCCTTTCTGTGACCACTTCCACTGGTGGGTGGGCATAACCCTAAACCTAGTGGCCTAATTCCTTCCAAACAAGATGGAGGAATTTAAAAAGTATTGTCCACATCATCTCGTCCGCCTTAGGGGTGGCACTGGCATGAATTGGGCACACCTCATCTGCTTAATTTTCCCACCTGTGCTGCCACCAAACGTTCGGTCAGGACAAGGGGTTCGTTCATCTCCACCATCAGGAGCGACTGAGACGCATTACAAAGACAGCTAGGCCTTTTAAGCTTTCCCAACCTGGAATGTCCATCCTGCCTGGGTGATGTGAAAACACCCCTGCCCAGTGCAGGCTTTTGTCTCTGGCCCTCGAAAGCGCTGTCTCGCCCCTTGGGAGGCCAGGAATGCATCTATGGTGACTGGACTGGTAATGACCAGTCAGTCAATCCACTAGTAGCTGGTAGGTTTTCGGGGGGCACGTGCCCTCTGGGTGCAGTTATTAATACATTCCTCGCTGGCATCAGTGAGGGTTTATTAATCTGAGATGTTTGATACCAAACATCCCTATATTCACAGAAGCCATCGTGTAGCTGGGAAACTCGTAGTGACCAGTTTCCAGCACATGCATTTAAAATGGCTACCCTGGCCTCTTACTATGTTTGAGAATTAACAACGAAATGGCAGGGACATACCTGCTCGTGCAGATATGCTCTCAAATGTAATATAACGTACCCTGTCTTAGGGCTGTAAGGCTTGCTAGAGGGATGAATTAAATATATTGCATGCAGTGTTTAGGGGGCATGCCACATAGGCCGTGTGCCATGTTGTGTTTGTCTGCACCAAGACACTCAGCCTGCAATGGCAACCTGTCATGTGCTTCGTGAGGGGTGCCTTAGAGTAGCATAATTCATGCTGCAGCCCTTAGGGACCCTCCTTAGTACCCCATGGCCCAGGTACCAGGGGTACCTAGAGTGGGTGCTAAAGGTTTTGCCAATTGGGAAACATAACTGCAGTTTTGGAGAAAGATCTGGCACTGGGGTCCTGGTTAGCAGGAACCTAGTGCACTTTCATTCGAAATTACACCAGAAACCAGCCAAAACGTGTCTGTGTGTTGGAGGATGGGAGAGGGGTGTCATTAAGCTTCAAGCATTATCCCTGGAAGAACTCTTCTTTTAACTACATAGAGATAGGGTGGTACTACGGACCCATCCTAAATTTCTACCAATGGTGGTCACTCAATTTCACCTTAATCTGTTGAGATACTATTCTTTTTTTCCCCTCAACAACATTCTGTTGCAGAACATGCCTTACATACATTAGATGGTAAATGAGCCCTTATATACTACATTAGTAGAACCACGACATTCAGAAAGAGACAACAACTTTTTGTTGCCTTTTAAACACCACACAAGTCTAGACCCAAATCCAAAGCCGCTATTAGATGTTAGAATATTAGTTGTATGTTCAAATGTGCTATGCTAAAGCAAAAAGAACCCTTCACATCCCTTCTATGGCCCACTCCATTCGCAAAATAAGAGTAAATGGCCTTTCTTGGTAATATACCAATTGCTGACATATGCATACGTTCATAAAGCATTACTGCGTTAGATGTGCTTGCCAGCCATCACGCTAATGTGGGCCAAGCAGTGTTCTGTACACTATTTCAAACATCTGTAACACCCACTGGTTAGCCACCGCTTATAGGGTAGGACTTCTTTACAGTTTATGCTAAGCATCTGTACATACAACCCCACATGCCTTGAATGGAACATATTTCTTACTAATAAGCATCCTTCCTGGCATGTAGTGCAGTAGATTCACTTCTGCCCACCCTCCTTCCGGCTCACCTGTGCAGGTCAGGTAATCTTATATGTTATCATATTTTTTTTCATCATAGACATCTCATTTTAATAAACTCTGCTCTACATGCCATCCTCACCCGCCTTGGGCAAACATCTAATAATGGAGCAAATGACCATGTGCAGTAGCAGGAAGAGTCAGCATCCCTCGTGACTCAAAATACTTTTTTAAAGAAAAACAATTTGCAAACATTAAAGCCCAACACTAGATGTTGGGATTATGCTAAGCATATGAATTTAAAGCACTACATGCCATGAACAGATACTTACTAGGCATTTTCTATAAGTGACATGGGGAGATGTGGTACTTCAGAGGATAATTGGTATGTATGTGAGGTTTTAATTATGCTGGGGTGTAGGAAGTTGGCTCTGTGTATGCTATCTCAAAGTGAGAGATAGTGTGCACAGAGTCCAAGGGTTCCCCTTAGAGGTTGATAGTGGCAAAATTAGATAATAATGCTCTATTTTGTGGTAGTGTGGTCGAGCAGTAGGCTTATCAGAGGGTAGTGTTAAGCATTTGTTGTACACACAGGCAATAAATGAGAACACAAACTCAAAGACTTAACTCCAGGCCAATAGGTTTTTATATAGAAAAATATTATTTTCTTAATTTATGGTGGAACCACACGATGCAGAATTGAAGTAAATACATAAATTGTAAGGTACTTGCCGTATGTAAATCTGGAACTTTGAATTAAAACGGTAATGTACACAGTTTTGGCAAAAATTTCCATAAGCTATTTCAAAAGTGGACACTGCAAAAAACAACAGTTCCTAGGGGAGGTAAGTAAAGTTTAGTTTGTCAGGTAAGTAAAGCCATTACAAATTCAGTCCCTGGGGCATAGGCAGCCCACCGTGTGGGGTTCAAGTCAACCCCAAACACCCAGCACCAAAAGCACAGGGCCAGTCAAGTGCAGAGGTCAAAGTAGGGCCCAAATAACACAGGCGCCTATGGAGACTAGGGGTGCTCTGGTTCCAGTTGGCTAACAGGTAAGTACCTGCGTCCTCAGGGAGCAGACCAGGGGGCTTTGTAGAGCACTTTGAGGGGGGGGGGGGTCACAAACAGGCACACAACATACACCCTCAGCAGCACAGGGGCGGCCAGGTGCAGTGTGCAAAGTAGGTGTCTGGTTTTAGATTGAAATCAATGGAGAGACCTAGGGGTCACTCTGGCGATGCAGGTGGGGCACCGGGCGGCTTCTCGGGCCAGCCACCGACTGGGCAACGTTGAGTGCAGCCTGCTGGTCACTCCTGCACCGGTAGTTGGTTTCTCTTGGTCCTGGGGGCTGTGGGTGCAGAGCTTCTTCCAGGCGTCGGGTTCTTTGTTACCGGGC
Source organism: Pleurodeles waltl (assembly GCF_031143425.1). Lineage (NCBI taxonomy): Eukaryota > Metazoa > Chordata > Amphibia > Caudata > Salamandridae > Pleurodeles > Pleurodeles waltl. The sequence continues at coordinate 483,965,579 of NC_090442.1, forward strand.
AGTCGTGGTCAGGGGGAGCCTCTGGATTCTCTCTGCAGGCGTCGCTGTGTGGGTGCAGGGAGCTCGTCTCAGGGTGTCCATGTCGTTGAAGTCACCTGGGGGTCCTCTCTGCAGTATTGGTTCTTCTAGACATGAGCCGGGGTCATCGGGTGCAGAGTGTTGGGGACTCAAGCTTCCGGAGTGAGGCTGGAGTCCCTTTAAAGATGGTTTCTTTGTTGCTGTTTGGACAGAGTCGCTGTCCACAAGAGTTTCTTGGTCTTTTGGTTGCAGGGCAGTCCTCTGAGTCGGCAGAGGTCCCTGGTCCCGCTGGATGCGTCGCTGTGCAGGTTCTTTGAGTCTGGACACAGGCCTGTAGGGCTGGGCCAAGTCAGTTGTCGTCTCCGTCATCTCTGCGGGGCTTTCAGGTCAGCAGTCCTTCTTGTTTCAGGTTGTCAGGAATCTGGTTTCCTGGGTTCAGGGTCGCCCCTGAATACTCAGTGTAGTGGTGTGTTTAGGTTTGGTGGGAGATAGCCAATGGCTAATGTCCTTGAGGGTGGGTACACCCTCTTTGTGCCTCCTCTCTGTGGGGAGGGGGGCACATCCCTGATCCTATTGGGGGAAATCCTTCAAAGCAAGAAGGAGGATTTCCTAAGGCAGGGGTCACCTCAGCGGCTGTCCAGGCTGGAGGGCGGCGACTCCTTGTTTTTCTCATTATCTCCTCCGGACTTGCCGCCAAAAGTGTGGGCTGTGTCCGGGGATGGGCATCTCTACTAGCTGGAGTGCCCTGGGGCGCTGTAACACCAGGCTTGAGCCTTTGAGGCTCACTGCTAGGTGTTACAGTTCTTTCAGGAGGAGGTGTGAAGCACCTCAACCCAGTACAGGCTTTGTTCCTGGCCACAGAGTGCACAAAGGCACTCATCCCATGTGGCCAAAAACCCGTCTGGGTGTGGCAGGCTGGCAGAAACTGGTCAGCCTAGCACTGAAGGATTGGGTAAAACACGGGTGTCATCTCTAAGATGCCCTCTGTGAGCATTTTTGTAATACATCCAACACTGGCATCAGTGTGGGTTTATTATTCTGAGAAGTTTGGCACCAAACTTCCCAGTATTCAGTGTAGCCATTATGGAACTGTGGAGTTCGTTTTGACAAACTCCCAAACCATATACTTAATATGACCTCACTGTACTTACAGTGTCTAAGAATGGACTTAGACAGTGTAGGGGCATATTGCTCATGCTTCTATGCCCTCACCTGTGGTGTAGTGCACCCTGCTTTAGGGCTTTAAGGCCTGCTAGAGGGGTGACTTACCTATGCCACAGGCAGTATTTTGTGTGTATGGCATCCTGAGGGGGATGCCATGTCGACTGTGCCTTTTTTTCCCCCACCAACACACACAATCTGCACTGGCAGTGTGCATGTGTTAGGGGAGGGGTCCCTTAGGTTGGCACAACACATGCTGCAGCCCTTAGTAACCTTCCCTGGTCACAGGGCCCTTGGTACCACTGGTACCTTTTACAAGGGACTTATCTGTGTGCCAGGGTTGTGCCAATTGTGGAGCCAACTGTACATTTTTAGTGAAAGACTGGTTCTGGGGCCTGGTTAGCAGGGTCCCAGCGCACACTGTCAAGTCAGCATCAGTATCAGGCAAAAAGTGTGTTGGGGGGGTATAACTGCAACAAGGAGCCATTTTCCTACATGGAGTTTGTAATTGACATGTGTATGTGCTGTTTTATATGTATTGAAAAATGGATTTGAAGCAACTAATTGTCTATTTATTGGTAAAGTGAACATTATTTGACAAATTCAGTACTCATGGATCATTTTTAAGTCAGAAAGTTATTGAAGAAATACTGTTTAAGAGATAATTCATTCAAATACAAACCGGTAATTCCTTTGATTACAAACGGGCAACTTTGTGCATATCCTATGGGAGTGTCAACGCCTGATGCCTTTTTGAGGAGCAGGGGCCAGGCGTCTGTCTGATCTGGCTGGTGCTTTGCACATCCCACGATCTAGTGTTGGGCTCGGAGTGTTACAAGTTGTTTTTCTTCGAAGAAGTCTTTTCGAGTCACAAGATTGAGGGACTCCTCCCCTTTCGGCTCCATTGCGCATGGGCGTCGACTCCATCTTAGATTGTTTTCTTTCCGCCATCGGGTTCGGACGTGTTCCTTTTCGCTCTGCGTTTCGGTTCGGAAAGATAGTTAAAATCTCAGAAAATTCGACGGTATTGTTTGCGTTCGGTATCGGGTTAGTTACAACAGATCGACACCAAATTTTGAAGAGCTCCGGTGGCCCTTTGGGGTTTTCGATCCCCCGTCTGGGCCTGGTCGGCCCGACCACGTGTCTCTTCAAGGCTAATGGAACGGACCTCATTCCGCTTCTGCCCCAAATGTCATAACAAGTATCCTTATACAGATCAGCAGCTGGTCTGTAACTTGTGTTTGTCTCCAGAACACAAAGAAGATACTTGTGAAGCCTGTCGAGCGTTTCGGTCGAGGAAGACCTTAAGAGACCGAAGAGTGAGAAGACTACAGATGGCTTCGGCACCGACAGGACAAAAACACTTGGAGGAGGAAGAAGAAACCTTCTCCATCGAGGAGTCGGACTCGGACGAGGTTGATCCCGAACAGACGCCGAAAACCGTGAGTAAGACGTCGACACACAAAACTCACGGAAAGACCGCTAAAGCACAAGGGACGCCACCACCAGCAGGCCATGGCTTAACCCGAAAAATAGGTGACCGATCATCGGCACCGAAAAAGGGCATGCATGTGTCGAAGACATCCGACTCCGGTCGAGATACCGGCACAGAGCAGACTCGACCCAGAGATAGCGGGTCATAGCAAGTTCGGCACCGAGAGGGCGGAACCGAAACGAGTCGGCACAAGAGACCGGAACGCCGAAAAAAAAAAAAAAGTGTTGTCGGAGCCGAAAAAGACTGCCGAAAAAGTTTCCATTCCGAAACATCCGGCCTGGGAACCGAAAACAAGTTCCTACACAGAGGAACAGGGACTGTCCTCACAAATGCAAGGACATAGGTTCGGACAAGAACTAGAGTCAATGGAGCCAGACTACACACAAAGAAGGCTCCACATCCAAAAGGACACAGGGAAGATAAGTACTCTTCCCCCAATTAGGATGGAAAGAAGACTTGCCTTTTCAAGAAAAAGACAAGCAGCCACAGGCAAAGGTGGCAAGACAAGTAACCCCGCCACCATCTCCACCACGCTCAACGCACACATCACCGGTAGCCACTCCACCACTGATGCAGTCCCCAACTCATACTGGAATGAGTCAGGATGATCCCGAAGCATGGGATCTTTATGATGCACCAGTATCAGATAACAGCCCAGACTGTTATCCAGCGAGACAGTCGCCACCTGAGGACAGTACAGCCTGCACACAGGTGGTGTCAAGAGCAGCGGCGTTTCATAATGTCACCCTGCATGCAGAGCCTATTGAGGATGACTTTTTATTTAACACACTATCCTCCACACATAGCCAATACCAAAGTCTCCCTATGCTAAAACACTCCAAACAGGTGTTTCAGGAGCCTGTAAAGGGCAGGGCCATAACTCCAAGGGTGGAGAAAAAATACAAGCCACCGCCAACAGACCCTGTATACATCACGCAGCAACTAACACCAGACTCTGTGGTAGTAGGGGTAGCTCGCAAGAGAGCGAACTCACACACCTCGGGAGACGCACCACCTCCAGACAAGGAGAGTCGCACGTTCAACGCTGCGGGGAAAAGGGTTGCAGCCCAAGCGGCCAACCAATGGCGCATTTCCAACTCACAGGCATTGCTGGCGAGATATGATAGGGCTCATTGGGACGAAATGCAACATTTCATTGAACACTTACCCAAAGAGTTCCAAAAAAGGGCACAACAGGTGGTGGAGGAAGGACAGAGTATCTCGAACAATCAGATACGCTCGGCAATGGATGCAGCAGATACAGCTGCTAGGACAGTAAATACAGCAGTGACTATAAGGAGATATGCATGGCTGCGTACATCAGGATTCAAGCCGGAAATACAACAAGCTGTGCTGAATATGCCATTTAACGGACAGCAGTTGTTTGGGCCGGAGGTGGACACTGCTATCGAAAAACTTAAAAAGGACACTAATACGGCCAAAGCCATGGGCGCACTCTACTCCCCACAGAGCAGAGGCACATTTTGTAAAACACAGTTTCGAGGGGGGTTTCGAGGACAAAGCACAGAACCCACAACCTCACAAGCAAGGCCCACTTATCATAGACAATATAGAGGGGGCCAATTCCAAAAGAGTAGAGGGAAGTTCCAAAGTCCCAAAACTCCTCAAAACAAGCAGTGACTTCAACATCACAAATCCCCAACCCATAACACCTGTGGGGGGAGACTAACCAAGTTCTACAAACATTGGGAGGAAATAACAACAGACACTTGGGTCCTAGCAATTATCCAGCATGGTTATTGCATAGAATTTCTCAAATTCCCTCCAAATGTCCCACCGAAAACACACTATGTCAAAACAACACATGGATCTTCTAGAACTAGAGGTCCAAGCGTTGTTATAAAAAGATGCAATAGAACTGGTACCAATTCATCAGAGAGGAACAGGAGTTTACTCGCTGTACTTTCTCATACCCAAAAAGGACAAAACTTTAAGACCTATATTAGATCTCAGAACATTAAATACCTACATCAAATCAGATCACTTTCACATGGTGACATTACAGGATGTAATCCCATTGCTCAAACAACAAGACTACATGACAACACTAGACCTAAAGGATGCATACTTCCATATACCGATACATCCTTCACACAGAAAGTACTTAAGGTTTGTATTCCAAGGGGTACATTACCAATTCAAAGTGTTGCCATTTGGGATAACAACTGCGCCAAGAGTATTTACAAAATGCCTGGCAGTAGTGGCTGCACATATCAGGAGGCAGCAAATACATTTGTTCCCGTACCTAGACGATTGGCTAATCAAAACCAACATGCAAGAACGGTGTTCACAACACACAAAGCATGTCATAGAAACCCTCCACAAACTAGGTTTCTCACTCAACTACACAAAATCACACCTTCAGCCGTGTCAAACACAGCAATACTTAGGGGTGACAATCAACACAACAAAAGGGATTGCTTCTCCAAGTCCACAAAGGGTACAGGCATTTCACAATGTAATACAGGCCATGTATCCAAAACCGAAGATACAAGTCAAGATGGTGATGAAACTACTAGGCATGATGTCCTCATGCATAGCCATTGTCCCAAACGCAAGGTTGCACATGCGGCCCTTACAACAGTGCCTAGCATCACAATGGTCACAGGCACAGGGTCAACTTCTAGATCTAGTGTTGATAGACCGCTAAACATACACCTCGCTTCAATGGTGGAACAATATAAATTTAAACCAAGGGCGGCCTTTCAAAGACCCAGTGCCTCAATACGTAATAACGACAGATGCCTCCATGATAGGGTGGGGAGCACACCTCAATCAACACAGCATCCAAGGACAATGGGACACTCGGCAAAAACACATTCACATAAATCATTTAGAACTACTGGCAGTATTTCTAGCGTTGAAGGCATTTCAACCCATAATAAGCCACAAACACATTCTTGTCAAAACAGACAACATGACAACAATGTATTATCTGAACAAACAGGGAGGAACACACTCGACACAGTTGTGTCTCCTGGCACAGAGAATATGGCATTGGGCGATTCACAACCACATTCGCCTAATAGCACAGTTTATTCCAGGGATTCAGAATCAGTTAGCAGACAATCTCTCTCAGGATCACCAACAGATCCACGAATGGGAGATTCACCCCCAAATACTAAACACTTACTTCCAAAGATGGGGAACACCACAAATAGACCTATTAGCAACAAAAGAAAACGCAAAATGCCAAAACTTCGCATCCAGGTACCCACAAGATCAATCTCAGGGCAATGCGTTATGGATGAGCTGGTCAGGGATATTTGCATACGCTTTTCCCCCTCTCCCACTCCTTCCGTATCTAGTAAACAAATTGAGTCAAAACAAACTCATACTACAGGGAGTGCAGAATTATTAGGCAAATGAGTATTTTGACCACATCATCCTCTTTATGCATTTTGTCTTACTCCAAGCTGTATAGGCTCGAAAGCCTACTACCAATTAAGCATATTAGGTGATGTGCATCTCTGTAATGAGAAGGGGTGTGGTCTAATGACATCAACACCCTATATCAGGTGTGCATAATTATTAGGCAACTTCCTTTCCTTTGGCAAAATGGGTCAAAAGAAGGACTTGACAGGCTCCGAAAAGTCAAAAATAGTGAGATATCTTGCAGAGGGATGCAGCACTCTTAAAATTGCAAAGCTTCTGAAGCGTGATCATCGAACAATCAAGCGTTTCATTCAAAATAGTCAACAGGGTCGCAAGAAGCGTGTGGAAAAACCGAGGCGCAAAATAACTGCCCATGAACTGAGAAAAGTCAAGCGTGCAGCTGCCACGATGCCACTTGCCACCAGTTTGGCCATATTTCAGAGCTGCAACATCACTGGAGTGCCCAAAAGCACAAGGTGTGCAATACTCAGAGACATGGCCAAGGTAAGAAAGGCTGAAAGACGACCACCACTGAACAAGACACACAAGCTGAAACGTCAAGACTGGGCCAAGAAATATCTCAAGACTGATTTTTCTAAGGTTTTATGGACTGATGAAATGAGAGTGAGTCTTGATGGGCCAGATGGATGGGCCCGTGGCTGGATTGGTAAAGGGCAGAGAGCTCCAGTCCGACTCAGACGCCAGCAAGGTGGAGGTGGAGTACTGGTTTGGGCTGGTATCATCAAAGATGAGCTTGTGGGGCCTTTTCGGGTTGAGGATGGAGTCAAGCTCAACTCCCAGTCCTACTGCCAGTTCCTGGAAGACACCTTCTTCAAGCAGTGGTACAGGAAGAAGTCTGCATCCTTCAAGAAAAACATGGTTTTCATGCAGGACAATGCTCCATCACACGCGTCCAAGTACTCCACAGCGTGGCTGGCAAGAAAGGGTATAAAAGAAGGAAATCTAATGACATGGCCTCCTTGTTCACCTGATCTGAACCCCATTGAGAACCTGTGGTCCATCATCAAATGTGAGATTTACAAGGAGGGAAAACAGTACACCTCTCTGAACAGTGTCTGGGAGGCTGTGGTTGCTGCTGCACGCAATGTTGATGGTGAACAGATCAAAACACTGACAGAATCCATGGATGGCAGGCTTTTGAGTGTCCTTGCAAAGAAAGGTGGCTATATTGGTCACTGATTTGTTTTTGTTTTGTTTTTGAATGTCAGAAATGTATATTTGTGAATGTTGAGATGTTATATTGGTTTCACTGGTAATAATAAATAATTGAAATGGGTATATATATTTTTTTTTTGTTAAGTTGCCTAATCATTATGCACAGTAATAGTCACCTGCACACACAGATATCCCCCTAACATAGCTAAAACTAAAAACAAACTAAAAACTACTTCCAAAAATATTCAGCTTTGATATTAATGAGTTTTTTGGGTTCATTGAGAACATGGTTGTTGTTCAATAATAAAATTAATCCTCAAAAATACAACTTGCCTAATAATTCTGCACTCCCTGTAATAGCACCAACCTGGGCAATACAACCTTGGTACACAACACTACTAGACCTCTCAGTAGTGCCTCATATCAAGCTTCCAAACAAACCAGATCTGTTAACTCAACACAAACAGATCAGTCATTCAAATCCAACATACTGAATCTAGCAATTTGGCTCCTGAAGTCTTAGAATTCGGACATCTAGACCTTACACATGAATGTATGGAGGTCATAAAACAAGCAAGGAAACCAACCACAAGACATTGCTATGCAAATAAGTGGAAAAGATTTGTTTATTATTGCCATAATAATCAAATTCAACCATTACACGCATCTGCTAAACACATCGTAAGCTACTTACTGCATTTACAAAAGTCAAAGCTAGCTTTTTCATCCATTAAAATACATCTTACCGCAATTTCAGCTTATCTGCAAATTACGCACTCAACTTCATTATTTAGGATCCCAGTCATAAAAGCATTTATGGAGGGGCTAAAGAGAATTATTCCACAAGAACGCCACCAGTTCCTTCGTGGAACCTTAACATTGTCTTAACACGACTCATGGGTCCACCTTTTGAACGCATGCACTCATGTGAGATACAATATTTAACATGGAAAGTAGCGTTTCTCATTGCCATCACATCTCTAAGAAGAGTAAGTGAAATACAGGCATTTACCATACAAGAACCCTTTATTCAGATACACAAGCATAAAGTAGTTTTACGAACTAACCCAAAGTTCTTACCAAAAGTCATATCACTGTTTCACTTAAATCAAACAGTAGAACTACCAGTGTTCTTTCCAGAACCAGATTCTGTAGCGGAAAGAGCACTACATACATTACACATCAAAAGAGCTTTAATGTACTACATTGATAGAACAAAACAAATACGGAAAACAATACAACTGTTCGTTGCTTTTCAAAAACCTCATACAGAGAATCCAATATCCAAATAAGGCATTGCCAGATGGATAGTTAAATGTATTCAAACCTGTTATCTCAAAGCAAAAAGAGAACTGCCTATAACACCAAAGGCACATTCAACTAGGCAGAAAGGTGCTACTATGGCCTTTCTAGGAAACATTCCAATGACTGAAATATGTAAGGCAGCCACATGGTCTACGCTTCATACATTCACCAAATACTACTGCATGGCTGTGTTAACAACACAACAAGCCAGAGTAGGACAAGCAGTACTACGAACTTTATTTCAAACAACTTCAACTCCTACAGGCTGAGCCACCGCTTTTGGGGAGATAACTGCTTACTAGTCTATGCAAAGCATGTGTATTTGCAGCTGCACATGCCATCGAACGGAAAATGTCACTTACCCAGTGTACATCTGTTCGTGGCATGAGACGCTGCAGATTCACATGCGCCCACCTGCCTCCCCGGGAGCCTATAGCAGTTTCGAAGTTGATCTTGAACATTTGTAAATTTTGTAAATATATCACTTTAAACCGCATTATGTACATACATATTTACTCCATTGCATGGGCACTATTACTATAATACACAACTCCTACCTCACCCTCTGCGGGGAAAACAATCTAAGATGGAGTCGACGCCCATGCGCAATGGAGCCGAAAGGGGAGGAGTCCCTCGATCTCGTGACTCGAAAAGACTTCTACGAAGAAAAACAACTTGTAACACTCCGAGCCCAACACTAGATGGCGGGATGTGCAAAGCATATGAATCTGCAGCGTCTCATGCCACGAACAGATGTACACTGGGTAAGTGATATTTTCCATACTTGACATATGGGGAGACCGTGAACTTCAGAGGGACTTAATTTATTTTTCCGACTGGGACTTAAGTTGGTGACATGAGATGTGGCCCGGCAATGGAGAACGGTAGAGTCTGTGGAACTGGAACAAACCTATGGATTGGTGTATGTTGGCCAAAATAATTTGTATATGCAGTGAAAAGATGTCCAAAAAAATGGGAAACATTTGGACCTAGTGGAAATCATACAGAGGAGTATTCAAATAGAGGACAATTTGGCAACTTGACTATGGATGGGGTGCCCTGTATTAGTCATTGAGGTCAAGTCAAAAAGAATGCGGAGTGTGCAGTGTTTTCCAGTGTCTCTCAAAATAATGCAGTAGATATGTTACTAGGTATTGTGTGCAATGGCGTCTGTCTCACTTCTTAGTTTAAAAAACAATTGTTATTTTCAAAACAATAATCAAAACGTCTTAATGGGGTGTTACCTTTTGCTTTGATGATGCCTTCTTTATCTGCCCAACCTTAGAGCAGATGTTTGTTTGATGTCAATTTACAGTTCTAATTTCTCAATACTGTTAATAATTGTTTTTTCTAGATGGAGAACGGAAAGCAGAAGAGAAGGAAACAGAGGACAAATCGCAATCCAAATCTATAAGAGAGCGACGGAGACCCAGAGAGAAGCGGAGATCAACAGGGGTTTCGTATTGGACACAGGATGTACGTTTATGCATTTCTAATTTTCATGATTCTTGTTGCAAAGTCGATTAGGGACAGCAAAAATAAACATGTTGACCCTTTATTTCCAAAATTTGAAAATATAATTTCCAACACAATTGTCTGTCTAATGACTGACTTATAATAAGACCATATCTTAAGCTTTATGTAAGCATTAGATGGACATGTGCTGTATAGGATCCCTGGGTATATTCTTCAGCTCATTCAGAAGCAGTTATGTGAGCTACACCTTTTATTAGACTTGAAGGCAGTACAAAAAATGTTAGGTAATAGTTACTTTCTGTTCAGATCAGAACACAGTTACTTTTAGATACAACAAAGAAGAGGAAGCATCTTAATTATAGTGATGTGCTGTGGCTGTGCATGGTTGCATTGATTCAGTTAAGTTTCATAATGGATATTGAAATAAATACATTACTTATATTTATAAAGCCTCTGCATTGCAGATTACACAATGGTTGTAAATGTGAATTGTGTTCATTACACAATCCTTCACAATGGATGTTGCTGTAGTTGCCTACAAACACTAGTAAATGGTTCTTAACATGCAGCTTCCTTTCAGGAGATCATCCACAAGTTTGCTTATCACAGGTAATAGCCCTTCATGTTCCATCGTCATGCCCCAGTTCTGTCTCTAAAGTTAAAATGATGACAGACGCTCACCCTTTTAGCCAACAGAGCAGCCCCACAAATTACTGAGGCTTTGGACAACAGTCCTATCCCTCAGGTAACAGAAAACCTGTCCATCCATTAGAACAGACTTTACAGGTTCATGTCTTTGAAAGCAGATCTATGAAGGTAAGATCCCCGGGCCTCTTTTTCTAGGCACCACACAGCCTTTAATTGAAATTCACAGACTAATAGTACTGATAACACCAAAGGGATTTCTTCAGCAAGAGGAAAGAGCAGATAAATATAAAACTCCCAGGCAAATATCAGTCGCAGCTCGCAGGAGTTAAGTTACAGGCATGGGAGGGGGAGATTAATAAATTGAAAAAACATAGTCACGCCACCGAACCTCCGTCTCCTCAGCAGGCAGACAGAAGCTCCCAGCCTGCCCTGCGGCCAATCCTGATGCTGCTCAAAGCAGCGTTGGGATTGGCTAGGACCACCCAGCCAGGGAGCTCCCATGTAGTCTGGGGAGCCTGTGCCTGCTCTCTCCAGCCCAGCAACACAGTGCGTTTGGCCAGCCCGAGAGGGGAGTGCACAGTGCACTCACCTCACTGCTAGTCACCCCCAATGCCCGCCCCTTTCGCAACGAAAGGATAATAAACACTGTTTATTATCCTTTCGTTGTGAAAGGCTTGCAGCTTCTGCTGCTGGCAGGGGGGAACCACGCTCCTCCTCCATAGCGGAGGACCCACCACTGGCAAATGTACATATGTATTTTGCATGTATTTGTAAGGCACGCTATTACCCACAAGGGTGTCCTCAGTCTGTATGCACCACAATATATAGGATAGTCACTTGTTACCTTTTCTAAAGCTTTCTGTGACTCTAGTTACAAAGAAGGCAAGCCACTTTACCTAAAGTATGATCAGAATGATGGCATTTTGAGGTTTATTAGACTGAGGAAGGGGTCTTGGGGAAACTGTCACTAGTTGGTTCTTGTATTTTCTGGAGGGCATGTTCCATGCCCTGGCCCTGCCACCATCTTGCACACTTTACTTCTTGATACATTGTCGGATTTCCCAAGGTTCTTCATTGTTCCCAATACATTTATAAATGTAAATTGATTGGATTATATGGATGCTATGCGTTGACCCGTGTTGAGATTGGATTATATGGGTGCCCTGCGTTGACCTGTGCTGATTACACCTACTTAATCATCCCTCTTAAACAGGTGCGCAAGGCTCTGTCCAGCCTTGGAGATTTCCTTTCTGCCATTCAGACATGGGTAAACAGCAGTGTTCGATGGCATCTGTTGCTGCAGATACACATGTGTGGCACAGTCCGCTGCCTGGTGTTGGGCTCGGAGTATTACAAGTTGTTTTTCTTCGAAGAAGTCTTTTTTTGGTCACGGGACCGAAGGACTCCTCCCTCTTCGGCTCCATTGCGCATGGGCGTCGACTCCATCTTAGATTGTTTTTTTCCGCTGTCGGGTTCGGACGTATTCCTTTTCGCTCCGTGTTTCGGTTCGGAAAGTTAGTCAGACTCTCGGAAGAAAGCGTCGGTATTGTTCCGTTCGGTATCGGGATAGTTAGTTACATCGACACCGATCATCGGAAGACTTTGGGGCAGTTTCGATCCCCCATCGGGGCCTGGTCGGCCCGACCGCGTGCGACATTGAAGCCGATGGAACGGACCCCGTTTCGTTTCTGCCCAAAATGTCACAGTAAGTATCCTTATACAGATCAGCACTTGGTCTGTAACTTGTGCTTGTCCCCCGAGCACAAGGAGGATACCTGTGAAGCCTGTCGAGCCTTCCGGTCCAGAAAAACACTCCGGGACCGAAGAGCCAGGCGTCACCAAATGGCGTCCACGTCGACAAAACAACGTTTCGACGACGAAGAGGAAACATTTTCGGTTCCGGAATCAGAATCCGGAGACTCCGATGTCGAACAACAGCAACAAACTGTGAGTAAGACGTCGAAAAGTAAATCCATCGACAAACCAAAAGCCCAGGGGACGCCACTGCCAACAGGCCATGGCTCGACCCATAAATCAGGCGACCCGTCGAAGGGGCCGAAAAAGGGCACGCCCATAGCGAAGACACCCGACTCCGGTCGAGGGACCGCCATGGAGCAACCTCGGAGCCGAGAAAGCGGCTCCGAGAGACAGAAACAAGATATCGGCACCGAAAAACATCGGCACCGAGAATCCATGCCGAAAGGAACAAAAATTCTGTCGGTGCCGAAACCGAAAAAAGATTCTCTCTCGGCGCCGAAAAAGACCACACCTTCATCCTACTCAGAGGAACATGGACTAAGTGGCCAAATGCACAAATTTGGACAAGAGCTCCAAAGTGTAGAATCGGACTACACACAAAAGAGACTGTGCATCCAGCAAGATACGGGGAAGATATCAACCCTTCCCCCAATCATGAGGAAAAGAAGGATCGGACTTCCAAAGGATGACGCACAACCACAAGCCAAAGTGGTTAAAAAAGTCACGCCTCCGCCCTCTCCACCACAGGCATCGCCGGCACAAACACCGCCACAAATGCACTCACCAGCGCAAACTACCATAAGTCATGACGATCAGGATCAAGACGCTTGGGACCTGTATGACACCCCAGTGCCGGACAATGATCCCGAGTCATACCCCACAAAGCCGTCACCGCCAGAGGACAGTACCTCCTACTCGCAACTGGTGGCTAGGGCTGCAGACTTCCACAATGTCCAACTGCATTCCGATCCTATAGAGGATGATTTTTTATTTAACACCCTCTCGGCTACACATAGCCAATATCAATGTCTCCCAATGCTACCAGGGATGTTACGGCACGCAAAACAAATTTTTGAGGAGCCCGTAAAATCAAGAGCCATCACCCCAAGGGTGGATAAGAAATACAAACCACCACCCACAGACCCAGTGTTTATTACTTCGCAGTTACCACCCGACTCTGTGGTAGTAGGGGCAGCTCGCAAAAGAGCAAATTCACATACATCTGGCGACGCCCCACCTCCGGACAAAGAAAGCCGAAAATTTGACGCAGCAGGGAAAAGAGTGGCATCACAGGCAGCCAACCAGTGGCGCATCGCAAATTCACAAGCGCTGCTGGCCAGATATGACCGCGCACACTGGGACGAGATGCAACTTCTCGTAGACCATCTTCCCCAGGAATACCAAAAAAGGGCGCAGCAAATAGTGGAAGAGGGACAAACGATCTCAAACAATCAAATCCGCTCTTCACTAGACGCAGCCGATACTGCAGCAAGAACAGTCAACACTGCTGTCACCATAAGGAGACACGCTTGGCTACGCACTTCAGGCTTCAAACCTGAAATCCAGCAGGCCGTCCTTAATATGCCCTTCAACGAGAAACAACTGTTTGGCTCTGAAGTGGATACAGCCATTGAAAAACTTAAAAAGGACACAGACACGGCCAAAGCCATGGGCGCACTCTACTCCCCGCAGAGCAGAGGCTCTTTCAGAAAACCTCCATTTAGAGGGGGGTTTCGTGGCCAACCCACAGACACCACCAGCCAACAATCAAGAACCACACCATATCAGGGTTCCTTCCAAAGGGGAGGTTTCAGGGGATATCGGGGGGGTCAATTCCCAAGGAGTAGGGGAAGATTCCAGACTCCAAAAACACCTCCACCTAAACAGTGACTTTCAAGTCACGCAACCCCTTCACTCAACACCAGTGGGGGGAAGACTAAGCCAATTCTACCAATCTTGGCAACAAATTACAACAGACAATTGGGTATTAGCAATAATCCAACATGGCTATTGCATAGAATTCCACAACTTCCCACCAAACATCCCCCCCAAAACACGCAAAATGTCACAACAACATTTAGGACTTTTAGGACTAGAAGTTCAAGCACTACTGCAAAAGGATGCAATAGAATTAGTACCAATACAACAAAAAAACACAGGAGTTTACTCCCTGTACTTTCTAATTCCAAAAAGAGACGAAACATTGAGACCAATATTAGATCTCAGGACACTAAATACCTACATCATATCGGACCATTTTCACATGGTCACACTACAAGACATCATTCCACTGCTCAAACAGCAAGATTACATGACCACATTGGACCTAAAGGATGCGTACTTTCATATACCAATACACCCTTCTCACAGAAAGTACCTACGGTTCGTATTCAAAGGAATACATTACCAATTCAAGGTGTTGCCATTCGGAATAACAACTGCACCAAGAGTGTTCACAAAATGTCTAGCAGTGGTAGCAGCACACATCAGGAGACAACAGATACATGTGTTCCCTTACCTAGACGACTGGCTAATCAAAACCAACACAGTAAAACAATGCGCAAACGACACCACTTTTGTCATACAAACCCTTCACAAACTGGGGTTTTCCATCAACTACACAAAATCACACCTAGAACCGTGTCAAACACAACAATATCTAGGAGCAACCATCAACACATCAAAAGGAATTGCCACTCCAAGTCCACAAAGAGTGCAGGCATTCCACAAGCCAATAAATGCTATGTCTCCAAACCAAAAGATACAGGCAAGATTTGCGCTAAAACTTCTAGGCATGATGTCATCATGCATAGCCATTGTCCCAAACGCAAGACTACACATGCGACCCTTACAACAGTGTCTAGCATCACAATGGTCACAGGCACAGGGTCAACTTCAAAATCTGGTGTTGGTAGACCGCCAAACATACCTCTCGCTTCTATGGTGGAACAGCAAAAATTTAAACAAAGGGCGGACATTTCAGGACCCAGTGCCTCAATACGTTATAACAACAGATGCTTCCATGACAGGGTGGGGAGCACACCTCAATCGCCACAGCATTCAAGGACAATGGGATATACACGAAACAAAATTTCATATCAATTACCTAGAACTGTTAGCAGTATTTCTAGCATTAAAAGCCTTCCAACCCATAATAACACACAAATACATTCTTGTCAAAACAGACAACATGACAACAATGTATTATTTAAACAAACAAGGAGGAACACACTCAACACAATTGTGCCTCCTAACACAAAAAATTTGGCAGTGGGCGATTCACAACAACATTCGCCTAATAGCACAATTTATTCCAGGAATACAAAACCAACTAGCAGACAACCTTTCGCGAGACCACCAACAAGTCCACGAATGGGAAATTCACCCCCAAGTTCTGAACAAGTACTTTCAAATTTGGGGAACACCCCAGATAGATTTGTTCGCAACAAGAGAAAACTCAAAATGCCAAAACTTCGCATCCAGGTACCCACACCGCGAATCACAAGGCAATGCTCTATGGATGAATTGGTCAGGGATCTTTGCGTACGCTTTTCCCCCTCTCCCTCTCCTTCCATATCTAGTAAACAAGTTGAGTCAAAACCAACTCAAACTCATACTAATAGCACCCACATGGGCAAGACAACCTTGGTATACAACTCTACTAGACCTGTCACTAGTACCGCATGTCAAACTACCCAACAGGCCAGATCTGTTAACACAACACAAACAACAGATCAGGCATCCAAACCCAGCATCATTGAATCTGGCAATTTGGCTCCTGAAATCCTAGAACTCGGGCACTTGGACCTCACACAAGAATGCATGGAGGTCATAAAACAAGCTAGAAAACCTTCCACTAGACACTGCTATGCATCTAAGTGGAAAAGATTTGTTTACTACTGCCATGCCCATCAAATACAACCAGTACATGCCTCTACTAAAGACATAGTAGGATACCTACTACATTTGCAAAAAGCAAATCTCGCTTTTTCATCTATAAAAATACACCTCGCAGCAATATCTGCTTACCTACAAACTACTCATTCATCGTCTCTATTTAGAATACCAGTTATTAAAGCATTCATGGAAGGGCTAAAAAGAATTATACCACCAAGAACACCACCAGTTCCTTCATGGAATCTTAACATCGTCCTAACGAGACTCATGGGTCCCCCTTTCGAACCCATGCATTCCTGTGAAATGCAATATCTAACTTGGAAGGTCGCATTTCTCATTGCAATCACATCCCTCAGAAGAGTAAGTGAAATACAGGCATTTACCATACAAGAACCATTTATTCAAATACACAACAATAAAATAGTTCTAAGAACAAATCCAAAATTTCTGCCAAAAGTAATCTCACCATTCCATTTAAATCAGACAGTAGAATTGCCAGTGTTCTTCCCACAACCAAATTCTGTGGCTGAAAGGGCACTACATACATTAGACATCAAAAGAGCACTAATGTATTACATTGACAGAACAAAGCTCATCAGGAAAACAAAACAACTGTTCATAGCTTTTCAAAAACCACACATAGGAAATCCAATCTCGAAACAAGGCATTGCTAGATGGATAGTCAGATGTATTCAAACATGCTATCTTAAAGCCAAAAGAGAATTGCCTATTACACCAAAGGCACACTCAACCAGAAAGAAAGGTGCTACAATGGCCTTTCTAGGAAACATTCCTATGAGCGAAATATGTAAGGCTGCAACCTGGTCTACGCCTCATACGTTTACTAAACACTACTGTGTAGACGTACTAAATGCACAACAAGCTACAGTGGGCCAAGCTGTACTAAGAACATTATTCCAAACTACTTCAACTCCTACAGGCTAAACCACCGCTTTTAGGGGAGGTAACTGCTTTACAGTCTGTGCCACACATGTGTATCTGCAGCAACAGATGCCATCGAACTGAAAATGTCACTTACCCAGTGTACATCTGTTCGTGGCATTAGTCGCTGCAGATTCACATGTACCCTCCCACCTCCCCGGGAAGCCTGTAGCCGTTTAGAAGTAGATCATGAATCTTAAACTTCTGTACATTTGTAAAAAAAAAAAATATATATTATTATAAACTCTTAACGTACATACATATTCACTCCATTGCATGGGCACTATTTATAGCAAACAACTCCATCCTCACCCTCTGCGGGGAAAACAATCTAAGATGGAGTCGACGCCCATGCGCAATGGAGCCGAAGAGGGAGGAGTCCTTCGGTCCCGTGACCAAAAAAAGACTTCTTCGAAGAAAAACAACTTGTAATACTCCGAGCCCAACACCAGGCAGCGGACTGTGCCACACATGTGAATCTGCAGCGACTAATGCCACGAACAGATGTACACTGGGTAAGTGACATTTTCATTCTTAATCATTACATAAGTAAGACCAGGCTGCTGCTCGATGGAAAAAAATAAACAAACATGACAGTTGTGTTCGACTCATCACTGGGTCCTTATCCTGTGACAGCAACAACAGTCAAATCCTTGGGTTTATTTCTAGATTGAAACCTCTTCTTGCATGCTTAATTTACAGCAGTGTCCTCATGCTTCCATGTTATATCTCCTAGAATATTTCTTTTCCCTGGCCAATCCCAGAAGAAAGCAGTTCCGACATTTATGCCATACTGGATGATCAATGTAATGGTTTTTATCTTTGACTACCAGAGACTTCTCCAGAGAAGCTCTGGCAATTTCAAACCTGTGCAGCTACACGTTAGCAGTACTTCTTCATTGTAACTGGAAAATGACATCTGTGTATCCTCAAAATGCAACCATTTTCCTTGTTGCATCCAGCAAATTAGAAATATTCCCCACATTCACAGGCAGACATAACACCAATACCACCACAAATATTTGAGGACTCCTTTGATAAAAGGAACCATGAAATATTGCCCAGAACAAAACACAGGACCAATAACTATACAACTCTCAATGTAAAAAGAAAAGAAAAATCACCATAACAGCTCCATATAAGTCTCATTGAAAAACAGAATACGATATTGTCGTACAAAACCAAACAAACGTTAACACAGCATGGACAACAGAAATTCAGAAGTGTCATGTTTCTTCATATTCAAGCCACTTGCAGGGTATAACAAAGCAGTCTGGACAGTGCAAGTCAAGAACTTTGGGGGCAGTTGAATAGTAGTGTCTGTGTAGGACTAAGTTAAGGATGAGATGGCTGAGGACTTGGGATTGAAAGGTTCCCTGGTGGACCAAGAGGGGCCTAGCAAATTTCGGCAGCACCATGGGCAGTTTTCTTGTCTATATGTAGGAGTGCCACATTGAAATTGTTGTAAGTATGACTGGGTGAGGTATCTGAGTCTCTATGGTTGTCCAGAAGTGCACAAAGTAACTCACACAGCATGGTGCTGGTTGTCTGCAGAAGAATGGTCCAGTCCCTTATGTTCTAACAGGGAAACTGGTTGGACAGAAAGTCAGAGGATGTTGGCAGTCTATGTTCGCATATTAAAGTTCTTAAATTCATATGCCACTATACTTTGTTGCCATGCTTGCATCTGTCAGGGCAACGACAGTGGAGAAAACAGTTTTCCCATTGTCAGTCCACCTACTAGGAAAGGCCTCCATATTGAATCGGAATCATCCAATTTGCTGCTAAATTTGTAGGTGGGCTGTTCATAATGTGTAATCTGGGACAAATTTGTCAGCCAATTATCACTTGCCAGAACAGTAGGCTAGCCTTAGTGATATAAGGTTTGGAAGGCTAGCCTTAGTGAGATAAGTTTTGGAAGGTATGTCACTGGCCAACTGTGGTTATGTACCGTCATATCGAGCAAGTCTAATGTCTTGTGAATTCTTGTCTGGTATGTACTTGGAATGATGTGAAAGATTTCTTCCCCATGGCTTGTCAGTGTATTTGGAGTAAAGGGTCAGTGTAGGAGGCTGGCTCAGTTTATGTTGTACACCTATGGTGTGGTACCCTATACTGTGTCCAGGAAACCCTTAGTAATAGTGTTTTGGTGCCTAGATAACCAAAGCTCACTAGGGGTAGCTGTGAAGAGGAGCTCAGGCTTATCTTGGAGGAGTGTAAAGCACTTACAATACCACAGTAGTTA
This sequence comes from Pleurodeles waltl, assembly GCF_031143425.1. Lineage (NCBI taxonomy): Eukaryota > Metazoa > Chordata > Amphibia > Caudata > Salamandridae > Pleurodeles > Pleurodeles waltl. Next base: position 483,985,096 of record NC_090442.1, read on the forward strand.
GTCAGTAACTGTTAAACAAGAAAGAACCCCACCAAGTGTTACAAAAATCAAATATTATTTGTTATAACACTAAAGACTAAACTGACGTTGGTATATCTTCCCTTGGAGAAATCTGCACACAAAATATATATTCAGAAACTAACAGAAATAGCATAGAAATACATGTTGCCCTTTTATTGGGGTGGGGGGAGTAAGAAATTACCAGAGGTCAGCAATCCCACAGGTGCCCGGGTGCAAAGTTGTTATCGAGCCAGGTGTCCCATAGGCTAACACAGGACCACCACAGTTGTATTTTTATGGATTCAGGACCCTTACCAGTGTACCCCAAGGTAACCAGTTGGCACAAAGAAGGTTGGATAGTACCCTTACCCGTGGATACTCAGAAGATCAGAGAACCTACACCAGGGAGCCCAGGTGTATAGGGGTAAAGTGACGTCGGAAACCTTTGTTGAAGTCAATGGGAGCCTTGATCATCGAGCTGCCGTGGAACAGAAGGGAACAGTGTCCAAACCACTCGGAGATGTCCAGGCAGGCAAATGTTTGGTTTTCATAAACATGGGACTTACAGCTGGCCGGGAGGTTTCATAACTGATTGCCATTACTTTCCAGAAATTTGTATGAGGCAACAGAGGCGAAGTGGTGATAGTATTGACACCACCTTGAAACCCAGATTTAAATTATTATTTGGTCTTTATCACTCCACGTGTCCTGAAGAGGCCCATACATATACGGGCCGAAACACGACAACCTTTACATAAGGAGGTTGCCACATAAAAAAATTAACAATAATTGGACAATGTGTACGGTTTACATCCCTCGGTGAATAAGTGCTTTGAGAAAAAGCAGGATTAGTGGATGTTATCACTTTTCCAACCATCTCGTTTTCACGTGGATTACAGTTTCAATATACTTGTGACCACAGTTTCAATTTTTTTTTATGGAAAGTCATGAAGAGATATTCAAATAATGTGTGTAGGTGTGAACAATTGGTTGTAAATAGGATGTTGTAAATATGTGTATATAACTTTATGTATAGAATGTTTCAGTTTATTGATCAACTTAGGGTGTCATTGTCCTTAACAATTCATTAATGGTTTGTTATAATTAAAATACTTTACTAATGTTCAATTGATAAGTTAATTGTCAGCAAGTCATTATTTGTATTCGTCCCTACTATCTACCATTTTCCTTATCTTGAATATATTCTTTCTACCCAGGTTAGTAGGGTTATTAGGGTAGACCCCTTTATTTTTGATTTGATCGAGTTAGGCTCCGCAGCAGGAGGGCAGAACTGTTTCTGGGGTCTGCAGCAGCCCGGGTTGACAGGCAGACCCTGCAAGGCTATAAAGGCAGATCTTGGGATCCTCTTAAGGAACCCCCAGAGTACAGCGTATCATGCAACTAACACTGGAATCAGTGTACTTGCATGATTTCAACATGTTTGATGCCACAAATGCCTAGGTTTGGAGTCCATTATGTAGTTGGACTATTCGTGTTGACCGGTGTCCACCTCATATCTTAAGATGGCGTCCCCGCACTCACAAAGCCCAAGGAATGGAATCTAGGGTTTGTAGGGTCACCTCTGCTCATGCAGGGGTGCTCTCTCACTCAGGGCCATGCACTCTGCCCTCAGGTTGAAGGGGTTACCAGAGGGCTGACTTACGGTGTCCAAGTGCAGTGAATGCGATATAAGGCAAGCCTTCTATCTAAAGCGAAAGGTGCATGCACCATTTCATGCAGGCTGCAATGGCAGGCCTGAAGACACAGTTTGCATGGGCTCCCATGGGTGGCATACTACATGCTGCAGCCCATGGGAGAACTCTGGTGTACCAATGCCCCTGGGTACGTAAGTTCCATATATTAGAGACTTACATGGGTGCGCCAGTATGCCACTTGTGTGGTTTAAAAGTTACCAAACAACAAAATATAGATTAGAAAGCACATACACTGAGGTCCAGTTAGCAGGATCCCAGTGCACTACAGTCTAAACACATTGACACCAGGCAAAAAGTGGGGATAGTAATGTCAGAAAGATGCTACTTTGCTACAGTCAGTGCCACAGAAAACTAAGAAAATCACAACCTGAGTTTGAAAATCACTGAGAGTTATAGGACTGTAGTAACCATTCTCAGTCGAGTTTCGTAGAACACCAGTACAAATTATGCAGAAAATTAAAGTAAAGGAAATTGAATTTTGAATCCTGTACTGTTTTATCATGGTCTGACAGCAGTGTATTCTGGTGTGCCATCTTTCTGTAAGGTTCCTTGCCACTCAAATCTTATAGTGTTTTCAGTATGTTTGGAAACTGTCCTAAATACTAAATAGGCCAGATACTGTCCTTTTGAAGTTTTTCCATTTCCGAAGACATTTGAGGCCTAGCTGAAGATTACATGTGCATAAGTCCAAGGTTGCTCCTCAAGCAATGGGACAGCTGAAGTTATTGCCAAGTAAACATGACCCAGTTGGGAGGAGAATGTCCCATACATGGCGAATGGGCATGCACCCCGCCTTGAATGCTCAACTTTTTCTGGAAATTATGTCCTGATTTTTTTTATTTGGCCATCTAGCATGTGTGTTTGTGTAGAGGCCTAGTCCTGTCCCTGGTAATCTGACTTCCCTCACAATAGGCCCATAATGGGCTTTGGACTACTTCCATGCCCTGAATCAATCACACAAAACAGTGGTGGCAGACTGGTCAGCTTTTTGCCATCCCCTGTTTAGTAGGAGGACTCTGCGTGAGGAGTCTGAGTACTGGGACCTGTGGGATGCATTTTGTATGTCCACTGGTTTAGCATGGCACATGATAGATTATACAGCTACCCCAGTCAGTAGGTTAGTGAATAGCTATAGCAACATGTCTCTAAGCCAGATGGGAAAGCGGATATCTCAGAATACTGGTTTCAAACCAGAGGGTAAGGGAAATCCCCAAAATCCCAATTCCAAGGGAGGACACAGGCAAAAAAAGCTATTGGGTTACAAGAGAGGAAATCAAGGCTATGGGAGGACAGGATGGATCATCCAAGCCCAAACTATCACTTATTATATGTATCAGACCGTGTGCTAGCTGAACCAATTACAGCTGCTGGGTTGACTGTGGACTAAGAATACCAAGAAAGGCCCATGCCACTCAACCTAGTAGCAGGACATGCAGGAAGCTGGCTCTGTATATACTACATCAAAATGAGTTGTAGAGTCCAGTGGATCCCCAGAGGTTTAACAGAGGCTTTAGTAGATAATACTAATGCTGTCTTTTGTGGTAGTGTGGTCGAGCAGTCAGTCTTATCAGAGGGTAGTGCAAAGCATTTGCTGTACTCACACAGTCCAGAAATGAGGCACACACTCAAATGCTAATTCCAGGCCAATGTTTTTATATAGCAAAAATATATGTTGTTGGTTTATTTCTAGAGCCAGAAAGATCTTTGTTGCAGGTAAGTACAGTTGTAAGTTTGTATCAGTCTTGTATATCAAATGTTCTTTGTGTAGGTTTTACAGATAAAACAGTTTTCAAGTAAATAACTCTTTTCAATTTCAAAAGTAGACACAGTGCAATTTCTCATAGGAAGCAATGCTGTCCTAAGGGAGAAAAAGTGTTAACACAGTTTACAGGTAAGTACTCTACTTACGATCCCAGTCTTCTGGGGTTAGGAGGTCCACAGGTCGAGGTTCAAGTTGACTCCAAAAGCGCAGCAAAACAAGGTCAGAGGTGCAGAGGTCAAAGTTGTTTTGGGGTTTTTAATGAAATCCTACAGACTGGAGGCACTCAAGTTTCAGATAAGTACTTGTGACTTTGGGCCACAGACCTGTGGTTTAGACGAGCACCGGGGGCCACAGGTTAGCAGCAAACCCCAACCGGTGCAGGGGAGGCCGTGAGCAGGGTGCAAACACAACATTATAAACGCAATGCTTTTCAGTGAGGGAACCCCGGGAGCCACAAAGATACTGCAGGCTTGGTCCAGGGAGTTGGTTGCAGAAAACCAAAGCCTGGACAGGTAGGAGAGGAGCCTGCTGGATGTTGCTGGACCGTCAGTCAGATTCCCCAAGGCCAGGGGGCTGCAGTTGCAGGGATACCTTAAGGCGTCTGGAATCTTAGTCGGATTCAGTTGTGGTCAGGGGGTTCCTCCAGATTTAGGCTGCAAGCGTTGTTGTGTTGCCCAGGAGGGGTCAACACAGGGCGGACTCAAGGTCGGAATCTCCTGGGTGCCTTCTCTGGACTCAGGCCGTGGGTGTCGAGTGCAGAGTGGGCAGGGCTTTCGGATCTGGGGCTGTTCTGGAGTCCTTCTTGGATGTTTCTTGTTTACAGGGCCGCTGTCCTCAGGAGTTCTTGGTCCTCTGGTGGGCAGGCAGTCCTCTGGGGGTTTGTAGAGGTCGCTGGTCCTGCAGGATATGCTGCCTTTTTGTAGCAGGAGTTCTGAAGCTGCAGAAAGGCTGGTAGGGCTGAGGCCATGTCAGTTGTCATCTGGAGTCTTCACTGCTGGGGTCAACTCTTCAGTCCTTCCTCTTGAGGTTGCCTGGAATCTGAAGAGCAAGGTTCAGGGGTGCCCTTAAATACTAGATTTAGGGGGTGTTACAGGGATCAGAGGGCAGTAGCCAATAACTACTGTCCCTGAGGGGTGGCTCCACCCTTCCTGTGCCCACTCCCTTTAGGAAGGAGGGCACATTCCTAACCCTTTTGGCTATCACCCTCCAAAGCAAGATGGAGGATTCAGCCAAGAGGGGTTCACCTAAGCTCTGGGCACCTTAGAACTCCTCCCAGCTGGGGTGGACGCTCCTCCTGGTGACTACTAATTTTCCCATCGGACCTGCTGGTCTGGGGGGTGGGATGTCAGGCATCTTCACTAGCTGGAGTTCCCTGGGACAGTGAAACCTTAGGCAGGAGCCTTTCAGGCTCGCCGGCAAGTTTTGCAGTTCCTGCACGGGGAAGGTGTGAAACACCTCCATCCAGAGCAGGCTTTGTTCCTGACCCCTGCGAACACAAAGACTCTCACACCACGGGGTGAGAAATCTGTCTGTTCGTGGCAGACTGGCACAGTCTGGTCAGCCTTACACTAAAGGGTTAGGTAAAATATAGGGGGCATCTCTAAGATGCCCTCTGTGAGCATTTTTTCAATAACTCCAACACTGGCACAGTGGAAGTTTGAGCCGAGACCCCTGATACCAAATTTCCCAGTCTTTAGTGAAGCCATCATGGAACTGTGGAGTTCGTAATGGCAGACTCCCAGCCCATCTACTCAATATCGCCATACTGCACTTACAATGTCTAAAAATGGACTTAGACACTGTAGGGGCATATTGATCAAGCAGCTATGCCCTCACCTGTGGTATAGCAAACCCTGTTTTAGGATTAAGGCCTGACTTACTTATGCCACAGGCAGTGATTTATGTAGCATGGCACCAGGAGAAGGACGCCTTTTCGACTTAATCTTTTCCCCCCCACCAGCATACACAAGCTGCAATGACAGTGTGCATGTCTTTGGTGTGGGGTCCTTTGGGTGGCATAATACATGCTGCAGTCCTTAGGGACCCTCCTTGGCCACAGAGCCCGTGGTACCAGTGGTACTTAGCTGTGTGTCAGGGGTGTGCCAATTGTGGAAGCAATGGTACAGTTTAGGGAAAGAACACTGGTGTCTGGTTAGCAGGTTCCCAGCACACACACAGTCAAGTTAGCATCAGATATCAGGCAAATTGTGTTTGTGGGGCGTTTAACCATGCCCAAAGGAGCACTTCCCTACAGGGCACATTTGGAAGAGAGTCTGTTGATCTAGAGAACAACATCCACGATGCCATGGAATTTGTTTTGAAAGCAGGTAACAGTGGGAGAAAGATCCCTGCCCTGAGATAAACAGCTACTAACTGGACAGTTGTTAAGTGGCTTTATCTCAATCCAGAGGTGATTCTCCCTAGTGCAGTCTTGATCGCCAGTGTGGACTATATGGAATACCCAGGTGCCTGAGTGGAGGTGGAAATCATTGGCACATATGCTGTGGACCATGTAGGTACCAGAAGTCTTCATAACTTGGACAGCGTCAGCAGTGTTTACCAGAGCACATGCTGCACATCCATATCAGGAAGAGAATGGGACCATACCAGATTTGCAGTGACCAGAGAAGGGCAAACTCTGAGAGGGCACAGGTTGTGGTGCAGGATTTCCTAGTTTCTGGTCATCCAGCCTGGGAGGAATGTCAACTGCTCTTGCTGGACTTGGGATGGAAGCCCAGCAGCAAGAGAGCAAAGGAGTGTTTGAAAGGCATTATTTTGGCTGGGAAGATGGACTGTTGTAAAAAAAGCCTGTGAATACTGAGCGAGTAGCTAGCAAGAAAATGGTTGTTCCCCTAGTATGCAGGAATTTCCTCTTCTCTGGACATTTGACATAAAAAGATCCGGCATAGGTTGGACTCTTCATTCTTTTGGCCAAGGATGTGCTAAGACAGAGAGGTTCTATAGAACTTGTCTTACTTGACAATTGAGTGATAAGTTAGCAGCTTAGACGAAGATATCGTAAATGCTATTACCAGTTGTAGGTTTTCCATTCGAGCAGGTGGGCATTGATATTATTAGTCAGTTTGATTCCCCTTTAGCGTCAGGCAACAAATTTATTTTTATGTGGTGGATCATTCCACTAGGAATACAGAAGCAATACCTCAGGTGCATGATTATGAAAGTACTGTCAAGGGCATTCCTAGAAATCTTTTCTAGGTTCCCATTTTTGAAGGCCATGATTTTGGACCAAGGAGCAAACTTTACCACCTCTTACATGAGTGATGTGTGGAAGTAAGTTTGTGGGACCTACTACTTCTCCACAGTATACCACCCTCTCACAACATACCACCTGCAAGATAAATGAGTTGGTGAAATGTTTAACAAGATACCTAAGAAGGTGATGGGAACTCTGATTGAGAACCTCATAAGGGATTGGAAACTGCTCCTGCCATGTCTCCTATAAGCCTACAGAGAAGTTCCACTGAAAGGAGTTTGATTCAGTCCCTTCCGATTCTAAACGTAGCCCACACACCTCGGTCAAAGAAGGGTGGGAAGGATCTTCAGAATCACCCTAAACTGATGTGGTGAGTAGTCTCAGAATGTTGATGGTGTAATTAATGGGTCAAGTGAACAAAACACTTTAGGCAAGCCAAGATCTGAAGGAGGAATGGTATGAACAAAACATGATGCTGATTGGATACTGAGGGGTTTAGGTGGTGTTGATGCTGGAATTTGGAAGGTAAGTGATGTGTGCGATAGAAGGCAGTGCAAAAGATATCTGAAGTGACATACTTAGTGGGCACACATGCCATATCGGAGCCAAAGAGGATATTCCGTATGAACTGGCTTAAGCCTTAACTCTGGAAAGACTTTACTGTGAACATCATGGCAGTGACCAAGGAAGTTCAAGAAGTGAGTAAAGTACTTCCTGACCTATTGCACAGTGATAAGAATGATGGTTCTCCGGAAGGGCTAGAACATGTCCCTGTACTGACTTCTCTGCATCAAAGAGTATGTGGAGAAGTGCTTGGATGATTCTTTTAATGTCTGTTCACCAACTGTATGGTTGACTTAGTGTTAGACCTTTTATCCTTAGGTTCGTCTTCCCCCAAACTGTCTGCCTGCTTATAACCTTTTTTTGCTGATTCTTTTTGTTGGACTTAGAACTCTGAACACTTTACTACTGCTGACCAGTGCTAAAAGTCTGTGGTTTTTTTTCTTAAAACATGGTAGCATTGGTGTATACACAATTGGCATATTTAATTTACTTGTAAGTCTCTTGTAAAGTGGTATACCATATACCCAAGGCCTGTAAATTAAATGCTACTAGTGGGCCTGCAGCACTAATTCTGCCACCCACTAAAGTAGCCCTTTGAATACGTCTCATGCCTGCCCCTGCAGAGCCTGTGTGTGCAATTTTACTGCCACTTCGACTTGGCATTTAAAATGCTTTGCCAAGCCTTACACTCCCCTTTTATTTCACATGAGTCATTCCTAAGATAGGCCCTAGGTAGACCATAGGGCAGGGTGCTGTGTAAGTAAATGGTATGACATATACCTTTAGGTTTTGTATGTCCTGGTAGTGAAAAACACCTAACTTAGTTTTCTCACTACTGCATGGCCTACTATTTTGATGTGTTAACATTTGGAGTTCCTTAATACACTTTTAAACTGTGTTTCCTGATTAGAAAAGAGTAGTGTCATTTTTTTATATCTTTGAAATGGTAATGATGAATTATTTTTACTGGTAAAACCGGATTTAACATTACTATTTTAGAAATTCCACTTTTAGAAATTGGATATTCTTTGCTTTTACAGCTCTGTGTGCCTACAGCTTGTCTCCAGTACATGTCTGGGTTGGGTGACAGCTACGCTTTGTGCATTCCCTCTAGAGAGCCACAAACACAGGAAGTTAGGTGTGTGAGTTCCTATCTGCATTCCAATGGCTCTTCCTCGACAGGAAGTGCGGGAGGGAGGACACTTAAACTTGGGTAGGCAGTGCCTGTACCCATTCAAAGGGCTGATTACCCTCATACTGATAAGTCTTGAGCCAGGGCTGAGGAAGAAAGGATACTTGTTCACTTCAAAGACCCTTCTTTGAAGCTACCCCTCCTTCACATTTGTGTATAAGTACTGGGACATAATCAGACACTTCTGGACCTACAACTGGACTCTGTCACAAGAACTGCTGTGCTGCATCAAGGACTGTCACTCTGCTGGACTTGCTGACCTGGAAGGACTGCTTTTGTGCTAGGCTACCCTGCTGCATGCTGCTCTCTGACCTTGCTGAGGTAGAGGTGGCCTCAGCCTTGCACCCCAGAGTGATCGCCAAAGGCATGTTGGCTTGCCTCCTGTTAATTGAGATTCAGGATATCAGTCTCTACCCCTGCTCCTGTGCCTGGTTCACTAGAAGTTGACCCAGATACTTGCTCCAGCAGGAATCGAGGCATCACCTACTGCAAGAGGAAGACCCCACACTTTGCTGCTGTTGCGGAAGTAGAATCGGCGCATCGCTTTCGGAAGCGAAGCATCCGAATCACCGCACCACCTGCACTCCTGAAGGTAAATTGACGCATCCCTTTACTGCTTGGAGAAACCTAGCACATTGGCTTTGGAATCAGTGTATTGCTGCACCGCCGTTTCACCTTAGGGATGGACGCATCACCAGCACTGCGTGAGGAGAATCAACGCTACTTGTGACTGCAACCAGGATTAAGGTACTTTGCTCAGCCTGTGTGGGTCCTGTAGTGTGCCTGCACGCCATTGTGGCCAGGCTGAACTCTTGACTTAGTCCTGGTCCAGTCCGACTCCAAGTAACCCCTAAAGCATTATTGGTTTCTGAGCGCTAGAACTTTTTAATCTTTAAAGATCCAGAACTCAACTTCTACTTATTGAGTTTTTGTTTTTGTTTTGATTTATTTATAAAGCTATTGTCTATTTTTCTACAACTGTATGGAGTCTTTTTGTGTTTTCATTGTGTTGCACTGTAATCCTGACGCCCTGATATACTGCCGTAAAAAATTGTTGTCCAGAGTTTTTTATTTTTGATCTGAATATGAAAAAGCTGGTTATCACTCCTATTTTAGACACATTTTCATAGTTCACTTTATTTGTTTCAGCACTCGCTCGTGGTACATTAGCAGAATGTTGAACATTTGAGAAGAACATATCGACAGGGATATCTTTTTGTAGCACAGGTTTTGAAAGTACACGTACGTGGAATTTTTGTGGGTAGAGGCTTTAGAAATTTTATATGTTTTATCGCCCCATCAATATCTTCCCAACCAAATTCACATGGATCTTTCTCTACAAATGCATGATCTAAAACATTTACACATCTTCTGATCAAGTAAAAAGCTATTTTAATGTGTCCACGCACAAAATAGGATGTCTATGGAAGGTCACTTAGCAGGACTGATCTCTTGAACTCACTGTACCGAAGATCGCCAAATGTGTACAGTCAGACCTCATTTTCCACACACGCACAAGGTATTTTTCTATGTCTTTAAAGTCACATTCTTCTTGTGCCCCAGCAAATTCTTTTAGAAACTTCATCGGTTCAGTAGTTGAAGCTCCAAGCTTTGTTCTAGTTTTGCTCATAGTGTTATCACCCAGAAGAATATGTACCTTGATAAGAACACTGAGCATCTCTGGGTTCTTGCACAGAATAGGAAGCAGGATTAAGTGTCTTTTCTTGCCTCTTCCATAATGTACCCATAACTCTGACAATTCTTGACTTATGAACATTGCAAGAAATCTAAGTAGCAGAATAATATCTGTATCATTTGACAGTACAATGACTTGATTGGAGCCATTTTGAACGGCCCACTCAACATGTGACACAACACAGAGGTCATCTTTCTCCAATTTGCTGTTACGTTTTTGAACAACGGCCTTTACCTTTTGAATGCATCTCTGCAGGTAGAAACTCCTCACTGACAATCATTACACTTGCAATAATTGGAAATTCAGTGTTCACTGAAGCATCAGCAATGTTTTGGTGAGTTAGCATCTCCAAGTTCATCTTGGTTGATGTTGATGACCAGAATTTATCAAGTTGCACTGGTATCGCTGTTGAATCTTTGATGCAGGCAAGGTCAGTTATTCCACTTGTAGACATTCGTCTGATTCGCTCACATTCTTTGACAGATAGTTCAAGATAACTGTCAAAGACAATGTGCAGTTCTTGCATGGTGCACACTGATTTTGAGATCTGTAGAACAGTCTGAACAACCACTCCGAAGTTTTACATGGATGAAATCTTGACCATTCGCATTTGTGACATAGTCCACAACAACAGCAGTTTTCAGTGAGGACACCTTTTCGAATTGAAATTCTTCAGATGAAATGTTCTTTTCCTGCTCCTGTACAAGTTTGTTCTTCTCTAGTTTGGTTGCAGGTTCTCCATCAAATAATGTGTTTGTTGGAAGATGATCATGCAACAGAATGTCCCTGATAAATTCAATGCTTTCTTTTGCTACGTCCATCTCTCTAGGTCAGTGTTTCCCAAAGTGTGCACCGTGGCTCCCTGGTGCGCCATCAAAACTCACCAGGGGCTCCGCACACTTCTAGGGAACACTGAAATGCTTTCATTTTCATACTACTGTACGGCCCCATTCTAAAAATACATCACATTTAGAATGGAGCTTTACAGGAGTATGAAAACGAAAGAATCTCTTTCATACTACCATACAGCTAACAAAGCTGCATGGTAGTATGACAGAGAAAGACTTGCAGTGGAAACAAACCAAACTTGATGGATTTTACAATAGACATCATAACATTGCAAAAACCTAACAAGTTTGATTTATCTGCAGTGCGATTCTTTCTATTTCATACTGCTGTATGGCTCCATTCTAAAGACAAGTTCAGTTTAGAACGGAGCCGAACAGTAGTATGAAAAAGAAAGAATCACAGTTGAAATAAATCAAACTTGTTAGGGTTTTGCAGTGTTACATAGTAAATTGTAAAACCCATCAAGTTTGATTTGTTTCCACTCAGTGTTTATTTATAAATAAAAACGTACCTGAAAGCTCTCCTCTGAAACACGTGGCTGCTGCAGTTAAATATGTATGCACAGATCATTGAGGCAACGGTAACCCTAAAGCCATCTTGGTCCTCTTCAATCCATTTACAGCCTCTCCTTGCCCCTTCAGTTCACTCTTGCATCTTTCTCCCAATGTGGAGCTTTTCCGTCCTTCTCTTCCTTCATCTTTCCCATACTTGCCTTTGCTCACAGTAAATGCCTGATGCAGAAAACGAAATCCCATATTTATGAAAAATTTGTGCCTCATTTGCGTCATTTTTTTAAATGCAAAAGTGGCGCAAACTCACAAAATATAATTATATTTTGTACGTTTGCGCTGCTTTTGCATCACAAAATAATGCAAATATGGCACAAACTTTTCATAAATATGGGCCTAAGTGCCAGTCCTTAAAAAATAAGGGCTGTGCCCCCCACTGGAAAACCAGTGCTTAATTTGTAGATAAAAATGTGCTGGTGCTCAAAGCTCTCTTTTGGAACAAGCGGATGCTGCATTTAAATGTGCAAGCCTTCTCGGGCCTCTTTAATCCATTTTCAGCCACTCCCTACTCCTCCTTCTCACTCATGCAGCTTTCTACTTTCTCCCTTTGTGATGCTTTTTAGTTTTTCTCTTCCTCCACGTTTCTCATATGAATCTTTTGCTCTTACTAAATGTCTAATGCAGAAAACCGGAAACCACCTGCTCAAATTAAGCCCTGCGGAAAGCACTGGCTCAAATTGAGCACTGTTAGCACTGCGATTCTTTCTCTTTCATACAGCTCCATTCTAAAGATGTTTTGTTTGGAACAGAGCTGTACGGTAGTATGAAAAAGAAAGAATCACAGTGCAAAAATCAAACTTGTTAGGGTTTTGTAATGTGCATTTGCAGCCCTGAGTAACCCATGTGGTAATTCCATGTGGGGAAGTTATGGAAGCCACAGCTGTCAGCGTCTGGAGTGGTTTGGACCAGCACATGACGTCTTGCCTAATAAATAGAGTGTGTCCGTTTAGGCAGGGTCAGGCACAATCAGGACAATGATGGAGTGTTACTTCTGTCCATGTTCTGCAGCTACTCAAGAAAAGAGGGTGATCATGAAATTACAAAAATGTCAACATTTAAGAGGAAAGGGGGAGATTAAATAAAAATAATCTGGAGAATGTATTTCTCCCCTTGAGACCTGAATCATGTCTATTGTCATATATGGGACTTCCAAGTGTGGTGCTGGAGGATCTGAGATTAAAAATGCTATTTTTTAAAAAAAATTTTAACTTGCCGGGAACAAGGAGAAAGTGCTATGGCAGGCAGAAAGAGTGTGACAAAAATGTTGTGCACTGGCCTGCAGCAGCAGATTCCTGGCAGTGCTTACTCCAAGTCACTAAAGACAAGTCCCTATCGCAGAAGCCCTTTATCGGCTTCATCCCAATTATTTTTTATGAAGAAAAATGGAAGTGCTTCCAAATCCTGGCTTACATCCCCCACCCATCAAAAAAAGTGACATAACGGGGAGCCGCAGCCAATGGCCAATAGGGTAAGGGAGCCACATGTCGAATAAGTTTGGGAACCCCTGCTCTAGGTGCTTGCGAAAGATGTTTTTTGTAACCTATTTTGGAGATGCTGGATGGACGAAACTCTCACTCTGTCATTTAAAGTGTGGAAGTTTAGCTTTATTGATTGTCAAACAACTTTTTCTCTTTCTATACAAATCTCTCCTGCTTCAGTTCTGCGTATAGTTTTGATCCATGTTCCAGGACATCTAGTGGACATGTCTTTATATTGTTATCCACATATTGTTTTGGCACGAAGTTGTGTAGTCGCATAGGCTCAGTCATATCAAAGGGGTTTCCTTGCCTCTGCATGAAATGAAGAAGTCTGTCAACATGTTTATTAAAACGTTCACCTCTTTCCCACAAGTAATGAGGAACAGTTTCATGATGGTCCATTAATTTTGAATTTGTCATCTCTGAAAACATTACAAATACAAAGGACTTTATGGTAAACTAGCTGCCATTGAGCAACATATTCACTTTTATGTGTCTGACCAGCAATTCCCTTGGAGCTTGTCTGTGATCTCTGGATAGTCTGTTCCAATTTCGTATCTGGAGCCACAGCATTGAACCTTCCCTCTCTTTCACCGTAAAATGTCTTTAGATTAATTTTCTGTAGAGGTATAGTTTCTCCACCTCTAGGCTTCTTCACTTTTTCCAAATACCAGGACCCATGGTGTATGTAGTTTATGCAATAAAATTTTCAAAACAGTAATCAGTGACTCCACAGTCTTAATATGCAGCTCCCAATCACCTTCTCAACCAGCATGTACCAAGGTTTTCACTATAACTATCATGTGTAAAAAATGGCCCCACTACTTGCAAAGTTCTGATTTTTCTTCACATTCTTTGACAAACTCTACAAAATTGGTTTTCAGGTTTTCTGATCTTGAACTGAGTGGGTCGAACATTGCCTGGAAATTAATTATGTCTTTTGAATCAAGTGGACCCTGTGCCTTGTTCACTTGTGAGATAAGATATGCGAAACCTAATTTGTCATTCTTGGTCCAGAAAGCCTTCCAACGCAATGTTTCTATAGCCTCAGATATGATGAGCATACCTTGTAATGAATTACTGACTGGACAGTTTTGCTTCAGAAGATTTCAGCCTCAATAAGTGCGTTGTCTATGCCACATTCACTGAGAACTCCCTGCACACCACAACACAGCTTATGCCATGTGGAAAACACCCGTCATTGAATAAAGATAATCAAATTCTACTGGATTGCTCATAAAAATGTCAGCTACAGTACGGAAAACACCTTCATCGCAGCAAATTGACCAGATACGCTAGTCTTCAAGCTGAGCATGCACATTTTGGAAATTGTTTAGAGCTGTGTGTACTATTGCGTAGTTTGTGACTTGAGATGATATTACTGGTAAAAACCAAACCTTCCTCAGTGGGACAGTATTGTGGGAGATCCGAGCATGAATTCCAGCTCATGGAGGAACTGAATAAGAATTATGATAAATTCAGTTAAATCTTCTTTGCAGACCACAGCATCAGGTAGAAGAAGATCCATGTCCTCAGTCGCTTTGAAACTTTGGGACTTGTTGATCGCTTGCAGTGATTTTGCTCATGTTGGCAAGGAAGTTAGGTTATAAGCTTGCAGCTTCGTTTATTTATGCCTACAGCTCACACCGCTTGTTTTCCAGCAACTACTTCATTGGTATTGTATTGAAAATAAACCATGGCAGTATTGTGTGTGCTGGATGTTCCAGACAAAGCAGAGCTGTCTTCAAAATCAAAATGCAGCAATTGTAAATCCTTTCCTGGTAAGTTGACTCGGATTCACAAGATTTTACAGCATGAGCTGCTAACAAGTTCCTGCTCCTTACTATGTAATTATTACTTACTGATACACCAGTCCTATTTTTTGAAGTGATTAGCTCTCTACTTTTGCACTTGTCATAGATTGCGTGGGCAGTCATCATGTGTAGCAGAGTTTTCTTTTTACAGTGATGTAATTAATATAACAACTCAAGAACTATAGTTTGTAATACTTTTGCTTTACTGATATTACAATGATGTTAAAAATGTTAAGACAACATCAAGCATTCTTGTTGACTCCCATAATTTGCGGTGCTCTGGAGCATCCCAAAACTTGTCATTAAGTCCAAAATCTAAATCTTTCATTACATTTCTTAAAATGGTTCCTGATTTTACTGCATCCTGTGATCTTAGTTTTTCAGCAAGAACTGCAGGAGTCAAATCAGCTGAGAACACCATAACTGGCTAGTTCTTATTGTTAAAGTGACAAAAACGAATTTTGTAATTGTACATTCTCACCAGAAAAATCTTAATTTCATTATGGATCAATACTGCTTTTTCAAAGAGTGGAAACTTAACTGAAGGCTGGTGTTTACAATGCTGCTAGGAGCTCACTGAACATTCATATATTTTAATGTATGCACGCATGCAGGTCAGGTCCATACAAATCTGCTGCAAATACATTCACCTCACTGTTTAGAATGCTACTTGGCTGAAAACTTTATTTTGGAAGAAACTAGCTGCAGATAAAAACATGTTTGCCCTTTGAGACTCACATACTCTGTACTTTGTTCTTTCATCAATCCCTTTGGCCCTTTTTCTGGCTAAACCGCAGATAACACATTAAAGATCCTCTGCTTGGAGGTGGATGCAGGGTAGCCATCGATCTTCTGATTGGATGGGCATTGGGTTTGGTTGACGTCGCTTTCTCAGAAGACTCAGATTCTTGTTGTGATTTACTGCTTTCTGTTATTTTTTGACAATTGTTTTTCCAGGCTTTTTCCATTATTTCTGGAGCATCTTGAACTCTCTTCTATCCAGCTTCAGTTGATGTTAGCTTTTCTTTTGAATTAGTTTTGGCATATGACATATTTTTCTTTGTTGAAAGAGTCTTCAGATCTTATAGTTAGCAAAACTCTGTCAGGAGATACAGATCATCTTCCACCACCTGCTTCACTAATGTTTACCAAATTTGAATCAACAGAAAACAAGAAGCAAAACAGTATTAAAATAAATTACCACTACGATGGTTAAAACACATCATTGTGGAGCTGCCATTTTAGAAAATGGTGGAAGGGGTGCCCTGAGGAATGTTCTGTCTCTATTAGACTACTTGACCCCCAAAACCTCTGTTACAACACCAAAATGAAGTAAATAGCTCTCATGGTTCCTGAAATATTATATTATCACTTGCCATTTTAAAAAATGTTGTACAGAAAATTCGCCTGGATTAGCAGGGTCTACCCAAACTAAATTACTTCTCTAATGATAAAAAAACACAAATAAAAAATAAAAAATCTCTGGACAACATTTTTTTTACGGAGGCATAGCAAGGAGCCAGGACTTCTGTGTGTGTGTTTTGCACAAACCTCTTTAGATAAGCCTGACAGCTCTGTGCCAAACTACCAGAGGGTGAGCACAGGTTATCTTTTAGTGTGTATCTGACTTACCCTGAATAAAGTGGTGGTCCCTACTTTGACTGGGTGTATACCCCTGGCAACTGCAAACCCCATTTTTAACACTTGAATATAGAGAACAGCTTGCCATTGAAGAGCGTGATTTACAGGAAGGTAGGAAACATCCAGTAGTGCGTCAAACCAGAAGTTAGTAAAACATGGACTTGGCAGTAATTGAGCTTTCCTGTAGTCCTTGGACCAATCCAGTGGTATTTGTACGCAAGCAAGGATCCACAAACTTGCACATTTTTGTGGCCTACCAGACCCTCAGTGAGATGACCAAGATAAATGCACAGCGGGTTCCTCGAGGTTATGAGCTAGTGGATCGGTTGGATGTTGCTTGTTTCTTGAATATCTTTGATCTGAGCATTGACTACCGGCAGATCACATTGGCACCTACTGGCAAGGGGAAAATAGATGGTTCCAGTGTAAGAACATACCTTTTGAGTTAAAGAATGCCCCTGCCTCTTTTCAGTCCATACTGAACCATGTTCTCTCGGGCTGTGTGGCATTCATGAATATTTTCATCAATTTGTGGAAGGACAGCATGGGTACCTACAACAGCAGGGAGTAAAACTGAACATCACAGCAACCACATGCCAGGTGGGGCCAGTCCTCTGTAGTGTGCCTTGGGCATCAGGGTGCAACTGGAGGATCTGCCCATTGGGCGGTAAGATCCATTCTGTGTTGGAGTTGGAGGGGCCTTCCTCCAAGGCTTAATGTGAGTTTTCGGTCCTACTGGATGGTATAGGAACTTTGTGGCCAACTTTGGGTTTATAATTGTGCCCTTAACGCTTTTTTCCAAGAAGCAGCCTAAGAATGTGATTTGGACTGCAGTGCGTCTTTGAGGCCCTGAATACAGTCCTGTGCAATGCTCCTGTGTTGAAGGATCCTTACTGTGGTCAGCTGTTCATTATACAGACTGACAATTCAAATAAGGGAGTTAGAGCACTACTGATTTAACTTAATGGCAAGAGTGGAGAGTGTTCAGTCTTCTTTATAAGCTACAGACTGCCTCCTAGGAACAGAGCAGGGTGGCCATTGAAAATGAATGCTTTGTTATAGTGTTGGTTCTCAGGAGGTTGTGAACATCTTTTTGATGGATACAACTACCTGTGGATTCCTCACCTAATGAATACTCCCATGGCGCCAGCATTCGACGGAAATCTTCTTCCCAGCTTCTGCACGTCGACAAGGACGTCACATTAGCCCACGCGACGCCGTCTGATGTCATACAGGCAATAAGAGGTCCTCGCCGACGTCGGTTCCCTTTTTTCCGTGCATTCGAAACGGTTATCTTCGAGGGAGCTACTATTACTTTCGTGGTTACAGTATATATTTTCTGCTGTGTGAATTTTCTCTGCGGTTATTATGTCTCAGAGGAAGTCGGGTTTCAAGCCCTGTCGGGAGTGTGGGGGCAAGATGTCCATTACTGACCCTCACTCCGACTGTTTATGGTGCTTAAGCTCCGATCATTACGTCGCAACATGTGATTCATGTCAACACATGAATCCAAAAGCCCTAAAAGAACGAGAGGCTAAACTCTTCATGGCGAGGTCAAAGAGGAAGGAAAAAAGGCATCATTAGAAGTCCTCCTCGCCGAGGTCTCATCGGCGTCATCGAGACTCCCGGCGCCGTAGGGATTCACGGCGTCATTCCAGCAAGGAGTCTCGTTCGAGGTCGCCTTTGGCTCGGCGTCGAAAGACTTGGGAGGTCAGTCCCACGGTCACGCCACCTCCGTCGACGCCGTTGCCTTCTCCGGCGTCACCGACTTCGCCTGGACAGACTTCAGTGATTGAGGTGACGTAGCCTCAGGTGTTTTCTCCGGCGTCGCAGGCTGGCACCCCAGTATCCGGCTTTTCCTGCCCCTGGAGCCGATAATACCGCATTTTTGAATGCGATGTATACCATCTTTCAGCAGATGCCTCCAGGAGGTGCTCCAGCTGGTCCTTCGGGGCCGTTGGCTTTTTCCTTGGGTGCTCCGGCGCCTTTACGGCCGGCACCCTTTATGCCCTTTCTCCCTTTAGGGAATGTGGGCTCGGCGCCGGTGTGAGCCGGTGGCTCCAGTGGTTTTGGCCCCGGAGGTTTCCATCCCGTCGACTTCGGGATTTCGACCTGTGACTCCGGCGGGACCATCAGAAACTCCAAGACGCGACTCTCTTCGTCCGGCTCCTACCTTGGCGCCGAAGCTGCCTGTGGCGCCGGACATGGCGTCGGATGGATCCGGTGATCGGCACCGATCCTCGACTTCGGCGGAGGCCATGTCGACTCCGCGTATCGAAGAAAGGCTGCACTCTAGAAGGCGTGCTCTCCGTCTTTTGGAAGAGCAGGAATACCAACGAGTCTTGGAGGAAGGAGAGATTGAGGACTCTGGTGATGGACTTCATGGTCTGGATACAGCCAGTGGGCTGGATACTTCCCCTGAGTGGGACCTATCATCTCCAGGGGAGTATACGGAGGAGGCTGCTACCTTTCACGCTGTGGTGAGAAAGGCAGCTAACTTTCTGGAACTGCCTTTGCCGGTGGCAGAGGCGAAACAGAATTTGCTGACTGAGGTGCTACATCCGGCCTCTACTGCAGCGGAGCCTCTTTTGCCATTCAACGAGGCTTTGCTTGATCCAGTGTTAGAGGTGTGGAAGAAGCCAGTATCTTCCTCGGCTGTTCATAGGGCTGTGGCCAGGAGATATCGGGCTGCGCCATCTGACCCTGGCTTTCTGTCTAGACACCCTACGCCGGAGAGCTTGGTGGTGCAAGCCTCCTGTTCTTCTAGATCAGCGCCTGGATCTTTCCCGACGGTACCAGGGGACAGGGACAGGGACTCCAAAAAGTTGGACGCACAATCCAAAAAGATTTTTTCGTCCTGCAGTATGGCGTTGAAGGCCACCAACGCGACTTGCATTTTGGGGAGATACATCCATACTCTTATGGACGACATATCATCTTCGTATACGGAGCTTCCCCAAGGACTTTTGAGCATTGTTTCGGATGCCCAAGCTGCCGCCACCCAGATTATCCAGTCTGGTTTGGATACAACCGACTCGGTGGCTAGGGCGATGGGCACGGCTGTGGTGGCGAGGAGACAGGCTTGGCTCCGCAACTCAGGGTTCTCTGCGGACGTGCAGTCGACCCTGTTGGACCTCCCGTTTGATGGGGACAAACTGTTTGGAGCCAAAGCGGATTCGGCCTTGGAAAGGTTTAAAGAAAGCAGAGCCACAGCCAAGTCAATGGGACTGCAAGCCCCTTCTTCTGCCTCCTCTAGGTTTTTTAGGAGGTTTCGTGGTTTTGGACGGGGTTCTTCCTCCTCTTCCTTTCGAGGGAGATACCAGCAACCTGCCTCTTCTCTCACCTTTAGATCGATTAGAGGGAGAGGTAGGATCCGCACCAGGGGAGCCTCTCAGCAGCACTCTGCCTCTTCCTCGTCCTCTGGAGGGGTGCAGCAGGGGAAGCAGCCTTAGGCTTCCACCAGTCCCCCCTCACTCCTCTCCTGTAGGGGGAAGGTTACAACACTTTCTTCACAAGTGGCAGACTATTACATCGGACACTTGGGTTATCAGCATTGTGGGGAAAGGCTACACCCTTCCCTTTCGTGAGTTTCCGCCCCCCATCCCGCCCCGCCCATCGTATTGTTCAAAAGAACATCTCCTGTTGCTAGAACAGGAAGTTCAAGTCCTTCTATTAAAGGGCGCGGTGGAGTTGGTCCCAGAGCAGGAAAGGGGTCGAGGTTGTTACTCGAGATACTTCCTGATTCCCAAGAAGGATGGTCGGTTGAGACCAATTCTGGACCTGAGGATCTTGAATTGGTTCCTCAAGCAGGAAAAGTTCAAGATGCTGACCCTAACTCAGGTGCTTTTGGCATTGAACAATGGAGATTGGATGGTGTCTGTCGACTTGCAGGATGCTTATTTTCATATCCCGATACTCAAGTCGCACAGGAAGTATCTCCGGTTTGTGGTAGGGTCGCAGCACTATCAGTTTGCGGTCCTCCCATTTGGTCTTACTTCAGCACCTCGAGTCTTCACGAAGGTGATGTCGGTGGTTGCGGCAGAGCTCAGGAGAAAGGGGATAGCAGTATTCCCTTACCTGGACGACTGGTTGATCAAAGCCAAGTCCCCGGAGCTTGTGTCGCATCATCTACAGTCAACAACCCAGTTGTTGTTCGACCTGGGCTTTTCGGTGAATGTGCCCAAATCTCACCTAGAGCCCTCTCAACGTCTCCTGTTCATAGGGGCAGTACTGGATACAACATTGAATCGAGCCTTTCCTCAGCCTCAGCGGATTTGAGATATTCAGGAGTTGGTTCCAATGTTTCGAAATGGAGCGGTCATTCCAGTCCTCAAGGTCCTTCGTCTGCTCGGTCTGTTTGCCTCCTGCATACTGTTGGTCACCCATGCTCGCTGGCACATGAGGGCTCTTCAGTGGTGCCTCCGAAGGCAGTGGTCTCAACACAAAGGAGATCTCGAAAGTTCGGTCAAAATCTCCAGAGATGCTGCTGCGGACTTGAAGTGGTGGATTGCGGGCGACAATCTTTCTCAAGGAAAGCCGTTCGCGCAGTCACCACCGGTGACCACGGTCATAACGGATGCTTCCACTCTAGGGTGGGGAGCTCATCTGGGGGATCTGGAGATCAAAGGGCTTTGGTCTCCAGAGGAACAGATTTTTCATATCAATCTGTTGAAGTTGTGGGCGGTACGTCTGGCTCTCAAGGCCTTCCTCCCATCCCTTCGCGGTCAGTCTGTTCAGGTCCTAACGGACAATACTACTGCGATGTGGTATATAAACAAGCAGGGAGGAGTAGGGTCGTACCTTCTCTGCAGAGAAGCTCTTCGACTATGGTCCTGGGCAAAGGACCATCGGATTTGCTTGGTAGCAAATCATCTGGCCGGAGTCTTGAATGTACGTGCGGACAATCTGTCGCCATTTCTCGGCCGACCACGAGTGGCGTCTCCATCCAGATCAAGTCCGTCTAATCTTCCAGTTGTGGGAGGTTCCTCGGATAGATCTGTTTGCCACCCGGGAGAACACGCACTGTCCGTTATACTGCAGTCTCCAGTATCCGGTGCAGAGGGCTTTGGGGGACGCGTTTCAGAGGACCTGGTGCGACCAGTTGCTTTACGCGTTTCCCCCCATACCCTTGATTCCTCGAGTATTGAGGAAAATTCGCCAAGACCGGGCCCAAGTAATCTTAATAGCTCCGGATTGGCCAAGGAGGGTGTGGTATTCCGATCTTCTCCAACTCTCAATGTGCCCTCCGCTCCGTCTCCCTCTCAGGACACACCTCCTCTCGCAGTCGCGGGGCAGGTTTTACACCCCCACCTCCAGAGCCTGCACCTTCATGCCTGGAGATTGAACGGGGCAACCCGAGTTCCTTCTCTCTCCCGCCTGATGTAGTGGATGTTATCTTAGCAGCCAGGCAACACTCCACTAAAACTATCTACGCTAATAGGTGGTCTAAATTTGTGGTATGGTGTGGAGAGAGACAGATTGATCCCTTACGTGCTCATTTGTCAGATGTTTTATCTTTTGCTTTGTCTCTAGCGCAGAAAGGTTGTGCAGTGGCTACTATTAAAGGTTACTTTTCTTCCTTGTCAGCCTTCATTTGTCTGCCAGACCAACCATCACTGTTTAAGTCTCCTATTGTTCTTAGATTCTTGTAGGGTCTTCTAAATAAATATCCTCCAAAACCATTTGTTATGGCACAATGGGATTTGTCCTTGGTCCTGACTTTCCTTATGGGGTCCCCTTTTGAGCCTATGCATTCTTGCCCCTTAAGGTACTTAGTTATTAAAACAGTTTTCCTGGTGGCCATAACATCTGCAAGGAGAGTGAGTGAGTTGCAGGCTTTATCAGTAAAACCCCCTTAGACAACTTTTTATGCGGATAAGGTGGTGTTGAGGACCAAGGCTGCTTTCCTTCCGAAGGTTGTTTCACCCTTCCATTTGGCCCAGACAATCACTTTGTCCACGTTCTATCCTCCGCCTCATCCTTCAAAGGAGGAAGAAAGACTACATCGCTTGGACCCAAAGAGGGCGTTAAGCTTCTACATTGACAAAATGAAGGATTTCAGGCTGGAGGACCACCTGTTTATCGGATACGTGGGCAAGAGGAGAGGAAAGGCAGTCCACAAGAGAACTCTCTCCAGGTGGGTTGTTCTTTGCATTAAAATCTGTTACTCTTTAGCAAAGAAGGATCCTCCTGATGGTATAAGAGCTCATTCCACCAGAGCTAAGTTGGCCTCCTCGGCCTTGGCT
The DNA here is from genome assembly GCF_031143425.1 of Pleurodeles waltl. Classification (NCBI taxonomy): domain Eukaryota; kingdom Metazoa; phylum Chordata; class Amphibia; order Caudata; family Salamandridae; genus Pleurodeles; species Pleurodeles waltl. The sequence goes on from NC_090442.1 coordinate 484,007,835, forward strand.
AGGGGTGTTCCTGTGGTCGACATCTGCAAGGCCGCAACTTGGTCGTCCCTTCACACATTTGCGAAGCATTACTGCTTGGACTCTGAGGTCAGAAGGGACGGCCATTTTGCACAGTCAGTGCTGCAGGATTTCTTGGTTTGACCATACAGGCACCCACCACCGGGCGCGGTACTGCTTTGGGACTCTATTCATTAGGTGAGGAATCCACAGGTAGTTGTATCCATCAGAAGAACGAGTTACTTACCTTCGGTAACGACTTTTCTGGTGGATACATTAGCTACCTGTGGATTCCTCACGGTCCCACCCGCCTCTCCGTTGCCTTTTTGGTCTCACCAAGTAATCATTGAGTGTGCTCCTCTTGGTCTTTGGGGCTGTAATAGATTTTGTATATATGGATACTTGTTCATGTATATATATGTGTATATATTTCCTTGCGTATATACATATTTGATTTATATAAATGTTTTGTTTTAGAAAGAAACAAGAGTTCTATTAAATCTATAGCCTTTTCATTGAAATGTTGTGTACTTTACAATGTTATCAGATGTTGCCTTGATCTCTCATTGCATAGGGTTATTGTTCTCATGCACGTAAAAAATGTTGATACTGACGTCGACACGTCGGCTAGGACCTCTTATTGCCTGTATGACGTCAGACGGCGTCGCGTGGGCTAATGTGACGTCCTCGTCGACTTGCAGAAGTTGGGAAGAAGATTTCCGTCGAATGCTGGCGCCATGGGAGTATTCATTAGGTGAGGAATCCACAGGTAGCTAATTTATCCACCAAAAAAGTTGTTACCGAAGGTAAGTAACTCGTTCATTTGGTATCATGTCTGTAGTCCAAACAGATCACAAAACACTCAAGTGATTGATGACAATGAGGTGTGAATACCAGATTGCTGAAACACACTTTATCATTGTAAGGTGTAGATTTCACAATGGAGAATGCACTGAGAAGACTGGTGCTGCCGACGTCAGAGTTAGAAATCTCTGATCATGCTGAGGTGTTAAGGTCTGAAGATTTATAGAGTGCAGTTTTACCTGTGAGGGAGTCCTGGTGCTTAGCATAGGTGTGAAACTAACCAAACGTAGGGCCTAGTGGTACTACTAGAAAGCTTCTTGTGAAAGTGAAGTGAGGAGGCTCTTATGTCTAACAGCAAGAAATTCCACCCTTTTTAGGAGCAGTGTAGAAGACTTGATAAGCATATGTGGTTTTTCATATGAGTGGAAAGTGTGCAAGTAGGAGTCTGGACGAGCAGATGTGTTCTGGAAGGTTTGTGGAAGCAGCTGCAATTATAGAGGTATGCTGTGACATTATGTAGTTCCTTGAAAGTGTGGCTGGGAAGTTTAAATTGTGCTCCTATGTGTAGGGTGAGCCAATGGAGCTCCTTCAGGTAGGTGTGGCGTTGTGTGGTGTGATGTGATTGTGTCGTGAAAGGTTGGCCACCAAGTTCTATTAGTCTGCAACCCTCAGGTCAGTTTTTTGTTGATCTCAGCACAGAGGTGTTCTTGTAGTCCAGCTTGCTTGTACCAAGGATGTGTGTGTGACAGTTTTCAAGGTATTGATTGTGATCAATTTGAAAATCCTTCTCAGCATCTTCAGGGTATGGAAGTAAGAGGCAGTGACTGCATTGAGTTGGATGGTCATATTGAGTTTACTGTTGATGACAATCCCAATGTCCTTGGTATTAGTAGTGGGGGTGAGCGTCAGTCCTTGCTCTGTTGCCCACCTGGTGGAGACCCTCTATGAAGATCATGATTTGATCTGGTCAGTGTTCAGCTGCAGACATCGGGTCTTCAGCCAGTTGACAATTTCAGTCATGCAGGCATTGAACTTGATCCTGGTACTGGGACTAGCGTGAGTAAGAGCCATATAAGCGGTGGAATTTGAGGGTTGTTCTCTAGTCACTAAGACACACATTGTATATTAAAGCCATTAGTCTGATGCAGGAAAAGGCTAATTATTGGGGGGGGGGGTTGAAATGTGCATAAATGGCTTTTGTGTAATTATGCAAAAATTCGGAAAAAGTAGAAGTACACAATATATGTGAAATGCAAATTTGTCATTACACACTGTATTTTAGCATGGAATGCTTTCTTGCATCAATTTTTGACACAAGGACTCCTTAAAACAAAAGGACCTTGAGCAACAGTCACTTTCTTTCTGTTGTTCCTATGCATTTGTGCTAAAGTTTTACTGCAAGTGGTGTGTTTGGGATAAAGCGCGAACTACCCCAAATAGCCAATATAAGGCCTCTGCACTGTGGGGGTGGGTGGTAGAATCAGCACTTAAGGAGTTGTTTCTTCCTGATGTCATTGTCTTAACATGCATTTTCTGTTACCATTATTACTAAGATGCTTCCCTTAATGAATGCTGCATTCTCTTAATAATAAGTGGAACAAGGTGACCCTGATGACTCAGAAGATTTCTTATAACCTGTCTCTTAATATTTTGGTGACAATTATATGCCAAATTAAAATATTCTAGCTATTGTGCAGGTAAGTTTAAATTCTATTAAAGATACTGAGGCGGAGATTATGCATACTTTATTCCAGTTATTTTCTCAGCAGCCAACCAAAAACATTAACACTGTCACAGGATTACGTTTCCCATGAGTCCTGGAAACAAATTTTGCACAGTAACAGTAAAAATAATCCAGCTTGCCCTCCTTTCACATAAAACCGTCCCTAAGGAAAAGGTGTTCCTCTTTCTTTGTGCAGATAACTGGTATCCTGTAACTCCATCACTATTCTTGTTTCTCTGAACCTGAAAAAAGAGTATATATTTTTTTTTATTAAAAACATCCGATTTTCAGAAACCTCTGACACACAGTTTATAGCATAGACAGTAACCATGCAAACAGCATGTATAAAATAAACAGCTCATCAAACCTTTCAAATTAATGTAATTCCCAAATCAAGATACTTATATCAAACACAGGTTCCAATGAACTAACTTCACTGTGTGGGTCACAACTGGTAGCATACCACATCGGGTGGGATAATCCTCGCCTCCTTGTCCTTAATAGAATTTAAACTTTCCTTCACAATAGCTAGGAAATGCTATATTCTATTTCAGGACTGGATGCTCACATTATGCAAGTTCCAAGCTTACTCACAATCAGTGACGCTACTCCGATCACTGACTTGAAATAGAATATCTTAAATGTGGATTCAGACCACCAGTCAGCAGTCTGAAGGATGTCTTCCAACTGGCTACTCAAAGAGAATGCTTTTCATATTCATGGCCCCCGTAACAGAGTAAGCCTGAAAAGCGGCGATATCTGTGTCTGCTTCAGACATGATCCACCTTAATCATCTAGCAATTGTCAAGTGCCTGGAGGTCTTAGTTCCTCCAAAAGTGCCTATAGGTCTTGGTTCTCTCGTAGGGGATTTCCATGTATAGTCATAAGCGTTGAATAGTTCTGCCTGCCTGCGGGGACCCCAGAGCACTTTTTCCAATATAACTGCTTAAGTGTTCATGTTCGTCTTACTTCAGGAAGGACTGCAGAGTCACTTAAGAATGACAATATGCAGCCTAAAGGAAAGACTACATTGTCCGAAATTCTTCATCTTGTTTGCCTTAAAAAAGGACAAGTAGCTAAGGTAAATGAATTCAAATGCATAAATGAGTTGAAATTTAACAGAAAAAAATCATTCACAATGCAACATAGGGATGAAGGAGTGCAGGGCAGTGTAGCCCATAGGCTGCCATTATAAATGAAGAAAAAGGAGACTGTGTCTTTAAGAACAGCTAGAACTTCAGTATCCCATCATGCCTAGAGAGAGGCATTTACCTCAGTTCTTTTTTCCGACTCCTGCTGGCAGGACCCTGGAGCATCAAGCTCAAATTATTTTTAGGTTTTCCTTCAAAAATTGAGTGAAAATCTCAGTGACAACTGTTTCACTCGACGTCTTATGACTTTCTTTCTTGATTTGTGTCATTTTCTGACAGAAATCAAGGCATTTTACCTAGAAAAAAATGCCTTCTCTGTTTGACAAATGCCCATGATGTGGCAGAAAAAAGGCCACGACAGACCCTCATGAAGTTTGTATCATCTGCCTGCCATCTTCACATCTTCCTGCCTCCTGTAGTATCTGCAAGTTATTTTCCAGGTGTACCCTGCGTGACAGGGAGAAGATTCACCTTCAAGGGAGAGCAGAGATGCGATGCCAACAAGAAGCCAGTGGGACCTCTAAGCGAGGTGAAGGTCAGTCTTCCACCAGAGCTCTTCCCTCAGCCTCCAGTGGATGTGGAAGTTCTGAGAGGTGTTGTAAGGAAATGCCTCCTTGGCATGGTTACCCCCTGACTTTTTGCCTTTGCTGATGCTAAGTTATGATTTTAAAGTGTGCTGGGACCCGGCTAACCAGGCCCCAGCACCAGTGTTCTTTGCCTAAACTGTACCTTTGTCTCCACAATTGGCACAGCCCTGGCACTCACGTAAGTCCCTGGTAACTGGTACCAAGGGCCATGATGCCAAGGAAGGTCTCTAAGGGCAGCTTGTCTTATGCCACCCTGGTCACCCCTCACTCAGCACATGCACACTGCCTCACGGCTTGTGTGTGCTGGTGGGGAGAAAATGACTGTTGACATGGCACTCCCCTCAGAGTGCCATGCCAACCTCACACTGCCTGTGGCATAGGTAAGTCACCCCTCTGGCAAGCCTTACAGCCCTAAGGCAGGGTGCACTATACCACAGGTGAGGGCACATGTGCATGAGCACTATGCCCCTACAGTGTCCAAGCAAAACCTTAGACATTGTAAGTGCAGGGTAGCCATACGAGTATATGGTCTGGGAGTTTGTCAAACACGAACTCCACAGTTCCATAATGGCTACACTGAAAACTGGGAAGTTTGGTATCAAACTTCTCAGCACAATAAATGCACACTGATGCCAGTGTGCAATTTATTGTAACATACACCCAGAGGGCACCTTAGAGGTGCCCCCTGAATACCAACCCGACTTCTAGTGTGGCTGACTAGTTTCTGCCAGCCTGCCACACACCAGAAATGTTGCTGGCCACATGGGGAGAGTGCCTTTGTCACTCTGTGGCCAGGAACAAAGCCTGTTCTGGGTGGAGGTGCTTCTCACCTCCCCCTGCAGGAACTGTAACACCTGGCGGTGAGCCTCAAAGGCTCACCCCTTTTGTTACAGCGCCACAGGGCATCCCAGCTAGTGGAGATGCCCTCCCCTCCTGCTGCTGCCTCCACTTTTTGCGGCAAGGCTGGAGGAGATAATTAGAAAAACAAGGAGGAGCCACCCACCAGTCAGGCAGCCCCTAAGGTGTCCTGAGCTGAGGTGACTCCTGCTTTTAGAAATCCTCCATCTTGAGAGTGGAGGATTCCCCCAATAGGATTAGGGATGTGCCCTCCTCCCCACAGGGAGGAGGCACAAAGAGGGTGTAGCCACCCTCCAGGACTGTAGCCATTGGCTACTGCCCTCCCAGGCCTAAACACACCCCTAAATCTTGTATTTAGGGGCACCCTAGAACCTAGGAAACTAGATTCCTGCAACCTTAATGAAGAAGGACTGCTGACCTGAAGCCCTGCAGAGAAGGAGACGACAACTGCCTTGGCCCCAGCCCTATCGGCCTGTCTCCCAACTTCGAAGAAAACTGCAACAGCGACACATCCAACAGGGACCAGCGACCTCTGAAGCCTCAGAGGACTGCCCTGCACCCAAGGACCAAGAATCGCCTGTGAACAGCGGCCCTGTTCAAAAACCTGCAACTTCTTTGCAACAAAGAAGCAACTTTAAAGACTTCACGTTTCCCGCCGGAAGCGTGAGACTTCCCATTCTGCACCTGACGCCCCCGGCTCGACCTGCAGAAAACCAACACCTCAGGGAGGACTCCCCGACGACTGCAAGCCCGTGAGTAACCAGAGACGACCCCCCTGAGCCCCCACAGTGCCGCCTGCAGAGAGAATCCAGAGGCTCCCCCTGACCGCGACCGCCTGTAACAAGGGGCCCGACGCCTGGAACCAACACTGCACCCGCAGCCCCCAGGACTTGAAGGAACCGAACTCCAGTGCAAGAGTGCTCCCCAGGCGACCCTCTGCCTAGCCCAGGTTGTGGCTGCCCCAAGGAGCCCCCCTGTGCCTGCCTGCATCGTTGAAGTGACCCCCGGGTCCCTCCATTACTTCCTATACAAAACCCGACGCCTGTTTGCACACTGCACCCAGCCACCCCTGTGCAGCTGAGTGTGTACCTTCTGTGCCTTCTTTTGTCCCCTCCGGTGCCCTACAAAACCCCCCTGGTCTGCCCCCCGAGGACGCGGGTACTTACTTGCTGGCAGAATGGAACCGGGGCACCCCTGTTCTCCATAGAAGCCTATGCGTTTTGGGCACCTCTTTGACCTCTGCACCTGACCGGCCCTGAGCTGCTGGTGTGGTAACTTTGAGGTTGCCTTGAACCCCCAGCGGTGGGCTGCCTATGCCCCAACTTTGAGACTTGTAAGTGTTTTACTTACCTTCAAAACTAACCTCTACTTACCTCCCCCAGGAACTGTTGATTTTTGCAGTGTCCACTTTTGAAATAGCTTATTGCCATTTTTACAACGACTGTACATGATATTGTGTTCATTCAAAGTTCCTAAAGTATCTAAGTGAAGTACCTTACATTTAAAGTATTAATTGTAAATCTTGAACCTGTGGTTCTTAAAATAAACTAAGAAAATATATTTTTCAATATAAAAACCTATTGGCCTGGAGTAAGTCTTTGAGTGTGTGTTCCTCATTTATTGCCTGTGTGTGTGTGTACAACAAATGCTTAACACTACCCTCTGATTAGCCTACTGCTCGACCACACAACCACAAAATAGAGCATTAGAATTATCTATTTTTGCCACTATCTTACCTCTAAGGGGAACCCTTGGACTCTGTGCACACTATTTCTTACTTTGAAATAGTATATACAGAGCCAACTTCTTACAGGTGTTTTTCTGTAAGAAGCTACTTTCGGTCCCAGTCAACGTCGAGGAGATCGACTTCGAGAGGAGGTATGGCGCTGACATGTTCTCCATTCAATTTTGAAAACACTAACTACGCGGCACACAACATCAAGGAGTATATCGAGGAAACGCGGACGTCAGTTTGATGTCGAGATCCCTATCAGCGTAGATACCTAGACATCGAAGAGAGAAATCGATGTTGATGAGTTCCTCGACCTTGAGGAGGCAGAAATCTACAAAACAGAGAAGGATCTATTCCTCATCAGAGCTGCAGTGTTCCAGAGCCATTTCTCCTTCGCTGGTGCCCTCCCTTCGGCTCCTTTTCCTCCTCCCACAACCTTGCCTGCTCCGCCGCCTCCTCCCCAACCTCCACCTCAAGGTCTTTCTCCGGTGCGACCGGCTTCTCTGGTTCTTCCGCCACCTGTACTGCCACCTCTGCAGGTGCTGCAAGTACCTAGCACAGATCCAGCTCCCAGACTGCGCCACCATTCATGACATGGCCATCATAATCTGGCCGTTCATCAACTAGATCAAGACACAGATCGTGACAGCGATGAAGATCGCGTTCCTACTGACGCTACTACAAAGATTACTCATCATCCACCAGATTCCGTTCATCAACAAGATCAAGACACAGATCGCAACCACGATCAAGATCACGTTCCTACTGACGCTACTACGGAAATTCCACATAGTCCACCAGAGGCTATTCATCCGCATTATCAGACTCTCCTCAAACTCATACCTAACCGGTGGACAATATCAGTACCTTTCAGGAAGTTCTAGTGCGAGGTGCAGCCAAACTAAACATTCCTGTTGCTGTTCCAACTCCAACCAATTCAGTGATATTCTAAACACTCCAGCACTGCACAACCTCCAGACCTTTACTACCTTTAGTACTGGGTCAGCGAGAACCTGCCATGAAAGTCTTCCTAACGCTGCCTACGACTAAGTCTGCACTTTCCAGGCTACTTAAAAAGTATCGTCTGCTGGAACAAGACCCTTTATTTCTGCGTTCCGATTCTCCACCTGATTTGGTTGTCATCTTGGCTGCCTGCAAATCACATGCCTCATCTCCGTCTGCTACCTTTCTTCCTGACAAAGAGACTAGAAAGTTGGATTCGACAGGCCTCAAGTCTGTAGTTCAGAGGCAACATCCATGAAGGCAGCAAGCGCAACAGCCCTCTTGGGCAGGTATGATAGGGCCCTGTGGGACTCCCTACTCCAGTTTGCAAACCATCTCCTGGAGATCAGAAGGAGGATTTTTTGGCAATTGTCCAAGAAGGTGCCATGGTGTCAAACCAAATAATTAGAGCAACAGCAGACTCATCCTTGCTCTCAGCACATGCTTACGGCCATGGGGTAACCTTAGGAAGGCATGCCTGGCTGCGTCTATCGTCCTTAAAACCGGACACTCAACAACTGTAGGAAGTTGGCTCTGTATGCACTATTTCAAAGTAAGGAATAGTATGCACAGAGTCCAAGGGTTCCCCTTAGAGGTAAGATAGTGGCAAAAAGAGATAATACTAATGCTCTATTTTGTGGTAGTGTGGTCGAGCAGTAGGCTTATCAAAGGAGTAGTGTTAAGCATTTGTTGTACATACACACAGGCAATAAATGAGGAACACACACTCAGAGACAAATCCAGGCCAATAGGTTTTGTTATAGAAAAATATCTTTTCTTAGTTTATTTTAAGAACCACAGGTTCAAATTCTACATGTAATATCTCATTCGAAAGGTATTGCAGGTAAGTACTTTAGGAACTTTGAATCATTACATTAGCATGTATACTTTTTACATAAAACACAATAAGCTGTTTTAAAAGTGGACACAGTGCAATTTTCACAGTTCCTGGGGGAGGTACGTTTTTGTTAGTTTTGTCAGGTAAGTAAATCACTTACAAGTCTCAGGTTTGGGTCCAAGGTAGCCCACCGTTGGGGGTTCAGAGCAACCCCAAAGTTACCACACCAGCAGCTCAGGGCCGGTCAGGTGCAGAGGTCAAGGAGGGGCCCAAAACGCATAGGCTTCAATGGAGAGAAGGGGGTGCCCCGGTTCCGGTCTGCCAGCAGGTAAGTACCCGCATCTTCGGAGGGCAGACCAGTGGGGTTTTGTAGGGCACCGGGGGGGACACAAGTCCACACAAAAAGTACACCCTCAGCGGCACTGGGGCGGCCGGGTGCAGTGTAGAAACAAGCGTCGGGTTTTCAATGGAAATCAATGAGAGATCAAGGGATCTCTTCAGCGTTGCAGGCAGGCAAGGGGGGGGGCTCCTCGGGGTAGCCACCACCTGGGCAAGGGAGAGGGCCTCCTCGGGGTCACTCCTGCACAGGAGTTCCGTTCCTTTCGGTGCTGGGGGCTGCGGGTGCAGAGTCTTTTCCAGCCGTCGGGAAATGGAGTTCAGGCAGTCGCGGTCAGGGGGAGCCTCGGGATTCCCTCTGCAGGCGTCGCTGTGGGGGTTCAGGGGGGGACAACTTTGGTTACTCACAGACTCGGAGTCTCCGGAGGGTCCTCCCTGAGGTGTTGGTTCTCCACCAGTCGAGTCGGGGTAGCCGGGTGCAGTGTTGCAAGTCTCACGCTTCTTGCGGGGAGTTGCAGGGGTCTTTAAATCTGCTCCTTGAAACAAAGTCGCAGTTCTTTTGGAGCAGTGCCGCTGTCCTCGGGAGTTTCTTGGTCTCTTGGAAGCAGGGCAGTCCTCTGAGGATTCAGAGGTCGCTGGTCCTGGAGAAAGCGTCGCTGGAGCAGGGTTCTTTAGAAGGCAGGAGACAGGCCGGTAGGACTGGGGCCAAAGCAGTTGGTGTCTTCTTTCTTCTTCTGCAGGGGTTTTCAGCTCAGCAGTCTTCTTCTTCGGTAAGTTGCAGGAATCTAAATTCTTAGGTTCAGGGGAGCCCTTAAATACTAAATTTAAGGGCGTGTTTAGGTCTGGGGGGTTAGTAGCCAATGGCTACTAGCCCTGAGGGTGGGTACACCCTCTTTGTGCCTCCTCCCAAGGGGAGGGGGTCACATCCCTAATCCTATTGGGGGGATCCTCCATCTGCAAGATGGAGGATTTCTAAAAGTTGGAGTCACTTCAGCTCAGGACACCTTAGGGGCTGTCCTGACTGGCCAGTGACTCCTCCTTGTTTTTCTCATTATTTTCTCCGGCCTTGCCGCCAAAAGTGGGGGCCGGGGCCGGAGGGGGCGGGCAACTCCACTAGCTGGAGTGTCCTGCGGTGCTGGCACAAAGGGGTGAGCCTTTGAGGCTCACCGCCAGGTGTGACAGTTCCTGCCTGGGGGAGGTGTTAGCATCTCCACCCAGTGCAGGCTTTGTTACTGGCCTCAGAGTGACAAAGGCACTCTCCCCATGGGGCCAGAAACATGTCTCTAGCGTGGCAGGCTGCTGGAACCAGTCAGCCTACACAGATAGTTGGTTAAGGTTTCAGGGGGCACCTCTAAGGTGTCCTCTGGGGTGTATTTTACAATACAATGTACACTGGCATCAGTGTGCATTTATTGTGCTGAGAAGTTTGATACCAAACTTCCCAGTTTTCAGTGTAGCCATTATGGTGCTGTGGAGTTCGTGTAAAACAGACTCCCAGACCATATACTCTTATGGCTACCCTGCACTTACAATGTCTAAGGTATTGCTTAGACACTGTAGGGGCACAGTGCTCATGCACTGGTGCCTTCACCTATGGTATAGTGCACCCTGCCTTAGGGCTGTAAGGCCTACTAGAGGGGTGACTTATCTATACCTGCATAGGCAGTGAGAGGCTGGCATGGCACCCTGAGGGGAGTGCCATGTCGACTTACTCGTTTTGTGCTCACCAGCACACACAAGCTGGCAAGCAGTGTGTCTGTGCTGAGTGAGGGATCTCCAGGGTGGCATAAGACATGCTGCAGCCCTTAGAGACCTTCCTTGGCATCAGGGCCCTTGGTACCAGGGGTACCACTTACAAGGGACTTATCTGGATGCCAGGGTGTGCCAATTGTGGAATCAAAAGTACAGGATAGGGAAAGAACACTGGTGCTGGGGCAGGGTTAGTAGGCCTCAGCACACTTTCAATTCAAAACATAGCATCAGCAAAGGCAAAAAGTCAGGGGGTAACCATGCCAAGGAGGCATTTCCTTACACAACCCCCCCCCCCCCCCCAAACGAAAGAGGATGAGACTAACCTTTCCCAAGAGAGTCTTCATTTTCTAAGTGGAAGAACCTGGAAAGGCCATCTGCATTGGCATGGGCAGTCCCAGGTCTGTGTTCCACTATAAAGTCCATTCCCTGTAGGGAGATGGACCACCTCAACAGTTTTGGATTTTCACCTTTCATTTGCATCAGCCATCTGAGAGGTCTGTGGTCAGTTTGAACTAGGAAGTGAGTACCAAAAAGGTATGGTCTCCCCTTCTTCAGGGACCAAACCACAGCAAAGGCCCCCCTCTCAATGGCACTCCAACGCTGCTCCCTGGGAAGTAACCTCCTGCTAATGAAAGCAACAGGCTGGTCAAGGCCATCATCATTTGTTTGGGACAAAACTGCCCCTATCCCATGTTCAGAGGCATCTGTTTGCACAATGAATTGCTTGGAGTAATCTGGAGCTTTTAGAACTGGTGCTGTGCACATAGCTTGCTTCAGGGTGTCAAAGGCCTGTTGGCATTCTACAGTCCAGTTTACTTTCTTGGGCATTTTCTTGGAGGTAAGTTCTGTGAGGGCTGTCACTATTGATCCATATCCCTTCACAAACCTCCTATAGTACCCAGTCAAGCCAAGGAATGCCCTGACTTGAGTCTGGGTTTTTGGAGCTGCCCAGTCCAGAATAGTCTGGATCTTAGGCTGGAGTGGCTGAACTTGGCCTCCACCTACAAGGTGTCCCAAGTAAACCAGAGTTCCCTGCCCTATCTGGCATTTGGATGCCTTGATAGAGAGGCCTGCAGATTGCAGAGCCTTCAAAACCTTCTTCAGGTGGACCAGGTGATCCTGCCAGGTGGAGCTGAAGACAGCAATATCATCAAGATAAGCTGCACTAAAGGATTCCAACCCAGCAAGGACTTGATTCACCAACCTTTGGAAGGTGGCAGGGGCATTCTTTAAACCAAAGGGCATAACAGTGAACTGATAATGCCCATCAGGTGTGGAGAATGCTGTCTTTTCTTTTGCTCCAGGGGCCATTTTGATTTGCCAGTACCCAGCTGTTAAGTCAAAGGTACTTAAGAATTTGGCAGCCCCTAATTTGTCTATCAGCTCATCAGCTCTAGGAATGGGATGGGCATCTGTCTTGGTGACAGAATTAAGGCCTCTGTAGTCCACACAAAACCTCATCTTTCTCTTTCCTTCTTTGGTGTGAGGTTTGGGGACTAAGACCACTGGGCTAGCCCAGGGGCTGTCAGAGTACTCAATTACTCCCAATTCCAGCATCTTGTGGACTTCCACCTTGATGCTTTCCTTAACTTGGTCAGACTGTCTGAATATTTTGTTTTTGACAGGCATGCTGTCCCCTGTGTCCACATCATGGGTACACAGGTGTGTCTGACCAGGGGTTAGGGAAAAGAGTTCAGCAAACTGCTGTAGGACCTTCCTACAGTCAGACTGCTGTTGACTAGAGAGGGTGTCTGAATAGACCACTCCATCCACTGAGCCATCTTTAGGGTCTGATGAGAGGAGATCAGGGAGAGGCTCACTCTCAGCTTCCTGGTCCTCATCTGTTACCATCAACAGATTTACATCAGCCCTGTCATGGAAGAGCTTAAGGCGGTTCACATGGATCACCCTCTTGGGGCACCTGCTTGTGCCCAGATCCACCAGGTAGGTGACCTGACTCTTCCTCTCTAGTACTGGGTAAGGGCCACTCCATTTGTCCTGAAGTGCCCTGGGAGCCACAGGCTCCAGAACCCAGACTTTCTGCCCTGATTGAAATTCAACCAGTGCAGCCTTTTGGTCATACCACAACTTCTGGAGTTGGTTGGCCTCAAGGTTTTTACTTGCCTTTTCCATGTACTCTGCCATCCTTGAGCGAAGGCCAAGTACATAGTCCACTATGTCTTGTTTAGGCTCATGAAGAGGTCTCTCCCAGCCTTCTTTAACAAGAGCAAGTGGTGCCCTTACAGGGTGGCCAAACAGAAGTTCAAAGGGTAAGAATCCTACTCCCTTCTGAGGCACCTCTCTGTAAGCAAAAAGCAGACATGGCAGGAGGACATCCCATCTCCTTTTAAGTTTTTCTAGGAGCCCCATGATCATGCCCTTTAATGTCTTGTTGAATCTCTCAACAAGGCCATTAGTTTGTGGATGATATGGTGTAGTGAATTTATAAGTCACCCCACACTCATTCCACATGTGTTTTAGGTATGCTGACATGAAGTTGGTACCTCTGTCAGACACCACCTCCTTAGGGAAGCCCACTCTGGTAAAGATACCAATGAGGGCCTTGGCTACTGCAGGGGCAGTAGTCGACCTAAGGGGAATAGCTTCAGGATACCTAGTAGCATGATCCACTACTACTAGGATGTACATATTTCCTGAGGCTGTGGGAGGTTCTAGTGGACCAACTATGTCCACACCCACTCTTTCAAAGGGGAACCCCACCACTGGAAGTGGAATGAGGGGGGGACTTTGGATGCCCACCTGTCTTACCACTGGCTTGACAGGTGGGGCAGGAGAGGCAAAACTCCTTAACCTTCTGGGACATATTGGGCCAGTAGAAGTGGTTGACTAACCTCTCCCACGTCTTGGTTTGTCCCAAATGCCCAGCAAGGGGAATATCATGGGCTAAGGTCAGAATAAACTCTCTGAAACCCTGAGGCACTACCACTCTCCTAGTGGCACCAGGTTTGGGATCTCTTGCCTCAGTGTACAGGAGTCCATCTTCCCAATAGACCCTATGTGTTCCATTTTTCTTGCCTTTGGGCTTTTCAGCAGCTTGCTGCCTAAGGCCTTCAAGAGAGGGACAGGTTTCTTGTCCCTTACACAGCTCTTCCCTTGAGGGTCCCCCTGGGCCTAAGAGCTCAACCTGATAAGGTTCCAGCTCCATAGGCTCAGTTCCCTCAGAGGGCAGAACTTCTTCCTGAGAAGAGAGGTTCTCTTTTTCTTGCTGTGTTGCAGCTGGTTTCCCAGCTGACTTTCCTTTTCTCTTGGTAGGCTGGGCCTTTCTTCCAGACTCCAGCTCTACTTTTTCACCCTGTGCCTTGCACTGTGCCCTTGTCTTGACACACACCAGTTCAGGGATACCCAGCCTGGCTGCATGGGTTTTCAGTTCTACCTCAGCCCATGCTGAGGACTCCAGGTCATTTCCAAGCAAACAGTCTACTGGGATATTTGAGGAGACCACCACCTGTTTCTGGCCATTGACCCCTCCCCACTCTAAAGTTACCATTGCCATGGGATGTACTTTAGTCTGATTGTCAGCGTTGGTGACTGGATAAGTTTGTCCAGCCAGGTATTGGCCAGGGGAAACCAGTTTCTCTGTCACCATGGTGACACTGGCACCTGTATCCCTCAGGCCCTCTACACTTGTCCCATTAATTAAGAGCTGCTGCCTGTATTTTTGCATGTTAGGGGGCCAGGCAGCAAGTGTGGCTAAATCCACCCCACCCTCAGAGACTAATGTAGCTTCAGTGTGACACCTGATTTGCTCTGGGCACACTGTTGATCCCACTTGGAGACTGGCCATTCCAGTTTTAGCTGGATGGGAGTTAGAAGTGGTATCTTTCTTGGGACAGGCCTTGTCTCCAGTTTGGTGTCCAGACTGACTACAGCTACGACACCAGGCCTTTTTGGGATCAAAGTTTTTACCCTTGTACCCAGAATTGTTTTGTGAAGAGGCTCTGGGCCCACCCTCCTGTGCCGGTTTTTGGGGGCCTGTAGAAGACTCTTTACTATTTTTGTTTTTGGCTGTCTCACCACCTTTCCCCTGGGGAGGTTTTGTGACCCCTTTCTTTTGGTCACCCCCTGTGGAAGTTTTGGACACCCTAGTCTTGACCCAATGGTCCGCCTTCTTTCCCAATTCTTGGGGAGAAATTGGTCCTAGGTCTACCAGATGCTGATGCAGTTTGTCATTGAAACAATTACTTAACAGGTGTTCTTTCACAAATAAATTGTACAGCCCATCATAATCACTTACACCACTGCCTTGAATCCAACCATCTAGTGTTTTTACTGAGTAGTCTACAAAGTCAACCCAGGTCTGGCTCGAGGATTTTTGAGCCCCCATGAATCTAATCCTATATTCCTCAGTGGAGAATCCAAAGCCCTCAATCAGGGTACCCTTCATGAGGTCATAAGATTCTGCATCTTTTCCAGAGAGTGTGAGGAGTCTATCCCTACACTTTCCTGTGAACATTTCCCAAAGGAGAGCACCCCAGTGAGATTTGTTCACTTTTCTGGTTACACAAGCCCTCTCAAAAGCTGTGAACCATTTGGTGATGTCATCACCATCTTCATATTTAGTTACAATCCCTTTAGGGATTTTCAACATGTCAGGAGAATCTCTGACCCTATTTATGTTGCTGCCACCATTGATGGGTCCTAGGCCCATCTCTTGTCTTTCCCTTTCTATGGCTAGGATCTGTCTTTCCAAAGCCAATCTTTTGGCCATCCTGGCTAACTGGATGTCCTCTTCACTGGAGTTATCCACAGTGATTTCAGAGGTGTTGGTCCCTCCTGTGAGGGAACCAGCATCTCTGACTATTATTTTTGGAGTCAGGGCTTGAGAGGCCCTGTTCTCCCTAGATAGGACTGGTGGGGGGGAATCACCCTCCAAGTCACTATCATCATCCTCTGTGTTGCCATCCTCAGAGGGGTTGGCTCTTTCAAACTCTGCCAACAGCTCCTGGAGCTGTAGTTTGGAAGGTCTGGAGCCCATTGCTATTTGTGCTTTATTTTACAGAGTGACCTTAGCTCTCTCATCTGGAGATGGAGGTAAGGTGTGGTGTCGAGTTCCACCACATTCACATCTGTGCTAGACATTATGCCCCTCATTCTGATTCTGGCGGGCGGCGGAGGCCGCCCGCCAGAATTCAGCCCTCCATAATACCGCTCCGCGGTCAAAAGACCGCAGAGGGTATTATGAGTTTTTCCCTGGGCTGGCGGGCGGTCTCCAAAAGACCGCCCGCCAGCCCAGGGAAAAACTCCCTTCCCACGAGGATGCCGGCTCGTAATCGAGCCGGCGGAGTGGGAAGGTGCGACGGGTGCTGTTGCACCCGTCGCGTATTTCACTGTCTGCCAAGCAGACAGTGAAATACTTGTAGGGGCCCTCTTACGGGGGCCCCTGCAGTGCCCATGCCATTGGCATGGGCACTGCAGGGGCCCCCAGGGGCCCCGCGACTCCCCCTCCCGCCATCCGGTTCCCGGCGGGAGAACCGCCAGGAACTGGATGGCGGGAGGGGGAGTCGGAATCCCCAAGCCGGCGCAGCAAGCTGCGCCGGCTTGGAGGATTCCTGGGGGCAGCGGGAGACCGCCGGTTTCCCTTTACTGACCGCGGCTAAGCCGCCGCGGTCAGAATGCCCCGCGGGGCACCGCCGGCCTGTCGGCGGTGCTCCCGCGTGCCGCGGCCCTGGCGGTTCTATACCGCCAGGGTCGTAATGAGGGCCTATGTTTCTAAAAGTTGGAATACTTTTTAAGAAACTAAAACTAGTTCTAGGATCTAATTCAAACTTTTACCAAACTTTTAAACTCTAAAAGAAATGCTAACAGGGACTAACACAAGGCCCTAGCAGGACTTTAAAGAATTTAGAAAAATTTCAAATTGCAAAAATCAATTTCTAATGACAATTTTTGGAATTTGTCGTGTGATCAGGTATTGGCTGAGTAGTCCAGCAAATGCAAAGTCTTGTACCCCACCGCTGATCCACCAATGTAGGAAGTTGGCTCTGTATGCATTATTTCAAAGTAAGTAATAGTATGCACAGAGTCCAGGGGTTCCCCTTAGAGGTAAGATAGTGGCAAAAAGAGATAATACTAATGCTCTATTTTGTGGTAGTGTGGTCGAGCAGTAGGCTTATCAAAGGAGTAGTGTTAAGCATTTGTTGTACATACACACAGGCAATAAATGAGGAACACACACTGAGACCAATCCAGGCCAATAGGTTTTGTTATAGAAAAATATCTTTTCTTAGTTTATTTTAAGAACCACAGGTTCAAATTCTATATGTAATATCTCATTCGAAAGGTATTGCAGGTAAGTACTTTAGGAACTTTGAATCATTACATTAGCATGTATACTTTTTACATAAAACACAATAAGCTGTTTTAAAAGTGGACACTGCAATTTTCACAGTTCCTGGGGGAGGTACGTTTTTGTTAGTTTTGTCAGGTAAGTAAATCACTTACAAGTCTCAGGTTTGGGTCCAAGGTAGCCCACCGTTGGGGGTTCAGAGCAACCCCAAAGTTACCACACCAGCAGCTCAGGGCCGGTCAGGTGCAGAGGTCAAGGAGGGGCCCAAAACGCATAGGCTTCAATGGAGAGAAGGGGGTGCCCCGGTTCCGGTCTGCCAGCAGGTAAGTACCCGCGTCTTCGGAGGGCAGACCAGGGGGGTTTTGTAGGGCACCGGGGGGGACACAAGTCCACACAAAAAGTACACCCTCAGCGGCACTGGGGCGGCCGGGTGCAGTGTAGAAACAAGCGTCTGGTTTTCAATGGAAATCAATGAGAGATCAAGGGATCTCTTCAGCGTTGCAGGCAGGCAAGGGGGGGGCTCCTCGGGGTAGCCACCACCTGGGCAAGGGAGAGGGCCTCCTGGGGGTCACTCCTGCACAGGAGTTCCGTTCCTTTCGGTGCTGGGGGCTGCGGGTGCAGAGTCTTTTCCAGCTGTCGGGAAATGGAGTTCAGGCAGTCGCGGTCAGGGGGAGCCTCGGGATTCCCTCTGCAGGCGTCGCTGTGGGGGCTCAGGGGGGACAACTTTGGTTACTCACGGACTCGGAGTCGCCGGAGGGTCCTCCCTGAGGTGTTGGTTCTCCACCAGTCGAGTCGGGGTCGCCGGGTGCAGTGTTGCAAGTCTCACGCTTCTTGCGGGGAGTTGCAGGGGTCTTTAAATCTGCTCCTTGAAACAAAGTCGCAGTTCTTTTGGAGCAGTGCCGCTGTCCTCTGGAGTTTCTTGGTCTCTTGGAAGCAGGGCAGTCCTCTGAGGATTCAGAGGTCGCTGGTCCTGGAGAAAGCGTCGCTGGAGCAGGGTTCTTTAGAAGGCAGGAGACAGGCCGGTAGGACTGGGGCCAAAGCAGTTGGTGTCTTCTTTCTTCTTCTGCAGGGGTTTTCAGCTCAGCAGTCTTCTTCTTCGGTAAGTTGCAGGAATCTAAATTCTTAGGTTCAGGGGAGCCCTTAAATACAAAATTTAAGGGCGTGTTTAGGTCTTGGGGGTTAGTAGCCAATGGCTACTAGCCCTGAGGGTGGGTACACCCTCTTTGTGCCTCCTCCCAAGGGGAGGGGATCACATCCCTAATCCTATTGGGGGGGATCCTCCATCTGCAAGATGGAGGATTTCTAAAAGTTGGAGTCACTTCAGCTCAGGACACCTTAGGGGCTGTCCTGACTGGCCAGTGACTCCTCCTTGTTTTTCTCATTATTTTCTCCGGCCTTGCTGCCAAAAGTGGGGGCCGGAGGGGGCGGGCAACTCCACTAGCTGGAGTGTCCTGCAGTGCTGGCACAAAGGGGTGAGCCTTTGAGGCTCACCACCAGGTGTGACAGTTCCTGCCTGGGGGAGGTGTTAGCATCTCCACCCAGTGCAGGCTTTGTTACTGGCCTCAGAGTGACAAAGGCACTCTCCCCATGGGGCCAGCAACATGTCTCTAGCGTGGCAGGCTGCTGGAACGAGTCAGCCTTCACAGATAGTTGGTTAAGGTTTCAGGGGGCACATCTAAGGTGCCCTCTGGGGTGTATTTTACAATACAATGTACACTGGCATCAGTGTGCATTTATTGTGCTGAGAAGTTTGATACCAAACTTCCCAGTTTTTAGTGTAGCCATTATGGTGCTGTGGAGTTCGTGTAAAACAGACTCCCAGACCATATACTCTTATGGCTAACCTGCACTTACAATGTCTAAGGTATTGCTTAGACACTGTAGGGGCACAGTGCTCATGCACTGGTGCCCTCACCTATGGTATAGTGCACCCTGCCTTAGGGCTGTAAGGCCTACTAGAGGGGTGACTTATCTATACCTGCATAGGCAGTGAGAGGCTGGCATGGCACCCTGAGGGGAGTGCCATGTCGACTTACTCGTTTTGTGCTCACCAGCACACACAAGCTGGCAAGCAGTGTGTCTGTGCTGAGTGAGGGGTCTCCAGGGTGGCATAAGACATGCTGCAGCCCTTAGAGACCTTCCTTGGCATCAGGGCCCTTGGTACCAGGGGTACCACTTACAAGGGACTTATCTGGATGCCAGGGTGTGCCAATTGTTGAATCAAAAGTACAGGTTAGGGAAAGAACACTGGTGCTGGGGCCGGGTTAGTAGGCCTCAGCACACTTTCAATTCAAAACATAGCATCAGCAAAGGCAAAAAGTCAGGGGGTAACAATGCCAAGGAGGCATTTCCTTACAACAACGCATTCAAAACTTGCCATTTTCAGGATCCTCACTGTTCGGCTGTAATGCCGATAATGAAATTGCAAGGATGAAGGCTGAGGTAGACACGTTGAAAGTAGTAGACCTTGAAAAATCTAAAGAACAATGAAGATCCTTCCGTCCTTTCCAGCGTTGTTACCCTTCACAGAGGATTCAAACCCCTCAGTAGTTGACCACTAGATCTCAGCAGCATTTCCATAGAACCTACCAGCCTCCGTGAAAACAACAAAGAGGAAGGGGAGCACACCAGCCAAATTAGGGTATTCAACAGTCAGCTTCAAAACCCCAAAAACGTTCTTCCCCTGCGTCCGTTAACCACTCCTCTGGGGGAGAGGGGGGGTGTCACCAATCCCCTGACTGAGTAGCAGCGAATTACAACAGACGCTTGGGTCTTAAATATTGTGCTGAACGGGTATTGTCTCAGATTTGTTTCCCCCACCACCCAGCTAAGGTCAACCACTTCTCATCTCAACCTTCTAATGGCGGAAGTCACCATCTTGCTGGAAAAGAAAGTGGCAGAACCTGTTCCCTTCAACAAGTGGGGAAAAGGCATTTACTCAAAGTACTTCCTCATCCCAAAAAAGGACAAAAACGAGTTCAGGCCCATTCTAGACCTAAAGGTTGCTAACAAATGGATCCGAAGGGAAAAGTTCAGGATTCTGGCCTTACACCAAATATATCCCCAGAATTCACCAAGGGGACTGGCTTTGCTCAGTGGACCTACCTGATGCTAATTTCATACCCTGATAGCGCAAAAGCATCAGAAGTTCCTGAGATTTGTCGTGGGACAACACTACCAATACACCGTCCTACCATTCGGCCTCAAGTCAGCACCCAGAACGTTCTCCAAGTGCATGGCTGTGGTGGAAGCACATCTTCGGAGGCATTGAATCTTTGTCTACCCATATCTGGATGACTGGCTAATCAAAGCACCCACCTTCCAAGAAGCCCAGCTGCATTTCAAATGGACATGCAATCTCACTTCGGGCTTCATGTCAACTTTCTCAAGTCCACAATAACACCAGTCCGAAAGTTGCACTACTTTGGAGCCACCTTGGACAGGCTGTAGGGGAAAGTGGTTCCTTCGGAGAGCAGCTTAACTATTCTCCAGAAGTGTCATACACTCAAAACTATGCATCACCCAACAGTACGAGCAGGCTCCTCAGTTCTAGGCTCCATGGCCTCCAGTATCTTTCTGACTCCGAATGATTGCCTCCACATGCGGCCTCTCCAAGAGTGCCTGGAGGACCAATGGAATCAACTGTCGGGAAAGTGGGAAGACAGGATCATTCTATCCATCCATGCAGGCAGGCAGATCCCTCAGTTGTTGGTGCTCTCAAACCAATCTCCTACAAGGGATGCTATTTCGTCCACAGGCTCCATCGCAGACCATTGTGAGAGATGCCTCTTTGCTCGGATATGGAGCTCATATGGATCACCTACAAATGCAGGGTTTCTGATCTCCGAGGGAGATGTCATACCACATCAGTCTCCTGAAGCTCCGTGTGGTGCACCTAGTGCTCAAGGCGTTTCTCCCATTGTTCAACACCCTGCTTGTTCAGGCGAACAAAATACGCCCACTATATACAACCTGAACCAGCATGGGGGGGAACCAAACCCAGAGTCCTGTCTCAAGATGCCCAGGCGATATGTCACTGGCTCCTTGCCAGGAATTTGAAATTAGTTGCAACTCACCTTCCAGGTGTTCAGTGTGTCCAAGCGGATGCCTTCAGCAGTGTTCTAGAAGAGAACCACAAGTGGGTACTGAAAGAACACATCGTTCAAGACATCTTGTCCACATTGGACAACAAAAAATGCTGCGGCTTTGCCGCCAGATTTTGCCACCCACAATTGCTGGGGAATGCTCTATGGATAGACTAGTCCAACAACTATCTGTACACCTTTTCACCAATTCCCCTGATTCCAGCAGTCGTAATCAAACTCATCAACATCAGCTAGAATGATCCTCATTGCATCAGAGTGGCCAAGGCAGTGGTAGTTCCCGAACCTCCTTCACCGGTCGCTCCGACCACATCTCAGTCTCCCATGCAGACCAGATCTCCTAACGAAATTCGGAGGACAGATGAGACACCCCAACCTCTCCTCTCAGTTTGGCAGCATGGCTCCTGAGCTAGTACAGTATGGCCATTTACATCTTCCTCAAGATTGTATGGAGATTCTAAAAGAGGCAAAACGGCGATCCACCCGAGCAGCATATGCCTTCAAATGGAAGAGATTCTGCATCTGGTGTTCCTCCAAGAAGATAGACACTGCTTCTTGCCAGGAGGATGTAATTCTACCATATTTGTTATACCTAGCTAAATCTGGTCTGTAATTCTCTTCTATTAAATCCATCTGGCGGCTTAGACTGCATACAGAAAAGGTCCTTTGCAACCCTTTTTCTTTAGGATGCCAGTCATAAAAGATTTCCTAAAGGGGTTAAAGAAAATTTTTCCTCCAGTTGGGTTCCCTTCTCCTCCATGGAATCTTAATGTGGTACTTTCACTCCTCATGCATCATCCATTTGAGCCCATACACAAGGCATTTCTCCATCACCTCACTTGGAAAACTGCTACCCACACACAGGGTTAGCGAGATTCAAGCTCTCTGTGTTCACGAACCTTACACAGTATTCCACTTTCCCAAAGTAGTGATGAGAACACATCCTAAATTCTTGCCTAAGGTTATCTCGGACATTCATGTCAACCAGTTGATTTCCTTGCTTACTTTCTTTCAGAACCCATCTACTCCAGCTGAGAGGGCTCTCCACTCTAGACGTAAAGAGGGTTTTAAAATTCTACTTAGATAAAACCAAATATATTAGAAAATCTCCACAATTGTTTAATTATGGGCCAGTTCGCACAGATCTGGCCACCTCCAAACAATCAATCTCCAGGTGGATTGTCTCCTATATTCTATTTTGTTACCAACGAGCTAACAAAACTTTAGCTGGCAGACCAAGAGCACATTCTACCAGAGGCAAGTTTGCCACAACTGTCTTGATGAGCAACATTCCCTTAGCAGAAATCTACAGTGCTGCGACCTGGAGGTCTGTCCACACGTTCACTAAATCTTACTGTCTTCATTCTGATAAGACCGATGCTCAGTAGGACAGGCTTCTATCAGGAAGCTCTTTGCTTGATAACGCATTTCATTATTGTTCTGTCTACTCCTCCCCTGTTTATGGGATGGGCCTGCTATTCTATTCAACGCTTATGACTATACATGGAAATCCCCTACGAGAGAAGGAATAGTTCATTACCTGTAACCCTAGTTCTCTCGTAGGGGTATTTCCACTCCACTCAACTACGAAGGAGCTCACCAGACGTTCTAGGCAGTTGATGTGCAACTGGTTTTCTAAGATTGACTTCTTGCAGGTTGATGCTGCTTGCATTCACCTCTGACAGTCGTACACTGAACTAAAAATGGCCTGGCTGTTCCACGCCTCATTGTGCTGTAGCCCCCTTTATAGCTCCTCTCTGGCTTCCAGAAATAGTCTGATCTCTATGGTGTAAGTTAGACCTTTGCAGAGGTGGAGTCCCTTCAGTGTCTGCAAGGTGTGATAGTGGAGTAGCTCAGAAAAAAATCGCCAGAGTCAGTGAGGCTAACAGTCCCACTATTGGCCAGATATCTTAAAGAGATTTTCCTTGTTCAAAGATTTCCGAAGCTACTTGCAGATGAGTATCCTCTTTCTGGAAGTCGCAAATTCTGTTGAACCAACTCTGACAAACCCTAGAAAAACAATGTTCTGTGTAGGAACACACACTGATGTCTTCATGTTGATAATGAAGCCCAGCTCCTGTAAGAGTGATTGAGCCAGCTCCAAATCATGGCATAGTGGACTAGGCTCCAGTGCCATGATATAAATATCATCCAAATAGATGTTCATTCTGACTGCATTGGAGCGCAGTAGCACAGCTGGTTAGGTTAGCACTTTGGTTAAACACCAAGGAGCGGAGGAAAGTCCAAGCAGCAGTGCTATTCACTTGTAACTTGATGTTGCCACTGAAATTGCAGAAAGCATCTGTGGGGTGCAAGTACGGAAATGGTGCAGTAGGCATCCTTTAAGTCAGCCTTGCCATCCAGTTGTTTGTAACAACATCCCTCAGGAGCTGGATCCCCGTCACTTTGAAATGGTGATGCACAAAACATTCTTTGAAAGTCCTTATGATTGATCACAGGCCTGAACTCCTGATCCTTCTCCTGAAATAAAAAAAGATTGCAGAGGAAGCCGCTGGGGTAAATAATGGACCGGATGATCACCTCTTTGTCTAGCGTATACTGTACTTCTTGAACTAGCAGTAAAAAAAAATCCTCTTCTGAGAAGAAGAGATAGTTTAGTCTTTGCCACTGTACCAGAGTTACGTAAACTACTTTCTGGAGCACACATGAAACCCTTGTAACCTCACTCCATTTAGGAATAAAGTTTTCCAGCTTACCACCCTCCTTTGGAAGGGGAGAAGGTGTACTCCTTATCCCTTACCTGAAAATCAGCCCGGTGCGTTTGAGGCGCCCACTAAATCCTCCCCATGATCCTCAGCTGTACTGGTTCCTCTATTGGGGAAGAAGCCATCAAATTTCCTGTGGTCTGAACACTGGATCTGTTTAGGTCCTTGCTATTTTTGGAGGCTGGAATTTGTGTGCAGCTGGTGGAACATTTCCGGCCTCTACCTGTCCCTCAAAAAAATCTTAGGGCCAAAGACCTGTTAGCAGGATTGCTGCACCTTCTCAACTGATGGGAAAGTGGTAACAAACCTATGTAACTCCATAATTAAAGGGCCCCCATCTACTACTGCACTAACTTTGATAGTGGCTAATTCACCTAGTTTGGATCTTGATGAAGAGAGATTATCATCTCTTGGTTGAAAGGGCACAATTTATATTGCTTAAAAAAAATATGCCACCCTCTGCTCAACCAGGCAGTACTGCCAGCCTCCTTTGCCTCCTCTATCATATCTAAGAATTTTAGTCAGGGGACCTAACGTGTCCAGGAGTTTGTCGTGGCACGCCCGCCATGATCATTGCCCTTCTTAATAGCTTTTATAAATTTTGCTACGAAAGTGGCCATCTTCCAATCAGTGTCGGGACCTGGGCTACCTTCCCATCTGAAATTGGTCGAGAGCATTCCACCTTCAGCCTTCCCCTCACCTCTTTATCCATAGGTTTTCTTATCCTAATTGTGACATACTCCACTACGTTTGGTGCTGGGGCCCAGTCCACTGATGACAAATGTCACATGGATCCAACATCCCCTGTAATGGTTTGTCACCGTCTCCTTCCCCTTTGAGGTCTAACATGAGCCTGGGGCGTTTGGGACCATGGTCTGATCTTCAAGGTCAACTCGGACCAGGTTTATCTCCCAAATCACCATCATGAGCCAGGTCCCCTAATTCGTCCTCGTCATAACGGGCATCTTCCTGAGGAAATATACAGCCCTTAGTTGGGGCATTGTTGGCACTACCCTGCAATCCTTCCCAAGGGCTTGAGCCCATCTCTTAAAGAAAACATATTGTAATCTCTAAAAAGCATCAGATGGAGCGAAGGTGGATTGAACAGAATTATCTTTGGTCTTAATCTTACTGCCGGGATCGGGAACTTCCAGTTGTTCAAAGGTCTTTCATGATCAGAAATCTTTCCACAGCAAGGGGTTCATATTGCGTTGAGCCATCAGTCACATATTTTGTCTTCTTGGGCAATAGAGACAGCCCTCTTTAGGGGTGCATCTACAAATTCCTCATCCAAAGAGACACTCTGTTCCCCCTGCAGGGCTCCTTGGAGTCCTACGAATATCTATGGGCAGATTAAATTCCTAAGAGCAAGGCCTGAGGAAAATCCGCAGAGTTTGGAGTAGATGCGTCACTCACCATGAACAGAGGCATACCTCATTGTCTGCACCTATCCACATCCAGATAGGATGCCACCACCAGGACGGCCTCAACTTAGGTCAGGATTTCTTATAAAATGCTCCTGGATTTGAAGCAGGGATCCGGAGAAAAAAGCTGCAAAAATGTCTCAGGGTATACTCACAGCCATTTCCTTTATTCTATTATTAATATAAATTATATTATTAAAAACTGTGTTGTGGGGGCTGTTTGAGTATTAAGGACTCATTTACCCCCTTTATAAGCTAGCATGTTTAGGCCCCCATTTTAAGCCCATACAATTCAGAAGCGTTTGTCAGGTCAATTCGCCTCCCTGTCTGACTATTAATTCACACCATGCATAGAAATGAGGGCTAAGGCTCTCACCTTTATCTAAAATTCCTATTGGAAAATCCTTGAAACAGTAGTGGATATGCCAAATGATTAATTTAGTGCAGGACCATAATAATCATCTTACAATAGTAAGTTATGATAATAAACTGTACAGACTGGAGATTGCTAAATATTAGCGGCCCCCATCCGGCAACATCTCCATATCAGACTTGTACAGAGTTTAAAAACTAATTTGATGGAATACAGAATAAGGTGAAGCACAGCAAACCACTGCAAATGTACACTGTGTACATGAACATGCACAGTACCATGTGAACACAGTCACACTGCTTACATAGGTGATTCAGAAGTCATGCTATCTTTTCTTTGTGTCACCCTCTGCTAGTAGTGCAGAACCAAAGGGAGTTAAAAGGATGAGCTATGAGCTCCTAGGTCAGTTACCTGTGATTAGCTGTCTTTTACACCCAGCTGGTGTTGTGGGATGATATAATTCAGGCCTGTGGGTTAACTTCTAAGTCTATAGATTCAATGTTTTTCGTAATTAAAACAACTTTTTTCGCGTGTGTTGGTCATTTATCAATCACAAACCAAGTGAAGTCATTCTCAGAGTGCCCCATTTAAAAAAAAAAAAAAAAAAAAAAAAGACACATTAATTTATTGGTTGTCTCCTTCCACCCAAAAGTGCTCCTAAGCTCATTAATTCGAATCTGAATCTTTCTAGTAGTCATGCTAATACATTTCAAACCACAGTAGGCGGATAAATACATAAATTACATTGGTGGAATCACAGTTGGTGTGTAGTCTTGAGGGCCATGCTGTTCTTAAATCTAAATCAAGTCCCTTCATTTGAGTAGTCAGTGAAAATTTTACAGTGACTGTGTTGGGTACAACAATAAATCTCTCAGAGGTTTTTCCCATTGGAAGGAAAACGTTGTTTTTTGAAAATTCAAGGGGTCAGGTTTAAGACTCTTCCAATGTTTGGAAATAATTCTCTTCATTTTATTGGAATGCATCCTGTAAGTAGTTATTCAGATGAGACTTCATTCTTAGTTTTTTTCAAAAGTCTATAGGAAGGATTGCTTAGGATTGTTCCAATCTTTTTTTCTAGCTTTTATTAAGTTGCTGGGGTAATTTTTCGCCTCCAGTTTTTTTTTTTTTTTTTTTTAAGGAGTTTCACGTGTTGGTCATAATCGCTTTTATCTGTGCAGTTCGTCCTTAATCTTAGAAATTACTGGCAGACTGTCTTTCAATGACTCAGGGTGGAAGCTGTCATACCTTAGCAAGTTGTTACAATCAGTGAGTTTGTAGTATATCTCTATTTTTTGCCCACTGTCGTGTGCCCAATTTTTTAAGTCCAAGAAGGTAATTTCATTTTTGTCAGTCGTGAGAAAAATCCTTAAGATTCATCTCTTGTGTTTAACCATTTGGCAAATTCTAGGGCCTCTGATTCATTACTGCTCCAAATGTTCAAAACATTGTCAATATAACGTTTCCAAGTTTTTATTGGAGAAATCATGAACTTACATACGCTATACTGGGGTGAAAGTGCTGCCCATTGATGATCTGTGTCTGTAGGAAAAACCTGTCTTCAAATTAAAAGTAGTTTATAGTGAGAATCATGTGTACACAGTCTACTGCAAAATCAGTGGATGTGATGGAATCCCATGGTACCTTTTCAAGTAGAGTTTCAAGAACCTTGAGGGAGGCTTCTTGGGGAATATTAGTGTACAAGGCTTCAACGTCTAAAGTTACAAATAAATCAGTGTTGGAGTCAGGTTCCAGGTCTTGTATAATATTGGGAATGGCCTTTGTGCCTTTGACGTAAGAGGGCATCTGTGTTACTAGTGGTCTCAGGAAAGAATCGGTGAATTTGGAGAGTGGTTCAAGGAGTGATTCAATGCCAGATATGATTGGCCTGCCAGGAGGGGGATGTTTACTTTAATTTTTTAGATAGCATTTACTTGGAGTTTTTTCAAAGAGAAAGTCAGCCTCTTGACATGTTACCCAATCATTCTCCTTTGCCTGGGAGATCATGAACTGTATGTCCTCCATAATATCTTTTGTATGGTCTTTGCTTAAACGTTTGTAATTTCTGGAATCTCAGCATTCAGTGCGGTACATTTCTTTTGGAAAGATGACTGTGGCACCTCCCTTGTCATGCGGTTTTATGAGGTTTTCCCAAATGTCATTCTCTTTTACCGCTGCCTGTTCAGATCTGTTGAGGCTAAGTATGGGTGCTGCAGTCCTTTAACCCATCAATTTTGTCGATACTGCTTTTTGGAAAGCTATGTCCTCAGGTGGCATTGCACTAGAAGGTGGGTAGAAATTAGATTGGTATTTAGGATCAGTATTTTTCCCTGCCATCTGTTATGGTGGACTGGTTAGAGAACAAAATAGTGGTGGATGCAGCAGAAATTATTTGCCAGATTTCGGGGTGGGGACAAAGACAAGGCCTCTGTTTTGTACCTGAATCTGTTTTTCAGAGAAAACATGGTTTATTGGTTGACTATTCCCTTTGTGCTTTGTTCGTCCTTGGTTAGGGATTGGTGACCCTTCACTTTGAAGGTTGGGTTTGCCATTGCATTACTTGTCCTTTCCTTTCTCTCGGTCTCACCTAAAAAATGGGTGGGTGGGTGTTTGTTGCCATGGGAAACTAAATTGTGTGGGCGGAAAGGGTGGCTGTACTTAAGGGTTTAACCCAAAGAATGGTTGTGGGCATTGTGCCTGTGGGAGGGGGAGAAAATTACCCTGACCTCTTCATGACCTGTTGTCCTATCTCCTTGTTTGTCTGTAATTGCTATCACTATCAGTAGAATAGTTGGAGGCTTTGTCAGATCCTGCTGCTGTCAAATGTAGCAGCCGTTCTCGGGTGATAATCTGGTTTTGAATATGGGAAATTTCAAGTAAAAGAAAAACACTTCAGATCTTTCTGGAAGTTTGGGTCAAGAATTCCTTGAATTCAGGAATTGTCTCATCTAGTTTTTTTCTTGAACACGTCACTGAGTGTTGTGAAGGCGGATTCACTAATCTTGATATGTTTCAGTATTGCATCAGAGAGTCTCTTAGCTGTTTGGATATTGAGCACAAGCCAGTCCATTGTGCACTTTATAAGAGAGCAACTTTTTATAAACTCTGCTTCATCGATGAAGATCCATGGTTCATTGGAAACAATTGGGCCTTTAGTGGCTACATTCCCTCTCAAATATCCAGTCATAATTGTAAATGTTTTTGTTCAGATAACATGTCCCAATCGTTAGAACTGAAGTTTGTCTCTGTTAGAGTTTGTGCTGATAAAATAGATGAGATGACCTCATCATCAAGGGATAATCCTTCTGCCATTGCCAACTTTGGATAATGGCGATGATACACCTGGTTTTGGTTACAAGACTTTCTGCCTTATTTCTGAAAACTGAATCCCTAGTGCTCTCAGATCTAAGAGGCTCCACTATACCTTTCAGACAAATCTTTGAATTTTCCTCAGGGCATGCTGTTAGGAATCTAACCTAATTACCTAAAGGTGTGTGTAGTTATGCAATGAAGGTCGCAACTAGGTTTACCACTCTCTCAATGTCTATGTGAAAGGCTCCTTGGAATCCTGCCATGTTGCTGAGGATTGCCTCATACTAGATGAGGGGAATTGTAGGTATAGCTTCAATAATACGGTTCTGAACAAAGTCTCCTGACCATAAAGGCAAGATTGTAAGACTGAAACAGGTAGATCTAGGGGTGTCCAGGTACATGGCATAATCCATGACATCACATCGTTTCTTTTAATGTTGCCAAAGAATTCTTAGAATAAGTTGCATTAGGTTAGGTTCCCTTAGTCAGTTTTAATTAGTTCAGATTCCCCTAAAAGACTCACAAAAGAGATCCCTTGACGATCAATGTTCAGCCCACCGAGATACCTGAAGATATCTGGGTGTGAGGACTCTGTGATGAAGCATTCCACTGGATAAACTTAGTGGGTAAGAGTCCTTTTAAAAACGCAAAAGGATTTTTCCGGCAGTAAGAAAAGTAAAAGGCTACAGTGAGTGTTTTTCTCATTTTGGGTAAAGAAATTGGGAGTCTCTGGCCAAATATAACATAACTGTCCCTGTGTTATGTAGCTCTTACATGCTCTGCACTCTGCCAGTATTATCTTTCAGCTTACTGAACACCCAGATGCTCGGATACCTGACAGTTCAACCAGAGCTACATTACACAGATTTTACAAGCTCAGTCTTATGACAACAGAGCTATGGGAGATTATAGGCATTCTGAGGTTAGACAGATGTTATAAGCACAAGATTTGGACAGAACATCTTTCAGGAAGTGTACATTGGTCCCACAAGCTTACGGACTCATGTCCAAAACCTGGGTTTTGTATTCTTTATAAGTGTCATCTTTTTAGGCATGCATTTCCCTAAAAGATCTGGCATCTTGACAGGAGTGCTGAACAGAGTAATCCTGAAAGGAAAAATAGTAGTCTGGTAAACACGGCAAGCATGCAGACTTTCTGGATTGGTGGTAAACAAGCAACAGTTTCTGTTGAATCTGTAACATTAACCTGAAGCTTCAGTAGTAGCAAAACGGGCCTATATCACTGCAGATTTTAGAAAAACCTTTCACCTTAGCTCTGAACCTATCCAGCCCTGTTTTACACTGGAGCTCTCTCATATTGCACAGATCTTTCAGTTAAATTTGTGGTAACTGAGGTGTCCTTAAAGCAAGTTATCATACAGGTTTAGATGTCTGGCAGCAGAACTGTTACTCAGATAATAGGAATTTTATTGGCTCAAACCCCAAAGGTATCTTCAAATCACAAAACTTCCACACTCAGACTATTGACAGCATAGTAATGACTTTCAGAAGTAAATCTTACAGGCTAAGGCTTGCGGTATAGAAGCTTTCCATCAAGCCCGCACTTTGAATGTCAAAGGTATCCCTTATGTCATACTTGGCTTACATCATGTACTTGACAGTGAAACAAGGTGCCTTTTGGGTTAAACAGATCGCCATGGCTTAGTTGCTCAAAGAAGACATATCCCTAAAGTTATACAATTCTTACAGACTGTCCTGCTGACAGAAGGACTAACAGTGGATTTACTTAGTGCTCTGGAATACCATCCACTATTGTGAATAATCAAAAATGTATTATTTTACTCCTGTTTAGGCATGAATTACTCCTGAAGGCATTTATGTCCATATACAAAAATGTCAAACCGTCAAACCTAAGTGTAGAGTAAGATACAACTATTCACTGAAAATATTTTGTGAATAAGGCTATGAAATTCAGGAATAAATCAAACCTAAGACCGGAGTAAAACTCAGAAAAAGCTTTGGGTCAGGTTTTTAGAGCTCAGTTCACTTTTTTGGGTTTCACCTGCCCAGCGCTTGCAAAAAAACGTAAAAGGGGCTTAGAGCCTGCCTATAACTTCCCATTGGTTGGCCCCCACGTCACTCTTGTCTCCTTGTTTCCTATTGGTTAGTGCCTCTGCTCATACCATACACAATCACACTATCAAGTGTGAATTCCTAATTATTCCTTTGATGGTCTTGTAACAAACATTTAATGTGGGGGTGAAGGTGTGGTGTAACACAGAGGGTGCCAGCTTGGGAATCGGGTTCTAGTTTTGGTTCAACATCTTGTGATTCAGGGCAAATCAGGTAATCTCCCCGTGCCAAAAAAAAGATGAATATGTCCTTTTGTAATGTAACTGCTGTTCATGTAAAGTGCTCCAATACCTTTGGGTCAAGAAGCGTTCTATAAAACTGCAACCACAAAAAAAAGCCAGTACGTTTCGCCTATGTGAAATCTATTGATTTTGTCAGGTTTTTTAATGTTTTTTTTTTTCTTTTTTTTTTTTTTAACGTTTCACAGCCGTCGAGTTTACAAAAAAAAAAAAGCTATGGCATGCCCGCTGTCCACGTCATAGTGCTGTTTTTTTCTTTTTTACTTTAAGCCATATTGCACAGCAGCTCAACTAGGGTTTCATAGTAGAGCAAGGGAATGGGGAAGCCAACGCTGCCAACAGATGTGGAACAGGAACGCAACATAGATGGCTGTATGTCTGCTGAGACGGCAGCATATGAAGGACGTAGGTGCATCAAAAAATTATGGGCAAATCTGGGATAATTCAGCGGAACTAAGCTACATGGTTTAGACATGCTTTATTTGTATCTGTCCCAGCTAAACAACAATAATCATAACAAGACTAGAGGATATGTCCAATACACCTGCAGCCAGTGTACTTCACTGAGATGGGACAGTATATTAAGGATATAAATGTTGTAGAATTGCTGCCTGTTAATTGTTACATAGACAAGTCAATTAAAAACAAATTGAGCTTTGCTACCAAGGCAAAGCTTAAAAAAAGTAATAATTGCAATTTGAATGTTTAGCTTTTATTAATAGATTGCTGAATTAGCAAGAGTAAGTGAATATACTTAATCTGATAGACAATTCTAGTTGCAGATTTCTTACCTTTTGAATTCCTATAGCATGCTGAGTATGCTGTCGTAGTTAGACTCTCGCTCCTAGACGAGACTGCTAGTTTAGGGATGACAGCACTTTTGTTTGTAGGTGACTGCCTCATTCCTACAAGTCAAAACTGGTGGCCCAATCCTCCCAGCTCAGAAGCAGTACCTCACCAAAAACCCAAACAGTAAAAGGTGATTTCTGCCAACTTTACGCATGGACTCTAGATTGCGACATCTCAGGGGAGTCATGGTGGAACAGAAGTTACCCTTTTCTCTCGTTAGCAGTAAATCTCAGGCACACACAGGCAATGAAGGAGATGCAGGAAAGCTTTCAATAGGTTTAGTGAAAAGACTGCAATCTACTGTAAAATGCACGAGCTGCAATGATTAGGATAACAAACAATAAAACAAGCAAAATCGTGAATACAAAAACCCCCACCCTCTTGCAATAAATATGAAATATAAAATCCCTAGCAAGGAGAACATAATCTCTAACCTATTGAAAGCTAGGTATGATGAACCTAATCTGCCAGTACCACGTCCATGAGAAGCGCTCCTCAACCCTTGTTACGCTGGAATGCGGTCTGTAGGTAGGACTTTGTGGTGACACAAAGGCTGAGTTCTGCAGCGAGGTGACGTGCAGCAGAGGTGGCATCTGGAAGGAATCCCTCTGATAACCTTGTCTGTGTGAGATGTATTTATACAGATCATGTAGGACCCCTGATGCAGGTACGTTCCCAAACAATTGATAAGGAGGCAGACTTGTGGTGGCAATTATGTAAAAAAAAATCCCCAACAAACAAACGTACATTACGTTATTGTCGCACGTAAGTGAGAAAGGGACATGATGTGAATACCTACATGCATCACTTGATTATGATGCTGATAGTTGCACCTTTACAGAGTGGCACTGATAATCAAAACATTTCTCTAACTATAAACAATAGCGGCCATCTTAAAAGAAATGATAAAGTAAATGGACTAAGACAGAGAAAGCTAAGTAGGTTAAAAGTCACTAGGTGACAAGGGCACAGGCCTGCAAGCCAAATGCTAAGCTAATTTCCTGAGTCCTGATAAAAGCTAAATTGGATTCACTACACCCTCCCCATTGCCGGAACAAGGATGTTAACACACTATTGAGGGTGTATGAGTCCAAGCTAAAATGCTCTGAACTAAAACAGGCTAAAACTAGTTAAAACCAAGCTAAAAACATAAGAAGAGATGAAATGCCGATTGTGACAAGCACAGCAGGCCAAATGCAAATTAAATTAATAAGGCAATTTGGCATGAACTTTTAAACCTTAGAATAAGTCCAAAGGTCAAATCATTGAACAATAATCGTGATCCGGGAGAATGCCTCAAGTCTTTGAATGGGAACGCATCCAGGAATTGACTCCACTTTGTCAGATGGATTGGGAGAAGGATCCACGGAGCAGAAGTGTGAAGAAGCCTCAAGCACAGGATCCCCCGCGAAGGCAGCATCATCCATAGTGTTTGGTGGAGCCAAATAGTTCCCAAGAGGTGGCTCCGCTAATCAGCCTCAGTCTCATGGGGCACGACCGTGAATGAATCCTCATCAGAAACGTCAGCAGTTCCTTGTCCACAGTAGGCACAGGCAGAAGAGCAAGAAACACCAATCGTAAACACTCGAAGAGGCACCAGGTGCAATGAAAGACCGGTTGAACGCACTGGACTGGTCATAAGGATAGTGACCAATCATGCTTCAATTCTTCCAGCTACGGAGAACCAAAGAACTGTACCATGCAATCACAGTTTGGCTGGTGGTAGTAGCTCCATTCACTCTGCTTAGCTGAGAAGGCGCATCCACTGTGTATTAAGAGCAGCAGCAGTATCTTGCCAATCAGTGCCAAGGTCACAGGAAAGCCGCCAAACACGCTTGAGAAGCATGAATGGATAGCTCATGGAATGACTCCGAAGGCAGTCTGGAAGATGGAAACAAATCCAGAACCAACAGCCTTCATGAAATGTACAATCCCAGTAGTGCTCAAGGCATTGAATATTCAGAAGATCATCTCTCCAAAGTGCTTGGGGGAATTGGTATTAAATAAGGATTGTATCTCGGTTGATGATCTTGCTATCTTGAGCGCATACGTCTCTCTGGCGGATGTCAAGGCCAATTGTTTTTGGAACAGTAGTGCCTTTAGTCTGCTCAGCTTATCATAATTTACAATAGTGGTATCAATGTGAGGCCACATTTCTGCTACTCTTATCTCTTGTGTGTTGGGGAAATAAAACATGTCCATAACAAGTTACAATTTGAGAGACAGAAATCATTATGCAACAGCTATGATCGTTCAGGACCATTTAACTTCCATTCAAATGTGTATGAAATGCTAGACAAAACAAAGGTACAGGAGTACTCTTTAGAAAGCATGCATGTTTGCAACCCCCACATTGCAAAAGCTGTGAAGTGACACCTGTTTGCAGATCATTGAATGACAGTCATCTCACTTTCGCTTCTACTCAGAAAGACCTCTGTTTTGCTGTTCAGACATTTGAACTCAAAAGGCAACTCCCAGTCTTGAATACAGCTGTCTCCTAGCTGCTCATATCTACCTACAGCAAAATGTTTCAAACATTTTGTGAAATGAAAGGTGGGAATTGGCAGATTTATAATGCCATGTACGAGCCCTACTATTGATGGACGTTCTGCAACTGTGAAAGACAGCTTTTCTATGTTGGGCATGGTGTAACTTCCTTCCTTTTTTAGCCGTTATCTGTTGCTCCCTGGACAAGTTAAAAGCAGCGGACAAGTAACTACTGTTAATGTGTTTCCATGTGCTGCAGCAATTTTTCAGACTCGAACGTCCAACCCCAACTGCATGATGGAATACAGCTGACTTTGCCCATGTTGTAAAAGCGACATGTCATTCTGAGTGGTGCCTATTGCAGAAGACACTGTTATTATGGGTGTATATTCTGTTGGACAGTGTATTCATGCCATTATCGCTAAAGCCTCTTCCATGCTTTCTGCCTTAATCGTGCAGCTGTTTCCATTTGAGAAAGCTTCCATATTTAATTGTATATGGCATACAGGAATCATTTAGAGCATGGCTTTCTTGGATCTAGCAAGAAAGCTAGCAAGTCTTCTTCCTCTGATAGGAGAATAAGATGTTCCTTAACTTCTGCTAAGGTGTTAGTGCGTAAACATTTTTGGCACAGTTTACCCATACTGTCGATGGTAACTATACCCGAGTGTTGACCTTAGACATAGCGAGGGTCCGGCCAGCTAATTTTGAAACCCCCTGAGGAATTCCCAAAACATGCCTGACACCTATTTGTGTCTGGTGGCCACAATAACCACCTGCTGTGACTTGAAAGTGTGGAATTATAGGTACCATCCTGAACCCAAGCATTCAGGTCTTCCTCGGTGACATTTGGGAATAATCAGTCAACTTGGCTGGTGTGGGGATACTGGGTGCATTCATTTTCTTTATTTTTGCTAACCCTAGGCAGGATGTTTGTTGAACCGTGTCATTTGAAAATATCATTTGGACAGGATTAAGGCATGCTCTGAACAAAGCTTCCATACCTTGAATTTGCCAATCTTGTGTTCCCCCATATACTTTTCACATCAATAGAGCTTTTCCAGTATTCATTATCTTCAGCAGCAAGTCTGAATAGATTAATTTGGTGTTGATTGGCGAAATTTTCCACATTTTGGTAGGTGGCAATTTGAAATAATATGAAAGAATATGTCATGCCCAGAAAAGTATGCAAATTTGTCTATTTATGTTTTGGGGCTCTCCAAGGGTGTAGTAGAACAGTGTTCTCACTGTGTGTAATTAAATACTGATCTATGTTTATTTGCTAGGTGCCGATAGTAATGTTCCCAACGATTATAACAGAACATTTCCCCATAATTCGCTGTGTTCCTGTATACATCATCACTTTCAAATACATTGTAATCCTGCAGCTCAGTAGGCATAGAATCAAGTGTTTTTTTTTTAATAAAGAGATTTTTATTGTTTTGTAATAGACGGTAAAATAATAATACAGCATATACAAATAATATGAAAACAACTGGTGCTCGAACACAATCAACCCCGGGTCCCGGACAGAACTCAGTGTGCAATATCTGTGTATCAAGATGGTAGTCAATAAACTGGTCTCAGTCTCTTAAGGAAGGATATAGGCAGTAGAAGAAAAAGGAGGAGATGGAATCTTCCCACCATCTCCTTCGGTAAAGGCGCCACTCCTCCAATTGCATGGCTCTGTTTCGAGCTAGTCGTATGTCATGGCCTCCCACTTCCCCCACACTTTGTCATATTTATTTGGGCACCCCCTGGCTTAATACACCAGCCTCTCGCGCTGTGCACACCAGTCCACTCCCCTTCTCCATTTACTCAGTCGGTGCTGCTCCGGCTTTCCAGTCCACCATAATGTCTCTCTTTGCCACCAGACATGCCACTCCCGCAAAACTCCGGTCCGCCCTCCTCAATCCCACATCCCCCATGACCCCTAGTAGAAGTGGTAGTGGGGCCACCTCTACGTCCTCTCGCAGAGCCCTGGAGATCTCTCGTGACTGTCTTCCAGTAAGTCCCTATAACTGGGCATGCCCATACCATATGGAAGAAGTTAGAATTTGGGTTGGAACACCGGGGAAAGCCAGCTGTGGGTCGGAGGCCTGCTGTGTGCAATTTTGCAGGTGTAAGGTATGCTGTGTGTAGATAGAGGGCTTACAGAAGATGGAATCGGGTGGCCATTGTTAGAGTCTGAGGTGCCATAAAAGCCTCTCTCCATTCCTCTGCCTCCATTGGTCCCACCCAGTCGTCCTACCTGTGACGAAGTCCCTCAAGAGAACATGAGGTATTGGTTATCAGTGAGCGGTAGATCTGGGAGACACCTCCTCTGCCCAGATTTCCCATTAGTACCTTCGCTTCCATGGGGCTGTACTCGGGAATGTGTTCTCCCGCTCGTGTGTGCACTAGTAAAGCATGGCGAAGCTGGAGGTATTTGTGGAACTGTGTCCTGTTTAGTGAGAAGAGTCCCTGAAGCTCCTCGAAGAACCTCATATGCGATCCCCCCAGACATCTCCCAGTGTGGAGATTCCTATGTTGTCCCACCTCTGGAACCCTTCCAGCCCCTCAACCTCGGCAAGTAATTTTCCATGCCATAGCGGAGTCTGTTGGGTAAGGTGACCCCACCAGCCTGACACCTTCTGGGCTGCGGGCCACCCCAGCAAGATTTCTTTAGTCACGTCTGGGATAATCCGGGGGATCGGGCAACCATAAAGAGCATCGAAGACCCCCGGGGTAGCCCAGTGTGCGGAGCGCCAGTCGGTATGCGGTGTCTGTCCAACCGCCTCCCACCCAATCGTTGATTACAAGCAAGTGCATTGCAAGGTGATAGTAAATATTAGACATTCCCAACCCTCCGTCCTAGACGTCTCGTTGACAAGTAGTAAGTGCCAGTCTGGGACGGGTACCGCTCGACAGGAACTGGCCCGCCATTGAGTCTATTTCTTTGAACCATTTCTTGGGGACTGGGTATGGGAAGTTCTGCAGTAAATAAAGGAGCCTAGGGAGGACCATCATTTTATAGAGTGCTATTCTCCCAAGCAGATTGAGGGGTAGGGTTTGCCAACGTTGAAGATCGTCTTTGACTCTTGTAGTAAGTGTTGTAACATTAAGTTCCCACGCTAGTTCTGGAATAAGGGCGACATAGACTCCCAGGTATTTGAAACTATTTCGACGGATGGGGATGTTATGTTGCCAGTCAATACAGTCCCTCGTGGGGTGTAGAGGAACCAGTAAAGATTTGCGGGGCTTAAAATTAGGACTGAGGCCTCTGAGAAGAGGTCCAGAATCTGTAAGATACGTGGGCCACTTATGGCCGGGTTAGCGATGTATAGGAGAACGTCATCAGCGTAAAGTGCCACCCGGTCCTCCGGGCCAAGACCATCCCTCAATCAGAGGGTCCTCACGCAGCAGTTTCGCCAAGGGCTCTATTACGAGTGCAAAGAGCAACGGGGACAAAGGGCATCCTTGACGAGTGCCTCAGCTGATGGGAAACGGGTCTGAGACCACTCCATTCACTTGCACCCTAGCTGTCGGGTTAGAGTATAGTAGCTCCACTAGGCTTTGGAACTTGGGACCAATTCCGTTACCCCGCAGGTCAAGGTAGGACCAATCCACGGTGTTGAAGGCTTTTTCAAAATCGAGTAGGGCCAAGGGGGATCGGGTCAAGACTCCGTGGTGCGCCAGCGCCAAGTGCAGCTGCCTGATACAATGTCTAGTATTTCGGGAGCGCATGAAGCCACATTGATCGGGGTGAATCAATGACTGGAGCACTGTTTTCAGCCTGGAGGCAAGAATTGAAGACAGTATTTTAATCTCTGTGTTCAGGAGGGAAATGGGCCGGTAATCCGAACAGTGCCGTGATGGAGGTTGAGTCTTGGGGATTACCACAATTGTGGCTTGGTCGATTCCAGAGGGGAACTGACCGTTGCTTTCTGCTTCATCATACATGTTGAGTAGGTGAGGACCTAGGATGTCGCTACATCTACTGTACAATTCTGCTGGGAAGCCGTCTGGGCCTGGAGTCTTACCTGTAGCTAGGGTGGCTGTTGCATCAGTAACTTCTACCAAACTTATAGCCTCTTCTAAGCTATCTCTTACTACCTTAGGAATTTTGGGGAGGGTAATGTCGTTGAGGAGGGGGGACTCACTCTGCCAGTGGTCGGGGGCGCTCCACATATAGTCGTGCGTAATAGGAAGCAAAAGAATCAAGTGTTTTAACATCCCAGTCATCAGAAACACCACCAGGTGTAGTTACATCGTTCATTCAAATTTTGAGTACATACAGAATTTGGATAACATCAGTAGGCCCATAAATATCAATATGAACTTTATCCCAAACCATCCCATCTGGAATTGGTACTGCTGAAATTTTCACAGGGAACAAGTATCTTTGTACTGTATGTGAGGAAAGATATGGAGTTAGAACCTCATCCACTGGTTCGACAGAAGAGGGTTCAGGAGGATAATGACCATTTATCAAAAGAAAGAAAACAGTCACAAAACCAATCCATAACAGAAAGGCAAGCAATGTCAAAAATATACACAGATAATACCATGGATGAACCAAATAGTTATTTTTAAGCCATATGTACAGCTAACGTGTCTTTGAAGCAGTTTCAGTTGCAGATGTAGATGAAGTTGCAAAGAAAGTCATCTTGGTCGATGAAGTAACCAGAAATAGTCTCTGCGAACACTGGCGCCTGTGCATTATTGGTTGATGGATTCACTTCGTGTGGATGTTCGTAGCAGACGATGTCGTCCGTTTGTGTTGCCTTGGAGTAGAAGACAGCCGTATCTTGGACAGTGAAGTGGTAACAGGAATCAGCAGAAGTTTATTCTCTGCCCTCCCCATGCTTGAGGAGGCATTTTTAGCATTGTTGTACATGCTGGTTTATTCAGAAGTGTAGTTATTTCTTCTTTGAAGAGGTATATCCTGTTGGGTAGGGAGAAGGGACCGGGGATTACCCAAGAGACCTCTGTCTGGGTCTAGTGTGCAGGATTGTGGTGTGGTGTGGTGTTAGAATGACAGTTCTGGTGCCTTGTATTCCCAGGACTGGAACCAGTGCTGTGAAAGATGGGACGAATTCCTTCTTCACTGCAGTCTTCTCCCGAACCAGATCCCCAACTTTAGCAATCCAGCCTGTAGAAGTTGATGGCAAATCCCTTATTCATAAGGTGACACTACTGGCGGATGAATTATCATCACAGAATTGCTAAAGCTCCTGTAAGACAGTGAAACGTCCATTTATGTAAAAAAAAAAAAAGAAAAAAGAAAATGTGTGTCAACTGCCGCTATACCAGGGCCTTCTAGATCTGGGACATACATAGGTATCCCAAAGAGGACCTCATAAGGAGTGAACAACTGTCTTGACAGATTATTCAGATCTCTCTGGATCCCATATAGGTGATAAAGCTAACTGCGGCCTGGATCTAATACTCTAGCTGTTGAGGACTGCTTTGGGGTCACGATTCCTCCTCTCCACAACACCTTGGGATAAGGGGAAGGGTAATGGAGCTCAACACCCATTGCCCTCATGGTGTCCGTGGATGCCTTAGAGGCAAAAGCAGGGCGCTGGTCCAATTGGAAGGCTTTAACCGCATACGTACTAATAAAGACCACCAAATCGTTTGTAGCAGTTTGAGCGTCAGCCAACCGCTGTGGCCGTACCCAATCTAGAACCCTGCCACAGGAATCTAGAACAATAATCAACATCGACTAATATGTATTTGTATGCACCATGAGTTGTAAGGGACCACAATGGTCCCGGTACACACATTTTAGTGGCCCATTGGACACTAAGAGCAATGTCTGCGTTTCATGTTTGAGCCCTTTATTTGCTGGCAACGTTCTCAGCAACGTACATATTGCCTGGTCTGTTTGTATAGACCCAGCCACCAGAAGGATTTCTGCAAGTGATAATGTGGCTACGACACCAGCATGAGCAGATGCGACACCCTCTTACGCTGCTTTGATGAGATCTAATCTCTGGTCCTGGTTGGAGGATTACTCTATCTCCAACACCAGAAACTGTCCCAAAATCAACATTCTGTGCACTTATATGATGGGATTTCTTAGTAGGCTATGCTTTTGGACGAGGCTTGCCTTCAGCTGAAACTTTCAGGGAAGCCTGAAATTATTATCCAATCTTGTGTGTGAATGAGCCACTGCATCAACAGAAACCGTAGCTACTGCGGATTTGGCCGCTTCATCAGCCAAACTGTTTCCACTAACGGGTACTCCTACACATTGGTGGCCCAGTGTATGTGCTACATGAGCATCTTGTGGCTTTTCCTTAAGATCAGCCACCTTCCCCCACAGAGTCCTGTGTTTTATGGTGGTCCCCTTCGAGTCTCTGAATCCGTTAATCCGCCAATGATTAAGATAATCATTGTAGGACTGGAGACAGTAATACAAATCACAAACAATCCTTGTGAACTGTTCTGGATCCGTATGTTCCAGTGCCAAGATAAGAGCTTTAAGTTCAACCAGTTGTGCTGTGCAGTTCCCCAGGGTCTGCATGTAGGTATTCTGAGGGTGGAATACACTATCCTTCATCACTCAGCTCACAGCTGCGCAAGCGGCTGAGTACTGATTTTTGTTGTTGTACCTACAGCTGGTTGTGCTGAACCATCAGTGTAAATGACAGTGGTATCTGTCAAATGGCAAGATGTTAAGAGGTGTGAGGTAGTCCTGTTTGTATTGGAGGAATTCTCGTGTCTGACGTTTTAAGTCAAAGATGTAATCAACATATGTGGCAGTCAGGGACGTTGCCCATTGAATCAAACGTGGATGTAATGCTTTAGCATTAGGAACGCTTGCTTTAGTGACTGCCTCTAAGAATGGCACTGGGGTAACGACAATGTGTTTACCCTAGGCAAGTGGCCTCTCCTTGATGACCGCCATCTGTACAGCAGTTAGAATCTTTTCTGTGGGTGCAAAGGAATATAATTGTGATTTACCGTATTTATCGGCGTATAACACGCACCGGCGTATAACACGCACCTCATTTTAAGAAGGAAATTTCAGGGAAAAAAACTTAAATTTTAAATAAAGAACTTTGAAGCAAAATAAGGGTAGCTCAGAACTTTTTTTTATTAATATTAACACTTATAAGGTAAATAACATAAAATGACAGTAAAAGCAACTGTTTTAACAAAGAAACTTGGATATTACCATATATGTTTTTTACAAAAGTTTACTCAGAAATCGCTATCTGTGAAACCAAGAAACTCTTCATCGTCACTGCTATCTTCAATATCTTCGAACTGAACACTGCTGCTTTCACTGCTACTGTCTTCATAAATCAGCTCGTCTTCTTCACCATCCAAAGCATTGCTTATGCCACATTTCTTAAAAGATTTGATAATAATATCTTCTTTAACTGAGTCCCACGAAGTCTTTATCCACTGACACACTTTTGAAATGCCAGGTCTTTTCATTCTCCCAGAACTTGTACTTTCATGTTGGCTTTCATCACACATGTATTTATTCCATTCTTCACGCATGAAGGCTTTAAAGGGCTTGTTAATGGAAACATCCAATGGCTGCAATTGTGATGTAAGTCCTCCTGGAATGACTGCTACTTCTGTTTTGCACATTTGAAATTCTTTCTTTGTTGGTTCTGTAAGATGAGATCTGAATGAGTCCAGTACTAACAAGGATGGTTTCTTTAACAAAGCACCTGGGCGCTTCTCCCACACATTTCTGATCCAAAGCCTCATGCCTTCTTCGTCCATCCAACCTTTGGGATGAACATGCACCTGTATGCCACTTGGAATCTTCTCCTTAGGAAAAGTTTTCCTTTTAAAAATGACCAATGGTGGCAGCTTGTTTCCGTCTGCAGTGACAGCAAGGACCACAGTAAAACGATTTTTTTCATACCCTGAAGTTTTAATTGTTACTGTCTTGGTACCTTTTGCTTCAACAGTTTTATTTGAAGGAACATCAAAAGTGAGTGGTACTTCGTCCATGTTGCCGATTTGACCAATTTCAAAATTTTGTCTCTTCCTTTGTTTGATAATAAAGTTATGAAAATTTATTATCTTTTCTTCATAATCTTCTGGCATACGCTGGGCAATCCTGGTTCTTGTTCGCATCCGAAGCTCATGCCTCTTCATAAATCTTTGGCACCATGATGCTGTCCCTTTGAAATCTTGTATTTGCAACTCTTTGCTGATTTTCACTGCTTGAATGATGATCATTTTTGTTGATAATGCAATGCCCGCTTTTCTATGATTAAGTACAAATTCCTTCACCCGTTCTTCTAATTTTGGCCATTTAACAATACCGCTGCGAAAATTACATTTTGTTTTTGATAATGTCTTGAGTTTTTCTTCCATTTTTCACCACTCTCGTATTGTGCATTCTGTTGGTGACTCTCCAAAATGCCTTTCTGCAGCCCTATTTCCATGTTGTTTGGCATATTCCACAACCTTTAACTTGAAACCAGCGGTATATGCTGCACGCTTTTGCTTTGATTCCATTAGGGATACCGTAGTAGGGAAATACCGTAAGTAATGAATGCACGTATGATAGTGCAGAGTTCAGCGTCGGAATGTCAGGATGAGTCACACTGCAGTGGTATAGTTTTTACCTAAGTTTAAATTAAAAAAGAGTAAGGTAGTATCAGGGGTGTGTAAATTTACCGGTACTCTTGTTATATCTGTGTGTTGTAGGATGGCTATGTGTAGTGTGTATTGTAGGATGGCTTTGTTAGCATGTGTTTGTATGGTAAAATTAAAGATGGGCTCGGACGTATTCAGATTGATGGGATGGGAGCTAAGAGACACACACTAGCTGACAGCCCCCCCAAAGGCAGCAGTGTGCACTGATTTTAAAGTGAAACGGATTATCAAAAGAAGTCTGCCAGGGGGGAGCAAAGAAACACTGCCTGGTAGGGAGACAGACACTAGCCATCAGCAGTGTTTCTTTGCTCCCCCCCCCCGGCAGACTTCTTTTAATACTCTGGTGCCCTTTAAAATCAATGCACA
This sequence comes from Pleurodeles waltl, assembly GCF_031143425.1. Lineage (NCBI taxonomy): Eukaryota > Metazoa > Chordata > Amphibia > Caudata > Salamandridae > Pleurodeles > Pleurodeles waltl. The sequence goes on from NC_090442.1 coordinate 484,051,511, forward strand.
CTGCAGGGAGGGGGGTCAGCTAGTGTATGTAGTACCGTAGTTTCTTGCTCCCCCTTGCTCTGTCAGGCAGTGTGCAATATCGTACTTGTCACAGTCTTGAAATTCCTTACCGTAAATGCCATTCACTAAATGCCTGTACCTCACGGCCGTGAGATTTACTGGTGTGACGTATCCCCTGTAGCAGGAAGGAGGAAGGCTGCACCGGAGGTCTGTAATTCAAGACATACCGGTAGTCGCTGTTTAAAAAACCCTAGATGTTTTTTTTAAGGCCTGGTGCATTACCGTATTTCACTTTGTGTGAGGCTTTCTTAACAGAATTACGGTAGATGTTTCCAGGGCTCTGTAGAGCGGCTGGAGCAGTCAGCACACTGCCGACAGTTTTTAAAACGTACGGTAAGTGGGTTCTGCAGAATGAAAAGGGGGAGCTTATACCCGGTAGTTCCACAACTGTGTGTATACAAACCTGTTTGCTGCTGAGGGCAGTGTTGGGAGGGAGGTGGGAGAGGGCGGTTAATACACAAATCTACTACCGTAATTGTTGGACACTGGCGTTTTGAAAAGAGTCTGCTGTAATGCCATTCAAGAAGAATTCCACAGAGGAAGGCTGCTGGGGACTGCAATGTGCGCCGATGACATATTCGCGCTGCTATGCGGTATGTACTATGGGTCCTTAACCATTATATCGGCGTATAACACGCACACATCATTTGCCCCCGATTTTCAGGGAGAAAAAGTGCGTGTTATACGCCGATAAATACGGTATATGCTATGGGCACTGTCGTCGTCCTCATTAAGGGTGACATAGATGAACCCGATGGCACGAGCAATTATTCTGATGACCAAATTTGTTTTGTTGTCACGTGTGTGTAATTGTTTTGCCTCTAGCATGTCTTGCTGCAATCTTCTAAGGATGGACGTGTTTTCAACTATCTAGTGTCTGCCCAAGAAATCTGGGCAAATTAAATCATAGAGGGGTTTGCATAATCGGGAATGTATGTTCTTGCAACATTAAAGAAACCAAGTATAAAGACTGCAGTTCTTGATAGTGTTTGGTGGTTGCTGTTTAGCAAATTTTTCCAAAAAGTGCGGGCCAGGCTCTTGCCCTCATTTGATAGTTCATATCCCAGGAACAATGCACTGAAAAAGGCTATGTTAGTTTTCTAGAAATTTAATTTGTAGCCAAGGACTGCTAATCCCAGAATGATCTGTTCGACCCTGTCTAGGTGAATGCTGAGGTCGTCATCTGTGAGATAGATAGATATATAGACATATAGGACAACTCCTCTGGATCTATATCATGCAATATTGATGTTACACAGCCTGAGAACAACCCTGGGCTGTCCTTATAGCCCTGTGGCAAACGGCAAAACCATTTTTGTCCCATCTTTCATGTGCTAAGTTTTGACAGACCAAACAGACCAAACCGTTGGAAATATATAAGGCTGTTTTGTATTTTTTACACACTATGTTGTTAGTGCGGTGTTCTGTGCATTTTGAATTGCATATGTAATTTTTTAGGTGTCTGTAATCTAAGACTATTCTATATGAATGGTCTGGTTTTACAATGGGGAATAACAGGTTAATCATTACAGGGACACAGGGCTCTATTACCCCCTGGTACTCGAGCTGAGTGAGGATCTCTCTCACTGGAGCTTTAGCTTTGTGTTTAACAGGATATTAGGGCTGAGGCTGGGGTGTAGACTTGATAGGTATTAAATGGTAGGGGGAATGATTAACCCACCCCACATGGTTGCGGTATAGCTTGGGTGCCAGCACCAAAGCCCAGTCAACAGCAGAGGCCTCTTTTACTGCCTCCTAAACAAGATCTGAGAAAGAAAGTAAAATGACATCGTCCCCATGTGGGAGCTTACGGACGTGCTCATGTGGCCATTCTCTTTCTGGCAATAGGATATCACATTGAATTTCATCCCAAAAAATTACACTAATGGTGCGCTCTATGTCCCCCTCAACCAGGATATTTAATTCATAAACCCCTTCTGGTGGGAGAACGCGCCAGTCCGCAGTCTCAACTGCATGAAAGTCATTATCTTGTTCTTTAGCAATGTTCTCAAGGTTGCTGGCATGTTTAATTGAAATTGCTGATACCTTTTTCCTTTTTAAATTGTGGCTTTTGTTATGGGGACTTGTCTTCTTTCACTTAGGACGTTGCTCTGACCGGTCCACACTCTGACTATGTCTATCTGGTGTGTCCCGAAAGGAAAGAGAGGGACGTGATCAGTATATGTGTCTGACACCTTTAAAAGTTTCTCTATTTCTGAGATTATATCTCCTTTCGGAGCGCTCGAGATGTGGAGAGTCTGCTCTCTGACTTTGTCTCTCTTTTTTTTTGTTTTTTTGTTTATCCCAGCCTTTTTTAGAACGCTCTTGTACTTTTTCAGTACCTTGCGTGGGGGTGGTACTCTGAATTTCTGGCTTTTTTTACTTGACTCCCAAACTATCCCATCCTATAGTAGTATAGATGTTTGAAATAACATTGAGTAGTTGTCGCTCCTCCTCCAAATGTGGAGTCTCATGGAACCACTGGTGTATAGCGAACACTACCGCTTCCCTTTTAATGTTACTTAGTATTATTGAGGAAACTGTGTCGAAGTTACGCTTCAGTTTCATCCCAAGATCTAGGCCTGGAATATCCCTGAGCTCATTTTGAATTTGTTTTAACACCGTCTGTAAATTGACAAGTGTTGGGGTACCATGTATGGTAGTGTAAATTGCATCGAAGACTGTACCCTATGTGATGCAGTTGTCCACTGAGGGAACTATTCCAAATGGCATGCACATTGTGAGAATTCTGGGCCAGATGTAGCAAAGGTTTTTACCCATTCTGTGTCTATGGGAAAAAGTGTTCGTACATATGGCCCTCTATGTTTATCTTCGGGTTCCATCTGGGGAAACACTGCTTGTAGCTGGTTAGTTTTTTGTGCTATCCAGAACGGAATCTTCTCACCAAAAACCCAAACAGTAAAAGTTGATTTCTGGCAGCCTTACGTATAGACATCTCAGGGAAGTCGGGGTGGAACAGAAGTTACTCTTTTCTCTCACTAGCAATAAGTCTGTCACACACAGACAATGAAGGAGATGCCTGAAAGCTTTCAGTAGGTTTATTGAAAAGACTGCACTCTTAAGGTAAAATGCACAAGCTGCAATGATTAGGAAAACAAACAATAAAAAGCATAATTGTAAAGATGAGAAGACCCCCATCATCTTGCAATAAACATGAGCTATTAAATCCCTAGTAAGAAGAACTTAATCTATGACTTAATGAGAGGTAGGTATGATAAACCTAATCTGCCAGTACCTTGTCCATGAGAAGAGCCCCCCACCCCCAGCCCTCGTTACCTTGGAATTAGGTCTCTAGGTCAGACGTCTTGGTGACACAAAGGCTGAGTTAAGCAGAGAGGTGACGTGTAGCATCGATGGCATCTGGAAGGAATCCCTCTGATAACCTTGTCTATGTGAGATGTATTTATACAGATCGTGTAGGACCGCTGACTCGGGTATGTTCCCAAACAATTGATAAGGAGGCAGACTTACGGCAGCAATTATGTAAACAATCCCAACAAGTATACATTAGGTTCTTGTCACACGTAAGTGAGAAAGGCACATGATGTGAATACCTACATGCATCACTTGATTAAGACACTGATAGTAACCCCTTTACAGAGTGGCACTGATGCAAATCAAAACATTTCTCTAGCTATAAACAGTAGCATCCATTTTAAAATAAATAATAAGTTAATGGACTAAGACAGAGCAAGGTAAGTAGGTTAAAACTCACTAGGTGACCGGGGCACAGGCCTGCAAGCGAAAGGCTACGCTATTCTCCTGAGTCCCAATAAAAGCTCAATTGGATTCACTGCAATGCTGCAAAGCATTTCACCCCACAAAAATATTGTATTTGATTATCATCAGAGCAAGGTGGGCCATAGAATTAGCTGGGAAAATGATAAAATAAACTTAACTTACTCCCAGCTATTAAAGAGCCTATTGAAATGATGAGAACGAATAAAGGGGAAAAAAAAGTTACATGGTAAAAATTTGTGGGGGCGCATTTAGAGCAAGCAGTAGGAATCAGTCAAAAAAAGGTAAACAGTTCATAAAAGCAAACTGCAAGAGATGATTCCCACGAAAAGGATATTATTTATATGTGAGAAAGTTTCTCCAGCATGTGTATCATATATTACCTCAAATTAATCTTCACAACCGAGGGATGAATATTTAAAAACTTAAGCATTGTAAAATATTGTTAGAGGTAATTAAAATGCACCTCTGTCTAAATTTCACCACAATGCTGTTTATTCCAGATGTTGCCAGTGTTATACTGTCTTAGTATTGTGCTGTTCTAAAATGCTGTTGTTTTCTTTGTCCTACGTTTAGTTTTTGTGATTAATAAACTTGTGATTTAAACACTTGAAATAGAAAACTAATGTTCGATGGCATCTGTCGCTGTAGATACGCATGTTCTGCAATAGCTCGCCATCTGGTGTTGGGCCGGAGTGTTACAAGTTGTTTTTCTTCGAAGAAGTCTTTCGAGTCACGGGACCGAGTGACTCCTCCTTTTGTCTCCATTGCGCATGGGCGTCGACTCCATCTTCGATTGTTTTTTTTCCGCCATCGGGTTCGGACGTGTTCCTGTCGCTCCGAGTTTCGGAACAGAAAAAATAGTTAATTTCGGAAGATTTTCGTCGGTATTGTTGCGTTCGGGATCGGCGTACTTACATTCAACACCGCATCGAAGATCGAAGAGCTCCGGTGCCCTTCGGGGTAGTTTTTCAATCCTCCGTCGGGGCCTGGTCGGCCCGACCGCGTGCTGAGGAACGCCGATGGAACGGACCCCTTTCCGTTTCTGCCCCAAATGCCACAATAAATACCCCTACACAGACCAACACTTGGTCTGCAACCTGTGCCTGTCACCTGAGCACAGCGAAGACACCTGCGAGGCCTGTCGTGCGTTCCGGTCCCGAAAAACACTCCGAGACTGTCGAGCCAGAAGACTTCAAATGGCGTCCGCACCGACAGCCCGACGGGAGTTCGAGGAACAGGAAGAGGAAGGTACCTTCTCGATCCAAGACTCAGACTCCGAAGGATTCGACGATACACAAACCGTGAGTAAGACGTCGAAAACCACACAAAGAAACATTTACAAGGCCCAGGGGACGCCACTGCCACGGCTCAACCCATAAAATCGGTGACCGACCGTCGGCACCGAAAAAGGCCCAAACGGTGCCGAGATCGTCCGACTCCGGTCGAGACACCGGCACGCAGCCTTCTCGGGACCGAGAAAGTGCTGGAGACAAGCCTCGACACCGAGATGCCGGTGTGGACACGGCTCGACGCCGAGACAGCGGCACCGAAACAGATCGACGCCGAGAGGTTTCGGCCCCGAAAAGAAAAAAAGTCACCTCGGAGCCGAAAAAACACGCAGACAAAGTTTCCACGCCGAAACAAACTGCAAGCGACCCAGCTTCAGGCTCTTATACAGAAGAGCACTCGCTAACCTCCCAAATGCAGAAGCATAGGTTTGAGGAAGAGCTACAAGCAACTGATGCGGACCATACGCAAAAGCGTATCTTCATTCAGCAGGGGACAGGAAAAATAAGCACCCTTCCCCCCATTAGGAGAAAGAGAAGGTTGGAGTTCCAAACGGAACAAGCACCACAACCAAAAGTGGTGAAAAGAGTTACACCACCACCCTCTCCTCCGCCCGTGATTAACGTTTCACCAGCACAAACGCCATCACACTCCCCAGCTCACACCACCATGAGCCAGGGTGACCAAGACCAGGACGCATGGGACCTATACGACGCCCCAGTGTCAGATAACAGCCCAGAGGCATACCCTACAAAACCATCTCCACCAGAAGACAGCACCGCGTACTCTCAGGTGGTGGCTAGAGCAGCACAATTTCACAACGTAAGCCTCCACTCAGAACAGGTCGAGGATGATTTCCTGTTCAACACACTCTCCTCCACCCACAGCTCCTACCAAAGCCTGCCTATGCTCCCTGGTATGCTCCGGCACGCAAAAGACATATTTAAGGACCCGGTCAAAAGTAGGGCAATCACACCAAGGGTGGAAAAAAAGTATAAGCCGCCTCCTACGGACCCGGCTTTCATCACAACACAGCTGCCACCAGACTCTGTTGTTGTAGGAGCAGCTAGGAAAAGGGCCAACTCTCACACATCTGGAGATGCACCACCCCCAGATAAAGAAAGCCGCAAGTTTGATGCAGCTGGTAAACGAGTCGCAGCACAAGCTGCAAACCAGTGGCGCATCGCGAACTCCCAGGCACTACTTGCGCGCTATGACAGAGCCCACTGGGACGAGATGCAACATCTCATCGAACATCTGCCCAAAGACTTCCAAAATAGGGCAAAACAAGTGGTTGAGGAGGGACAGGCCATCTCCAACAACCAGATCCGCTCCTCCATGGACGCTGCAGATACAGCTGCACGGACAATTAATACATCTGTAACTATCAGAAGGCATGCATGGCTCCGAACGTCTGGATTTAAACCAGAGATTCAACAAGCAGTTCTCAATATGCCTTTTAATCAAAAAGAACTGTTCGGTCCAGAAGTGGACACAGCGATTGAGAAACTCAAAAAAGATACGGACACTGCCAAAGCCATGGGCGCACTCTACTCCCCGCAGAGCAGAGGGAATTACAGCTCATTCCGTAAAACGCCCTTTCGAGGGGGGTTTCGGGGTCAAAGCACACAAGCCAGCACCTCACAAGCCACACCGTCCAGTTACCAAGGACAGTATAGAGGAGGTTTTCGGGGACAATATAGAGGAGGGCAATTCCCTAGAAATAGAGGAAGATTCCAAAGCCCCAAAACCCCTACTACTAAACAGTGACTCACATGTCACTCACCCCCTCCACACAACACCAGTGGGGGGACGAATAGGTCATTATTACACAGCATGGGAGAAAATCACTACAGACACTTGGGTTCTAGCAATTATCCAACATGGTTACTGCATAGAATTTCTACAGTTCCCTCCAAACATACCACCAAAAGCACAAAATTTAACAACACACCATTCCAATCTCCTAGAGATAGAAGTGCAGGCACTATTGCAAAAGAATGCAATCGAATTAGTGCCAAACACACAAATAAACACAGGAGTTTACTCACTGTACTTTCTGATACCAAAGAAGGACAAAACACTGAGACCAATCCTAGACCTCAGAGTAGTCAACACTTTCATCAAATCAGACCACTTCCACATGGTCACACTACAAGAAGTATTGCCATTGCTAAAGCTGCACGACTACATGGCAACTTTAGACCTCAAGGATGCTTATTTCCATATACCAATACACCCATCGCACAGGAAATACCTAAGGTTTGTATTCAAAGGAATACATTACCAATTCAAGGTACTGCCTTTCGGATTAACAACCGCACCAAGAGTCTTTACCAAATGTCTAGCGGTAGTCGCTGCACACATCAGAAGGCAGCAAATACATGTGTTCCCATATCTAGACGACTGGCTAATCAAGGCCCATTCGTTAATAGAGTGCTCAAATCACACAAATCATATCATACAAACCCTCTTCAAACTAGGGTTCACCGTCAATTTCACAAAATCAAAAATTCTGCCACGCAAGGTACAACAATACCTGGGAGCCATAATAGACACATCAAAAGGAGTAGCCACTCCAAGTCCACAAAGAATTCAAAATTTCAACACCATCATACAACGCATGTATCCAACACAAAAAATACAAGCAAAGATGGTATTACAACTCCTAGGCATGATGTCATCATGCATAGCCATTGTCCCAAACGCAAGACTGCACATGAGGCCCTTACAACAATGCCTAGCATCACAGTGGTCTCAAGCACAGGGTCACCTTCTAGATCTGGTGTTAATAGACCGCCAAACTTACCTCTCGCTTCTGTGGTGGAACAACATAAATTTAAACAAGGGGCGGCCTTTCCAAGACCCAGTGCCACAATACGTAATAACAACAGATGCTTCCATGACAGGGTGGGGAGCACACCTCGATCAACACAGCATACAAGGACAATGGAACGTACATCAAACAAAACTGCATATCAATCACCTAGAACTTCTTGCAGTTTTTCAAGCACTAAAAGCTTTCCAACCAATAATAGTTCACAAATACATTCTCGTCAAAACAGACAACATGACAACAATGTATTATCTAAACAAGCAGGGAGGGACGCACTCCACGCAGTTAAGCCTGTTAGCACAAAAAATTTGGCATTGGGCAATTCACAACCAAATTCGCCTAATTGCACAGTTTATACCAGGGATACAAAATCAACTCGCAGACAATCTCTCTCGAGATCACCAACAGGTCCACGAATGGGAAATTCACCCCCAAATACTGAACACTTATTTCAAACTCTGGGGAACACCTCAGATAGACTTGTTTGCGACAAGGGAGAACGCAAAATGCCAAAACTTCGCATCCAGATACCCACACAAACAATCCCAAGGCAATGCCCTATGGATGAACTGGTCAGGGATATTTGCTTACGCTTTTCCTCCTCTCCCTCTCCTTCCTTACCTGGTAAACAAACTCAGTCAAAGCAAACTCAAACTCATATTGATAGCACCAACTTGGGCAAGGCAACCCTGGTACACAACGCTGCTAGACCTATCAGTGGTACCCTGCATCAAATTGCCCAACAGGCCAGATCTGTTGACACAGCACAACCAAAAGATCAGACACCCGGATCCAGCATCGCTGAATCTAGCAATCTGGCTCCTGAAATCCTAGAATTCGGGCACTTACAACTTACCCAAGAATGTATGGAAGTCATAAAACAAGCAAGAAGGCCATCCACCAGGCACTGCTATGCAAGTAAATGGAAGAGGTTTGTTTGCTACTGCCATATTAATCAAATACAACCATTACACACAACTCCAGAACACGTAGTGGGTTACTTGCTTCACTTACAAAAATCTAACCTAGCTTTCTCTTCCATTAAGATTCACCTTGCAGCAATATCTGCATACCTGCAGACTACCTATTCAACTTCCCTATATAAAATACCAGTCATTAAAGCATTCATGGAGGGCCTTAGGAGAATTATACCACCAAGAACACTACCTGTTCCTTCATAGAACCTAAATGTTGTCCTAACTAGACTTATGGGTCCACCTTTTGAACCCATGCACTCCTGCGACATACAGTTCCTAACCTGGAAGGTGGCATTTCTCATCGCCATTACTTCCCTGAGAAGAGTAAGCGAGATTCAGGCGTTTACTATACAGGAACCTTTTATACAACTACACAAAAATAAAGTCGTCCTAAGGACCAATCCTAAATTTTTGCCAAAGGTTATTTCACCGTTCCATCTAAATCAAACAGTGGAACTTCCGGTGTTCTTTCCACAGCCAGATACCGTAGCCGAAAGGGCACTACATACATTAGATGTCAAAAGAGCATTAATGTATTACATTGACAGAACAAAGAACATCAGAAAGACTAAACAACTCTTTATTGCATTTCAAAAACCTCATGCAGGAAACCCAATTTCAAAACAAGGTATAGCCAGATGGATAGTTAAATGCATCCAAATCTGCTACCTTAAAGCTAAACGACAGCTGCCCATTACACCAAAGGCACACTCAACCAGAAAGAAAGGTGCTACCATGGCCTTTCTAGGAAACATCCCAATGCAAGAAATATGTAAGGCAGCCACATGGTCTACGCCTCACACATTCACCAAGCACTACTGTGTAGACGTGTTATCCGCACAACAAGCCACAGTAGGTCAAGCTGTATTAAGGACATTATTTCAGACTACTTCCACTCCTACAGGCTGATCCACCGCTTTTGGGGAAATAACTGCTTACTAGTCTATTGCAGAACATGCGTATCTACAGCGACAGATGCCATCGAACTGAAAATGTCACTTACCCAGTGTACATCTGTTCGTGGCATCAGTCGCAGTAGATTCGCATGTGCCCACCCGCCTCCCCGGGAGCCTGTAGCAGTTTGGAAGTTACCTTCAATTATTTATATATGTATCATCTCAACCTTAAATAAGTGCATACTTAGTCACTCCATTGCATGGGCACTATTACTACAATTCAACTCCTACCTCACCCTCTGCGGGGAAAAACAATCGAAGATGGAGTCGACGCCCATGCGCAATGGAGACAAAAGGAGGAGTCACTCGGTCCCGTGACTCGAAAGACTTCTTCGAAGAAAAACAACTTGTAACACTCCGGCCCAACACCAGATGGCGAGCTATTGCAGAACATGCGAATCTACTGCGACTGATGCCACGAACAGATGTACACTGGGTAAGTGACATTTTCATTGTAATCATTATTTGGTTACTTTTTATTTTCTAATACAAAAAATCTCTAAGGATTGTTTTACATTCTCAGAGTGATGAAAATGAACAAGAACACCATTCGGATGCTGAAGAGGAAACTGAAATCTACAGGAAACAACCTCAGGTAGTGTTCAGAATCATCTTTAAAGTATAGTGTTTCCATTGTGTAGTATTGTTATATTTTATGAAACAATGTATAGTTATTTTGTGTGTTTATAGAATAAATGCAGATATGCACATTGTAGTATGCTATTTATTGCCATTGAGTGCGGGCAGGGTAATTGAAGAGACAGGATGGCCTATCCTTGACGTACCGCGTTTCACAACATATCTGAAATGTATCCTAAGCCAATCTTGTACGCTAATACAATGTACCTGAGGACCATGGTCTGTAAATAGAAATCATATTCTATTTTTTTGACCCTGCAATTAATCCAAGATGAATTATTTGACTGAGCCTGTCTTGTGTCCTTAGCGGAATGAAATTAAATTAAATTAAATTAGGCTTGGAATTTAAATGGTGTTGAGATCTGTAACTCACCTAAAATAAAATAAAACAAATGGGGCACAGCTTGAGTCTACTAAAGAACACTTTTGATTATTCCAGTGATAACGCGTCCCTTTATGACTAATTTACTCACTTTGTGACTCATTTTAGGCCAATAAATCTTTTGACCCTGATTGAAGACACCTTAGGACGAGATAGCTAATCAACATGTCAATCAATTTGTCAATAATGTAATCAAAATTGACAGTAATACGACAATGTTACATTAACCAAAGACATTTAATAAGACTCAAAACCACCATGACCTTTCAGTCATGAATAATCACACCAGAATAATATGATTTTGTGAAGTTTATTCCTTATTGATTACAATTCTACTAGCAAGTTTATTAGTCTCAAAACCAAGAAACACATTAGCATAGTCACAATATGGCAACTCTGATAAGATTTCATCAAAGCAAGAATCCCGAACATTAGGATATAACACGGCATCAGCATAGGTTATCTTTAGCAGGGTATCATCATAAAGTTATTCAACTAAGCATAGATTCAGTCATTTGTCTATTTGTGTCAATTTAGTGAATCCCTCTCAACTAACCTCTAATTAGCATTGGCATGTTGGGCTTCATGCAAAACAATTTAGTAACACCAATTTAGTAACACCAATTTGGAAAAACATCTAACTATGGTATCTGTCAAAAGAAGCAGTTGGTACCTAGAAAGGAAAGCAAACAGGCAATCACAATTTCATTGTCATATAGTTACCCTCCGTTTGGGTCAGCACTCAGGTTCAGTCTTCGTCCTCAGGACATCAGTTGATTCGCCATCAGGAATTCAGCTCCTGGAAAAAGGGGCACTTCCTTCATAAGGAGGTAGTGTAAACGGGTAATCTAAGGGCAAGGATGGTTCTAAGTGAAATTAGCAAGTCACTTAGCAAAGTGACAAAGTCTCTGGATCATAGCAAATCGCACCAGCATCTCCCCTAACTCTCTCCTATTCTCTCGCCTCTAGGTCTCGTTCTAGTTCTCGATCTCCTTTCTTCCTGGTGTCAAGGGTTTTTTATCCCCTTTTCGTTGTACATTCCCCTAAAATTTGGTTGGACAATGGGTTGCACCCCACTATCTTTAACCAATTGTCTTCACATTAGGTCATCGAATTTGTCACCCCATAACAGTTCTCACATATTTTATTGGTCCTTATGATTGACGTCTTTAGCTGGTGGAATGTCCAGTATGATTTCATAGTCTTGTGGTCCTTTGCACATCTTCGGTCAGTGGCTCCATTGTCTGTACCGGTTCAGGCGACCTTGTACCTATAAGTAGTCTACAGTGTTGAATTCAGCTAAAATGTTTCTACAAGCAAGTCGAATTTCATGAGAACGGATCTACTACAGTTACATTCAGCTTCTAGTTTAGAGAAAAAAAACAAGAGTTCATGTCCTTCAGCAAGTCAGCACACTGCACGTTAGAAAAATACATTCAATATGAGAGTCAGGCAGCTAGGCCTCGACTCATGCTAACTAAAGCCTCATGATTTATTAGCAAAAGCCTTTACTTATACTTATTATTTGTGTAAAATCATATCATCATATAACATTTCAACATTATTAGTCAGTTTCATTAGTCCTCGTACATGTTGACGGCCACTCACCGTGGGCACATTTCAAACGCACGTTTTAGCAAAATTCATTAATACATTTTCTATGCAGCATTCTTACACATTAGTACATAAACATTTCATGCTAATATTTGATTGTATATAAGCTACGCGCTCTCAGTCCCTCCTCTGAGGACACTTGTCATCACACAAACCTTTCCCTTCTTAACCTTTCACTTTCCGCATAATGCACATTTCAACATCCTGTCCTTTGTGTGAGCTTTCCCAAATTTCATTAAACATTTTCTGTCTTTCATTTTCTTCATTTCTTTTGTTTAGTTTTCTCAAATTTCTCTTAATTCTTTCATTAACTTTACATGATAACCATAATCCCAATAAACAAATCAGGACAATTAATAGACCTCCTAATATTTTTGCAAGAATCCCATTCCAAATATTACTAAACCAATTCCCTACTATGGTAATTCCTTTCCCAACTTTCTCCCAAACTCCAGGTTCCTTCAGCTCCTTAAAATCTGCACTCTCTTGTTAGGTTAGTAAGCATACCTCTAATCGTTTTGCTGTTATCTGGTATGAACGCACAACAATGGCGCTCATTAAGCATCTTACAGACTCTGCCACTCTTTGCTAAAAGAATGTCTAAAGCAAGCCGGTTTTGAAGAGTCATAGCTCTTTCCGCAGCAAGTTCAGTATCCATCAGGAGCATAGCCCCTGTGAAGTTTGTCAGCATGTTATCCACAATAGTAGACAACTTTCGAATCTTTATGGAGTTTAAGATAACCCCTACTGAAGGAATTATGGCTCCAAATATGTCACCAACGACAGCAGCCACAGTCTTTCTCTTTTGTCTAATGTGTTGTAATTCAGACATTTTAGGAATTTGCTTTAAATCCTCAATCTGGTAGATCTTTGAGAAAACTATTCCCAAATAACATGTCCCATACTATCCTCTAGGAAGACGGTAATAAGCATTAACTCCACATATATAATAGATCCCAGGGATCGCTGGATCCTGTCCATTTAACATGAATGTCCATTTACTCTGAAACAAAAACACATGCCTGCATTCACTCGTTCCCACAAATAGTGTCATGCTCAGATTTCGGCCTATATATACAAAGCCTACCTACATGTAATGCGTCTATAGCTAACTTGCCCTGTGTTTTTATAGCAGTATAAGCATAATCATTTGCAAGCGTGCATTTTTCTAATCCCTTTTCCAGCCTTTCTTTTAATGCCTTTCGTCTATCATCAGTGATCTAAGAAGCTCTTCTCTACAGGTGTTAGTAAGCAGGTTAGATTATTGCGGTGCGCATAAGCTGTTCCAAATGTCCGTGTCGGCTCAAAGAAACCCCTAACTAATTTTATACTATGTTCTTTAGCTAATTTGTTTAGAAACTCAATCACAGACACAAAAGAAAACACTACATCTAAGTTAGAATAGAAGTATTGCACATGCTCTTGTTAACAGCAGACTACAGCCTATCCCATAAGTTAACGGCAAGCTATGATAAGTATCCCCTTCTTGTACTGACGAAAGAATCTTTGTGCACACATAACAATTCTTTGCATCCATTGTATCAACATACTCATTCAACAAGCGATAGAAGACATTAGTAGATAGTTCCCCTTTTGAATTAGTTCCCTCATGCAAGTATTTTGCATCCTGCTCAAACTTCTCCCACGGTGTTAGTGTAGCAGTTTTAGGTTTTGAAGCATTGTTAATCACTTCCTTATCCATCCATGGCATTCCCGCAATCACACCGATAATTATTATTGCACATACAATACCTAGAATAACACTCAACCAACCACACATCCTACCCTTTTTGCTCTTACTTTTTGTGTAACTCATGATCTGTAAAGAATCAGATAGCAGAATAATATAAAGCAAACAGTCAACTTGAGGACGATATAAAGCTCTCTTTTTTTTTTTTTTTTTTTTCCTTCTGTGCAAAGTCTCTCTGCAGGTATTTACAGCGTTTCACTCACTCCAGGACCCTTTTTGTCAAATCAGGTTTAGCAGCTTGTCATATTCGGTTTTCAGAGTCAGAGTCAATTCAGGTTAACAGTGTCACATCCGGTAATTTATCACTCTTTTCTCAGCTTCTCAGCTTTCAATTTCACTTTCAATATTTTAACACAGTCTCTCTCTCTAGAGTTGAATTCAGGTGCCGTAGTATTGACCTGGTACCTCTCGATCAAAACAGAACGCCAAGAGTTCTTGTTGCCATTCAGCTGTTGTTGCAAATGCCCATTCAGGACCTGCGTACCTTCTGTTTGTGACTTTCTTTCCAGTCTGCATTCAGTTTTGTAATTCTCATTCACTGCGATCTTCTTTTCTGGTTGTGTCAACTTCTTCCTCTATTGTATCACAAGAGATCACTATCTCTCCTGCAGCTTGTGGCTTCGGCCAATTATCTCCTTTATGGGTTTTCTTTCTGTTTGGCCCTTCAGAATGTTGAACAGCGCCCTCCTCTTGTGCTATGGTGTTTTCTCTTGATGGACCTGCAATCGGCTCAGGAGGAGTCAGTTCACTTTGACCTCCCTCTGCTTCTTCCCCCTCGCCTTCAGGGTCTGTTACGGGTTCAACCTCAAAC
This sequence comes from Pleurodeles waltl, assembly GCF_031143425.1. NCBI lineage: Eukaryota > Metazoa > Chordata > Amphibia > Caudata > Salamandridae > Pleurodeles > Pleurodeles waltl. Next base: position 484,066,585 of record NC_090442.1, read on the forward strand.
CTGTATCCGTCTGCTTCTGGGAGAACCTCTCTTTGTGTCAGTTCCCTTGTTACCCCAACTGAGATAGGCTCCCTGTCACCCCTCTGGAACTCACTTTGAGTGACTAAGCTGTCCTCAGCGGGCTCTCCTTCAGTCTCAGTTCCCCTTTGAATACTCTCCGGCCCTGAGACTTCCTTTTCTGCAGCTGTTGTTTTGGATACTTCAAGTTCCTCATCAGTCGGACACGTCACTTTCTTTGTTTGACTGGCATGTATCCAATTCGGAACGCCTGCACATTTCACAGCAGTAGTGGTTGTCAGTATTACTTGATATGGCCCCTTCCAACGCGGCTCCAAGCATGACTTCCTCACATGCTTCTTGACAACAACCCAGTCACTGGCTTTCAGGGTGCGAGCTGGATCACTAATCTGTGGCAATGTGTTAGCCTCCACCTGGTGAGAAAAAGAACGGACCACATCAGCCAGACCCTTGCAGTAGTCCAACACCATATCATCCGTGATATTCACAAGAGCATTTGCAGGTACTGCGGGCAATCGCATAGCTCGACCCATCAGAATCTCCTGTGGAGATAGTCCTGTTTTCTTGTCAGGTGTGTTTCTCATTGACATCAGTACTAAGGGCAAGGCATCTGGCCATTTCAGATTGGTAGCTGCGCACATTTTTGCCATTCTCGTTTTCAAGGTACCATTCATCTGTTCCACTAATCCTGATGCTTCAGGGCGATAGCTACAATGCAGCTTCTGCTCAATGTTCAGTGCAGCACATAAGAGCTTAATCACCTCATTTTCGAAGTGCCTGCCCCTATCTCTAAAGAGATCGGGAATCCAAAACGTGGTACTAACTCCCTAAGCAGCAGTTTAGCTACTGTTAAACTGTCATTCCTACGTGTAGGGTAAGCTTCAATCCAGTGACTGAAAACATACACAATCACCAACACATATTTCAGTCCTCCACACATGGGCATTTCAATGAAGTCCATCCTGCTAAATGGACCGCCAGCTCTCCCAACGTGGCTCATATTCACCACAGTCCCTTTTCCTGCTTTCATCTGTTGACAGATGATGCACCTGTGACGGATAACCTCTGCAGCTTGTCTGAATTTTGGATTGAACCAATCGATTTTGAACAACTTGATCATTGCGTCTCTCCCTATATGGGCTTAGCCATGATAGAACCTTGCAAACTGTGACAGAAGACTGTTTGGCAAAACCATTTTCCCTCCTCTGAGACCCATAAGTCATCAGCTCTTTGTACACAAAGCATTCTCTGCTAGGAACGTTTCTCTTCTTTGCCAGCACATCCCTGCAGTGATTTTAGCTCATCTGTGTCAACCACCCTTAATGCAAAATTCGAACATGTTTCATTCTCAGTTTCAGGTAACAATTCCCACTGATCTCGGAACGATATACAGTTCAATGCGCAAAACCTTGCGACTTGATCTGCATAGCCGTTTCCCATTGACACAAGGTCTTGTGACTTAACATGAGCATTGCATTTCACCACGGCAATTTCAAGAGGTAACTGAATCGAATGCATAAATCTTTAATCTTATCGCCATTTTTCACTGGTGAACCAGAAGAGGTCATGAAACCCCTCTGTGACCATAGCTGGCCAAAGTCATGTACAATTCTGAATCCGTATCTGCTGTCAGTATAGATAGTGACTTTCAGGTTTTCAGCTGCGTGGCATGCCTTAATAAGGGCAATTAATTATGCCACTTGTGCAGAGTACACTCTTTCGAGCCAGGAAGCTTCTAAAATACCGGTGATTGTACACACGGCATATCCGGCTCTCCGTACTCCTACTGAGTCTCTCAAGCATGAACCATCAGCAAACAAAATTTAATCGTTTTCTTTTAACTGGGTATCTTTGATGTCAGGTCTTGGTTTGGTGCATAATTCTGTTACCTCAAGACAATCATGTTCCACTTCCTCAGCATCACTAATGTCTGCATTTTCAATAGGAAGTAAATTTGCCGGGTTCAATACAGTACATCTCTTGAGGGAAACATTTGGAGACCCCAGTATAATGGTCTCATACTTGGTTAACCTAGCATTTAACATATGCTGTGTCTTGGTTCGGGTTTACAGAATTTCAACTGAATGAGGAATCATTACTGTTAAGGGATGCTCCATCACTATGCCTTCACACTGTGTGAGGCTTTGACCAACTGCTGCAACTGCACACAAACAACCCGCTAAGGCTGCTGCGACTGGGCCCAAAGAAGCTGAAAAATATGCTACTGGGCAGTTTGCACCTCCATGGACCTGTCTTAAAACAAAGAACATGCATCACATCATGTTCATGGCAAAACAGTAGAAAAGACTTGGTGTAATCAGGCATACCTAAAGCTGGTGCCCTGCACTTACAGTCTCTCAATTCCATGAATGCCTTCATCTCTTTCTCGGACAAGATTGTTACCCGGGTCATCCTGAACTTCCTTGCCTGTCAGTTTTATCAGTGGTTTAGAGATAATCGAGAAGTTGGGAATCCACTGGCGACAGCAGCCCACCATTCCCAAAAACATTCTGACATGTCTCTTGGTTGTCGGAGGATTCATCTGCAGTATGGCTGTCACTCCATCTTTGGATATTTTTCTCGACCCTTTCTCAATTAGGTGACCTAGGTACTTCACTTCTCTGACAGTATTGCAGCTCCTTTGGGGACACTTTGTCCGTTCTTTCCAAATGGTTCAGTAAGGCAATTGTGTCATACCTGCAGTCGTCTTTTGTTCTGGACGCAATTAACAAATCATCAATGTACTGTAATAGAGTCGAACTGAAGGGCAGTTCTAACTACTCTAAATCCTTCTTCAATATCTGATTGAAGATGGAAGGTGACTCAGAAAACCCTTGAGGAATTCTGCATCAACTTTACACCTTATTCAGGAATTTGAAACTGAAGAGAAATTGGCTATCCTCATGAAGAGGCACCGAAAAGAATGCTTGAGACAGGTCCACAACTGTGAACCACTCTGCATCACACAGAACCTGAAACATGATCACAGCTGGATTTGGCACTATGGGGCAGCATTTTACCACAATCTTGTTTATTTTCCTTAAGTCTTGAACAATTTGAACTTTCCCACAAGGCTTTTTCAGACCCATTATTGGTGAATTACACGGGCTGCTCATTACTTCCTTCAGAACCCCTTGCTTCACAAAGTCTGCAATTATCTGTGCTACCTGAATGAGGACATCCTGTGTCATGTGGTACTTCGGTACCTGTGGAAACACTGCATTTGGCTTAACCTGTACTTTGACCGGTTCTACTCCTTTTATCAGTCCCACTTCTTTTCCTGTCGGGTCCCACACTTTCTCTGTCTGTTCCCTGCAACTCAGGTGGTAAGTCATTCACTGTAAGCATTGGGAATAATGTTATTAAAGGGTATTCCTTATTTGCAATCTCCGTCTCTAACTCTGAAAACTGGCTGTCATCCCCTTCATCATCACTGTTTGTTTGCACTTCAATTCCTTCATTGGAACAGGTAATTGAACACCTCGTTTTGCACAGCAAATCTCCTCCTAGTAGGGATACGGGACTAGAATCACAGACTACAAATGTATGTAATCCCTGGAAGTTGCCAATCTCAACTTGGACCTGATCTGTAATTGGGTTTGTCAGGAACTGGTTTGCTACTCCTACTACCCTTATGGTATGCCCTGAAAGTGGTAATTTCTGAACCTCTGCACTTCTGACTGTAGAGCGTGTAGCTCCTGTATCAACTATGAACGAAACCTTGTGACCCATTACCTTTCCTTCTACATAGGGACCCCTCTGATCTACCTCTAGGGACGCTGCAAGCCTGCACTCCTCACTGTCTGAACAATCGTCCGACCATTCATTGTTTATTCCATCCTCACCACACAATGGGAACTGATGTACTGTGTTATTTTGACTCATCGGCTGGCCTGTGATCTGAAGAAGAAGCATCACCTGTTGCTGTCCCATTGGAGCTAATGGTATTTGCATTTGCTGTCTAGGTACCATGGGAACCTGCTGTTATACCTGCTGCATTTGTGCTGGTTGAACATGCGGGATTTGCATCTGCTACATGGGCTGTAACCCCTGCATCTGTACCATGTTATTCTGGAAGTTTTGATTTTTACCCCTCATTTTTGGACCCCTCACATTTTGGAAGGTACTGACATCATTGCTTTGTTGAACAACACCATCCTGCACCACCATTGGGCATTCCCGCTTCCAATGCCCCACGCCCCCGCACGTGTGACATGGTGACACCTTTTTCATTCCTTGCACATCGTTTTGAGCCACAACAGTATTCAGGTCTGGACCACGGTTCACAAAACCTCGACCTCTCGGTTGTGCCTGAAACATGCCATTCCCTTGCGGTTGCTGCTGTATCACCTGCCGTTTCCCTGCATCCCTGCTTGCACTGCCTTAATCTGCATCACCATCACCTTCTCTTTCACCTTTCTCTGCTTCAACTCAATCTCCTCACTACAGTATTTCACATACTGCAACACCTCATCAATCGGCTTTGCTTGCCAACAGATCAAATGATTCTTAATCATCTGGCTAATCTCTGGTCTCAGCCCTTCAACAAACCTGAACACAAGATGATTCATATCTTTCGGCTCAATGACCTCAGTGCCACTGTAATGTTTGAACGCTTTCAACAATCTCTCATAGTAAGCATTAATCGATTCTTTGGCCTCCTGTGATGTTCGATCGATTTTCTGCCAGTCAGTCACTTTCGGCGACACTTTCTGCTTCAAAAAACTCAATCACTTTATGATAATACTTCATCACCTCCTCAGATGGTGCTCCAGTCACCTTATCCCTTGCCGGTTCCTGTGTCGGCCAATCCACACCTCTCTTGCACTCAAGCCATAAGTCAGGTGGAACTATAATCTCAAACAGGGAATTCAAGTCCTCCCAGAGACATTTTGCCAACTTCACAAACCTGTCTGTCTGTTGGTACCATTCTATTGGCTTCTCCCTCAACCTGGGATAATCATTTGTGAATGACAGGATGTCTCCCCTAGACCACGGTACATGGACTAGAACCCCTCTGGCTGTTTCTCTCATTGGTAACATTTTTATTGTCCCCATGTCCGGTGCGGCTTTAGCCTGTTTTGGTTCCGGACCTTCGCCTGTCTCTTTATCTCTTTTCTTTGCCCATCTGCCTTCCCATTTCTCTAAGGCTCCCCAAATTTGCACACTTTGCAGTATTTCTTTAAGATGCGCTTTCATTCCAGTGGACCTCATTTGATCAAAATCTTTAAAATCGAAGTCTAATCTGTAGCTTCTTTTCAAATGTTTAGTATTCTCAATATCAATGTTATATTTATCCGCCAGGTTTGCCAACCTCTGATGCACCTTACTCACTTCTTTTGTGATTTTGGGGCACAGATACCTCAATTCTGCTTCTGTGTATGACTCTATTCACTCCCATTGTTCCTTCCACTAGTTCTGCAGCTTCTACACCCAGTCTCACAAAGTTCAGGTATTCATCCCTTTCTGACCTCTCTGCGGTCACTGCAGTAGTCGGTGAAGTGTTGATCTTTTCTAACCACTCATTCAACTGTTGCACGGAAAAGCCTTGCAACAAAATGTTTCCTGACTGCATCAATGGTGACTGACGTATTTGTACTCAGTGTCGGTGGGGCTAGCACACTTAGCCCTGCTTGCCTCATTGTCTCTAAAGGAGCCCCAATTGGACTGAGGTCTAGCAAACACCTGAATCCTCCTGCTGCTTGTTCTCTTGGTGTCATTAGTTGGGGAGTTCCTGTGAACCCTCCTCTTATTGCCTCTTGGGTCATCACTCCCTGATCACACACGCCAGGCTTACCCTGCGCATACAGAAGTACTGGTGGACCAACAGTAATTGGTAACGATATAGCAGCTGGTGTCTGACCTGGTCCCAAACCCCGTGGAGCATTAACTCCCATAGATTGACCCATCATGGGTGCTGTAGGTACTGGCTGCGGTTTTGCAACTGGAGTGTAACTTGGAATCAGTTGTTGCTGTGGCTGGGACATCATTAGCGGAGTTGGCTCAATCTGCACTAGCTTTGATCTCGTATATATTGGATCAGGTGGCACCATCAGACTCGTATTTGTCTCTAGTACTGGGACATCTGGATAAATCCTCTGAATCTGTGGCGGAGGTTGCAACTGTATCTGCGTGTCTGGTGCAGTGGGTACACTGACACCATTCTGTATCAAAACTGTATCACTTGTCTGCGCTGTACTTGTAATTCCCTTACTCTGTGTCGAATCCTCAGGAACCGCACTAGTGCTCGGAGCAGTGTCATTTATAGCATATGGTGGCAGGCAATCATGTAACAACTGATTAAGAAACTCTTCATCATCTGAATCCTCTTCATCCACCCAAGACCTCTGAGTCTCCTTTGACTTGCTAGAGCCCTTGTCTGTCTTACAGGTTGCTTTCTTTCCCTGCGTCTCATCTTTCTGGGTTATTGCTGGAAACAATTTAAGTCCGTCAGCTATTCCCCTTCTCCACATTCGGCTCTCATTGTCCCATCTAGCCTCAGCTAAAGTTTTCTCTGCCCTTTTTTTTCTCCTTTCAAGTTTTTTCTGTCTTTGTCGTATGGCCATTAAATCCCAGACTGCTAATGCCTCATACTGAGCTGGTCTCGGAGGCGGCTTTTGCACACCTAACATCCACCTCGAGTTCTCTAAGATTCTTGTATTGAACGTTCCATGCTCTGGAAACGCTAAACATCCCTCCTCCTCTGTTAATTTGTGCCACTGCTTCATCCAAAGACATGGCGCGACTCCCTTTTCCTCCCTTACAATATAAGCTGGAGTACCCTCAGGCGGTGTATGCTCCCCTTCACTCGCCATAATATATGTATCTCCCTTCAACGCACTCTTTAGCGGCTTGAAAAACTTCATGTTCGGTGGCATGTGTAGCTGCAGATACACATGCTGTGCATAGTCCGCAGTCTGGTGTTGGGTCGGAGTGTTACAAGTTGTTTTTCTTCGAAGAAGTCTTTTCGAGTCACGAGACCGAGGGACTCCTCCCACTTCGGTTCCATTGCACATGGGCGTCGACTCCATCTTAGATTGTTTTTTTTCCGCCATCGGGTTCGGACGTGTTCCTTTTCGCTCCGTGTTTCGGGTCGGAAAGTTAGTCAGAATCAACTGAAAATTTGTCGGTATTGTTTCGTTCGGTATCGGGATAGTTAGGGAAATCGACACCGAGCCTTAAAGAGCTCCGGTAACCCTTCGGGGTATTTTCGATTCCCCCGTCGGGGCCTGGTCGGCCCGACCGCGTGCAACATCGAGACTGATGGAACGGACCCCGTTCCGATTCTGTCCTAAATGCCACAGTAAATATCCTTATACAGACCAACATTTGGTCTGTAACTTGTGCCTGTCCCCCGAGCACAAGGAAGAGTCGTGTGAGGCCTGTCGTGCGTTTCGGTCGAGAAAAACGCTCAGGGACCGAAGAGCCAGGAGGTTGCAGATGGCTTCCACGCCGACAGGACAACAAGGGTTCGAGGAGGGAGGAAGAAGAAGAAACTTTCTCCATCCGCGAATCGGATTCCGAAGAATTCGACGTCGATGAGCAACCAACCGTGAGTAAGACGTCGAAAGACAGAACACACGAAAAAACAGACAAAGCCCAGGGGACGCCACTGCCAACAGGCCATGGCATAACCCATAAAGTAGGTGACCGTCCATCGGCACCGAAAAAGGGCGAGCTGGTGCCGAAGTCGTCCGACTCAGGTCGAGACACAGGCACGCAACACTCTCGGGACCGAGAGAGTGGTGCAGAAAAGGCTCCACACCAAGATAGCGGCACCGAAGCTACTCGACAGAGAGACAGCGGCACCGAAGCTACTCGACACAGAGACAGCGGCACCGAAGCTGCTCGGCACAGAGATAGCGGCACCGAAGATGGTCGGTACCGAGAGGCCAAGACACCGAAAAAGAGAAAGATCTCGTCGGAGCCGAAAACAACTAAAGACACGGTTTCGGTGCCAAAACACCCGGCAACCGAACCAAAAACCAGTTCCTTCTCAGAGGAACAATCACTGTCCTCCCAACTAAAAAGACACAGATTTGAGGAGGAATTACAAACTACAGAGGTAGATCACACGCAAAAGCGGATCTTTATCCAAAGGGGTACAGGGAAAATCAGCACTCTTCCCCCAATCAGAAGGAAAAGGAAACTTGACTTCCAGCAACAACACAAGCCACCACAAGCAAAGGTGGTAAAGAGGGTAACTCCACCACCCTCTCCACCACAGTCAACTCATGTATCACCGGCACAGACTCCACCACAATCACCAGCTCATACCACCATGAGCCAGGATGATCAGGCAGCATGGGACCTCTATGATGCTCCAGTATCGGACAATAGTCCAGAGTCGTACCCAACTAAACCCTCACTACCTGAGGACAGTACAGCATATGCACAGGTGGTAGCTAGGGCAGCCGAATTTCATAATGTATCTCTACATTCGGAGCCTATTGAGGATGACTTCCTCTTTAACACCCTGTCCTCCACCCACAGCCATTATCAAAGCCTTCCCATGCTCCCGGGAATGCTAAGGCACGCTCAACAGATTTTCAAGGAGCCTGTTAAAAGCAGAGCAATAACTCCAAGGGTGGAGAAAAAATACAAGGCACCGCCCACAGACCCTGCTTTTATTACATCACAACTGACACCAGATTCAGTAGTCGTAGGAGCAGCTCGTAAAAGAGCCAACTCGCAGACATCAGGCGACGCACCACCTCCGGACTAGGGGAGCCGCAAGTTTGATGCAGCTGGGAAAAGGGTTGCAGCACAAGCTGCAAATCAGTGGCGCATCGCCAACTCGCAAGCACTCCTAGCGCTATACGACAGGGCCCATTGGGACGAGATGCAGCATCTCCTCGAGCACCTCCCCAAAGAATTCCAGAAACGAGCTAAACAAGTGGTTGAAGAGGGGCAAAATATCTCCAACAACCAAATACGTTCTTCTATGGATGCAGCAGATACAGCTGCAAGAACAATAAATACTGCCAATAAGGAGGCATGCATGGCTGCGCACATGGCTTCAAACCTGAGATACAACAGGCAGTGCTCAATATGCCGTTCAATGAACAGCAATTGTTTGGCCCAGAAGTGGACACCAATTGAAAAATTAAAAAAGGACACTGACACAGCCAAAGCCATGGGCGCACTCTATTCCCCGCAGGGCAGAGGCACATTTGGCACATTTTGCAAAACAACTTTCAGAGGAGGGTTTCGAGGTCAAGCCACAGAAGCCAGCACCTCACAAACAAGACCACCTACCTACCAGGGACAATATCAAAGGGGTGGCTTTCGAGGCCAATACAGAGGGGGCCAATTCCCAAGAAACCGGGGAAAGTTTCAAGGTCCCAAAACCCCTCAAAATAAACAGTGACTCACAGGTCACACAACCCCTTCACACAACACCAGTGGGGGGAAGACTAAGCCAGTTCGTCAAATCATGGGAGGAATAACAACAGACACTTGGGTCTTAGCAATTATCCAACATGGTTATTGCATAGAATTTCTCCAACTCCCTCCAAACGTCCCACCGAAAACACACAATATGTCAAAACAGCATATAGACCTTCTAGGACTAGAAGTTCAAGCATTACTGCAAAAAGACGCAATAGAATTAGTACCAAAAACACAAAAGAACACAGGAGTTTACTCACTGTACTTTCTAATACCGAAAAAGGACAAAACTCTTTGAGACCAATATTAGATCTCAGAACACTAAACACCTACATCAAATCAGACCACTTTCACATGGTCATGTTACAAGACGTAATACCACTACTGAAACAGCAAGACTACATGACAACGTTAGATCTAAAAGACGCGTATTTCCATATACCGATACATCCCTCGCACAGGAAATACCTAAGGTTCGTATTCAAAGGAATACATTACCAATTCAAAGTTTTGCCATTCGGAATAACAACAGCACCAAGAGTCTTCACAAAATGTCTAGCAGTAGTAGCTGCACATATCAGGAGGCAGCAAATACACGTGTTCCCGTACCTAGACGATTGGTTAATCAAAACCAACTCGCTAATAAAGTGTTCACAGTACACAGATTGTTATACAAACCCTTTACAAACTGGGTTTCTCCATCAACTATGCAAAGTCACACCTTTTGCCGTGTCAAACACAGCAATACTTAGGAGCGACAATCAACACAACAAAAGGGATAGTCACTCCAAGTCCACAAAGGGTTCAAAATTTTCACAAGGTGATACAAGCTATGTATCCAACACAAAAGATACACGCAAAGATGGTATATTAACTCCTAGGCATGATGTCCTCATGCATGGCCATTGTCCCAAACGCAAGATTGCACATGCGGCCCTTACAACAGTGCCTAGCATCACAATGGTCACACGCACAGGGTCAACTTCTAGATCTGGTGTTGATAGACCGCCAAACATACATCTCGCTTCTATGGTGGAACAGTACAAATTTAAACAAAGGGCGGCCTTTCCAAGACCCAGTGCCACAATACGTGATAACAACAGATGCTTCCATGACAGGGTGGGGAGCACACCTCAATCAACACAGCATCCAAGGACAATGGGACGTACATCAAAGAAAGTTTCATATAAATCACCTAGAATTGTTAGCAGTATTTCTAGCGTTGAAAGCATTCCAACCAATGATAACCCACAAATACATTCTTGTCAAAACAGACAACATGACGACAATGTATTATTTAAACAAACAGGGGGGAAAACACTTGATACAGTTGTGTCTCCTAACACAAAAAATATGGCATTGGGCAATTCACAACCACATTCGCCTAATAGCACAGTTTATTCCAGGGATCCAGAACCAGCTAGCAGACAATCTCTCTCGGGATCACCAACAGGTCCACGAATGGGAAATTCACCCCCAAATCCTGAACACTTACTTCCAAGTTTGGGGAACACCTCAAATAGATCTGTTTGCAACAAAAGAAAGCGCAAAATGCCAAAACTTCGCATCCAGTTACCCACACCGGCAATCTCAAGGCAATGCTCTATGGATGAATTGGTCAGGGATATTTGCGTACGCTTTTCCCCCTCTCCCTCTCCTTCCATATCTAGTAAACAGATTGAGTCAAAACAAACTCAAACTCATACTAATAGCACCAACATGGGCAAGACAACCTTGGTATACCACACTACTACTAGACCTGTCAGTAGTACCTCATGTCAAACTACCCAACAGGCCAGATCTGTTAACACAACACAAACAACAGATCAGGCATCCAAACCCAGCATCGCTGAATCTAGCAATTTGGCTCCTGAAATCCTAGAATTTGGACACTTAAACCTCACACAAGAGTGTATGGAGGTCATAAAACAAGCTAGAAGACCATCCACTAGACACTGCTATGCAAGTAAATGGAAAAGATTTGTTTGTTACTGCCATAATAATCAAGTCCAACCATTGCATGCATCTCCAAAAGATGTAGGAGGATATTTACTACATTTACAAAAATCAAATCTAGCTTTCTCTTCCATAAAAATACATCTCGCAGCAATATCTGCTTACCTGCAGATTACTCATTCAACTTCCCTATTTAGAATACCTGTCATTAAAGCGTTTATGGAGGGCCTAAAGAGAATTATACCACCAAGGACACCACCTGTTCCTTCATGGAACCTCAACATTGTCTTGACAAGGCTCATGGGTCCACCTTTCGAACCCATGCATTCTTGTGAAATGCAATACTTAACGTGGAAAGTTGCATTTCTCATTGCCATCACATCTCTAAGAAGAGTAAGTGAAATACAGGCGTTTACCATACAAGAACCATTTATTCAAATACACAAAAATAAAGTCGTTCTAAGAACAAATCCAAAATTCTTACCAAAGGTTATCTCACCATTCCACTTAAACCAAACAGTGGAATTACCAGTGTTCTTCCCACAGCCAGATTCAATAGCTGAAAGAGCACTACATACATTAGACATCAAGAGAGCGCTAATGTACTACATTGACAGGACAAAAGAAATTAGGAAGACAAAACAACTATTTATTGCCTTCCAAAAACCTCATACAGGAAATCCAATTTCAAAACAAGGTATCGCCAGATGGATAGTAAAGTGCATCCAAACCTGCTATCTTAAAGCAAAGAGAGAACTGCCTATTACACCAAAGGCACACTCAACCAGAAAGAAAGGTGCTACTATGGCCTTTCTAGGAAATATTCCAATAACCGAAATATGTAAGGCAGCAACATGGTCTACGCCTCATACATTTACTAAACACTACTGTGTAGATGTGTTATCTGCACAACAGGCCACAGTAGGTCAAGCCGTACTAAGAACTTTATTTCAAACTACTTCCACTCCTACAGGCTGAACCACCGCTTTTAGGGAGATAACTGCTTACTAGTCTATGCACAGCATGTGTATCTGCAGCTACACATGCCACCGAACGGAAAATGTCACTTACCCAGTGTACATCTGTTCGTGGCATTAGTCGCTGCAGATTCACATGCGCCCACCCTCCTCCCCGGGAGCCTGTAGCCGTTTAGAAGTAGATCTTGAACATTTGTACATTTGTAAATATATTACATTAAACCTTCATTTTGTACATACGTATTTATTTCATTGCATGGGCACTATTATTAGCATACACAACTCCTACCTCACCCTCTGCGGGGAAAACAATCTAAGATGGAGTCGACGCCCATGCGCAATGGAACCGAAGTGGGAGGAGTCCCTCGGTCTCGTGACTCGAAAAGACTTCTTCGAAGAAAAACAACTTGTAACACTCCGACCCAACACCAGACGGCGGACTATGCACAGCATGTGAATCTGCAGCGACTAATGCCACGAACAGATGTACACTGGGTAAGTGACATTTTCCTTTTGCATCTTTCACTAATCAGAAAGTGCCTTTAATTCCCAGAACACTCTTCACCCACCTTGCTCAACCTATTGCCTCTCACGGACGGCTGCCAATCCGTGCGCGACCCCTCTCAGCAACTGACCTATCCCAGCGCGGCACCACTGACGTCATACTCACACACACTGCAGCTGACAAAGTCTTGCAGTTTGTCCTCTCCACATACACAAAACTAATGCAATATATTGCGAGCACCGTTAACAAAAACTCAAAATCTCCATCAAAGGTTACACTCACACTATTTGACTCAAACTCGACTTGTCAACCCCGCCCGATTGACCTATTAAACCGCACAAATTACAACAAGAACACAAGTGTCTCCTACACTTGTCAATATACTCCGGAGTCTTAGACCACGACAGGTCCGTACATCACCAACAACCACGTGGATAATTTTGAGCTCAAAGCACCACACTCATATGAAGTTCGCCGACTTCCCTACTCTCATACTGCGGAGTACGCCCACTCCTACTAAAACAACATTACCTGACCTAAATCCACACAAACATCACAAAACACCTGCAATATGCATAAGCTGAGCAAGCGCAAATTCTACACCACACATTCTAAAACGCCGAGAACATTCCCTACTCACTTAGGCAGGCTCCGAGATTCCGGGAAAGTCATGGGGAATTTAGAAACACATCATACCTCCAATTTGCATTATCTCGAAAAACTATTCAAACAATAGACCTCCGTCCTAGGGCCCCAAAGGGCCAGAACCGTCGCTCTGCTACCAGAACTGAGAACGCGTCCCTTTATGACTAGTTTACTCACTTTGGGACTCGTTTTAGGCCAATGAATCTTTTGACCATGATTGAAGACACCTTAGGACGAGATAGCTAATCAACATGTCAATCAATATGTCAATAATGTCTTCAAAATTCACAGTAATACGACAATTTTAGGTTAACCAAAGACATTTAATAAGACTCAAAACCACCATGACCTTTCAGTCATGAATAATCACACCAGAATAATATGATTTTGTGAAGTTTATTCCCTATTGATTACAATTCTACTAGCAAGTTTATTAGTCTCAAAACCAAGAAACACATTAGCAGAGTCACAATATGGCAACTCTGATAAGATTTCATCAAAGCAAGAATCACGAACATTAGGATATAACACGGCATCAGCATAGGTTATCTTTAGCAGAGCATCATCATAAAGTTATTCAACTAAGCATAGGTTCAGTCATTTGTCTATTTGCGTCAATTTAGTGAATCCTTCTCAACTAACCTCTAATTAGCATTGGCATGTTGGGCTTCATGCAAAACAATTTAGTAACACCAATTTGGGAAAACATCTAACTATGGTCTCTGTCAAAAAAAGCAGTTGATACCTAGAATGGAAAGGCAAACAGACAATCACAATTTCATTGTCATCTAGTTACCCTCCGTTTGGGTCACCACTCAGGTTCGGTCTTCGTCCTCAGGACATCAGTTGATTCGCCATCAGGAATTCAGCTCTGGGAGAAAGGGGCACTTCCTTCATAAGGAGGTAAAGTGTAAACGGGTAATCTAAGGGCAAGGATGGTTCTAAGTAAAATTAGCAAGCCACTAAGCAAAATGACAAAGTCTCTGGATCATAGCAAATCGCATCAGCATCTCCATAACTCTCTCCTATTCTCTCGCCTCTAGTTCTCGTTCTCCTTTCTTCCTGGTGTCAAGGGTTTTTTTATCCCCTTTTCGTTGTACATTCCCCTAAAATTTGGTTGGACAAGGGGTTGCACCCCACTATCTTTAACCAATTGTCTTCACATTAGGTCATCAAATTTGTCACCCCATAACAGTTCTCACGTATTTTATTGATCCTTATGATTGACGTCTTTAGCTGGTGGAATGTCCGGTATGATTTCATAGTCTTGTGGTCCTTTGCACATCTTCGGTCAGTGGCTCCATTGTCTGTACCGGTTCAGGCGACCTTGTACCTACCAGTAGTCTACAGTGTTGCATTCAGCTAAAATGTTTCTACAAGCAAGTCGAATTTCATGAGAACGGATCTACTACAGTTACATTCAGCTTCTAGTTGAGAGAAAAAACCCAGAGTTCATGTTCTTCAGCAAGTCAGCACACTGCACGTTAGAAAAATACATTCAATATGAGAGTCAGGCAGCTAGGCCTCGACTCATGCTAACTAAAGCCAAATGATTTATTAGCAAAAGCCTTTACTTATACTTATTATTATTCGTGTAAAATCATATCATCATATAACATTTCAACATTATTAGTCCGTTTCATTAGTCCTCGTATATGTTGACGGCCACTCCCCATGGGCACATTTCAAACGCACGTTTTAGCAAAATTCATTAATACATTTTCTATGCAGCATTATTACACATTAGTACATAAACATTTTATGTTAATATTTGATTGTATATAAGGTACGCTCTCTCACCAGCATCATTTGAATGACAGAAATTACTCCTTCTGGAAACTTTGATTATGAAGTATAAACACAAACATTTGTTAGAGGTGTAGTATAGGAGCCACAAATTCGTCATAGGATTTCCCATATCCTGTATAAAAATTATATGTTGCAGAGTACATTCCTTTTCAGTTTTAATTCTTACTCATGAGAGGGCGACCTTTTCCTTCTGTAGCAATCAAACATTGTATCAGACCTTTAAGTTCTTAAGTTAATGCGAAAGAATGTTTACAAACTGGTAATTTCTTAATACAGTTGCACAAATGGTTTCTTGTTTTAATACCAAAAGTGTGCGAACCTAAAATAGCTAATTTGATGACAATGTCATATCGGTGAGAGCTTTGCATGTTCCTACATTTAAAGGTGTTTTTATTTTGTTTGAATTTAATTTTTAGAAATATTCTAAGACAGCGGTTCTTAACCTTCTTACTTCTATGGACCCCCATTGGTTCATTAATGGAAGCTGGGGACCCCACTGAGTCATTAAAGTAAGGTGGGGACCCTCTTCCTAAGCAACTTCTATGGTTTGAACTTCAAAACAATGCACAAAAATACAAAAACAAGTATACACCAAACAGATGCTCAAATATTAATTTCTTTTGTTTAATGCACAATTAAATACAGAAAATATAATCACATTTTCGATTTTGCTTCTTTATTTGTATATACCTTATTAATATAAATGTATTAATTTTAATAATATTTATGAGTAGGCTTCGCGGACCCCCATGGGTCCTCAGACCACTGGTTAAGAACCACTGAGAGAGATAGTTGAATTAAAGGAGGCTACAAATTAGGGCAGTTGATGAGTTCCATTAAATTGTTACATGTAGTGTTCAAATTCAGTTGTATTATTAATGGTCTACCTGCTACTTTGTGTCAGAATTTCATTACTTCTATATAGCAACTCTAAACCCCTATAAACCATGAGACATTACTGGTGCCACAAATCGCTTGGTTATGATTTAGATCTTGTTTGTTAAACCATGCTCATTTTGAAGATGAGTGTAATTATATTTTTAAATTGTCTTACGCTTTATGGATTGTGCGTTTTTGCACCATTGAGGCAATTTAATGACAATTCGACTACAATATTACATTCACATACATGAGTATGGTTTTTCTAGCAAGAATTAAATCATGCTCCAAAGCCTCTTGTGACACTGGTCTATGATGACATGTCCACATGCTTGCTTTCACTTATTGCCTAGTGACTGGTTTAATATTTGTTGAGTTCAGTTCTAGCTCGAAGACACTGGTAAGTAAGGTGGGATTTTTTTCCAGCTCACAAAGAGCACCACAAAATCACTTCTCTGCTAATGGCCTTCCCTGGTTTCTCAGTATATTTAATATTAAACTCCCTATCTAAAAGTTTTGTGTATATTCCGGTCCCCTGGAAAATCATTATCTGCTAGAAAAACCTGGCCATCCGCTTTGTCAAGTAGGTTCCCACACCTAATAGAATGAACCTTAGGCCAATAGCTTTAATATCACTAATACAATTATTGTACAGTTGTTCAGTTACACTTCTGTCATTCTTAATCTCTGAAAGTGACAGATGTTTCTGTTACCCATTTAAATAGTATCCTTATGCCTGATTCTGTCTTGCCAGAACCCAAACATGTGACCTTCCGGTCTCTGCTAGTGACAGCTGCAAATGTTAACTGGTTGATTCATCTTGCTGGTGCTCATTTATCTTTAATCCCAGGCAGCAGTAGCAGCAAATTAATATTAGAAATTCTGTTAATTGAGTTGATAGTTTTTTTTTTGTTTGTTTATTCTCCCACATAGTCTTTGATAATTCTATTCTCACCGTGTCCATTTTAATTATGTTAACCTTTGCAAGCGATGATAATTATTTCTTCGATATCTGAGGAAACTTTTTTAGTCCATATATTGTATAGAACAGAAGGATCTCTGGGTTTATATAAGCCCTCTCGTATTTACGAGTGGAATCTAGCTCCATTATGCAAACAAGCATTTGCAAAGATAATAGGTGAGAGGTTAATGTGCTAAGCATGCTACGTAAACACATTTAAGCCAGACAAGAAAAGAAAGGCCAGCTGTATTGAAGAATCTGTTTTATTTCTGTTGCAAACAAATGTTAGCTGGCAATGGAGCCTTGGTTACAGACAGTTGATTCTCTCTGACCGAGAAAAGAAGTAAGAGCTAAAATAAACACTCTTGGCACATAGACGTCTTTTTAATTGGAAGCAAAGAAGAGGGTGTTATTGAAGCCAAGTGAGCCTTTAGTGTAGCCCGCTTTGCGTTTTTCGGAAACAGGAAAAAGTACTGATCCCTGGTGTTACTCATGCGTAGATGCTACTAAGGTTAACACACTGGCATGTCAAATTGGATTATGCTATTTATGCTCTGTCAAGTAGTGTGTAAATAAAGTTGTGTGTTTTGTTTTTTTAGGTCTGCCCCTATTCGGAATTCTATTGACCCTACTAAAAATAAATGTAAAATACAGTACTAGGAACTTTCAGTCAGTTCTCCTCATCCACTGATAGGTCAGTCATTCATGTTTTTCTTCCGCTGGCTGTAGCATTCAGCATGGGGACTGGGCCAGCCCACTTCAGCAATTGTCTCACATTTCTGTGAGTGACTGCATTGTTCCCCTTCATAAAGAACACATCCACATCACACAAAATAGCTCCCTTGAGTACTAGGGACTACTATTGCAGTGTGTGCTTTTTGAGACAGAAAAATATTTTTGTTTTTTGCAAGGGTTTTTTGATTGATTGAGGACTTAGCAGCTTCCGCGACAATACAGTTTTTTAAAAACCCATGTTAAAACAATCATTGACAAAGCCAAAAAGCTGGCAACCAACAGCAGTGATATTGGCTTTGCCAGTGATTTTTTTCCCTAGTGGCTGAACAGAGAGCAATCCAAATCTTATTTTCATGATGAACGCCTGACGTAAGAGTTAGTTTACTGAGTTGACTAACGATGTTGTTCATAAACAGCAAATGTACTTGGGCCACCTTATGGACTAAAATTATTAGTCTAAGCTGTTGTTGCGTTGCTTTCTTATTGTAGATTGGCATGGTCTGATTTACTGTTTGACCTTGTTTACTCTAGATGTCACATGGAATCTTGTTATATATTGTGCAACTTGCACTGATTTTTAGCACCAGTAGCCTTTGTAAAATTAGCGCAAATTAGCGCAAACAGACCCACGCATGCGCTAGAGAGTGCTGCTTTTTCTTCACAACCTGCCGCTATCACTGGCATCGAGAAATCTCTCTGGGAGGCGTTCTAGTGCCCAAACGTTGTGCTAGAGAATGCAAATTCTTGCTCGCGCTTTCCAAATTAACATTCAAGAAATAACTCCGCCGCAAGGCCGTTGTCAGAGTTTTGCTGGAACTCCACTGGCGGAGTAGAATTTTTCACCCACCCCCTAGTGCACAGGTACAATTGACCTTAAGTGCTGTGAAATATAGAATGCTGTTGACTCTCTTTTTAAGAACCTTTTTGGAACCTGCATGTCTAAAATGTCTTCATATCAGGAATCTGTATAGAAATCAGAATCCAACATTAACATTGTTGCAGTGCCTTCTTTTGCTGGGCATGTAAATTAAAACATAACTGTATTAAAACACCTTCTTAAAAGAACACCTGTTTCTGATCATGCATTTTGTTCTGTTGTAATTATTGGTAAATGTTCTTAAATGCAGTAGTACTAACTGTTTTCTGCTTTTTCCCCCCCACTTAGAATGACAACATTTCCAGGTAAATATATTTAACATTACCTCAAGTTATGTAATTCCTCATGTTCACCATCCTGATAGGTTTATATATAATAAACATTGATGTTTTACTTTTAAGTTAATGTTTAAAAACCAGGGTTCGGCTGAATTTGAGCTAGTTGATATCCTAGGCAAAACAGAACTTTTGTTTACATATGCTGTATTTCCCTGGAGAATGCATGCTTTTGATGAAAACTTCTAAACGCAGATGCCTCAATTTGTGAATTCCTCTTCCTTAATCTCATCCCCCAGACGTCAAACTGGTTTAGCAAACTCTTCCAGTAGCTGCAGCGTATCAGCAGGTGGTGCCATTAGCTAGGTCCGCTGGCTTTTGGCTAGGTTCCAGCTATAGAAATACCACATTCATAGCATTAACGGTCCACAAACAAGCTACAGTTCCTATCACTTGTTCACTTGTTCACAGTGCTTTTCTGCCTTTTGCCTACGTTTGTGCTATAGAAATACAGCATACATACGTACATACATACTTAAGCCTCCTTTGTGACTCTGACCTGCCTCCAAACATTATCTCACAAAACTGCATAATGTAACCACCCCTGCATGCTCCCCAGGCGTCAGACTGGATCTAGAAGATTTTTATGGACAGTACCCTTGCGCTCTGCTAGGTAGCGTTGATCTGCTCCGCGGCCGTCATCAATGGCATCTGTGCTGGAAATGACATTGCAGGTCCTATATAGGCGCCACCCAGGCGCACTGTCAGTTGTTTTCTTTCTGCGCCAGCTAAGTGCTGATCTGAAAAGAGATACCCCTCAGTCAACTTTTGACAGGCTTTTATGACTATTTGTTGAGTGTTTTTCGAGTTTCAGTCTTGGTGCATCGAGGGATGTCTTCTAGTAAGACAGGATTCAAGCCCTCCAGGGCCTTTCATTGGGCAGTGTCCGTGACGTATCCACACCTTGTGTGCCTTTGGGTGTAGAGCGCGACCATGACCTGAATTTGTGCTCAGAGTGCCGGGTCATGCATCCAAAGGCTTTCAGGGAGCAGTCTTTGAAGCTGAAGTTGAGATCGCGGTCGAGAGGAAGGTCTCTGGATCGGTTACAGAGTCCAAAGTCTTCGTCGTCCCACTCCAAGTCCTCTGGACGATTGGGTAATTGGAGGCACAAGAAAAAACCCAAGAAGTCAAAGCACTCTTCGTCTTCTCCTCATCCATCCACTGACAAGATGAGGGAGCGTCCACGCTCTAGACCTCGTTCTGCGGAAACTATTCCTTGACTGACACCGCACCTCCCCGAGTTTCCAGGAGCTGAAGTGACACCTGCCCACCTCCGAGAGTTCTTTGAGGCCATGCGCTTCATTTTTGCTCAGCCCGACCCTGTTGGAGTACCTTTGGGCTCAGCGTAGTCGGAGGAAGCCCATTCAGGTTTCGCGCAGGCGGCTTAGGCTTTGACTCTGAGGGGCTCCCAGGGATCCAGTCCTGGATCTAGGCAGGTGTTGGTCGTACCACCTTGACTTTTCCTGATGCCGGTCCCGACACTCTTGGCACCGTCCGCATCCATGAGCAGCGCCATCCCTATTGTCATTGCCCATTGGGAGCCGGATGGGTGCGCAGACGCAGACTCCAGCACTGGCAGGATATTTGCCTCCTTGTTCGTATACTGAGCCCTTTTCCTACAGACTGGACTTCTGGGATGAATGGGAGGGGTCACTGGACCCTTAAGACTATCAGCTCCACAAAGAGCTGGACTGGCATGAAGACTTGGGTGAGGCCAGCGGACTGGATACTTAAGACATTGGCACATTTTCTCCCACTACCATGGCTATGGAGGAGGAAATATCTTATACTATCGTGATGAGGAGGGCAGCCAAGGTCCTGGAATGTCAACTGCCCTCGGTGGCCATCAAGACCTACCTCTTGAGAGGTGCTTGCAACCAGAAGCTTCCTCCTCAGAACCCCTGTTCCTTTTCAGTGATGTCCTCACTGACGTCTTACTCAGTACCATGTCCAAATCCAGCACAGGTACTCCTGTAAACAGGATGATTGCCTGCCACCATCGCTTCACATCCGGGGACCCAAGTTTCTTAGCGCAGCACCCCACCCCTGGGAACTTGGTGGTCCAAGCCTCTACCTCCCAAGGCGCGTTCCCCTCCCTCCGCTCCCCCAAAAGGGTCAACTCACTTGGGAAGAGCATGTTTTCTTCTGTCAGCCTTGCATTGCTGTCAGTGAACACCTCATGCCTTTTGGACCTGGCACTCAGGTAAGTCCCTTGTAACTTGTACCCCTGGTACCAAGGGCCCTGATGCCAGGGAAGGTCTCTAAGGGCTGCAGAATGTCTTATGCCACCCTAGAGACCCCTCACTTAGCACATACACATTGCTTCACAGCTTGTGTGTGCTGGTGGGGAGAAAATGACTAAGTCGACATGACACTCCAGTGCCATGCCAACCTCACACTGCCTGTGGCATAGGTAAGTCACCCCTCTAGCAGGCCTTACATCCCTAAGGAAGGGTGCACTATACCACAGGTGAGGGCATATGTGCATGAGCACTATGCCCCTACAGTGTCTAAGCAAAACCTTAGACATTGTAAGTGCAGGGTAGCCATAAGAGTATATGGTCTGGGAGTTTGTCAAACACGGACTCCACAGCACCATAATGGCGACACTGAAAACTGGGAAGTTTGGTATCAAACTTCTCAGCACAATAAATGCACACTGATGCCAGTGTGCGATTTATTATAAAAAACACCCAGAGGGCATCTTAGAGATGCCCCCTGAAAACATACCCGACTTCCACTGTAGGCTGACTAATTTTTGCCAGCCTGCCACACACCAGACATGTTGCTGGCCACATGGGGAGAGTGCCTTTGTCACTCGGTGGCCAGGAACAAAGTCTGTACTGGGTGGAGATGCTTCACACCTCCTCCTGCAGGAACTGTAACACCTGGCGGTGAGGCTCACCCCCTTTGTTACAGCGCCCCAGGGCATCCCAGCTAGTGGAGATGCCTGCCTCTCCTTCCACTGCCCCCACTTTTGGCGGCAAGGCTGGAGGAGATCATTAGGAAAACAAGGACCAGTCAGGACAGCCCCTAAGGTGTCCTGAGCTGAGGTGACCCTTACTTTTAGAAATCCTCCATCTTGTGGATGGAGGATTCCCCCAATAGGATTAGAGATGTACCCCCCTCCCCACAGGGAGGAGGCACATAGAGGGTGTAGCCATCCTCAAGGACAGTAGCCATTGGATACTGCCCTCCCAGACCTAAACACACCCCTAATTCAGTATTTAGGGCCCCCCAGAACCTAGGAAACTAGATTCCTGCAACCTTAACAAGAAGGACTGCTGACCTGAAGCCCTGTAGTGAAGAAGGAGACGACAACTGCTTTGGCCCCAGCCCTAACGGCCTGTCTCCCTACTTCAAAGAAAACTGCAACGACGACGCATCCGACAGGGACCAGCGACCTCTGAAGCCTCAGAGGACTGCCCTGCAACCAAGGACCAAGAAACTCCATTGAACAGCGGCCCTGTTAAACAATCTGCAACTTTCTTGCAACAAAGAAACAACTCTAAGGACTTCATGTTTCCCTAGGAAGCGTGAGACTTTCCACTCTGCACCCGACGCCCCCGGCTCGACCTGCGGAAAACCAACGCTACAGTGAGGACTCCCCGGCGACTGCAAGCCCAGGAGTAGCCAGAGACGACCCCTCTGATCACCCACAGCGACGCCTGCAGAGGAAATCCAGAGGCTCCCCCTGACTGCGACTGCCTGTAACAAGGGACCCGACGCCTGGAACCAACACTGCACCCGCAGCCCCCAGGACCTGAAGGATCCGAACTGCAGTGCAGGAGCAACCCCCAGGCGACCCTCTGCCTAGCCAGGTGGTGGCTACCCCGA
The DNA here is from genome assembly GCF_031143425.1 of Pleurodeles waltl. Lineage (NCBI taxonomy): Eukaryota > Metazoa > Chordata > Amphibia > Caudata > Salamandridae > Pleurodeles > Pleurodeles waltl. Next base: position 484,089,509 of record NC_090442.1, read on the forward strand.
GGAGCCCCCCGTGCATGCCTGCATCGTTGAAGAGACCCCCGTGTCTCCCTATTACTTCCTATCTGAAACCCGATTCCTGTTTGCACTCTGCACCCGGCCGCCCTGTGCCGCTGAAGGTGTACTTTCTGTGCCTGCTTGTGTACCCTCTATATTTTTCTATATAAAAACCTATTGACCTGGAGTAAGTGTTCCTCATTTATTGCCTGTGTGTATAGCAAATGCTTAACACTACCCTCTGATAAGCCTACTGCGCGACCACACTACCACAAAATAGAGCATTAGAATTATCTCTTTTTGCCACTATCTTATCTCTAAAAGGAACCCTTCGACTCTGTGCACACTATTTCTTACTTTGAAATAGTATATACAGAGCCAACTTCCTACAGCATCCATCTCTTCAGAGCCTCTAAACCTTCCTAGTCTGACTCACCCCCACCCAGGGCAAATTTGGCAGCAGGATTCAACCTCACCTGCTCTGCTGGCAATTCATTACATCCGACAGGTGGGTTTTGCAGACAGTGTGAAGGTGCTACTCCCTCTCCTTCGAGGCTACCCCTCTCATGGACCGCTGCCCACCATTTCAATTACATATGGTGTCTTAGACAGTTGCTAGGCATCTCACTGTACTTCTCAATAAGGCACTGGCTGCAAGTCATTTCCCAGCAGATTGGAAGAGAACATCTCTTTGCCCACAGCTTAAAAAAAAAACCTGGTCCAGAGGATACTAAAAGCTATCGTCCTATATCAAGATTACCTTTACCTGCTGAAAAGTTTGGAGAAGGCGCTTAATGAAGATCGTACAGCATTCCTAGATGCCCATAATATTTTAGACCCCACTAGCATGGTTTTAGGCTGCAACATTTTACCAAATCTGCATTAATAATTGCCACTGAAGAGCTTCGTAGTCAGGTAGACTTAGGAGGTAGGGCTGCACTAATTCTTCTCGATCTCTCTGCTGCGTTTGACATAGTGAATCACACTTTGCTTGTCAACCGGCTAGAGATTATTGGGATAAGGGATGCAACCCTCACCATCCTCAGCTCTTTCCTGTCTGGTAGAGAACAAAATGTGGCTTTTGGAGATTTTGTCTTGAATCCTTTTTCTTTACCTGGTGGGCTAACTCTGGGTTTGTCACTGTCCCTCACATTATTCAATATTTGTAATTCCACAGACGAAACGTATTCGGTCGTACGGCTTTGTTGCTATGGCCCATGCAGATGACCCACAAATAGTGGTGTCTATGTCCTTGGATGTGGGGAGGTGGCCCGTAAATTTAGAAACAGGTTGGCGAACATTGTTTTATGGATGAAGGAGGATTGCCTAAAGCTGAAAGGCAGAGGTCATCTTATTTGGCCCTGAACACGTCTTGGTGGCCCACTAATATCAGAACTCTTCTTGTCCTGTTCAGAAAGTCAAAAATCTAGAGGTGTAGTTAGATGGACAGCTCTATTCTGCCAATGAAATAAACCAGATCACATCTTCTTTTTTTTTTTCTTCTGAGAGTGCTGAAGAAAGTGTTTCCATTCATCCCATTGGAAATGCCAAAAAAATGGTTATCATGGTCTTAATACTATCTAGGATAGACCAATGCAGCTCAGTCTAGCTGGGGATCAAGACACTGTACAATTGAAACTCCAATCAATTTAAAATGCAGCTGCTTGTCTGCTTCTTAAAAAACCTAAATACAACTCCCATTTCCAAAGGGATTTGGAACTTACATTGGTTGTCAGTCAGCGAGCAAGTGAAATTCAAGGCCCTCTGTAGAGCGCATAAGGTTTTGTATGACAAGGGCCCATCTGATTTTTAGAAAATATTCTTTTGGCGTACACCCTCTCGAAAATTAAGCTCGAGCACTGCTAAGCTGGTGGTGGTCCCCACATTGAAGAAAGTTAGATGGGAAGGAAGATGTTTCTCTTTTTTAACTTGTAGACTTTGGAACACTATGCCCTTTGCTCTAAGATATCAATCCAACATAGTATCTTTTAGAAAAATGCTTAAAATATGTTTTTTTTTTCCAACCATATAAATTAGCCAGCAGTCTCAGTACCTAGAGAATGCTAGTGCTAAGCCGCCTCTGCATTTGTGCGCTTTATAGAAATGTTACTTACTTACTTTACCCCTACATCCATGCAACCATCCTAAGATCTCATGAAGGAGGATCCTTTGTCCCTTATCCATGAGGAAGTTACCACTCTCTTGGCCAACAGAGCCATAGAGAGGTTTCCTGTGCCAGAAGTTAGCTGTGGTTGCTATTCCCTCTACTTTCTGGTTCCCAACACTGTGGTTGGGAACACTTTCTGGTTCCCAACCACAGTAAGCTGTGGTTGCTATTCCCTCTACTTTCTGGTTCCCAAAAAGGGCAAGGGCCTCCATCTTATCCTAGACCATTGGTCCCTCAGTCTCTTCCTCAAGAAGGAGAAGTTCAGGATGCTCACACTGGCTCAGGTTCTAGCTTCCCTGGACCCCTGAAACTGGATGGTAGTGTTGGACTTGCAGGTCGCTTATTTTCATACCCCCGTCCTCCCTGCCAACAGACGTTACCTGCAGTTCACGGTATGCCACGAGCACTTTCAGTTCACTGTGCTCCCCTTTGGCCTTACCAGTTCCCCTTAGGTATTCCACAAGGTAATGGTAGTGGTTGCAGCTCAAAGCCAGAGATCAGGGGTTTCAGTCTTTCCCTATCTCAACGACTGGCTGTTGAAGGCAGGCTCGCCCCAGGCTGTCGTCTCCTACCTCCACACTAAGGCGGACCTCCTGCTTTCGCTGGGGTTCACTATAAACGTGCCAAAGTCACACCAAACTCTTTCAGGCTCTCCCTTTCATTGGAGATGTTCTGGACACACTGCAGTGTCAAGCCTATCCTCTGAGCAGCGAGTTCAGGATATTCAGGCTATGATACTGATGTTTCACCCTCTGTTCTGGATTTCAATGAGAATGACCCTGAGGCTGCTGGGCCTCATGGCCTCCTGCATTCTCCTGGTGATGCGTGCCAGATGGCATATGTGGGCTCTGCAGTGGGACCTGACGTTCCTGAGGGCGCATCATCAGGGGAATCCCTCTAACAAGGTTTAATTATTGAAGGGAACTGCGAAAGATCAGATGTGGTGATAAACGAACTATGACTTGGTCAGAGGCAGGTAACTCTCCCTTCTCCCAACCAGATCTGACAGTAGTGACTAATGCATCACTCCTGCGATGGGGTGGCCATCTGGGAGAGGTGGAGATCAGAGGCATCTGGTCTCCGGCAAAGATGAGACTCCACATCAACCTGTTGGAGCCTTTTTTCCCCTCTTTCGAAGGGAAGATGGTGCAGGTGTTAATGGACAACACCAATGCCATGTGGTACTGCAACAAGCAGGGAGGGGTAGGGTCATGGACCTTTTGTCAAGAGGCTCTGTGCCTTTGAACATGGCTGGAACAGCGGTGCATATCCGTTGTGGTTCAACATCTGGCAGGCTCTCTGAATGCCAGAGCAGATCACAAATGGCGTCTCCATTCAGCAGTGGGGTGGGCCTTGGTTACATCTGTTCTCCTCCAGCGAGAACGCACAATGTCAGCAGTTTTGCGATTTGGAGTTTTCAAAGTGCCAACAGCTTGGAGGCACTTTGCGTCTCAAGTGGAGTTCACGCCTCCTGTATGCCTTTCTGCCCATACCACTCCTGCCCAGAGTTCTCAAAAAGATAAGGAGCGACTGTGCCCAAGTAATCCTGTGGCATAGAACTGGGTACAGAAAATCTGGTATCCCGAGCTGCTGAGCATGTCCATCGATCCTCCAATCAGACTGCCCCTTCCGGAAGACTTTCTGTTGCAGCGGAGGGTCCTGCACCTGAACTTGTCCACTCTCTGCCTTATGGCATGGAGATTGAGTGGCAGCAATCAACAGACTTTGACCTTCCTCCTGAAGTCTGTAACATCATCTTGGCAGCCAGATGCCCCTCCACCAAAACTTATATCCCTGTTTTTGGAAGACATTTGTGACATGGTGCACAAACAAGTCTATTGACTCCCTTTCTGCCCCTCTCTCTGAGGTCCAGTTTATCTTTTCCCTTGCCCAGCAGGGGTCTTCTCTGGGCACTCTTAAGGGATGTGTGTCTATTTATGCTTATCCGTGCAAACAATGGTCGAGCAGTGCAGAAGCACACCATCTGAGGATGGGTCATACTCTGCATTAAGATTTGCTACGCACTGTCAAAAAAGCAACCCCCTGAGGGTTTGCGCTCTCCTTCTACCCAAGCTAAAGCTGCGACCACTGCGTTAGCATGTGGAGTTCCAGCCCTTGACATCTCTCAGGCAACAAAATTGACATCTCTGCACACATTTACCAGAAATTGCTGCCTGGACAGTCAGGTCCATAGAGACGGGAACTTTGCTCATTCTGTCCTGCAGGATTTTCTAGTATGAACTTGGTTCGCAGACCCATCTTAAGGGATGGTGTTGCTTGGGTATCTATTCAGAGGTAAGGAATCTGCATGTAGAAGTCTCTATCAGATGGACAATTTACTTACCTTTGGTAACTCCTTATCGGGTAGAGACTATGGGGGTCATTCTGACTTTGGCGGGCGGCGGACGCCGCCCGCCAAAGTAACCCCGTCGAAAGACCGCGGGGGTCATTTCGACTTTCCTGCTGGGCCGGCGGGCGACCGCCGGCCCAGCGGGAAAGACCCTGCAACAATGAAGCCGGCTCCGAATGGAGCCGGCGTAGTTGCAGGGGTGCGACGGGTGCAGTTGCACCCGTCGTGATTTTCACTGTCTGCAAAGCAGACAGTGAAAATCTTTATGGGGCCCTGTTAGGGGGCCCCTCCACTGCCCATGCCAGTGGCATGGGCAGTGCAGGGGCCCCCAGGGGCCCCACGACACCCGTTCCCGCCATCCTGTTTATGGCGATGTAAACCGCCAGAAACAGGCTGGCGGGAAGGGGGTTGGAATCCCCATGGCGGCGCTGCAAGCAGCGCCGCCATGGAGGAGTCTCCGGGCCAGGGGGAATCGGTCGGGAAACCGCCGGATCCCCTTTTCTGACCGAGGCTTTACCGCCGCGGTCAGAATGGCCCTGGAAGCACCGCCAGCCTGTTGGCGGTGCTTCCGTGTCCCTCCACCCTGGCGGTCCATGACCGCCAGGGTTGGAATGAGGGCCTATATGTAGCTGCAGGTTCCTTACTGACCAACCCATCCTCCCCGCCAACTTATTTCTAGGGGCAGGGACTCCCGTTTCAGGGCCTCAGTTATGATACACCAGTAGTCAGTGTTCATTGGCTCTGTGCTTCTGGCATGCAAAGTCGTGAAAAGAAACTGACATCAACGTGCCTGGGTGGCGCTTATGTAGGACCCGCAGTGCCCTATCTGGCGTGGACGATGCTGAAGAGGGATGTGGAGTTGATAGACACCACCTACCAGCGGGCAAGGGGTACTGCTTATGAAAATCGTCCGGATCCAGTCTGATGCCTGGGGAGATTTCAAAGGAAAGGAATCTGCATCTAGATTTTGTTCCTACCAGGTAAGGCATTACCGAAAGTAAGTAACTTGTCCATCAGTTCCTGTTTTTCTGCACCCCTTATCACGGGTTTGAAGCTCAGCTCCTACCAGTTTCACTGCTACCAAAGTTTCTTCTAAAACATTTTAGCAGTGTGCAGGGGTGCTGCCCACTAAAAGTTCATGATATAAGCCATGCTTCATGTGTCACAAATTTTAGTAAGTTACAGGGACATTTTTCTTTGGTGCCTTAACACCAACCATCCTGTATAAACGTTTACTTCAGTCAGCCATCTGTATGTCAAAGACTTAATGATATGTTAGAAACACTGACTTAATTCGAATGATTTATGGTTTGTACTTGACATATCATTTGGTAAGTACTCCCACTTCTATTTTAGGGAATAAATGGTGAATTAAGTATTTTTTTAAGGTTGATTAATTAAAATCATCACAACGCAACAAAGATATTCCTCCCTAGACCCCCACTCGCCTAAAATACATATGTTAGAAGATAGTGTACGCACAAGAGTAATTCCCCCCCCTCTGGCAACAAAACCAAAAGTGCTCCATATGGAAAGTGTATGTGTTTGGATTTAACACAATGTGTATATGTTTAAAGTTGATTTTAACACACATGGCAGATGCCACTTCAATCTTTCCATTATTGCCCAACAAGGTTCTAAAATGCTCAGTGCAAATTGTTACGGTATTTGACTTCACCACACTGCAAAGAGTTCCCCTCAGCTGGTGTCACTCAGAATACTGCTTTGCTTTGGTCTTTCCTTGTCAGAGTTTAGGTGCCAATTCATGAGTTGATTAGGTCACAAAAGTGCTTAGGGCCGTCCAGGCCGCTCCTTCACCTGCTTTTTGTGATATATTGGCTGCCAAGTTCATGATTCTTAAGAACGGCCCTGATAGCTTACATGATTCCCCCTTTAGGCAGCAGAGGACCACGGTCTTACAGGGCTCACGTTTAATACTTGAAATCACTTGTTTTCGTTTTCCGCAGTGTTTTTTTTGTATTTTTCCCCTTCTTTTGACCATACCAGTAACCTCTTATTTAGCCTGTTTTGGGCGAGCTGGGTCAAATATTCTGGAAGATCACCTAAAGCATAGAGATCTACGGCATAACTAATAGACGTTAAAACTTGTTTATCATATTATGCTGATATTATCTTTGTGTTTTTCATTAATAATTTTGCTGTGAGGTTGCTTGGGAGATTACTTCATGTTGTCTCCTCCGCATTCATAACTCTAATAAAGTTTGCTAGTAAAGACCCACCCTCCAAACTTGGCTCCTCAATTTTCTCCAAAAGTAGGTATTTCATTTTGCAGTAGCCGTGGATTTTACTTTTTTGACAATACAAGACATACTTCCCACGAATGACCAAGTACTGTTTTGTCAATTTGAATTCAAACCTGTTTTGGGCTTGTACTATCCAGAAGAACAAATAGGAGTCAGTAGCGAACACATCGTTTTTTGTCTAGCCATTCAAAAAGCTGATCTTTAAACATGGTTGCTCCATAAGAAATTGTGTGCATCAGTTTTCCTGCTGCTACCATCCGCAAAGCTCGTATTTTGACAGCCAGGTTTTTATTCAGGCATCCCATCGTGTACATCAGATGCTTGGCTGTTTGCCTTTAATGTGCCCAGTTGTTCTCTTTTGCTACCCCTTTCATCCAGGACAACACCTAAATATTTAAAGCTTGTTACTCTTTGTGAGAAACTGGGGCTGATTGCAGAGGCCCCCTAACTTTTTGCCCCCATTTTCCACTTTATGCTGGTGTTTTCCTGACTCTGATGGTGCCCTGGGTACTGCTAACCAGTCCCAGGGCCTGTGCTCTGTATAAAATGGATATGCAAATTAGGCTAATTATAATTGGCTAAGTTAACCTACCTATAAGTCCCTAGTATATGGTAGGGCATGTAGGTTTAGGGACCACAGCATAGGTGGTGCACACCTAGGTGCATTGCTGAGGTGCCCAGTGTCATTTTAAAAGCAAGCCTGCCTTGCTGGCTGCTTTTAAATTAAAGTTATATGCAAATTCGACTTTGGAATTAAAGGTACTTCCAAAGTCTTAAACTACCTTATTTTTACATATAAGTCACCCCTAAGGTGTGCCCTATGTGCCCCTAGGGCTGGGTGCCATGTAACTATAAGCAGGGACTTTATAAAAATAGATTTATAAGCCCTAGTGAGGTAAAAACAGCCAAATTCGTTTTTCCCTCATTGAAGTAAATGGCCTTCATAGGCTAGAATGGGCAGACTTTATTTAAAATATTAAAGTCTCCTTAAATGTTACATACCAAGAATTTGGTATCAAATTGATTGTTATAATAAATCCCACAACTTCCAGTTGTTGGATTTAATATAACTAGTGCAGGTAAAAAGTTTAGACTTTACCTAAAAAGTTGCCAATTTCAGCTCTGCATGGCTTTTGCTGCTGTGCTCTGATTGGCCAGCCTGCAGCAGCTTCTGCCAGGCTACTTTAATGAGGTGTGAAGTGGCCTGACTTCACACAAAGGAATGTGCTTGGGGGAGAGAATCTCCCCTCAGCAGATGGTGAGGCAGGAAGGGGGAGGGCTGCCAAACTGGTCTTCAAAGGCAGAGAAGGACATTTGCAGCACCCAGCAACACCCCCACATCCTGCAACCCCAGACAATTAGGTGCCCCCTTGATTAGATTAGGAGAGGGCAGGAGAGGGGTGTGTTTATGATTTTTAGCCACACCAGTGGGTGGGCTCAGCCAGATCTCTCCTCTAAAAATCAGATTCATCCATTTTGGATTTTTAGAGACTGTTGCCTTCTGGGATGGATTTTTGCCACACTTCCCAGGAAGTGGTCATCACAGGGGGACGACCCTGTCCCTGATTGGAGGACCAGGGCCCCCCTGCTTTTCACCCAGGGGCAAGGATAAAACTGGCAGACCTGCACCCACGCCTCAGATCCCCTCCAGAATTCAACAAGAAAGGAACTAAAGGAGAAGGACTGCCCTGCTGAACCCCTGGCCTGCACCTGGACCCTGCACTCAGAAAGACTGCACCAGCTGCACACTTGGGCTTCACCACAAGAAGGACTTTGCCTGGCTTCCACTGGTTCAAGGAGGGACTCCCTGTTTGCTACAGGTGAAAAATTGCTAACCAGAGTCCCCTGCACCAACTCCTGAAAAAGTGACCAGCTGACCACTGTCCAGTGGCCAAAAAGGAGTTTGCGCCAGGTGCACTCTGGGAGTTGAAGTCCGCACTTCCCAAGGACCATCACAGAACTTCTGGACCCTTGGGGTGAGCTGTGGACCCCAAAAGAACCTTAAAAGAACATCTGGGTGAAGCCCCAGAAGTTTGGAAAAGATTGGAGAAATTTTGGAAAAAAGCTCCATAAAGTGACCGACCCGACGCGGAAATTCTAGCCGGCTTGCCTCAACCGCGACCCGGCCTGACTTCGTGGTTCGTCCCGGTAAAGAAAAACATCCGAAAAAAAGACTAAGTCCGAACGTAAAAAGTTGACCGGGACCTTCCAGCCATCGTATCCGAGAAGGGCTCCACGGACGTCGGATCAAGATCCAGGTTTACCCCGGTCGAAGGATTTTCATCTCGAAAAAACGACTAAGTCCGAAGGTAAAAATCACCACCGAGGAAACCGACTTCGCGTATCCGGACAAGGGCTCCAGGAGGTCGGATCCAACTGGCAGGTTCGTCCCGGGGAAGAAAAACATCGAAAAAGAGACTAAGTCAGAAGGTAACTTTTTAACCGAGGCCTCCCGCGACTTGTAGCCGAGCAGGGCTCCATCGCGGTCGGCCTGAAAGTTTGACTTTGCCCCGGTCCTGGTGCAACCAGATGACCCGATTGGCGCTTTTCGTTTCTGAGCGCTAGAAAATAATAATACTTTAAAAATTCATATCTCCGGTTCCCCTGAACCGATTTTAATCGTTTTTGTGTCATTTTAAAGATAAAAATATAAGCTATTTTTATAAATTGGTTTTGGATTTTTAAACTGTTTCCTGTGTTTTATTTAATTACTGTTTTGTGATATTTGAATGCTTTACACTTTGTCTCCTAAGTTAAGCCTTGACGCTCGATGCTAAGCTACCAAGGGTAGAGCTGGGATTAATTTACTGAGACCTAACTGTACTTTTGTGGAGGTTTGTGGCTTGTTGCTAGGTGTAGGTACCTACCTGCCCTACCAATAATCCATTTTCCAACATAATTGGAAGCAGCGACGGGATCCTGTACTTGTGTTCAATATCACGTTACAGTTTTAGATAAAACAAATTAAAAATCCTTTAAATTGTCCTAGTGCAAAAATTGTTTTTAATTTTTAATTAAAATTTTTTTTTTTAATTAATTTGGATTAATTTCAATTATTGAATTTTTGTAATTTTTCTAAATTCTTGTTTCCAATTTTTGCAAAAAGTTTTTGTTGACACAAAACTAGGGAACCATGGAGCTTGATCTGGCTAGCCTACCTACACTGACAGTAGTCCAGCTTAGGGGGTTGTGTATTGAAAGAGGGTTGCCTGCAACCACTAATCTCAGGAAGGAAATCCTGATTAAATCCCTGACAGCATGGGCTGAGGCCCAAGAGGTAGAGACAGAGGAAGCTCCAGAGGGGGAAGAAAAAGAGGAAGATGCTAACTCTAACCACTCAGGGGAGGGAAGGCATCAGACCCCAAGTGAGGAAGAGGAGGAACGGTCCTCACTGGATACAGTCACTAGGGGCAGACCCAAAGCTAGTGGTAGGAAGAGGGTCCTTTCAGGAGGAGAGAACCCATCCATCAGGGAAAGAGAGCTGGAAGCCCAGCTAGCCTACATAGCTTTGGAAGCAGAGAAGCTGGCCCTAGAAAAGAAAAAGTGGGCATACAAAGAGAAAAGAGATGGAAGCAGCGATAAAGAAGCTGAGGTGTCCATGGGTGGGGGAGTTTGCCCCAGATTACCCAAGGGGGTAGTTCCTGCTTATGTAGAGGGGGATGACATAGATAAGTGGCTAGGGGCCTTTGAGAGGGCACTCCAAATGAGAAGGGTTAGGCCTCAATACTGGGGTTCCCTTTTGTGGGAGTTGGTCCCCAACTCAGGGAGGGATAGGCTTCTGACCTTAAGGGGGGAGGAGGCAGATTCATACCCTAGTATGAAGAGGTGCTTAGTCAAGAAGTTTGGTCTGACCCCAGAGCAATATAGAATGAAGTTCAGGGACACCCAGAAGGTCAGTACCCAGTCTTGGGTTGACTTTGTAGACACCTCACTAAAAGCACTGGAGGGCTGGATTATTGGCAACAAAGTTAATACTTATGAGGGGTTATACAATCTGATCATGAGAGAGCACATCTTGACCAATTGTATCCAAGAAAGGTTACGCCAGCATCTAGTGGACTCTAAGCAGACCAACCCTAGAGAGCTAGGGGAGGCAGCTGATGAGTGGTTGAGAACCAGGGTGGTTGTCAAGTCCCAGGGGGGAGACTCCAAGAAGGGGGGGTCAGGTCCCCAAAAACCTAAGGAGGGAGGTGGTAAGCCCACCACAGAGACTCCCTCTGTACCCCAGAACCCTAAGAAGGAGGAGAGTAAATCCCACTCCCAATCTGACATGCAGAGACAGGGAGACCCAGGGTTAAAAAAGCTCTTGGACAGTAGGGCTTGCTTTGACTGTCAGCAGACAGGTCACTTCAGAGGAGATGCAGCCTGTCCAAAGAAAGTGGTTAGCACTGGGCTGTCCAGTGTAGCCATAGAGGAGGATTCCTCAGATGATGAAGTCCTCCTAGCATTGTGCTGGGAGACAGGACCAGATGGTAAGCTGGTGATCCCTGAGGGTGGGAGTAGGCACTTCCACCACATTCAAGTGAATGGGATCCCTACCACTGGCCTGAGAGACACCTGTGCCAGTCACACTGTAGTGAGTGACCGGTTAGTGACCCCAGACATGTATGTCCCAGGAAAGACAAAGAAAGTCAGGATAGCCACAGGGGAGGTCACCTCCAAACCTGTAGCCATAGTGCCCCTAGAGAGGGAGGGTATCCTTGACTGGATTAGGGTGGTAGTCAGTGCTGACCTTCCCCTAGATTGTATCCTGGGCAATGACCTCCCAGAGGTGAGTCTGGTCACAGATGGGGTGGTCGCCCAGGGCGCCCCCCCAACCCAAAGTCCTGGGGAGTCAGTCCTTACAGTTAGGAGACAGGGGTCCCCAAGAAAAGGAAAGAAGAAAAGGAAGGGTAGGCCACTCTTAAAGAGAGTTCCAGGGAGCCAAAGGCCTTCTGCCCCAGTAGGGGGGGAGCCTAGAGTTGGCACTGGTGAGGCCTCACCTGACCCCAAGGAAGTCCTGAGTAGTCAGGCAGCTGTCCAGATGCAAGGTGTTGCCCCTGCACTGACAGAAGGGAGAGTGGAAGGAGGGTGTCTGCCACAGGAGGTGGTAGCCCCCCACTCTAGACAGCAAGAGGGGTGCCAGGACCCCAAAGATGCCCCTAAAGCAGCTCAGCCACCTGTCAGTGGAGAGCTTAGGGTGTGGTTCTGGGTACTGACAGCTGTCAGTAGCCTCTGCTGGGTGCTAGCCTTCCTGGCAGCACTGTACTTGGCCTGGGAGGCAGACCCCAAGGCCAATAGCAAAGTAGGCCCCCTGACCCTGTTGGTCATGGTGGGGTTGCTCAAGTGTTGGGTGACCTCTTTGGGTAAGCTAGGTCTTGCCCTAGCAAAGTTAGGAGTAGGGGAGGTGGGCACCTCACTACCCAAGTTGGCAGAGAGAGAGGAGGAAGACCCCCCTAGAGGGAAGCTTCAGTTTGGGTTGGGTCCTTTTACTGTTGGGATGGCTTCACTACCCAGAGGGAGTGACCCTGACAGGAGGATATAAGGCAGAGTAGGCCCTGCAAAGGGACAGCCAGTTTTCTTCACTGTCTTCCTCGCCTAACAAGCCAGGAAGACTCTCCCAGGGTTGGGCTGAGTCTCCTGGGCGTGTGGGCTGGGGGGGGGGGGTTGTGTGAGAAACTGGGGCTGATTGCAGAGGCCCCCTAACTTTTTGCCCCCATTTTCCACTTTATGCTGGTGTTTTCCTGACTCTGATGGTGCCCTGGGTACTGCTAACCAGTCCCAGGGCCTGTGCTCTGTATAAAATGGATATGCAAATTAGGCTAATTATAATTGGCTAAGTTAACCTACCTATAAGTCCCTAGTATATGGTAGGGCATGTAGGTTTAGGGACCACAGCATAGGTGGTGCACACCTAGGTGCATTGCTGAGGTGCCCAGTGTCATTTTAAAAGCAAGCCTGCCTTGCTGGCTGCTTTTAAATTAAAGTTATATGCAAATTCGACTTTGGAATTAAAGGTACTTCCAAAGTCTTAAACTACCTTATTTTTACATATAAGTCACCCCTAAGGTGTGCCCTATGTGCCCCTAGGGCTGGGTGCCATGTAACTATAAGCAGGGACTTTATAAAAATAGATTTATAAGCCCTGGTGAGGTAAAAACAGCCAAATTCGTTTTTCCCTCATTGAAGTAAATGGCCTTCATAGGCTAGAATGGGCAGACTTTATTTAAAATTTTAAAGTCTCCTTAAATGTTACATACCAAGAATTTGGTATCAAATTGATTGTTATAATAAATCCCACAACTTCCAGTTGTTGGATTTAATATAACTAGTGCAGGTAAAAAGTTTAGACTTTACCTAAAAAGTTGCCAATTTCAGCTCTGCATTGCTTTTGCTGCTGTGCTCTGATTGGCCAGCCTGCAGCAGCTTCTGCCAGGCTACTTTAATGAGGTGTGAAGTGGCCTGACTTCACACAAAGGAATGTGCTTGGGGGAGAGAATCTCCCCTCAGCAGATGGTGAGGCAGGAAGGGGGAGGGCTGCCAAACTGGTCTTCAAAGGCAGAGAAGGACATTTGCAGCACCCAGCAACACCCCCACATCCTGCAACCCCAGACAATTAGGTGCCCCCTTGATTAGATTAGGAGAGGGCAGGAGAGGGGTGTGTTTATGATTTTTAGCCACACCAGTGGGTGGGCTCAGCCAGATCTCTCCTCTAAAAATCAGATTCATCCATTTTGGATTTTTAGAGACTGTTGCCTTCTGGGATGGATTTTTGCCACACTTCCCAGGAAGTGGTCATCACAGGGGGACGACCCTGTCCCTGATTGGAGGACCAGGGCCCCCCTGCTTTTCACCCAGGGGCAAGGATAAAACTGGCAGACCTGCACCCACGCCTCAGATCCCCTCCAGAATTCAACAAGAAAGGAACTAAAGGAGAAGAAGGACTGCCCTGCTGAACCCCTGGCCTGCACCTGGACCCTGCACTCAGAAAGACTGCACCAGCTGCACACTTGGGCTTCACCACAAGAAGGACTTTGCCTGGCTTCCACTGGTTCAAGGAGGGACTCCCTGTTTGCTACAGGTGAAAAATTGCTAACCAGAGTCCCCTGCACCAACTCCTGAAAAAGTGACCAGCTGACCACTGTCCAGTGGCCAAAAAGGAGTTTGCGCCAGGTGCACTCTGGGAGTTGAAGTCCGCACTTCCCAAGGACCATCACAGAACTTCTGGACCCTTGGGGTGAGCTGTGGACCCCAAAAGAACCTTAAAAGAACATCTGGGTGAAGCCCCAGAAGTTTGGAAAAGATTGGAGAAATTTTGGAAAAAAGCTCCATAAAGTGACCGACCCGACGCGGAAATTCTAGCCGGCTTGCCTCAACCGCGACCCGGCCTGACTTCGTGGTTCGTCCCGGTAAAGAAAAACATCCGAAAAAAAGACTACGTCCGAACGTAAAAAGTTGACCGGGACCTTCCAGCCATCGTATCCGAGAAGGGCTCCACGGACGTCGGATCAAGATCCAGGTTTACCCTGGTCGAAGGATTTTCATCTCGAAAAAACGACTAAGTCCGAAGGTAAAAATCACCACCGAGGAAACGGACTTCGCGTATCCGGACAAGGGCTCCAGGAGGTCGGATCCAACTGGCAGGTTCGTCCCGGGGAAGAAAAACATCGAAAAAGAGACTAAGTCAGAAGGTAACTTTTTAACCAAGGCCTCCCGCGACTTGTAGCCGAGCAGGGCTCCATCGCGGTCGGCCTGAAAGTTTGACTTTGCCCCGGTCCTGGTGCAACCAGATGACCCGATTGGCGCTTTTCGTTTCTGAGCGCTAGAAAATAATAATACTTTAAAAATTCATATCTCCGGTTCCCCTGAACCGATTTTAATCGTTTTTGTGTCATTTTAAAGATAAAAATATAAGCTATTTTTATAAATTGGTTTTGGATTTTTAAACTGTTTCCTGTGTTTTATTTAATTACTGTTTTGTGATATTTGAATGCTTTACACTTTGTCTCCTAAGTTAAGCCTTGACGCTCGATGCTAAGCTACCAAGGGTAGAGCTGGGATTAATTTACTGAGACCTAACTGTACTTTTGTGGAGGTTTGTGGCTTGTTGCTAGGTGTAGGTACCTACCTGCCCTACCAATAATCCATTTTCCAACACTCTTACTATACAAGAGCCCCCAATGAACTAAGCATCTTTTTGGATCCATTTCCTTCCATAAATCGTTATCATTTTTGGCTGGGTTAATGGTGATGGCATTATCTGAAAATAACCAGCAAGAGCATTGAGCGACTTCTTAAGACCCAATTGTCTAAACATGAGGGACACATCCTGGGGATGGCCAAATTACTACCTGTGTCTAACTGTGTGGGTTAAAAAGAAGGGGGTAAGCATGCAGCCTTGTTTTAATCCCTTATTACTAACCATCATTTCTCCAGTATTGGATCTTTCATAGATTCACATACTTGAATCATCCCCATCGTCGAGGTGGGAGCCTCACGGTAACCTTAAATACACAAAGCAGTAAGTTTTAAAGCTAGTAGGCCTAGGTAGGCCTCATAGGTTATTTTATAGCCTATCCACTTTGTTTTGTGAAAAGACCCAAACTTCAGTGCCAACCAATCAGGCTTCAGCACTGTCCCAAACACTCCCAACAGAGGCTGCTTTCCCTCAGTTTTTCTACTGCACATCGTGTGAAGGGAGTCTCCCTCAGCTCTGCTCAGTTTGGAACTTTTTCTCTCAGGAACCCAGCTTTCCAGCTATATCATGTCTGAAAAGACAAAAAAGGTTCTGTTCAGAGACTGTGGCAGTTGTGGGAAGAAGAGCCTACATGTTGATGACCCCCACAAAAAGTGCATCTACTGTCTCCATCCAGACCACAAGGTGAGAGACTGCAAGATCTGTTGCACCTTCAGTCAAAAAACCCTCAAGGACCCTGAGGGTAGGCTTCTCTTGTGGCTACAGAAACAGAAAGCCACGGAACATCCTTCCTCAGATGAAAGCGAAGCGCCATCTCATGCTTCTCACTCCCTAAAAGGAACAGGTGAGAGAGAAAGATTGCCTGATGAGCCACCGAGAAAGATGGCCAAAGAGATGAAGCAGGTCTCTACTGAGGCAAAAAAGAGTATTTCCCAATCAGAGACCCACACAAGTTTGCCAAAAAAGGTTCGTTCAGAGCCTACTTCGCCTCTGCAGAGGAAGAGTACCGCGAAAAGTGCATCTCTGACTCTGTCACCGCAGAAAGATCCGGTAAGGTTCTCTTCAAACAAAAAACGCCCGTCGACGACGGTGACATTAACGACAGTGTCGTTGACGTTTACAACGGCCGTCTCACTGAAGATCATGATGTCGTCACCATTGTCGTTGACGACGATCATTACAGCTAAGATATTTAAGAAAGCTTAGTCGACTAAGACATAGTCGACGGCGGAGGCATCGTGGGTCCACCAATCAACTAAGGCACTACCATCGACGAAGCACCCGTCGATGAGGTTTAAGAAGGCACCGTCGTCAAGCACACCGGCGATGACAGCACCGTCGGCGAGACAAATGCCGACAGGGGAGTCGCCGACGAAGCAACCGTCGACGAGGATATTGTCGACAGTAATGACAACGTATAAACCATCGACCCTCCTGGGGATTTCACCGGAGCAATCGTCAACAATGACGACTTACTCTCAACAGGACTCAACAAGATTCTTGCCTCTTTCACTCATCACCATGGGGGAGAAATCATCTGACATTCTTCCGATGCATACCTCCCCGAGCAAGGTATTGCCATATCCCCGCAACATCTCTTGGATGACAACGATGACACGTACTCCCAAGGGAATGTTTGGTGCAGCTAGTAGCCCTTCTCAGCTGCATGTAAAATGTCAGGACTTTGATGAGGAGGATGAAGGGCAGTAACAGCCCAACTATGCTTTAACGTCATACCCTCAGAGAGAACAACAATTATCCCTCTCCATGACAAGCACATTGGTGGCAGACCTTCAATGTATGCTCAACGACTACTACAGAAGATTTCCACCATCAACACCTACCACGCCACCCAGGCCTGACAGCCACCAGATGCCTCGTCAAACCCCGAGGACCAGTCTCCCGGAGACGACGCACACTGGCATACCATTGAGTAGCCAAACGCAAGAAGATCATCCCTCGTCGGACGACGAGAGGGAACAGGGTGACATAAGAGATTCAGTGGCCAGTGAATGGGGTGATTACCTCGCCCCCACACCATCTCCACCAGGTCCGGTGGATTCGACTCCGGAGGACATAGGAGGTTTTCATAATTTGAACGAGAGAGCGGCGAAGCGATTTGGCCTCTCTATTATGCACAGGTTTCAGACAATTAGCTGGGGCAGCAGTCTTGCGTAGGCAAGGATGGCTGAAGTCTACCTCCTTCCGACTGGAGGTCCAGAGCTGGGTTCTGGACATGCCGTTTGATGGTGAAAGTCTGTTTGGAAAGCATGTCGACGACATGTTAAAAGCCATCAAAATGGATACAGCTAAATCACTGGGTACCCTACAGTATAAGAAGCAACCTTTTGGTGGAACAAGGGGTAGAGGAGGTTACTCCTTTCGAGGGAGGCTACCATCAGTACAGACCCCAGTATCAGTCTTCCTCCACGGGACCCCAGCAACAGTACCACCAGCAGCAGCAACATTACCGGTTGTCACCGGCCGCAGCCTATAAACATCCAGCGAGAGGATGAGTGGCTGCCCGAGGAAGGGATACGGGCAGGAAACAATGACCTACCAGCCATACCAGCGTACTTCCCCTCACCAATCTCGAGGGTTGGAGATCGCATCACTTCTTATTTCCTTCAGTGGGCAGCAATAACATCAGACAGGTGGGTGCTCGATGTAGTGGCCAGAGGCCATACTCTGGAATTCACTCAGACACCACCGGATGTTCCCCCGTCAGGCCCTCCGCCCCCGAGAGTGAACCAACTCCTCAAGGAAGTACAAGTGATGCTGTGCAAAGGAGCAATAGAACTGGTCTCTTTTTCTCACAGGAACAGGGGATTCTATTCCCGCTTCTTTCTTGTAAAGAAACCCTCGGGGGACTGGTGCCCCATTCTGGACTTAAGAGCACTAAACAAGTTCCTAAAGAAACAATCGTTCAGGATGGTGACAATATAGGATGTCTTGCGCCTTTTAGATACCGGAGATCTTATGGCATCCCTAGGCCTCCAGGATGCTTACTTTCATATTCCAATACACCGCAACCACCGCAAATTTCTCTTGTTCAAAGTAGCTGGTATTCATCTACAATTTTGAGTCCTTCCATTCGGTTTGAAATCAGCCCCCAGAATTTTCACGAAAATGTTGGCTCCTGTAGCAGCACATCTCCGCCTAGTCGGGCATGCAGGTTTTTCCCTACCTAGACGACTGGCTCATAAAGGCACCTTCAAAGCCTCAGGTGGTACGTCATATTTAGGTTTGCCTCCAGTTGTTCAACAGCCTAGGGCTTGTCGTCAATTATCAAAAATCTCATCTTCACCCCACACAGGTATTGAATTTCTTAGGAGCAATACTAGACACGGTCTGCAGCAAGGCGTATCCGTCTCACGAAAGGAAGCAAAAGCTAAGCGCCTTAGCACGCAAACGCTCTACAAAAAAGTTTGTTTCAGTCCGCACCTAAAAATCATTGGTAGGGATGATCTCGTCATGCATTCCGCTTGTCCCAGATTGCAGGCTCCATATGCGACCCCTCCAAGAACAATTGGATGCACAGTGGACTCAGGTGCACGGTTCGTTCGAAGACAGGGTTCGCATAACACCTATAATGCAGACCACCATGGAGTGGTGGGCAAAGCTGACCAATTTGTCCAACGGGCTCACATTCCTTCATCAAGTGCCCAGTTACATAGTAACAACAGATGCTTCTCTCGATGGATGGGGGTGCACACTGCCAGGATTTACAAATCAGCGGATCCTGGAATGCAAAAGAGGTTCGGCTCCACATAAATCACCTAGAGCTTAAAGCGATAGGTCTAGCTCTCAAAGCTTTTTTGCCAAAACCTCAAAACTCAAGCGTCTTAATCACAACGGACAATACTAACAGCATGTGTTATCTAAACAAGTAGGGGGGCACAAGATCTCTACAACTTTCGCAACTGGCTCAGGGCATCTGGAAATCGTCCATCACGCACAACATTTCTCTCAAAGCGGCACATGTGCCAGGACAGAACAACATTCTGGCAGACACCCTGAGCAGGACAGTGATACCATACCACGAGTGGGAGCTAGACCAGGAAATTCTCGATTGACTCTTCCTTTTATGGGGCAGACCAAATCTCGATCTGTTTGCCACATTCGAAAACAAGAAATGCCAGTATTATGCAAGTTGGATTCCCCAGAAAGTATTGTGGGGGAATGCGTTTTCGATGAGATGGTCGGGCTCTATGCCTACGCTTTTCCTCCGATCCCGCTGATACCGAGAGTCATCAAGAAAATGAAGACGGAGGGGTGTCACCTTCTGTTGATAGCTCCCAGGTGGCCCAGACAGGTCTGGTACACGGAGCTCCTAATGCTCTCCGAACAGCCATATGCGCAACTCAAACAGAGTCCAACCCTCTTGACAATGCACCAGGGGCAAGTCAGGCATCCAGGTCCGTCATCTCTTCACTTGTCGGCTTGGCTCCTGAATTCAATGAGTATGTAAATCTGAAAATGTCTTCGGAGTGTAGAGAAATCTTAGCCAAAGCTAGAGCAGACACTACCAATAAAACTTACAAACTTAAATGGAAACGTTTTTGTATATGGTGTGCAGCAGAAGGTATACACCCTACCTCTTCTCCTCGGAGCAAATACTACCATATCTGTTGCTTTTGGCAAAGTCAGGACTTTCATACGCCTCTATTCGAGTACATCTGGCAGCAATCTTGAGATACCGTAGATCACAAGACCTGGTCTCATCATATTCCACCAGGATTGTGAAGCAATTCATGAGGGGCCTGTTCCGTGCTTTCCCACCAGTCCGGGAAACCTCCGCCATTATGGTACTTGAATATTGTCTTAATGCAACTCATGAAAGCTCCTTTTGAGCCGATCCACAGAGCCAATCTCAAATTAATCTCATGGAAGACCGCGTTACTACTGGCTCTTACTTCAGCCAAAAGAGTGAGCGACATTCAGGTCTTCATTATTAAAGAGCCTTTCCTCCAATTTACAAATTCTGGTGTAATCCTGAGAACACATCCTAAGTATATCCCAAAAGTTCCTTCAACTTTCCACTTGAATGAACCAGTCATCTTAAAAACCTTTTTTCCAAATCCGCAGACAGTCCAAGCAGACTATAGCCAGGTGGATTGGCCTGGCGATCCAATTTTGTCTTGCTCAGGCTGGTAAACCGCTCCGCAGCAATGTGAGAGCCCATTCTACAAGATCGGTAGCCACTTCGGCCGCACTCTTCGCTGGAGTGCCACTGCATAGCATCTGAGAGTCCTGTGGATCCCCAATTGGGTTGCAGAGGCATAAGTAGATCGGATTAATGCTCTATTTTTCTGGTAGTGTGGGTGAGCCGTTAGGCTTATCAGAGAGTAATGCTAAGCATTTGTTGTACTCACAGAGTCAATAAATGAGACACACACTCAAAGAATAAATCCCATACCAAATAAGAAAAAATAGCACTTCTTTTTTTACATGTTTCAAACTCAAGGTGAGTACTTTTTCAAGCATAACTACCTTTCAGATTAAAACATCAACAAATCTAAGTGATATTGAATGTTAACCATGGGAGGAAAACAATGTTCAGCAAACCCAGGGTTAATGACGACTTACAAGGCCAATCTCCGGGAGTTGAGGTAAGTACTGGACACTGATCAGAACCACACCAGCAGGTCAGTCCAGGCAGCACTGGGACAGCCAGGTGCAGAGATGCAGTAAGACATTGAGTGCCCAATGGTTTTCAATGTGAGTTGGTCCTCAGGCCAAACAGGCTGCAGGCTCTGGCTAGGAAGATAGTCAGGGAGAACAAGCAGGTAGGTTGTAGACTTGGGGTGCTTGGGGACGGAGGTGCATCTTTAGTCATTTTCTCCAGAGCACAGGGGTGACAGATGCAGGGGTATTGTTAGTTGTTGGGTTTCTTCGTCCGGGAGTACTTGCGGTCGGGGGGTCCTGCATGCTGAGGCTGCAGGAGTCGTCAGGGAGCCCAGCAAGTGGGAGGGACCCAGGGAGGACTGAAGCGCAGGGGAACATCGTTGGCACCAGTGACCCATCTCAGATATGAGGTCAGGGACGATGGGTGCAGTGGTTGCTGGCGGGTTTTATCTCACCACAAGGCTGCAGGAGAGGAGGCCTGCCTGCAGAGTGTAGGAAGTTGGCTCTGTATATACTATCTCAAAGTGAGAGATAGTATGCACAGAGTCCAAGGGTTCCTCTTAGGGGTTAATAGTGGCAAAATAGATAATACTAATGCTCTATTTTGTGGTAGTGTAGTCGAGCAGTAGGCTTATCAGAGGGTAGTGTTAAGCATTTGTTGCACACACACAGGCAATAACTGAGGAACACACACTCAGATTTAACTCGAGGCCAATAGGTTTTATATAGAAACATTTATTTTCTTTATTTTTAGAACCACAAGATTCAAATTTTAGTTAAGTACATAAATTGCAAGGTACTTCTCACAGGTAAGTATAGAACTTTAATTTAAAACAGTAGTACACACAGTTTTGGTTAAAATGGCAAATAGTTATTTTAAAAGTGGACACTGCAAAAATCTGCAGTTCCTGGGGGAGGTAAGTAATAGTTTTTCAGATAAGTTAAGCACTTACACAGTCAATCTCCTGGGGCATAGGCAGCCCACCATTGGGGGTTCAAGGCAACCCCAAACCCACAGCACCAGCAACACAGCGCCAGTCAGGTGCAGAGGTCAAAGGAGGGCCCAAAACACATAGGCGCCAATGGAGAACAGGGGTGCTCTGATTCCAATCTGCTAGCATGTAAGTACCTGTGTCCTTGGGGAGCAGACCAGGGGAGTTTTGTAGGGCACTGGGGGAAGGGGGGACACCAGCACACAAAACACACCCTCAGCGCCTCAGGGGCGGCTGGGTGCAGACTGCAAAGTAGCCATCGGGTTTTCTATTGAAAACAATGGAGGGATCCGGGAGGTCACTCTGGCGATGCAGGCAGGGCACAGGAGGCTTCTCGGGCCAGCCACCGACTGGGTTAGGATGATGTCTGCCTGCTGGTCACTCCTGCACTGGTAGGTGGTTCCTCTCGGTCCTGGGGGCTGTGGGTGCAGTGCTTGGTCCAGGCATCTGGTTCCTTTGTTACCAGGCAGTCGCGGTCAGTGGGAGCCTCTGGATCCTCTCTGCAGGCGTCGCTGTGGGGATGCAGGGAGGTCGACTCAGGGTGTCCACGTCGTTGGAGTCACCTGGGAGTCCTCTCTGCAGTGTTGTTTTCTCCAAACTCGAGCCGGGGGCATCGGGTTCAGAGTGTGAAGACTTCTGACGTGAAGTTGGAGTCTCTTTAAAGTTTCTTGTTTTGTAATTGTTTCTGGACAGGGGAATCCTTCAAAACCAAGATGGAGGATTTCTTAAGGCAGGGGTCACCTCAGCTCAGGACACCTTAGGGGCTGTCCTGACTGGTGGGTGACTCCTCCTTGTATTTCTCATTATCTCCTCCGGACTTGCCGCCAAAAGTGGGGGCTTTGTCTGGAGGGGTGGGCATCTCCACTAGCTGGGATACCCTGGGGCGCTGTAACAAGCATGAGCCTTTGAGGCTCACCGCCAGGTGTTACAGTTCCTGCAGGGGGAGGTGAGAATCACCTCCACCCAGGGCAGGCTTTGTTCCTGGCCACAGAGTGACAAAAGGCACTCACCCCATGTGGCCAGAAACTCATCTGGTTGTGGCAGGCTGGCAGGAACTGGTCAGCCTAACACTAGGAATTGGACTGGTTTACAGGGTGCATCTCTAAGATGCCCTCTGTGTGCATTTTTCAATAAATTCCACACTGGCATCAGTGTTGATTTATTGTGCTGAGAAGTTTGATACCAAACTTCCCAGATTTAAGAGTAGCCATTATGAAACTGTGGAGTTTGTGTTTGACAAACTCCCAGACCATATATTCTTTATGGCTACCCTGCACTTACAATGTCTAAGGTTTGGCTTAGACACTGTAGGGGCATAGTGCTCATGCAACTGTGCCCTCACCTGTGGTATAGTGCACCCTGTCTTAGGGCTGTAAGGCCTGCTAGAGGGGTGACTTATCTATGCCACAGGCAGTGAGAGGTGGGCATGGCATTATGAGAGGAGTGCCATGTCGACTTAGTCTTTTTCTCCCCACCAGCACACACGAGCTGTGAGGAAGTGTGCATGCGCTAAGTGAGGGGTCCTTGGGGTGGCATAACACATGCTACAGCCCTTAGAGACCTTCCCTGGCCACAGGGCCCTTGGTACCAGCTGTACCATTTACAAAGGACTGTGTGCCAATTGTGGGAACAAAAGTACAGTTTAGGGAAATAACACTGGTGCTGGGGCCTGGTTAGCAGGATCCCAGCACACTTTCAATCATAACTAGCATTACCAAAAGTCAAAAAGTTAGGGGGTAACCATGCCAAGGGAGGCCTTTCCCTACACCAGAGGCTGTAGGCAATTAGGGGGAGAACGAGGAGTAAAACCTGAGTGGACTCAGACTCTGGGGAAACTTGCTAGTACCGTTGGTTGGCTTCATCTCAGGTCATGGACATCGGGTGCAGAGATGACTTTGGGTGTTAGGTTCTCTGCACTTCTAGAGGCAGACTTTGTTGCAAAGCAGATCCGCTGCTCACGAGAGTCTTGAGTCTTTATGGAAGGCAGACAGTCCTACGGGGTTTCTTGGAGGCTCAGCTGCAGGACGAGTCATCTATTTGGGCATAGTCCATCGAGGTCAGCAGGCCGGCTGGTGGGGCTGGTACCAAGTCAGCTGCTTCTTCTTTTCCTCTTCTGCAGGTGCAGCTCTGCTTTGTCCTTTTTTTCTTAGGTCGTCAGAATCTGAGTTCTAGGGTTCAGGGGTGCCACCTAATATACTCAATTTAGGGGCTTTACAGAGAGTGCCAGGCAGTAGGCAATGGGCTGCCCACCTTTAGGGTGACTACAGCCTTTCAGTGACCACTTTGTTTAAGAAGTGATCATAACCCTAACCCTAGTGGCCTAATTCCTTAAAAAAAAAAAAAAATGGAGGAATTTGAGAAGTGGTGGCTATTTCAGCTCGTCCACATTAGGGGTGGGAATGACATGAAGTGGGCACACCTCCTAATCTGCCTACTTTTCCCACCTGTGCTGCTGTCAAAAGTGGGGTCAGGACAGGGGGATTGGTCATCTCCACCATCTGGACAGACCTGGGTTGCATTACAAAGGCGGATAGGCCTTTGATGCTCCCCACCCTGGACTCTCCATCCTGACTGAGGGAGGTGATAACACCCCCGCTCAGTGCAGATGTTTGTCTCTGGCCCTCAAGAGCACTGGCTTTCACCTTGGGGGGGGTAAAAACATGTCTATGGTGGCTGAGCTGGTCAGGAACATGCAGTCAAATCCACCAGTAGCTGGTCAGTTTTCAGGGGGCACCTCTGGGTGCAGTTATTAATACATCCTTCACTGGCATCAGTGGGGCATTACTGGGATGGGGTGACTGTCAGAAGAGGAACTTTCCTACAACCACTCTCTAGGATGGGAGTGTCTCGAAGTCTAAGCATTTCACTTGGATCTTCTATGCTGCTACTTCTACTTGCCACTCAACCTTATTCTCCAATTACCTGAAGGAAGTTAACTGGAGCGGGAACGGCCGTGTGATTTAGAGTTTGACTGGCCTAGTTATTTGTGGTTGGCAACATACAGTCTGGCTTTCCACTTCCTGATGGCCTTTAAATGTATCAAGGAGCATTTGTCGCATGACTTAGAAGTCATGTTAGGTGCTGAACAAGAACATGAGATACAGCAACATTTGGACCGTGGAGAGTGGGGGCTTCCAATCATGTACAAATATACATATGAGATGTCAGGGAAACCAGTCCTAAGTGGCCTGCCAACAGCATTAAAATCTAACCCCCATAGTGTAATTGTTCAAAAGAGTAGGAGGTAAGGTGTCAGAAACTGTTATGAAGCCATGGTCAGAAACTTAAATTACCCCACCCTCTGAAATTCACCAGCTGGGGCCAGAAGCCAGAGCTCACACATTCGACAGGCAAACCAAAACGAACACACCAAATGCAAGGCTCAGACTCCCACCAACGAATTACTTCATTAATGACCTACATTATCTCACTAGCGACTTGACTTATTACGTTACTATTAATGATACAAATGACATGATCATAAATATATATTGTGATCTTTGTTAAAATGAGTTGTCCTATAAAGATTTGTGTTTGTCAGCTGTGGTGTGCACTGCAAGTATAAGAGCTATGGTTTACGGAGTTAAACATATATGAGAAATGCAAGGAGTTTCTATGTTTTATTCCGTAACCATAATTGTCTCATCTGGACTTCAAGGGAATTTCAGTTTTCGTTGTATGGATGGAACTATAAAAGTGTTTTATTGGCTGTTGTGTAAATGTATGTGGTGAGAGTGTTCAAGTGGTGGTGATGAATACCAATGCCTCTGTATAATGCCTACCTCAGTTCAGTGTGACCATCAAAATTGTGCCGCAGGGATTAACTGCAGTGCCTGACCACAGTCCAGGCTCTGTGTAAACCCACTTTGTGTCTACTGCTGCATTGTAACACTTGATCTGATAGAGAGATGTAGCCGCAGATTCCTTACCTTAGAATCCTCCCCAGGTGCAAGCCTGGATCAGAAAACTTTTTTTCCCCCCATAGCAAGTCTGTGCATTGGAAGAGGGCGTGGCACAACTTCGTATTGACGTCGTCCACCGGATGTGATGTCAGCAGATTCCATACAGCCCCCTTGCTAACATAAGTTCCTTTTTTTCCGCACTTGCAGCGTGGAAATGGTAACTGGTAAGCCGTTTTCGGCCTACTTCGACGTTTTCGTAGTCAGAACAGTCTGTTTTTTCCTGTCCATGTTTTCAGAGTTCAAACCCTGTGCGTTCTGTGGACGGC
Organism: Pleurodeles waltl; assembly: GCF_031143425.1. NCBI lineage: Eukaryota > Metazoa > Chordata > Amphibia > Caudata > Salamandridae > Pleurodeles > Pleurodeles waltl. Next base: position 484,115,308 of record NC_090442.1, read on the forward strand.
AAATGTCAGCTACGCACCTCCATTCGATTTATATGTGGTCCCTGGGCAAGCACCATGACGCTGGAGAGTGCGACTCCTGTCATCAACTTTGGCTGAAAGCGATGCAGGAGCATTGTGTTAATCTTCTGGCGGTGTGGATGTCTGAGCCATCCCAGATTTCCCATTGACCCAGATCTCTTTCTCGTTCTGACGTCCATTAGCTGGCCCATACAAGGAGTCAATCTAGTGGATGCCTAACTCCATCGACTTCACAAAAGTAATCACAACGCAAGTGGTTAAAGTCACAGAAGTTGCTAACTTCACCACATACAGCCTCCCACCATTCATTCCTTGGTTGAGGAGTCGAGGTCGCAGCTACCCTGCAGCTCCCTTATTTTCCAGGGGCCAGCGTGACTGTAAACCTCTGGATTCCCTGTGGGACACAAGGAGGCGCAAAGTGCCTTGACTGTGTCTGTACCGGCAGGTCCTCCACCAACCACTCCCCTTCTACCACCCCGGAATTGGTACAGAGGCAACTCCTCTTTTGCTGAGAAGGGTTACTGTAGTTTAGAATCTAACACTTATTTCAGTGGAATTAACTTCAGATCCGTAATTGTTGTCCTCCACAAAGGCCAAACAGGGGTTGAACCAGTGCTTCTCACAGTGAAGCCCTACATGATGTTTTGTTGGGGGCTTGGCCTAAACTTAATACAGGCGCCCCTGTTGATCGGACTACATCTCACAGGCACTGACTTGCCCCTGATGATCCAGCTTGTCTCATAAGACATCCGAATCATCAAAGTTTGGTGGTACAGGCTGATTTGGGTCTCCCACATGCCCCATCTGAAAGAGATTCCAGGAGTCTAGACGTCTGTGGCAGGCATATTTTTAACCCCATAAGTTCTGATTTACGCTCTGTAAATACATCTTGCATTCTTGGATGTTTCTCTCATTCATTATGGGACTCATTGGCAAACATCTTGCCTAAGCTCCTGGATGATTTCAGGAGTACTCTTAACTCATTATTATTACTCGGTGTAGAAATGGTGGTTTTCCACTTCAGGTTTGTCAATAACAGCTTCTTAGAGGTTTATCTCTTTTTTAATACATCTGATATAAGGTGATATTGTTTACTCTGAAGAAGAGCTTGTGCTTAAGAGTTGATACCTTCATGGTATGTACAGCACTCCAAGTGGAGTATTTGGTTCTATGCAATTGAACACACACTCACACTCACACTCTCACACACCTATACACACCTATACACACACACACACCTATACACACACACACACACACACCTATACACACACACACACCTATACACCTACACACACCTATACACCTACACACACCTATACACCTACACACACCTATACACACACACACCTATACACACACACACACACCTATACACACACACACCTACACACACACACCTATACACACACACCTATACACACACACACCTACCCCTACACCTACCCCTACCCCTACACACACACACCTACCCCTACACACACACCTACCCCTACACACACACCTACCCCTACACACACACCTACCCCTACACACACATACACACCTACCCCTACACACACACATACACACCTACCCCTACACACACACATACACACCTACCCCTACACACACACATACACACACACACCTACCCCTACACACACACACACACACACACACCTACCCCTACACACACACACACACCTACCCCTACACACACACACACCTACCCCTACACACACACACACACACACCTACCCCTACACACACATACACCTACCTATACACACACACACACACACCCCTACCCCTACACACCCCTACCCCTACCTGCAGATACACTTGCTATGCATTATTCCGCCATCTAGTGTTGCGCTCGGAGTGTTAAAAGTTGTTTTTATTCAAAGAAGTTTTTTCGGAGTCACAGGATAGAGTGACTCCTCCTCTTGCTCATACTGCGCATGGGCATCGACTCCATTGTTAGATTGTTTTCTTTCCGCTGTCGGGTTCGGATGTGTTTCCTCATGTTATGAGATTTCGAATCGGAAAACTTTATAAAACTCCCTTAATTGTCGGTATTGTTTTGGTCGTATTTTCACCTAGCCTCGAACTGATAGTACAGTTGGAAACTAAATTTCGCCCTTCTTGGCGTGTGCGCCCAACTCTGGTCTACTGCGCCGAAGCCTGATGGATCGGACTCCATTTCTATTTTGTCCTCAATGCCACGCAAAATTTCCCTACACAGACCAACACCTCGTATGTAATCTGTTTCTTTCTCCCGATCACAAAGAAGAAGACTGCGAGGCCTGTCGATCATTTCGATCCAAGAAGCCCCTGCGTGATCAGAGAACCAAAAGATTGGAAATGGCTTGGAAGAGTACGGAACATCTCGACACCATGGGGGAAGAACAGGCACAGACAGCGGTTTCCATCAGAGACACCGACTCCGAAAAAGAATTGGAAGAAGATAGGCCTATCACTGCTGCTCAGCATGTGAGTACCTCTGCCCCTATGCCCACTTATAAAAAGTCCTCGAAGGCCTTCGGTACACCACTGCCAGAGAGCCATGGTTCTACCTGAAAAAAGACTCTTGTTGACCGACCTTAGGGTTCGGTGTCGGAAAAGGCCTCTCCTCCGTCGGTATCCGAGTCGAGTAAGCGAATCAAGAGTTCTACTTCTGACTCGAGCAAGCTTCCTCACTCCTCGGAGTCGAAGTCTCGAATCCTTGCTTCGGAGCCATAACAACCGGCTGTATTTCCGGGCCCGAAAAAACGACCAACTTCGGAGCCGAAAAAGTCTTCTTATACAGAAGAGCAAGGACTTTCGAGCCATCTTAAACAGAGCTCCAAATCACTGGAAGAACAGTATTATAGACCTTATGAGGACACTGAGATCCACCCTATCCTTGAGGTTATGGATGAGAAACAATCAAGGATTCACATCCATAAAGAGACTGGCAGAATAATGACTGCACCTCCTCTACAGACCAAGAGGAAACTGGCTTTTCAAGAACATTTAGACACTGCTCCACCACCAGCCAAAATTTATAAACAAAAGGAGAAGCTATTACCTATCAATACTTCTCCCCCTCATTCACAACTTTCTTTTTCTCCCCCACCTACAAGCCCACCACCTTTACCTTCACCAACTCATTACCAATATTCACATGGTGATACGGTTGATCCTTGGAATCTCTATGATCCAGGTCCTATGCCTGACAGTGACCTAGATTTATACCCGTCTAAGCCGTCTCCACCAGAGGACACTACTGCACACATGCAAGTTATTTCTAGGGCAGCAGCGCACCATGGGGTGCTTATGCACACTGAACCCCTAGAAGAGGATTTTCTCTTTAACACACTATCCTCCACGCACTCAAAATATCAATGCCTCCCAATGCTACCTGGCATGATTAAACATGCAGAACAAATATTTAGTGAGCCAGTCAAAGCTAGGGAGATAACGCCACGCTTTGATTAAAAAATGTAAACTAGCCCCTACAGACCCTGTTTATATTACCCAACAAGTTCCTCCAGACTCAGAGGTAGTAAGTGCGGCTAGAAAGAGGGCTAATAGTCAGTCATCAGGGGATGCCCCCCCTGACAAGGAGAGTAGAAAATTTGATGCTGCTGGCAAGAGGGTAGCCACACAGGCTGCCAACCAATGGCAAATTGCATACTTGCAAGCCTTGCTAGCAAGGAACGATAGAGCCCACTGGGATGAGATGCAGGAACTCCTACAACACCTCCCAAAGGAACACCAGAAAAGAGCACAACAGATTGTGGAAGAGGGCCAGGCCATAAGCAATAATCAAATACGGTCTGCCCTTGATGCTGCAGATACAGCAGCTGGAAGTGTCAATACTGCCATCACTATACTTAGACATGCATGGCTCCATTCCTCTGGTTTCAGACCAGAAATACAGCAGGCAGTGCGGAATATGCCTTTTAATAAAAAGCACCTGTTTAGCCCTGAAGTGAATGAAGAAAGACTCAGACACTGCCAAAGCAATGTGAGCCTTATACACAACACCCTATAGAGAGGCTCCTTTCGCAGACAACAATTTAGAGGAGGATTCAAGCCACAATCCACAGAGGCTTCTATCTCTCAGGCAATACAAGGGCAACATCAGTACCAGAGAGGGGGATTAGAGGGTCTTATAGAGGCCAATACTTTAGAACTAGAGGCAAGTTCCAGACTTCAAAACAAGCCACTACCCCATCTAAACAGTGACTTATTTACCATCCCTCAACCCCACACATCTCCTGTGGGGGGCAGACTGCAGCTATTACACTCCCAATGGCAAAATATCACTACAGATCAATGGGTATTGTCAATTATCTGCAATGGCTATTGCCTAGAATTGATTTCTAGTGCCTCTCACAGCAATGGCCTCAAGCACAGGCTCAGTTGCAAGATCTGATGTTAGACGGCACAAAAGCACAAGTCCCTTCAATGGTGGAATCTCAGCAATTTAATGAAGCGGCGGCCATTTCAAGACCTTGTGCCTCAGATTACAGTAACAGATGCATCAATCACAGGTTGGGGAGCTCATCTTACCAACCTTACCATTCAAGGGGAATGGGATTCAAAACAACTAAATTATCACATAAACCAGTGGTTCCCAAACTTTTTCGACCCGCGGCTCCCTTGACCTATTGGCAGTTGGCCGTGGCTCGCCGTTACGTTACTTTTTTTGGCAGGTGGGAGGATGTAAGCCCGGCATCGGGGGTACTTACATTTTCCTCCCTGAAATTAATTGCTGTGAAGGTATTATAATCGTAGTAGTGATCTACTTTGTCACTGAACTGATGCTGTAATAAAGCACTTTATCAGCAACAAATACTCACTTTACCACCTCTCCTTTTTACTCCAGGCCTTGAAGCCTTAAACCACACGATCCTGCCATGAAAGCATCTTCTTCAGTGGCAGCAGCTTGCATCATATTCTGCATGTCGCAGAACTAAATAGAATACATATCTCTGACAATCCTTAGCAACAAATATGACAACCACTAAGCAGCCAATTTAAACATTTATTTTCTTGGGAATTCTGGCATTAACATCAGCAATCTGAAAAGGGCAGTGTTAGCTACATTCGCAGAAGGACCTTCAATAGAAAAGTCTGTTGCAGATGGCATCCGAATGACATATATAGCTGAGCTATAACTGAAATGCAATGGGAGTAACTTCCTATTCAAACTATCTCAGTGCCAGTACACTAAGAAGGTGATATCCCCTCAGACATAAACCTGATGCTGAGAAAGCCAACCTTCCTCCAGCAGCAGGCAGGTCACTGTTTTCCTTAAAGGAAAAGAAGGACAGCGCGAACCTGCACACATGCAAAACTGTAGCAGTTGAGGCACCCATCTCTCTCTTTGCTGAAATGCAGGTTAGAGCAGGAACCGCTGCTGCAGGTGGGAGGGACTCAGTAGGAGTAAGAATAGGAGTATTCAGAGTAAGAAGGAGGAAGTAGAGTTAAGAGTAGGGATATTTAGCAGAGTAACAGACAGCGAATAGCTGCAAGAGTAAGAAAGTATATTATTTGGAGTAAGCAGAAGCTTTGTTACTAGTAAAGTGATGAAAGTAAGAATGACAGAATGAGATAAAGATGATAAGAGAACAAATCCTTTCATTTACTTCTAACAAAGAATCTGTGCTAGTAAAGCTGGATGTGCTTTCAGTTTCATGCACAGATCACATTGAAGTAAGGGACTTTAATTAAGCACTATTGCAGCTTGCTTCAGTTGGTTAAATATCACATGCACGCAGCTGAAATAGGTAATATTTACACGTTTTAAGGTGATCAGACACTGCTGATATGCACTACCTGGCATTTATAAGCATGTTATTGCTGTTTCACTGGCTCACTAAGGTACAATGTCTATCTGTACAATAGTTTACAGCTATACCTGTCTCTGTAACATGCCTTGTATGGAAGAAGAGTGTAGTGGAAGGTGGGCTGTGGTGCATTAGCAGGGATCCAGCCAAGGTCTGACTGCAGTCACTAGGCTGAGTATCCTATGATCTTTGTCTTATAGACAAATGTTAGCTGTGTAATAAACTGCCTATCTGTAGGGCCCTGCTGACAAGAAAAACAAAGTGCGCAAGACAATAAAGGGACCTACATACAGACAATGCATCTGTACTGCACACATTTTTCTAAAGTGTTTGCCTTAAGGTGGCTTATTCTGAGTAAAGTGTCTGTGACCTATCCTTCAAGGGACAGAGTTAGTTGTCTGTGACAGCAGGTCTTCCATGAAGGCCTGAGTATGCATTATTTGCTGAGCAGAAGAAATGCCCTTTACAGTGCTTTACTGCATATGTCTTTACCGTTTATTTTATTTTTGGAGCTTGTGTAATAAATTAATGTTATTCACATTCACCCTTAATGACCTTTATAAGCAGTCTTCCTTGTCTCCTTACCTAGGTCGAGGTTATAAGAATTAGCATGTATATTTTAATTATACTGCACAAAAGGTTTTGTTAAATTGCATGAAGTGATTTCTAAAATTCACTGGAGCAACACTTCTAAACTGTTTAGCTCAGGGTCATGACCTGTTAAATAACTCTGAGTTGAGAGATGGTTTTATGTTTCAGTGTCATCCATCAACACTGCAGTTAGCAGGAGGCCAGGGCAAGTAGTGTTAGCAGATATTTATAGCTATTCCTCGTTCCCAAACCGTGTGCTTGGTGCATGGCGCCCCTGGCTAGTTTAGATGGCGCACCTAGGTGCCACGGCGCACAGATTGGGAACCACTGACATTAACCATTTAGAATTATTAGCTGTGTTCCTTGCCCTAAAAACGTTTCAGCCGCTTTTCAAACACAAGACTGTCTTGATAAAAACAGACAATATGACGACCATGTATTACCTAAAGAAACAAGGTGGGTCGCATTCATCTCAACTGTCCCTTCTAGCCCAAACAATATGGAAATGGGCAATTCACAATCACATTCATCTACTAGCAGAATACATCCCAGGAATACACAATCAGCTAGCGGATCTCCTAAGCAGAACACACCAACAGATACACGAATGGGAAATTCACTCTCAAGTGCTTCATCAGTACTTTCAAAAGTGGGGGACACCAGAAATTAGACCTATTTGCAACAAGCGAAAACGCAAAATTCCAAAACTTTGCATCCAGACACCCACACCCTCTGTCAAAAGGCAATGCTATATGGATCAACTGGTCAGGGATATTTTCTTACGCATTTCCCCCTCTCCCACTACTTCCATTTCTGGTCAATAAACTGCGTCAGACTTCTTTCACCATGATACTCATAGCCCCAACGTGAGCACGACAACATTGGTACACAACACTCCTAGACCTGTCAGAAGTACCTCACTACAAACTTCCAAAAAGACTGGATTTGTTAACGCAAAACAAAGGACAAATCGGATATCCAAATCCCAGTGCTCCTGAAGTCATCGAATTTGGATACTTGCAACTTCCATTAGAATGCATGGAAGTTCTCAAACATGCAAGCCTACAGCTAGGCAATGCTATGCTAACAAATGGAAAAGATTTGTTTATTACTGTCAATCTAAAAATACTGACCCTCTCACAGCATCAATACAAGATATTGTATGCTATCTACCTCATTTACAGAAATCAAATTTAGCTTTCTCATCTATTAAAATTCATCTTACTGCCATGTCAGCATATTTGCAGACTGTACAACATACCTCACTCTTTAGAGTCCCAGTTATAAAAGCCTTCATGGAAGGACTTAAACGTAAAACCACCTGTCCTGCTTGGAATCTCAATATTGTACTCACCAGATTAATGGACCCACCTTTTGAACCCATGCTTTCATATGAGATTCAATTCTTAACCTGGAAAGTCGCCCTCCTAGTAGCTATTAATTCATTACGTAGAGTTAGTGAAATACAAGCATTTACTCTTGAAGAACCTTTTTACCAAGTACACAAACATAAAGTTGTACTTGGAACCAATCCAAAATTTCTGCCAAAGGTGGAGTCACCTTTTCACATAAACCAAACAGTGGAATTGCCAGTCTTCTTCCCACAGCCAGATTCAGTGCAGAAAGAGCCAGTCACACTCATGATCTTAAAAGAGCTCTTATGTCTTATGTGGATAGAACAAAAGCATTCAGAAAAACAAAGCAGCTTTTAGTTGCTTTTCCACAACCACATTGTAAGGTTGGCGAGAGCAAATATCTGCCCATAAAAGTAATAATGCTCCAGGACACTTAAATCCGCTTTTCAGGTGGAGTAGGTTTATTAGTATAAAAATGGGACCCACGACAGCAAGAGCACAACCATCCGTGTTGATAAGAAATCACCAACTGAAAGCCAAGGTGGAACACTCGACACAGACCGTTAAGCCTCGCCACATAAATTCCAGAACACAGAATCAAAAGAAAAGAGTACACATGAAAATAACAAGGGGAATGGGGAATACAAGAAAAGAAAGGACACTTGAATGCACAGCATATTACACACACAAAGGGAATCCTATTTCTAAACAAGGATTAGCAAAATGGATTGTTAGATGTATACTAATATGTTACATCAAAGCAAAAAGACAACTTTTATTCACACCTAAAGCACATTCCACTAGGAAAGAAGGTGCATCTATGGCATTTTTAGGAAACATACCAATGGCAGACATATGCAAAGCTGCCACGTGGTCTACACCACATACATTTACAAAACATTACTGTGCATATGTATTTTCAAAGCAACAGGCCAATGTTGGTCAAACTGTCTTAAGAAGATTATTTCAAACAACTCCAACTCATACAGGCTAGCCACTGCATTTCTTGGGGGAGAGTAGCTGCTTTGTTGTCTATTCATAGCATGTGTATCTGCAGCTACACATGCCATCGGAGGGAAAATGTCACTTACCCAGTGTAAATCTGTTCATTATATGTAGTGCTGCAGATTCACATGCACCCTCCCTCCTCGGAAGTCTGTAGTCGTTGCAGTTTATTATTGTAAGGAAATGCCTCCTTGGCATGGTTACCCCCTGATCTTTTGCCTTTGCTGATGCTAAGTTAAAATTTGAACGTGTGCTGGGACCCTGCTATCCAGGCCCCAGCACCAGTGTTCTTTTCCTAAACTGTACCTTTGACACAACCCTGGCACTCGGGTAAGTCCCTTGTAACTGGTACCCCTGGTACCAAGGGCCCTGATGCCAGGGAAGGTCTCTAAGGGCTGCAGCATGTCTTATGCCACCCTAGGGACCCCTCACTCAGCACATGCACACTGCTTCACAGCTTGTGTGTGCTGGTGGGGAGAAAATGACTAAGTCGACATGGCACTTCCCTCAGAGTGCCATGCCAACCTCACACTGCCTGTGGCATAGGTAAGTCACCCCTCTAGCAGGCCTTACAGCCCTAAGGCAGGGTGCACTATACCACTGTAGGGGCATGAGCACTATGCCCCTACAGTGTCTAAGCAAAACCTTAGACATTGTAAGTGCAGGGTAGCCATAAGAGTATATGGTCCGGGAGTCTGTCAGACACGAACTCCACAGTACCATAATGGCTACACTGAAAACTGGGAAGTTTGATATCAAACTTCTCAGCACAATAAATGCACACTGATGCCAGTGTGCAATTTATTTTAAAATACACCCAGAGGGCATCTTTGAGATGCCCCCTGAAAACATACCCGACTTCCACTATGGGCTGACTAGTTTCTGCCAGCCTGCCACACACGAAGACATGTTGCTGGCCACATAGGGAGAGTGCCTTTGTCACTCTGTGGCCAGGAACAAAGCCTGTACTGGGTGAAGGTGCTTCTCACATCCCCCTGCAGGAACTGTAACACCTGGCGGTGAGCCTCCTTTGTTACAGCTAGTGGAGATGCCCGCCCGTCCGGCCACTGCCCCCACTTTTGGCGGCAAGGCTGGAGGAGATAATGAGAAAAACAAGGAGGAGTAACCCACCAGTCAGGACAGCCCCTAAGGTGTCCTGAGCTGAGGTGACCCTTACTTTTAGAAATCCTCCATCTTGTAGGAGGAGGATTCCCCAATAGGATTAGGGATGTGCCCCCCTCCCCACAGGGAGGAGGCACAAAGAGGGTGTAGCCACCCTCAAGGGCAGTAGCCATTGGCTACTGCCCTCCCAGACCTAAACACACCCCTAAATTCAGTATTTCGGGGCCCCCAGAACCTAGGAAACTAGATTCCTGCAACCTTAACAAGAAGAAGGACTGCTGACCTGAAGCTCTGCAGTGAAGACTGAGACGACAACTGCTTTGGCCCCAGCCCTACCGGCCTGTCTCCCAACTTCGAAGAACACTGCAACAGTGACGCATCCAACAGGGACCAGCGACCTCTGAAGCCTCAGAGGACTGCCCTGCACCCAAGGACCAAGAAACCCCCGTGAACAGCAACTCTGTTCAACAAACTGCAACTTTCTTGCAACAAAGAAACCACTCTAAGGACTTCACGTTTCCCGCCGGAAGCGTGAGACTTTCCGCTCTGCACCCGACACCACTGGCTCGACCTGCGGAAAACCAACACTATAGGGAGGACTCCCCGGCGACTGCGAGCCCGTGAGTAGCCAGAGACGACCCCCCTGAGTCCCCACTGCGATGCCTGCAGAGGAAAACCAGAGGCTCCCCCTGACCATGACTGCCTGTAACAAGGGACCCGACGCCTGGAACCAACACTGCACCCTCAGCTCACAGGACCTGAAGTAATCGAACTCCAGTGCAGGAGCGACCCCCAATCGACCCTCTGCCTAGCCCAGGTGGTGGCTACCCCGAGGAGCCCCCCCTGTGCCTGCCTGCATCGTTAAAGAGACCCCCGGGTCTCCCTATTGCTTTCAATACAAAACCTGATGCCTGTTTGCACTCTGCACTCTGCACCCGGCCGCCCCTGTGCCGCTGAGGGTGTACTTTCTGTGCCTGCTTGTGTTCCCCCCCCCCCCCGGTGCCCTACCAAACCCCCCTGGTCTGTCCCCCAAGGACGTGGGTACTTACCTGCTGGCAGACTGGAACCGGGGCACCCCTGTTCTCCATTGAAGCCTATGTGTTTTGGGCACCTCATTGATATCTGCACCTGACCGGCCGTGAGCTGTTGGTGTGGTAACTTTGGGGTTGCCTTGAACCCCCAACGGTGGGCTACCTTGGACCCAACTTTGAACCCTGTAAGTGTTTTACTTACCTGTGAACTTAACAATTACTTACCTCCCCCAGGAACTGTTGATTTTTGCACTGTCCACTTTTAAAATAGCTTATTGCCATTGTTTGCCAAAACTGTACATGCTATTGTGATTGTTCCTAGAATACCCGAGTGAAATACCTTTCATTTGAAGTATTACTTGTAAATCATGAACCTGTGGTTCCTAAAATAAACGAAGAAAATATATTTTTCTATATAAAAACCTATTGGCCTGGAGTAAGTCTTTGAGTTTGTGTTCCTCATTTATTGCCTGTGTGTATACAACAAATGCTTAACACTACCCTCTGATAAGCCTACTGCTCGACCACAATACCACAAAATAGAGCATTAGAATTATCTTTTTTTGCCACTATCTTACCTCTAAGGGGAACCCTTGGACTCTGTGCACACTATTTCCTACTTTGGAATAGTATATACAGAGCCAACTTCCTACACACACACTCTCCTATACATAAACACCAGCCGTAGCGCTGCCCTAATGCGGGAGAGACATTAACAATGGAGGCGTTTGATATGAAGCCTATGGGGCCTTCATATTACAGTATTGGAGTAGGGCCATTAGCTGGAGACAGACAGAAGTGCACGTAGAGCTGGATCGCTGACAGGAATTCAAGCCTCAGTGGTTGGCTTCTTTGTCTGTTGCGGAATGAAAATCACAGGCTTTTTACAGAGGAAGAGCTCCATGCACCCTTCATGATAGTGTTTCCTCTCTCTCATGCACTGCTCACTCCAGGAAGCCAGGGCAAGGTATATACACAGGGCTGCGTGGCCTGTATGCCAAGTTATTCTGTTTATCTGAGAGTAAATGTGCAATTACGGCCAGAGCAGTCGACTGGGAACTGGGGAAGCAGATTTTAGTGCCTTTTTGAGCTCAACAGCATGCGATTCTGGGCAGCTCAATCTCTCCTCGCCTAAAAAACAAGCTGCTGGGGAAGGGGTCGGGAGGAGGGGACAAGTAGGGGTGCCGACACATGCTCATAAGAAAGACGTTCCACCAAAGTGGATGAAAACAGTACTTGGGGCATGGGAAACTGATAAGAGAAAAGCTCATGAGGAGCAACAGGAAATAGTGTGCTACAGCCAATAGAAACGGATGAGAAGTAAGTAGCAAGCACACTAAGCAATGAGAAGGAAGGGCGGGGATATAAGCCCCATTTAAGATCTATATTAAATACAATAGATTTCAAAAGCACAGCACACGCACTGTGCTGGCGAAACCTAATGATCTGACAGTTGAAAATATATATTGCATTTCCATTACAACTATGAAAATGCAGTATTATTTATTGGTTTGAGTATGTTCTATATAATTATGCTGTGTGTTTAAGTGTTACTTATTGGCTTGACTATTGTAACGTCATAAACATTGTATTTCATGTGTAACGTATAGTTATATAGACCAACCATAACCTAGAGTAAGACAGTTTACTCGTCAGTAATTCTGTTTCAGATACGAAAAAGTGATCCTGCTCGTATTTATTTTATTGAAAAGTAATTTATGATGAAATACCATTATGAAGAAACCACTATGAAGAACAGTAAAACAAAAAAATCCATTGACTTTAGGAAGCCTGAATTAGTGGCTTACATAAATTATTCCTTTGTATAGATATACCTTTTCAGCCAGCCTCACTCATCCATGATTATCTTTAGTGTACCTCTAACCTGTCACCAAAAGCTTAATACTGGCAGTTTGTTACTTTTTAGGATAAGGTCACCTAAAAATGTAATTTGTGGTTAACTTTTTCATAGCTGTTTTAATAGTTGTATTTCTTCATAAAAATGTATTCATAGTGACATATCCCGATCCTGTTTTCAGAGTCAGCCTTTGGCATTTAAAGACCGTTGACATTTTCAGCTGGTTTTGAAAATAAAGAGAAATATTGCCTTGATAATCGATTTGTTAGACTGCCTTTCCGAAAGCTAGAATGTATGTTTGTATTATTTTCCAACATGAAAACAAGTTGAAAACTTTTTTTATAGGTACAATACAGTAACATCCAGCACTACTACTAACGAGCGTATTGATTCCTTATTGGGGAGATCAGGGTCGAATAGCCACTTAGAAAATAGAAAGCCATTTTCTAGCAGGCTAGAAAAGGATGATGCATCTGGCTTTAAAAAGGTAATGTTTTGGTGATCAACACTTACTGTATTTTCTTGCATGGAATATTTGCCCCTGTGCTTTTTGTTAATTAGTTTTTTTACATAAAATGTCCTTAAGATTGTTTTTCATCTAGTTCTGTATTCCAGTGTTTATCTACAATCCTTTGCTTCGCAAAAGGAGATGGTGAACTAGTGTTAAATGATGCCTGTGTTTTTTTTTAAATATATTTTACTTAAGAGGTTTTCACATATATGATTACTGACATATTTTGGGAAGTGTTAAATCCATTCACAACTATTATAAAAACAAAAGTACAAGCAGATCATTTGACAATTGTATTCTGTTCTTAATTTTTCCTTCCCTATAACACAGATATGTTGCAAGGCAGTTCTCAAAGTAGTAAGGAAAACAGATGTTTGCATAAGAGTTTTTGTAAAGTGCTTTAAGGTCCCTGTTGAGCACTGGGTATTTCCCCATTAATAGAAGATTTGAGAGATTCCCAGAAGTGTAGCAGAGCTGGATGTCCTAAAGTTTACGGTAGTAGATTAAATGATTAAGCCACATGATGAAAAATAAAAATAAAATCTATTCTTGAAAATTACTGGCCTGTTATACCTTGAGAAAAGGTTCTGACTCACAGGGTCCCCTGGTAGCACATTCTGTCTGTTACCTGCAGGAAACCTTGGCAGTAGACTAAATGCAGAAGAAAGAATGTATGACCTTGTTCTACTACACCAGTTCTGATGAATGAGTCGTCGAAGGTGCTGATTCTCTGGGTCAGAGCACACTTAGAATACACAACTGGATCACTTGACACCACCCAAATCAAACATCTTCCATATGATTATTTTTGCATGAGAAGGTGGCAGGTACTATTGGTCAGTTTATTTAATGGATGTAGTTTGGGGCTCAAACTGACTAAGGACTAGCCTCTGGGCCAGTTGAGCTTTCCTTTTGGTGAAATTGAATTCTGAAAAAGCTCTTCCTTTGCTAAGTACTCAATTGAAGTGCCTTCAGGTGGCTATATGAACATCAAGATTGAAGAATTAGTCTGATAGAGACTTCTAACTGCAGATTACCTTTGAGCAGTACCTCTGCACTGCAGTAGGTGGCACCATGTGGGTCCACACTAGCACTGTTTTACTCAAGAAATGGCATGCTGGACCTATGTAGCTGCTACTCCGATCTAGCACTACCTCTTGTCTCTCCGAGACCTGCTTTTACCCCTGTAGGAGGCTGGCTCAGTGTATAGTGTACACCTATGGTCTGGCCATATACTGAGTCCAGGCAACCCTTAGTGATAGTGTTTAGATGTCCCGATAGCAACAGCTCTCTAGGGGTAGCTGTGGTGAGCAGCTAAAGCTTATCAAGGAGGAGTGTAAAGCACTTGCAATACCACAATAGTCAGTAACTGTTTAAAAAAAAACGAACCACATCAGGTGTTAACAAAAATAAAGTATTTATTGCATCACTAAGGCTGCACTAACATTGAATTATCTCCTCTTGGAGATATATACACACATAATATACACTTAGCAACAAACAGGAAAAGCATAGAAATGGGACACTGATGGAGGCGGCGGGGTGCAGACCATATATTAAGAAAGTGTTATAAGAATGGAGGAGCACAACAAATGCAAGTGTTAGAATCCCAGGAGCTGGGGAAGTAAGAAATTACCAGAGATAAGTTAAAAAATAAATCCCACAGGTGCCCGGGTGCAGAGTGGTTATCGAACCAGGTGTCCCATAGACGAACACAGGACTGTAGTGGTTTGACTTTTATGGATTCAGGACCCTTCCCAGTGGACTCCGAGGGAACCAGTTGGCACAAAGAAGGTTGGTGAGTGCCCCACCTGTGGATACCTTGAAGATCTCAGTACGTACACTAGGGAGCCCAGGTGCATAGTGGTGAAGTGCCATCGGAAACCCTCATTGAAGTCAATGGAAGCCTCGGTTGTCCAGCTGCCGTCCTGAACCTTGGATCAGGCTGGTGGAACCCAAAGGTGGATTCCGGATGTGAAGAAACTGAAAAAGAAGGGGACAGTGCCCAAACCACTCAAAGATGTCCCGGTTGTGCAGGTAGGCAATATCCTCCCTCTTGAAGGTGAAGTTCTTGCAGGTGAAGGAGGAAGCCCAGCTGTGGAGTCCAGGAGATGCAGAAGATCCTTGGAGTCTGCCACAAGCTGTCCCAAGTTGGTCGATGGATTGCAGGAGGGTCAATGGCCAGCAGGACCACCAAAAAGCCTTTTCGAATGCAAATAGTTGTTGCAAAGAAGATTGTAGGTTTCTGTGGACCAGCAAGGTCCTAGTGACTTGACCCTTGGAAGAGAGTCAGGACAGGCCTTCAGCAGGAGGGAAAGCCAGCTGAAGTCTGGGGAGCCCCCACGAATGACCCACTGGCAGTAAGCACATGGAGACAAAGAGAGGCCTCAGTAGCACAACAAAATGGAAGTCCCACGTTGCAGGAGCTGCAGAGTTGGAAGCTTATCTTTGAGTTGCAGAGGGCTAGAGGATGGGACTTCTCGGAGCTCGAAGATCTCTTGGAGAAATAGCCAACAATGCTTGGCAATAGTTTCCGTTGTGGTGCACAGCGGTTTCGTTCCAGTGGCTGCAGCAAGGGTCCGCCATCTCCCAAATTGGTCAGAAGACAAGTTGGACCCAGAGAGGACCACAGAACAACCACCACCTGTGAGCAGAGCCTCTTCGTTGTCCGTGGAACAGCAGGATCCACCAGCCAGTTGTTGTCTTGAGGTGCCTGCAGATGCAGGGAATGACTCCTTCACTCCAAGGGAGATTCCTTCTTTCATCTTGGATTTAGGCAGAGTCCTTGTGACCCTTGAGGATGCACAGCCAGGGATGTTGCAGAAATCTTGAAGAAGATGGATAAACAGTGTAACAGAGGGAGACTTCCCAACTGGATACAGTCTTGTTTCAGTTTCAAAAGCAGACCAGCAGCGGTTGCGGAGGCCAGGAGCAGAAGATGTCTTGGAAAGAGTTCCTTGAAGAGTCTTGCTTAACAAATCTGAGGACCCACTCTCGGGGGAGCCGTTAGGTAGCCCTGAGAGGAGAGGTTGGTCATTCTGTGCATTGACCCACCTATCAGAGGGGTCAGGGACGTCATCTGCATGGCCTAACTAGTCAAATGCTCCCAGGGCCTCAGCCTACCTTGTTTCCAAGACTGAAGAATCAGCCTGCCACAAGCAAGAACTCTGTGCGCCTCCCTGGGGGAGGAGATGGACAGGGGGTGGTCACTCCTCTGTCCTTTGTGTGGTTTTGCTCCAAAGCAGGAACCGGGGGTTCTTGAGCTGGTGTAAACTGGATTATGGAAGTAGGGCACCAGATGTGCCCTTCAAAGCAGTTTGGTGGCGCTCAGAGGCCACCCCAGCCCAGAGACACTTTTTTCAAAGGGAGAGTTGGTCACACCTCTCTTTCAGGAAATCCTTTGTTCTGCCTTTCCCTGCTTGAGTTAGGCTCATCATTAGGAGGGCAGAACAGTATCTGGCAGCACAGGCAGAACTGGGGGATCTAAGGAACTCCCAGAGTACATGGTATCATGCAATTAGCACTGGAATCAGATTTGATTCCAAACATGCCTAGGTTAGGAGAAGCTGTTATGTAGTTGGACCACTCGTGTCGACCAGTGTCCACTACATACCTTAATATGGCTTTCCAGCCCTTACAAAGCCCAGGGAATGGAGTCTGTGGCTTGTAGGGGTACCCAGTTTGCATGAGCTCCCATAATGTGGCATCGGCATAATACATGCTGCAGCCCGTAGGAAACCCATGGTGTACCAGTGCTCTGTGTACGTAGGTACTGTATACTAGGGACTTAAATGGGTGCACAAGTATGCCAATTGTGGAGTGTAAACCTTTACCCACAACCAAATTTAGAGGAGAGAGCACAGCTACTGGGATCCTGATTATCAGGGTCCCAGTGTACCACAGTCTATACATACTGACACCAGGCAAGATGTGGGGGTAACTGTGTCAGAAAGATGCTACTTTCCTACACCTCCTACAGTTTAAAAAATCCATGGTGCAAGGCAAATATCACCTTCTAAAACGGCAGGCTTTAAACCCTATTAAGAGTGCCTTAAGCAAATATTTGTCACTGATCCTCATCAGGTTTGCCTGGGGTCGAACCCTGACTCTGAGGCCTGCATTTATTGGCACAGTGAACCTGAAAGCCATACAAGACTGCGAAGTGAAACTCTGTTGCCAAACACCGGAAGAACCCTACAATAAGACCAGTCCCAGTCGAAGTATCTGTCACAGTCGAGTAGTTGCTGCAGTCGTTCCCAGGGTCAGTCATTGTGCTCAATGTCTTCAGGTAAGCCAAAAAGAACCACAAAAAATCCAAGCAAGACTTGCCCTTTCCCACCACTCATACACTCTTGTGAAGGTGCTAGGGCATTACCATGCTTCCTGATCTTGTTTCTGAAGCTGTTCGACTTTCAGGCCTATGCTGCAACATGTTCCGGCACATTTCTGGTGCAGACTATTGCACGGGGGAAGATCAGTGAGTTGTCACAAAGCGATGCTCTAACTCTTTGGATCATTACTGACTCCCTTTGGTGTGCATTAGGGCCCCAAGGACCCATTGGGCCCTCCATCTGGGGTACTGTGGCGGATTCGCCTTCTGTGCCAATTGGACTCTCCGAATCACCAACTAGGCCTCCTCCAGCTCCTGTTTCGACGACTCCTATGGCAGTTCCATCAGTACCAGAGGACGATGTGCCCATTGTACACTCTGACTCAGTCTGTGCCATTCCTGCCTCGACCAATGCTGCGCTCCGCTTCCATTGAGGGACCGCCTCCCCCGACTTGGCTTATCACCCCCACAAGGAAGAACACACATGTTGCATTTCTTATCTGGTATGGATTTGGGCAATGATTACAATGTGGGAAGTGAAATTGAGCAACCATACTACAAGGAACATTGTTATGATGAACATCAAGAAACCAGTTTACTTGATACTTCCCCTGAGTCCGATCTCCTCTCACCCCCTACTACTGCCACTGAGGAGAGCGCTTCCTACTACGTGATCATGCGTAGGGTGGCCAAAATTCTTTACTTTCCAGCTCTGCACCTTAGAGATCAAAATCATGTCACAAGCCTTTACAGATGCCTTTTTGGCAGCTTGGGCCAATCCTTACTCTGGCCCCGGAGTCTATTGCCAGATAGTGAGGCGCCACTGCACTGCCCCGGGCAACCCTGTATTTTTACTTGGCACCCCTCGCCTGAAAGCTTGGTAGTGCAGGCATCTGCAAATTGGACAGGCCTGAATACCTTTTTGACCTTTGGGAATGGAACATTCTCTGCAAATAGCTTGACCCTCGGATCTGTGAACGACAGCTGCTATTCCCATGTTATTGAAGATTTGGTGGCAGAAGCCCTCCATGGAGTTCCAAGTGAACTATGACCTGGCCTCACCGAGCCATACAGGATGGTTGTGATGCGGCCAAGATCTGATACAGATATCTAGTTGCAGATTCCTTACCTTAGAATTTCCCCCAAGCATCAGTCTGGATTCGGAGATTTTTCTCGAGCAGTACCCCTGTGTGTGCCGTTAAGTGGTGTTGATTGGCTCTGCATCTGTTGGCGTCATGCGCACCAGATATGACGTTGCAGGTCCTATATAGGCACCACCCCAGCGTGCTGACGTCAGTTTTTATTTTCTTTCTAGGCCAGCCAGCGCTGATCCGAAGAAAGAGCTACCCCTCAGTCACTTTTTGACTGGTGTTTTGTCGACTTTTGTTAAAGCTTTTTTGAGTGATTCTACTGGTCGAGGCATGCCTGGACTTAAGACGGGGTTCACCCAAAATAAATCTTCTTTGTCCCACTTGAAGTCCTCAGGAAGTTCAGGTAAGTAGTGGCAGAAGAAGTGTCTTTCAAGGCCTCCAACTACGGAACCTGCGTCTGGCCCAACTTTGCGCTTTCCTGAGTTTCTGGGAGGTACTCCTGCCCAGCTTAAAGAGTTTTATGAGGCCATGCGCCTCATTTTTGGGCAGCTCGACTTCGCTGGAACGGTTCTTGCTAAGTCAGATGGGACGCCTTCAGGTTCAACACCGGCGGCTTCTACCTTGGATCTGAGGAGCACCAAGGGATCCATTCTTGGATCCATATCGGCGCCAGTCATAATACTTCAACCTTCCCTGGCGCCAGTTCTGACAGAGACGCTCCCGGCGCCACCCATGCCCTGGGGTGGTGTCACCCCCATCCTCATTGCTGATCCAACACAGAGATACAGACTCTGGAGCTGGCAGGGAACTTTCCCCCTATGTTGGAGATTGAGCCTTACTATGGGCTAGATTATGGTGAAGAAGGGAAGGAGTCGCTGGACCCTTTAAAATACCAGCTTCAAGACCCCATTGACTGACGTACGGACTCTGGTGAAGCTGGTAGACTGGAAACCTCCGCAGACACTGGCATGCTCTCACTCCCTACTGTGGCAACGGAGGAGGGAGCAAGCTTCATATTCAGTGGTGGTGAGAGCAACTGTGAGGTCCTGGACCTTGAGCTGCAATCAGTGGCAGTCAGGACAAACCTTCTGACAGAAGTGCGTCAGTCTCTGAATCCCTGCTTCCCTTTAATGAAGCTCTTACAGATCTCCTTCTGGGTACTTGTTCCAAACTAAGAGCAGGGCGTCCAGTGAACAAGACTATTGCCCGTCACCCTGCACCGGGTGACCCAGGTTTCCTGACTCCACACCCCACCCCTGAGAGCTTGGTTATCCAAACCTCCTCTTCCCAGGGTGTCTTCCCTTCCACACTCTTGGATAGGAAATCCAAGAGGCTAGGCAAACTTGGGAAGATTGTTTTCTTGCACCACCCTGGCATTGCAATCAATGAACACTGCATGCCTTTTGGGTTGTCATTCCTACACGCTGTAGGATACGGTTCTGCAAGTGCTCACCTTTGGCCTTACCAGCACCCCTCATCTTCAGAGATCAGGGTTTTCAGTCTTCCCCTATCTCTACGACTGGCTGTTGAAGGTGGGCTCGTCCCAAGCTGTTGTTTCCTACCTCCAGACTACGGCGGACCTCTTGCATTTGTTGGGGTTCACTATAAACATGCTGAAGTCACACCTAACTCCCTCTAGGATGCTCTCTTTCATAGGGGCTGTGTGGGACACAGTGAAGTCTTGGGCTTATCCTCCCTTCTGGTGAGTCCAGGATGTTCAGGCTATGATAATGATGTTTCAGCCTCTATCCTAGATTTCTGTGATTTCTCATGGCCTCCTGCATCCTGTGGGTGACACATGCCAGATGGCATATGTGTGCTCCGCAATGGGACCCGAGGTTCCTATGGGTGCAGCATTAGGGGAATCAGACATGATCCAGATCTCAGGGGGAACTGCACAAGATCTGCAGTGGTGGCTAACAGTCTGCAATTGGGCAGAAGCAGAGCCCTCTCCCTTCCCTAGCCAGATGTGACTGTAGTGATAGATGTCACTCCAGTGATGAGCGGGCGACCTGGGAGAGGCGGAGATCAAATGCGTCTGGTTTCTGGCAGAGTAAGACTCCACATCATCCTGTTGGAGCTCCAGGCGATCAGCCTAGCATTAAAAGCATTTCTTCCCTCTCTTAAAAAAACGGGAGTGCAGGTGTTCATGGACAATACCACCGCCATGTGATACTGCAACGAGCAGGGTGTTGAGTGGGGTCATTGACCCTTTGTCAATAGGCCCTGCACCACTGAACAGGGAGGGAAAATGATGGCATTTCCCTGCTGGTTAAACAGCTGGCGGGCTCTCTGAACGTCAGAGTGGGCAAACTAAGCTGACAATACTTAGCTGACACAAATGTCTCCATCCAGAGGTGGCACAAGGTTTTTTTGTTCAGTGGGGTGAGCCATGGTTATATCTGTTCACCTCCGTAGAGAACACGCAGTGTCACCAGTATTGCGCGTTGGAGTTTCCAAGGTGACACGCTATCTGCAACGCTTTTCGTCTCGAGGTGAGCTCAGGGCTCTGGTACACCTTTACAACCATACCACTTCTGCCCAGACTTCTCAAGAAGTTAAAGAGCGACCAAGCCCAAGTAATCCTTGTGTCACCGGACTAGGCACAGAATCTGGTATCCCGAGCTATTGAACATTGCCATTGATCATCCAGTCAGACTGCCCCTTCAGGATGATCTTCTGTCTCAGCAGCAGGGAAGGGTTCTCCATCTGAACCCGTCCAATCTCTGCCTTCTTGCGTGGAAATTGAGCAAGGAAAGTTGAAAGCTTTTGATTTCTCACCCAAAGCCTGCAACATAATCTTGGCAGCCAGACATTCCTCCATCAAAACGGTATGTGCCTGTTGGAAGAAACTTGTGGAATGGTGCTCAGAGAAGTCTGTTGACCCTCTCTCTGAGGTTGTGTAGTTGATCATTCCTGTGGCCCAGCAGGGATCTGCTATTGGCACTCACAAAGGTTATTTTTCTGCTGTTTCTGCGTTTTTGAGGTTGCCTGATCAACCTTATTTAAGTCTCCTATTGTTAATAGGTTCTTTAAGGGCCTTACACATCCGTCTACATGAGCCCCCTCGCCAACAGTCTACATGAGCCCCCTCGCCAACATCGTACGCAAGCACGACATCATCATCACCTCCTACGCCGACGACACCCAACTTATACTCTCCCTCACCAAGGACCCCGCCAGCGCCAAGACCAACCTACAAGAGGGTATGAAGGACGTTGCAGATTGGATGAGGCTCAGCCGCCTAAAGCTGAACTCTGGAAAAAAAGGAAGTCCTCATCCTCGGCAAAACCCCGTCTGCCTGGGACGACTCCTAGTGGCCCACGGCCCTCGGGACCGCACCGACCCCCACAGACCACGCCCGCAACCTCGGCTTCATCTTGGACCCTCTTCTCACCATGACCAAGCAAGTCAACGCCGTGTCCTCCGCCTGCTTCCTCACCCTCCGCATGCTCCGCAAGATCTTCCGCTGGATCCCCGCCGACACCAGAAAAACCGTGACCCACGCCCTCGTCACGAGCCGCCTGGACTACGGCAACACGCTCTACGCTGGGACCACAGCCAAACTCAAAAATCGCCTGCAACGCATTCAAAACGCCTCGGCCCGCCTCATCCTCGACGTACCTCGCAGCAGCCACATCTCCGCACACCTGAGACACCTGCATTGGCTCCCAGTCAGCAAAAGGATCACCTTCCGACTTCTCACCCACCCACACAAAGCCCTCCACGACAAGGGACCGGAATACATCAACAGACGCCTCAGCTTCTACGTCCCCACCCGCCTCCTCCGCTCCTCTGGCCTCGCACTTGCTGCTGTGCCTCGCATCCGCCGCTCCACGGTGGGTGGGAAATCTTTCTCCTTCCTGGCGGCCAAGACCTGGAACTCCCTCCCCACCAGCCTCAGGACCACCCAGGACCACTCCGCTTTCTGGAGACTCCTAAAGACCTGGCTGTTTGAGCAGCGATAACCCCCCCCCCCCTTTTTCCCCTAGCGCCTTGAGACCCGCACAGGTGAGTAGCGCGCTTTATTAATGATTTGATTTGATTTGACTTTACTCCATCCCCATTCATTATGCCCTAATGGGATTTGAATTTGGTTTTGACCTTTCTGATGGGTGCTCCTTTTGAGCCTCACCACAGTTGTCCTTTCAGGCTTCCCTGACTTTGAAAACATCATTCCTTGTGGCCATTAAATCTGCCAGCAGGGTTAGTGAGCTGCAGGCATTGTCATCTGAGCAACTCTACATTTCTATCTTTACACCCTTTCATGTAGGCCAGTCCATCACCTTGCCTACTTTTTGCATGCCCCCACATCTTTCAAAGGAAGAGGGGAGAATTCACCGCCTGGACCCAAGAGGATTGGCAATCTACCTTGATCATACAAAAGAGTTCTGGGTGTATGACCAGCTCTTTGTCAGTTATGTGGGAGTGAGGAAAGGTGGGGCAGTGCAAAAGCATACCATCTACAGATGGATCCTACTCTCCATTACGATCTGCTATGCACTGGCCAAAAAGCAAATAGCTGAGGATTTGTGTGCTCATTCTACCTGAGCTACAGCTGAACCCACTGCGTTAGCACGTGGAGTTCCAGTCGTTGACATCTGTCAGGGGGCAACGTGGGCATGTTACGAAACACTGCTGCCTGAACAGTGAGGGCCATAGGGATGGGTACTTTTCCCATTCTGTCCTGCAGGACTTTCTAGTGTGATCCTGGTTCGCAGACCCACCTCCAGGGATGGTATTGCTTTGAGTATCTATTCAAAGCTAAGGAATCTGCAGCTAAAAAATCTATCAGTTGAACAAGTTATTTACCTTTGATAACGCCTTATCTGGTAGAGGCATATTCTGGTTGCAGATTACTTACCATCCCAACCTCCCCACTCTGTGATATCTGATTTCTAGGGACAGGGGCTGTAGTTTTGATGCACCAGTAGTCCGTGTTCTGCGCTATTGGAGTGAAAAGAAACTGACATCAGTGCGACGGGGTGGCACCTATATAGATTCCATGACGTCATATCTGGTGCGGACACGGAGCTGATCAGTGCCACTTAAAAGCACTCAGGGGTGCTACTCAAAACATTCTCCAGATCCAGTCTGACATCTGGGGGAAATTCAAAGGTAAGGAATCTGCAACTAGAATGTTTCTACCAGATAAGGTGTTACCGAAAGTAAATAGCTGGTTCATTAGTCAATAAAAGAACTGCAACTTCTGCTAAGATAATCTGATGTTCTATGCAACCTCATGAACTCTCCACCCATTTCTTCTTCCTCCACTAATCCTCAGCTATTTTTTCTCATCATGGGTATTACACCCATAGCATTAAAAACCCCTTAAGTGCTACTGTCCCTCAGTTTTATTTTAGTAATCATGTATAACCTGGCACATCATAGTCTGCCTGACACTGCCAGTCTTCATTGCATCAACTATGAGTTTAATTTGTGGAAATGTTTGTTCTGTCTTAAGGAAGCTCAATCTTACCAACTCTATTTCCTAAAAGAAAGTCACTTCCTTCGTACATTATCCATACTGTGCGCATTTGGCAATAATGAGTTCTGATGGATACTTCACTGCTGATTCCTCACCTTGGAGCACTCCCCAGGAAACAGACTGGATGGAGAATTTTTTTCCCATTAACGCTCCCACGCACTGCTCAGTGTGTGTTGCGGTGACGTGTTGGCTTTTTACCATCCTGGAATTAATGGAGCAGAGCTGCATCTAAGCTTCACACCATGTGTGTGTAAGGAAATGCCTCTTTGGCATGGTTACCCCCTGACTTTTTGCCTTTGCTGATGCCAAGTTATGATTTGAAAGTGTGCTGAGGCTTGCTAACCAGGCCTCAGCACCAGTATTCTTTCCCTAACCTGTACCTTTGTTTCCACAGTTGGCACACCCTGGCATCCAGGTAAGTCCCTTGTAACTGGTACCCCTGGTACCAAGGGCCCTGATGCCAGGGAAGGTCTCTAAGGGCTGCAGCATGTCTTATGCCACCCTGGAGACCCCTCACCCAGCACAGACACACTGCTTGGCAGCTTGTGTGTGCTGGTGGGGAGAAAATGACTAAGACGACCTGGCACTCACCTCAGGGTGCCATGCCAACCTCACACTGCCAATGGCATAGGTAAGTCACCCCTCTAGCAGGCCTTACAGCCCTAAGGCAGGGTGCACTATACCATAGGTGAGGGCATAGGTGCATGAGCACTATGCCCCTACAGTGTCTAAGCAAAACCTTAGACATTGTAAGTGCAGGGTAGCCTTAAAGAGTATATGGTCTGGGAGTCTGTCATACACGAACTCCACAGCACCATAATGGCTACACTGAAAACTGGGAAGTTTGGTATCAAACTTCTTAGCACAATAAATGCACACTGATGCCAGTGTACATTTTATTGTGAAATACACCCCAGATGGCATCTTAGGGATGCCCCCTGAAAACATACCCGACTTCCAGTGTGGGCTGACTAGTTGTGCCAGCCTACCACACACCAGACATGTTGCTGGCCACATGGGGAGAGTGCCTTTGTCAATCTGTGGCCAGGAACAAAGCCTGTACTGGGTGGAGGTGCTTCTCACCTCCTCCTGCAGAAACTGTAACACCTGGCGGTGAGCCTCAAAGGCTCACCCCCTTTGTCACAGCACCCCAGGGCAATCCAGCTAGTGGAGATGCCCGCCCCCTCCGGCCACGGCCCCACTTTTGGCGGCAAAGCCGGAGGAAATAATGAGAAAAACAAGGAGTCGTCACTGGCCAGTCAGGACAGCCCCTAAGGTGTCCTGAGCTGAGGTGACTCTGACTTTTAGAAATCCTCCATCTTGCAGATGGAGGATTCCCCCAATAGGATTAGGGATGTGCCCCCCTCCCCTCAGGGAGGAGGCACAAAGAGGGTTTAGCCACCCTCAGGGCTAGTAGCCATTGGCTACTAACCCCCCAGACCTAAACACACCCCTAAATTGAGTATTTAGGGGCTCCCAGAACCTAGCAAGATAGATTCCTGCAACCTGAAGACGAAGAAGGACTGCTGACCTGAAGCCCTGCAGAGAAGATGGAGACACCAACTGCTTTGGCCCCAGCCCTACCGGCCTGTCTCCCTACTTCGAGAAAAACTGCAACAGCGACACGTCCCCCAGGGTCCAGCGACCTCTGAAGCCTCCGAGGACTACCCTGCATCTAAAAGGACCAAGAACTCCCGAGGACAGCGGCCCTGTTCCACAAAGACTGCAACTTTGCAACAAAGAAGCAACTTTTAAAGACAACCCGTTTCCCGCCGGAAGCGTGAGACTTTGCACTCTGCACCCGACGCCCCCGGCTCGACCTGCGGAGAAACAACACTACAGGGAGGACTCCCCGGCGACTACAACCCTGTGAGTAGCCAGAGTTGACACCCCTGAGCCCCCCCAGCGACGCCTGCAGAGGGAATCCAGAGGCTCCCCCTGAGCGCGACTGCCTGCTTCAAAGAACCCAACGCCTGGTAAAGACACTGCACCCGCAGCCCCCAGGACCTGAAGGATCCGACCTCCAGTGCAGAAGCGACCCCCAGGTTGCCCTCTCCCTTGCCCAGGTGGTGGCTACCCCGAGGAGCCCCCCCCCCCCTCTCTGCCTGCTTCGCTGAAGAGACCCCTGGGTCTCCCACTGAACTCAATTGCAAACCCGACACCTGTTTGCACTCTGCACCCGGCCACCCCCGTGCCGCTGAGGGTGTACTTTTTGTGCTGACTTGTAACCCCCCCCCCCCCCCCGCCCCGGTGCCCTACAAAACCCCCCTGGTTTGCCCTCCGAAGATGCAGATACTTACCTGCTGGCAGACTGGAACCGGGGCACCCCATTCTCCATTGAAGCCTATGCGTTTTGGGCACCACTTTGACCTCTGCACCTGACCGGCCCTGAGCTGCTGGTGTGGTAACTTTGGGGTTACTCTGAACCCCCAACGGTGGGCTAACTTGGACCCAACTTTGAACCCTGTAAGTGGTTTACTTACCTGCAAAACTAACAAACACTTACCTCCCCCAGGAACTGTTGAAAATTGAACTGTGTCCAGTTTTTAAATAGCTTATTGCCATTTGTGTGAAAACTGTATATGCTATTTTGTTATTTCAAAGTTCCTAAAGTTCCTAAGTGAAATACCTTTCATTTGAAGTATTGCTTGTAAATCTTGAACCTGTGGTTCTTAAAATAAACTAAGAAAATATATTTTTCTATACAAAAACCTATTCGCCTGGAGTAAGTCTTTTAGTGTGTGTTCCTCATTTATTGCCTGTGTATGTACAACAAATGCTTAACACTACCCTCTGATAAGCCTACTGCTCGACCACACTACCACAAAATAGAGCATTAGAATTATCTCTTTTTGCCACTATCTTACCTCTAAGGGGAACCTTTGGACTCTGTGCATGCTATTTCTTACTTTGAAATAGTACATACAGAGCCAACTTCCTACAGTGTGCTAATGTCATTTCCTTTATTTCTGCACCTTCTGAAACACCCGGAACTCTGCTACCAATTTCGTTGGCCTTTCCATTACTTCCAAACTAAATCCAGTACACTAGAGAACAAAAACAGTTCTGATCGATACAACTACCTGTGGATTTCTCACCTTATGAATACTCCCAATGTGCCAGCGTTTGACGGAAATTTTTAACTAACTCTCCATTTGACGAGGACGTCATAATTGCACAGCTCCACGCGTGACTCCGTCTGACGTCATCGGAGCCATAAGAAGTCTTCACTGGCGTGCTGACATAGGTTCCCTTTTTTTCCACGCCTTTGGTTTTTCTACCTCTCCATTGTATCTCAACTCTATTGAGCGAATTGTCTCATAGCGCTACTATGTCTCCACCGAAGAAATTCGGTTTTAAACCTTACAGTGAGTAAGGAGGCTACTTGTTGGTGATGGATCTGCATGAGAACTGCCTCTGGTGATTGAGTTCTGATCACGACAGGTTGCTCGTCTTGCCAGCGTATGAACCCAAAAGCTCTGAAGAAAAGAGAGGCTAAGCTTTTCCTAACAAAAGCTAACAAGGTGAAAAGAGGTCGGCAAAGGTCGAGGACACGGGACACTTGGTCACACAGATCTTCGAGGTCTCGTAAGAAGCGACGTCGACGGCATGATTCACCGGGCTGTTCATCCTGAGATCAGATACAGTCTCCTCTGAGACTGCGCCGCATGGGAGGTGAGCCCCACTGTGATATCACAGTCTCCGGAGGCATCTACGGCACTGTGATGGGTCGCTCCGATCCGACCCACACTCTTCTCGTGCTTGTACTGACACTGACACTTTCACCACGGAAGCGACCCGGGAGGACGGTCCTCTCATTGGTTCCCTGCCGCCACGGCGGGACCTGAAGGTGGTCAAAAAGAGGCTTCCTCCTTTTTTTCAGGGAGGGCGCCGGGAGTTGGAGCTGGAGTACAACGGAGTTGTCGAACGAAAAGGAACGGAAGTACAAGGAGGACGCTGGCCCAGAAGACGCGGAAACCACTCTCCGGAGGAGCGGACCGACATTGGAATTCGGAACGGAGGAGTCCCGTTGCAGAAACAAAGACAGCTGGTCCCGGGGAGCCTATGAATGAGCCGCCACGCTTCAGGAGAAGCGTGGCAACTCCAGGTACAGAGGTGTGGGACGGGGAGAAAGGGGCGGGAGGTGGGAGGAGAAGAGGGGGGGAGTGAAGAAGGAAACGGGCACTACACTGGGAGCACTGACACAAAGGGGAGAGAAGAGGTATAAACACATAGGAAATAAACAAGTCTAAAAAGTTGCATAGAAGAATTCAGGAAAAGACAAGGCACCAACAAGACAGAACAGGTCTAAGTGTAAGAAAAGGACCAAGACAGCCGAGAGACCAGTACACTTATGATATGCAGAAACAAACAAGGAGATACGAAAGAAAAAGTACGAGGGCAAAGAAGAGCCAATCCTGCGAACATCAGGGCAGAGGGGAAGATAGGAGAGAAGACAGCAAGGAGAGTAAAAGAAGAGAAAGCGAGGGAGAACCAGGGAAGGAGAAAAGAGAGTGAAGAGAAAAGACCGGGAGAAAAGAAAAACAGAGAGGAAAGGAAAAGAGAAATAAAGAAAACCCAACCCACACTTACCGTGTCTATTCTCTTCTGTTTCCACACGCTTCCCGCGAGGTCCTGGAAGAAAGAAAGAAGAAGAAGAGATATAGCGTCCAGAAGGGGAAGACATCACAACCTTCCAACCCACAACAACTATCCTCTACCCATACCATGTATACTGTCTAAAGACCAATAAAAACAGCCTACCTAAACCAAAACCACGCAGTCTGGTGTCAGTCAAAATAACTTTATTCGGCGGTTAGCCACAAAAGTAAACATGCATATATAAAGATCATCATAAAATACAGTACTTATAACATTCATTAAAATAAGTCTATTAAATCTAAATTTGCCACCCAAGCTTACTAAAACAGTAAAAAAAAAAAAGTGCTTATAAAAACATATATAACAATGAGACAATATAGTAAAAAGGACAATGCCTAATTTCTCTTAATAAATGATCACATTACCAATTCATATCGATTTCTAATAGTGATAGCGGATTTAATAAAACTAAGAATAGAAATACAAATTTGTTTGGTTGAGAGGCTTTGGATGCCAATCAGTCCTTCTTTGTAGGAAGAAGTGTGCAAATTACGCAAAATGGGTAATAAAAAGGATTTCCTGGGAGCCGAGTAAAGTTCACAAAACAAAGTGGCAAGTACTTTGTTTTGAAAAGTTATCACAAGGGCATGGAGGTAGTGTTTTTTCCCACACACATTTTATCGGAAACGCCACTCTAAAATGGATCAGATTAAGTCTAAAAGATACAAGTAAAGAATATAAAGAAGGGGTCGGGAACCAAACAAAATAAGGTTCTAACAAGTCTGATGATAAAATTTGTGTATATGAATTAAAAGAGCTCAATTTCTCTGCCATTTGGTGTCTAAGATTCATGACATACTCTTTATGTCGAAGTTTAACAATTTCTTTCGCATTAGCTGGCATAAGCTCTGGTTTAAAATACATGAACTCCAAATCCAAGTTTCGGAAGCCTTTGTCTGGTGTCATAGATCGGCCATCCTCTTACAGGCACCAACTTTGATCTAGATCTGAGTCACCTGCAAGTCAAATGGCTCATTTTTCTCCTGCATCCTCCCACGGTCAGGAGTTTGAAGTTCGAGAGCCTGATCCGGCACAGCCAAAGCAAGGGGAACAAGAGTATCATGCCTTCCCGGCTCCAAGAGTGGATCAGTCTTTATTCCTCAAAGCTATGTTTAGCATTTTGAATAGGGCGCTAGTCCCATGTGTCCCTAGGCTTTCACGCTGGGGTTGCTGGCGCCATATAAGCAGGCCCCATTTATGCCCTTTTTACAGGCAACTTGCGAGGGTAATGGCTTGGAACTGAGGATGTCACCGCCTCTACCCCGGAGGATCCTGTCGATCAACCTCAGCGCGGAGTGGGGATTCACCACGGTAGGAAGTTGGCTCTGTATGTACTATTTCAAAGTAAGAAATAGCATGCACAGAGTCCAATGGTTCCCCTTAGAGGTAAGATAGTGGCAAAAATAGATAATTCTAATGCTCTATTTTGTGGTAGTGTGGTCGAGCAGTAGGCTTATCAGAGGGTAGTGTTAAGCATTTGTTGTACACACACAGGCAATAAATGAGGAACACCCACTCAAAGACAATTCCAGGCCAATAGGTTTTTGTATAGAAAAATATATTTTCTTAGTTTATTTTAAGAACCACAGGTTCAAGATTTACAAACAATACTTTAAATGAAAGGTATGTCACTCAGGTATCTTAGGAACTTTGAATTATCACAATAGCATGTACAGTTTTGGCAAAAATGGCAATAAGCTATTTTAAAAGTGGACACAGTGCAAAAATCAAACGTTCCTGGGGAGGTAAGTAATTAAGTTCACAGGTAAGTAAAACACTTACAGGGTTCAAAGTTGGGTCCAAGGTAGCCCACTGTTGGGGGTTCAAGGCAACCCCAAAGTTACCACACCAACAGCTCAGGGCCAGTCGGGTGCAGAGGTCAAAATGGTGCCCAAAACACATAGGCTTCAATGGAAATAGGAGTGCCCCGGTTCCAGTCTGCCAGCAGGTAAGCACCCGCGACTTCGGAGGGCAGACCAGGGGTGTTTTTCTAGGGCACCAGGGGGGGGACACAAGCAGTCACAGAAAGTACACCCTCAGCGGCACAGTGGTGGCTAGGTGACAGGCGTCGGGTTTTCACTAGAGATCAATGGGGAGACCCGGGGGTCTCTTCGATGCAGGCAGGCACGGGGGGCTCCTCGGGGTAGCCACCACCTGGGCTAGGCAGAGGGTCGCCTGGGGGTCGCTCCTGCACTGGAGTTCGGTTCCTTCAGGTCCTGGGGGCTGCGTGTGCAGTGTGGTTTCCAGGCGTCAGGTTTCTTGAAGCAGGCAGTCTCGGTCAGGGGGGGCCTCTGGATTTCCTGTGCAGGCGTCGCTGTGGGGGCCCAGGGGGGTCAACTCTGGCTACTCACTGGCTCGCAGTCGCTGGGGAGTCCTCCCTGTAGTGTTAGTTTTCTGCAGGTCGAGCCGGGGGCGTCAGGTGCAGAGTGGAAAGTCTCATGCTTCCGGCGAGAAACGTGTGGTCTTTAAAAGTTGCTTCTTTGTTGCAAAGTTGCAGGTTTATTGAACAGGGCTGCTGTTCTCAGGAGCTTCTTGGTCCTTTTAGATGCAGGGTAGTCCTCTGAGGCTTCAGAGGTCACCCGACCCTGTGGGATGCGTTGCTGTTGCAGTTTTTCTTGAAGTGGGGAGACAGGCCGGTAGGGCTGGGGGCCAAAGCAGTTGTTGTCTCCGTCTTCTCTGCAGGGCTTTAGGTCAGCAGTCCTTCTTCGTCTTCAGGTTGCAGGAATCTATCTTCCTCGGGTCTGGGAGCACCTAAATACTCAATTTAGGGGGTGTTTAGGTCTGGGAGGTTAGTAGCCAATGGGTACTAGCCCTGAGGGTGGCTACACCCTCTTTGTGCCTCCTCCCTGTGGGGAGGGGGGCACATCCCTAGTCCTTTTGGAGAAATCCTCCATCTGCAAGATGGAGGATTTCTAAAAGTCATTCACCTCCGCTTAGGTCACTTTAGGGGCTGTCCTGACTGGGGAGTGACTCCTCCTTGTTTTTCTCATTATCTCCTCCAGCCTTGCCGCCAAAAGTGAGGGCAGTGGCCAGAGGGGCGGCATGTCCACTAGCTGGGATGCCGTGTGGCGTTGTAACCAAGGGGGTGAGCCTTTGAGGCTCACCGCCAGGTGTTACAGTTCCTGCAGGGGGAGGTGAGAAGCACCTCCACCCAGTACAGGCTGTGTTACTGGCCACAGAGTGACAAAGGCACACTCCCCATGTGGCCAGCAACATGTCTGGTGTGTGTCAGCCCACACTGGAAGTCGGGTATGTTTTCAGGTGGCATCTCTAAGATGCCCTGTGGTTGTATTTTTACAATAAAGTGCACACTGGCATCAGTGTGCATTTATTGTGCTGAGAAGCTTGATACCAAACTAAACAGTTTTCAGTGTAGCCATTATGGTGCTGTGGAGTTCGTGTATGACAGACTCCCAGGCCATATACTCCTATGGCTACCCTGCACTTACAATGTCTAAGGTTTTGCTTAGACACTGTAGGGGCATAGTGCTCATGCACCTATGCCCTCACCTGTGGTATAGTGCACCCTTCCTTAGGGCTGTAAGGTCTGCTAGAGGGGTGACTTATCTATGCCATAGGCAGTGTGAGGTTGGCATGGGACTCTTGGGGGGAGTGCCATGTCGACTTACTCGTTTTGTGCTCACCAGCACACACAAGCTGTCGAGCAGTGTGTATGTGCTGAGTGAGGGGTCCCCAGGGTGGCATAAGACATGCTGCAGCCCTTAGAGACCTTCCCTGGCATCAGGGCCCTTGGTACCAGGGGTACCAGTTACAAGGGACTTACCTGAGTGCCAGGGTTGTGCCAATTGTGGAGACAAAGGTATAGTTTAGGGAAAGAACACTGGTGCTGGGGCCTGGTTAGCAGGCCTCAGCACACTTTCAAATCATAACTTGGCATCAGCAAAGGCAAAAAGTCAGGGTGTAACCATGCCAAGGAGGCATTTCCTTACAACCTCCCTCCCCTCTTCCGCAGGTGCTACCTTCTCCTTCAAAGTCTCTGTCTTTGACGTCGATTGACTCTCTATCAACGCTGCGTTTGGAGTCCAGGCTGAGGTCTAGAAGGAGGGCCTTGAGACTTCTGGAGGAGCAACAATATTGAGCAACAACAATTGGAGGAAGGAGAAATCCTGGGGCCTTCAGGTGATTTCCAGGGCTTAGACTCTGCTAGTGGGCTGGATACGTCCCGACTGGGAGCTTTTATCCCCTGGAGGTGAACTCATGGCAGAAGTGACTACATACCATGGGGTGATAAGGTGGCACAATTTTGGGACTCGCCACTTCCTGCATCGAAGTTAAAGACCAGTGTTTAAACTGAGGTTTTGCATCCATCGGCTTCCTCTTCTCATCCCCTCTTCCCGTTCAATGATGCCCTGATGGAGCCCATATTAGAGATATGGAAGAAACCGGTTACGACACCTGCGGTTTCTAAGACTGTAGCCAGAAGGTACAAGGTTTCTTCGGGTGATCCACAGTTTTTGTCCCAACACCAGAGAGCTTGGAGGTGCAAGCTACTTGTTCTTCCAGGTCGGCCCTGGGATCGTTCCCTTCAACACTATCTGATAGGGAGTCAAAGCGCATGGAGCAGTCTGCTAAGAAATGCTTCTTCTCAGGATGCATGGCCTATGCCTTAATGGATACAGCAGAGGAAGTCGTCCCTAAATTGCTGCAGGAAGTTCAGGAGCATTTTAGCAAACTGTTGCAGGACAGTCACGCGGCAGCAAAGCAGGTGATTCAGTCAGGTCTGGACACTGCAGACTCAGTTGCTAGAGCCATGGGGACTTCAGTTGCGATTAGGAGGCATGCTTGGCTCAGAGGTTCTGCTTTTTCCTCTGATGTACAGGGTATGTGGATGGACCTCCCATTTGATGGTGCAAGACTGTTTGGAGCAAAGGCGGACTCAGCCCTGGAAAGATTTAAGGATATCAGTGCCACTGCAAAATCTTTTGGCCTTCAGGCTTTTTCTACGCCCTTCAAATCTGTCTGAAGATTCAGAGGATTTGGCCATAGGTCATCGTTTTGTGGGAGGCAGCAGTCTTATGTCCAGCAAGCCTACCAACCCTCTCTACAGGTCCATAGGGGCTGTGGGAGGGTTAGAATGCGAGGAGCCGTGCAGCAGCCTTCCACCTCAACCTTGTCTTCTGGGGGATTCCAGCCAGGGAAGCAGCCCTAATTCTCACTCCCTTCACCAGCATGTTCTTCCCATAGGGGGAAGGCTGTTACATTTTCTCCACAAGTGCAAATTAATTACATTAGACTCTTTGGTGCTGAGCATAATGGGAAAGGTTATCCCTTCCCTTCCCTTTCAGGAGTTTCCTCCCCTCTTCCCTCCCCATCATTCATTTTGCTCAGAGAAGCATCTCCTGTTGCTTCAGCAGGAGGTGCATACCCTTTTGGTAAAAGGTGCAGTGGAGTTGGCTCCAGAGCAGGAAAGGGGTCAAGGATGTTATTCAAGGTATTTCCTGATTCCCAAGAAGGATGGTCATTTGAGGCCTATCCTGGATCTGAGGATTTTGAATTGGTTCCTCAAGCAGGAAACGTTCAAAATGCTGGCCCTAGCACAGGTGCTTCTTGCGTTGAACAAGGAAGACTGGATGGTGTCTATCGACTTACAGGATGCTTATTTTTATATCCCTATTCTGAAGTCGCACATGAAGTATCTCCAATTTGTGGTAGGATTGCAACACTACCAGTTTGTGGTCCTTCCTTTTGGTCTTAATTCCGCATCTGGAGTCTTCACGAAGGTGATAGCAGTGGTTACTGTGGACCTCAGAAAGAAGGGAATATCTGTATGTTCGATGGCATGTGTAGCTGCAGATATACATGCTGTGCATATCCCGCCATCTAGTGTTGGGCTCGGAGTGTTACAAGTTGTTTTTCTTCGAAGAAGTCTTTTCGAGTCACGAGATCGAGGGACTCCTCCCATTTCGGCTCCATTGCGCATGGGCGTCGACTCCATCTTAGATTGTTTTCTTTCCGCCATCGGGTTCGGACGTGTTCCTCTTCGCTACGTGTTTCTATTCGGAAAGTTAGTTAAATCTCGGAAAATTCGACGGTATTGTTGGCGTTCGGTATCGGGTTAGTTAACGCAGATCGACACC
The DNA here is from genome assembly GCF_031143425.1 of Pleurodeles waltl. Classification (NCBI taxonomy): domain Eukaryota; kingdom Metazoa; phylum Chordata; class Amphibia; order Caudata; family Salamandridae; genus Pleurodeles; species Pleurodeles waltl. The sequence goes on from NC_090442.1 coordinate 484,150,290, forward strand.
GAATCAAGAAGAGCTCTGGTAGCCCTTTGGGGCTTCTGTTCCCCGGCAGGGCCTGGTTGGCCCGACCGCGTGTGTCTTCAAGGCTAATGGAACGGACCCCATTCCGCTTCTGCCCCGAATGCCACAACAAGTATCCTTACACAGATCAACATCTGGTCTGTAATTTGTGTTTGTCCCCAGAACACAAAGAGGATACCTGCGAGGCCTGTCGGGCGTTTCGGTCGAAGAAAACGCTATGGGACCGGAGAGCACAAAGGCTTCAAATGGCATCAGCGCCGTCAGGACACCACAACGTCGAGGAAGAGGAGACTTTCTCCATCGCTGACTCGGACGAGCCCGAAACACAGCAGGCGCCGAAAACCATGAGTAAACCAGCCCCGGCCAAAACTCACGTCAAAATCATGAAGGCCCAGGGGACGCCGGCAGGCCATGGCTTAACCCGTAAAATCGGTGACCATCCATCAGCACCGAAAAAGGGCACACACGTGTCGAAGTCATCCGACTCAGGTCGAGATCCCGGCACAGAGCATACTCGACACCGAGAACCTGGCTCAGACCAGACTCGACACCGAGAGACCGGCTCCGAGATAAGTCGGCACCGAAAGATCGGCACACCGAAACCTAAAAAAGTGGCATCGGAGCCAAAAGAAACAGTAGAAAAAGTTTTGGTACCGAAAAACCCAGCTTCGGAGCTGAAAACAAGCTCCTACTCTGAAGAACAAGGCCTTTCAGAACAACTACAAGGCCATAAATTTGGACAAGAGCTAGGAGCAGGGGAGCCAGATTATACACAAAGAAGGCTCCATATTCAAAAGGAAACAGGGAAAATAAGAACTCTCCCTCCTATAAAGATGAAAAGGAAACTTGCTTTCCAAGACAAAGAAAAACAACCACAAGCAAAAGTGGCAAAAGCAGTAACTCCACCTCACTCTTCGCCACAACCATCACCACTCCACTCACCGCAACTGTCACCAATTGCAACCCCCTCTATGATGCAATCACCAACGCACACAGGGATCAGCCAGGATGACCCAGATGCATGGGATCTATATGATGCGCCAATATCAGATAATAGTCCAGACTGCTACCCAGCAAGACCATCACCACCTGAAGACAGTACTGCCTACACGCAAGTGGTGTCCAGATCAGCGGCTTTTCACAATGTGCACTGCACGCAGAACCCATTGAGGATGACGTTTTATTTAATACTTTGTCGTCAACACACAGTCAGTACCAAAGTCTCCCAATGTTACCAGGGATGTTGAAACACGCGAAACAAGTATTTCAAGAACCCGTCAAAGGCAGAGCCATCACACCTAGGGTGGAGAAAAAGTACAAGCCTCCCCCTACAGACCCTGTATACATCACACAACAACTGACACCTGACTCGGTAGTAGTAGGCGCAGCACGTAAAAGGGCTAATTCACACACCTCTGGAGATGCACCACCACCCGACAAAGAAAGTCGAAAGTTTGATGCAACAGGGAAAAGAGTTGCAGCACAAGCGGCCAATCAATGGCGCATTGCCAATTCCCAGGCTTTATTGTCAAGATATGACAGAGCTCATTGGGATGAAATGCAGCACTTTATAGAACATCTGCCCAAGGAGTTCCAAAAGCGTGCACAACAAGTGGTGGAAGAAGGCCAAAGTATCTCAAACTACCAGATACGATCAGCAATGGATGCAGCGGCCACAGCCGCAAGAACTGTGAATACAGCGGTCACTATTCGGAGACACGCATGGCTACGCACCTCCGGGTTTAAGCCCGAGATCCAACAGGTGGTGCTTAATATGCCTTTTAATGGACAGAAGTTGTTTGGGCCGGAGGTGGACACAGCTATAGAGAAGCTAAAAAAGGACACAGATACGGCCAAGGCCATGGGCGGGCTCTACTCCCCACAGAGCAGAGGCACATTTACGAAGACACAATTTAGAGGGGGGTTTCGGGCCCAAAGCACAGAACCCTCAACCTCACAAACCAGACCCACATACCAGGGCCAGTATCAAAGAGGAGGATTTCGGGGACAACACAAAGGTGGACATTTCCCTAAAACTAGAGGAAAGTTCCAAAGCCCAAAAACCCCTCAAACTAAACAGTGACTTCAGTGTCACCAATCCCCAACACATAACACCAGTGGGGGGGGAGACTCACAGATTACTACAAAAATTGGGAGGAAATAACAACAGACTCGTGGGTCCTAGCCATTATCCAACATGGTTATTGCATAGAATTCATACAATCACCACCAGATGTGCCTCCAAAGACACACAACATGTCCAAACAACACTTGGATCTATTACAACTAGAAGTCCAAGCGTTATTACAAAAAGTTGCAATAGAACTAGTACCCAACCATCAGAAAGGAACAGGTGTCTACTCCCTGTATTTTCTAATACCAAAAAAGGACAAAACTCTGAGGCCCATATTAGATCTCAGAACATTAAATATTTACATCAAATCAGATCACTTTCACATGGTGACACTTCAAGACGTAATTCCATTGCTCAAACAACAAAACTACATGTCAACATTAGACCTCAAGGATGCTTACTTCCATATACATCCTTCCCACAGGAAATACTTAAGGTTTGTAATCCAAGGAGTACATTACCAATTCAAAGTGTTACCATTCGGGATAACAACAGCACCAAGGATATTTACAAAATGCCTTGCAGTAGTAGCTGCACACATCAGAAGACAGCACATACACGTATTCCCGTATCTAGACGATTGGTTAATCAAGACCAACACGCAGGAACAGTGTCTTCAACACACAAAATACATCATAGAAACCCTTCACAAACTAGGGTTCTCACTAAATTACCAAAAATCACACTTACAGCCATGTCAAATACAACAATACTTAAGAGCAACAATCAACACAAAAAAAGGGATTGCCACTCCAAGTCCACAAAGGGTACAAGCATTCCAAAACGTAATACAAAGCATGCACCCAAACCAAAAGTTTCACGTAAAATTAGTGATGAAACTACTAGGCATGATGTCCTCATGCATAGCCATTGTCCCAAACGCAAGATTACACATGCGGCCCTTACAACAGTGCCTAGCAACACAATGGTCACAAGCTCAGGGTCAACTTCAAGATCTAGTGTTGATAGACTGCCAAACATACACCTCGCTTCAATGGTGGAAACCTATAAATTTAAACCAAGGGCGGCCTTTCCAAGACCCAGTGCCTCAATACGTGATCACAACAGATGCTTCCACGGTAGGGTGGGGAGCACACCTCAACCAACACAGCATCCAGTGACAATGGGACACTCAGCAGAAAGAACTTCATATAAATCAGTTAGATTTACTAGCAGTGTTTCTAGCGTTGAAAGCATTTCAACCACTAATAGCCCACAAACACATTCTTGTCAAAACAGACAACGTGACAACAATGTATTACCTAAACAAACAGGGAGGGACACACTCAACACAGTTGTGTCTCTTAGCACAAAAGATTTGGCATTGGGCGATTCACAATCACATTCGCCTAATAGCGCAATACATACCAGGAATTCAAAACCAGTTAGCTGACAATCTCAGTCGAGATCACCAACAGATCCACGAATGGGAAATTCATCCCCAGATACTACAGACCTACTTCCAAAACTGTGAAACACCGCAAATAGACCTATTCGCAACAAAAGAAACCGCAAAATGCCAAAACTTCGCATCCAAGGACCCACAGCCTCACTCCAAGGGCAATGCGTTATGGATGAGTTGGTCAGGGATATTTGCTTACGCTTTTCCTTCTCTCCCACTCCTTCCGTATCTCGTAAACAAATTGAGTCAAAACAAACTCAAACTAATACTAATAGCACCAACTTGGGCACGACAACCTTGGTACACAACACTACTAGACCTGTCAGTAGTGCCTCATATCAAACTACCAAACAGACCAGATCTATTAACCCAACACAAACAACAGATCAGACACCGGAATCCAGCATCACTCAATCTAGCAATCTGGCTCCTGAAGTCTTAGAATTCGGACATCTAGACCTTACACAAGAATGTATGGAGGTCATCAAACAGGCTAGAAAACCTACTACAAGACATTGCTACGCAAATAAATGGAAAAGATTTGTTTATTATTGTCATAATAATCAAATTCAACCATTACACGCATCCGCAAAAAACATTGTAAGCTACTTACTACACTTACAAAAGTCTAGGTTAGCTTTTTCATCCATTAAAATACATCTCACAGCAATTTCAGCCTATCTGCAAATTACACATTCAACTTCACTATTCAGAATCCCAGTCATAAAAGCATTTATGGAGGGTCTAAAAAGGATCATTCCACCAAGAATACCACCAGTTCCTTCGTGGAACCTCAATATTGTATTAACACGACTCATGGGTCCACCATTTGAACCCATGCACTCTTGTGAGATACGATACTTAACCTGGAAAGTAGCCTTCCTAATAGCTATCACATCTCTCAGAAGAGTAAGTGAAATACAAGCCTTTACCATACAAGAACCCTTTATACAAATACACAAACAAAGTGGTTCTACGCACAAATCTCAAGTTTTTGCCAAAAGTTATATCACCGTTCCACTTAAATCAAACGGTGGAACTCCCAGTGTTCTTTCCAGAACCAGACTCTGTAGCTGAAAGAGCATTACATACATTAGACATAAAAAGAGCACTAATGTATTACATTGATAGAACCAAACAAATTCGCAAAACAAAACAATTGTTTGTAGCTTTCCAAAAACGTCATGCAGGAAATCCAATATCCAAACAAGGCATTGCCAGATGGATAGTTAAGTGTATTCAAACCTGTTATGTAAAAGCAAAGAGAGAACTGCCTATCACACCAAAGGCACACTCCACTAGAAAGAAAGGCGCCACCATGGCCTTTCTAGGAAATATACCAATGACAGAAATCTGTAAGGCAGCCACATGGTCTACGCCTCATACATTCACTAAACATTACTGCGTGGATGTGTTAACAACACAACAAGCCACAGTAGGACAAGCAGTATTATGAACATTATTTCAAACAACTTCAACTCCTACTGGCTAAACCACCGCTTTGGGGAGATAACTGCTTACTAGTCTATGCACAGCATGTGTATCTGCAGCTACACATGCCATCGAACGGAAAATGTCACTTACCCAGTGTACATCTGTTTGTGGCATTAGATGGCAGATACACATGCTGTGCGCTGTTCCTGCCATCTAGTGTTGGGCTCAGAGTGTTACAAGTTGTTTTCTTCGAAGAAGTCTTTTCGAGTCACGGGACCGAGTGGCTCCTCCCTTTCGGCTCCATTGCGCATGGGCATTGACTCCATCTTTGATTGTTTTCTTTCCGCCATCGTGTTTGGACGTGTTCCTCTTCGCTCCGTGATTCGAATCAGGAAAATAATTAAAATCCTCAAAGCGTCAGTATTGTTTACGATCGGGAAACCTCTTCCATCGACACCGACGAGAGAACCGTTTCGGTGGCCCTTCGGGGCTTCCGCGCCCAGCTGAGCCCTGGTCGGCCCGACCACAGATGTCGTTGAAGCCTAATGGACCGGACCCCTTTCCGTTTCTGTCCGAAGTGCCACGCTAAGTATCCATATACAGACCAGCATCGGGTCTGTAATCTGTGTCTGTCACCGGAGCACAGAGAAGATACTTGCGAGGCCTGCAAGTTCTTTCGATCAAAAAAAGACCGTGAGGGATCGGAGGGCGAGGCAGATGCAGATGGCGTCGAAATCTTTGGAACACCTCAACGTCGAAGAGGAGGAGATGGCTATCTCCATCCAGGGATCGGACTCAGACGACTCCGACGGAGACCGACTGCCTAGAGCAGGCCAACAAGTGAGTACGCATGCCCCGACCCAACCCCACAGTCAACCGAGGAAACATAAGGCCTCGGGGACGCGACTGCCTGAAGGCCATGGCTCGACCCATAAAAAATAAAGCGGTGACCAAGCAACACCTTCGGCACCGAAAAAGGCCAAAATCGTGCCGAAGTCTTCTGACTCGAGCCGGCAACACAGCGTTGAAATATCTCGACAGCGCCTTGTCGAATCGACTAAGCCTCAAAAGAGCCTTTCGGAGCCAAGGCCATCCATCACCATGGGCATTTTGTTGCCGAGAAAACCAGCTCCGGAGCTGAAAAAGATCTTTTACACAGAGGAATATGGGCTTTCTAAACAGCTAAAGGAGAGGCACAGATTTGAAGAGGAGCTTCAAATTGAAGAGTTTGACCAAACGCAGGCACGGATACAGATCCATAAGGATATTGTAAAGATCCAAACTGCCCTCCTCTTAAATTCAAGAGAAAGCTGGCTTTCCAACCACAATCATACACTGAGACTGATCAGCCAAGAGCTAAATTGGCTAGGGAAAAATCACCAACTTGCCATTTTTCGCCAGAACTTTCTCCCCTGCATTCGCCACAAAGGACAGGGTCACCAATTGGCACGCCCACTGCACAGTCACCCACACATACTGTGCAGTCACAAGATGATGTAGACCCCTGGGACCTCTACGATCCCCATGTCTCGGACAATAGCCCTGAGTGCTACCCCTCAAAACAGTCTCCACCGGAGGATAGCACCTCGTACACCCAAGTCTTGGCCAGGGCTGCTGCATTCCATAATGTTAGTATGCATTCAGAGCCATTGGAGGATGACTTCCTCTTTAATACCCTGGCCTCCACGCATGCCTCATACCAGAGCCTGCCTATGCTACCAGGCATGCTTGAACATGCTCAGCAAGTTTTTCAAGAGCTGGTAAAAGGAAGAGCCATTACACCGCGGGTCGAGAAAAAGTACAAACCACCCCCGTCGGACCCAGTGTTCATCACGCAACAGCTCCCACCGGACTCTGTAGTGGTTGGTGCTGCAAGGAAAAGAGCCAACTCACAATCATCGGGAGATGCACCACCTCCGTATAGTCTCGCAAATTTGACGCTCTGGGAAAGAGAGTGGCGTCACAGGCTGCCAACCAGTGGCGTATTGCAAATTCACAAGCCCTCCTCGCACATTATGACCGGCCTCACTGGGATGAGATGAGTGATATCATCCAGCATCTCCCCAAGGAATATAAAAAACGGGCTCATCAGGTGGTAGAGGATGGGCAAGCGATATCCATCAATCAAATTAGTTCAGCATTGGACTACGCTGATACTGCCGCAAGAACTGTGAACACGGCAGTCACAATTAGACGGCACGCTTGGCTAAGGCCCTCAGGGTTCAAGCCTAAGATACAGCAGGCAGTACTGAACATGCCATTTAACCAGCAACAACTGTTTGGGCCACAAGTTGACAGAGCCATCGAAAAAATTAAGAAACACACTGACACGGCCAAAGCCATGGGCGCGCTCTACTCCTCCCAATATTTCGAGGAACATTCAGGAAACCGCAATTTAGGGGAGGGTTCAGACAACAGCCTTCAGAGGCATCCACCTCTCAAGCAAAACCCACCTACCAATCCCAATATCAGAGAGGTGGGTTTTGCAGCTCCTTCAGGGGACAATTCCCAAGATCAAGGGGAAAGTTTCAGCCCACCAAGCAGGCCACTAATAACAAACAGTGACTTGACTGTCACCCTTCCCCAACACACATTACCAGTGGGGGTACGACTAACATTTTACAACAAACATTGGTCCGACATAACCACGGACGCATGGGTCCTATCAATTATCCAACATGGCTACTGTATAGAATTCACACATTTCCCTCCAGATATTCCCCCAAGAGCGCACAAACTGTCGGCGCAACATCTAGACATGTTACAAATAGAGGTGCAAGCACTATTAACAAAACAAGCCATAGAACTAGTACCTCACCAACAAAAAGGAACAGGGGTTTATTTCCTATATTTCCTTATTCCCAAAAAGGACAAAACACTAAGACCAATTTTTGGTCTCAGAACGCTAAACCTGTTCATGAAATCAGAACACATCAACATGGTCACACTGCAAGATGTAGTCCCCTTACTAAAACACGGAGAATACATGTCAACACTGGATCTAAAAGATGCGTATTTCCATATACCCATCCATCCATCTCACAGAAAATACCTCAGGTTTGTCATACAGGGCAAACATTACCAATTCAAGGTATTGCTCTTCGGGATAACAGCACCCAGAGTATTTACAAAAAGCCTTCCTGTAGTAGCAGCTCATATAAGGAGACATCACATGCACGTATTCCCATATCTCGACGATTGGCTAATAAAAGCCAACACTCAACTACGGTGTCAAAATCACACACAGTACGTCATAGATACCCTACACAAACTAGAGTTCTCTATAAATTACCAAAAATCTCACTTACAACCATCCCAACTACAACAATACTTGGGAGCAACACTCAACACACAAAGAGCAATTGCCACTCCAAGCCCACAAAGAGTTCAATCATTCCAAACCATAGTATCAAACATACAACCAAATCAGCACTACACAGTCAGATTTGTCATGAAACTCCTAGACATGATGGCATCATGCATCGCAATTGTCCCAAACACGCGGCTACACATGCGGCCCTTACAGCAGTGCTTTGCAAAACAATGGATGCAGGCAGAGGGTCAACTCCAAGATCTAGTGTTGATAGAACGCCAAACACACTATTCGCTTCAATGGTGGAACCCTGTAAATTTAAACAAAGGGCGGCCTTTTCAAGACCCTGTGCCTCACGCCATTTTCACAACAGATGCGTCAATGATTGGGTGAGGAGCACACCTCAACAATCACAATATACAAGGACAATGGGACAGTCAACAAAGACAACTACACATAAATCACTTAAAACTGTTAGCGGTCTTCCTAGCACTAAAAGCTTTTCAACCTCTTCTAGTTAACAAACACATTCTTGTCAAAACAGACAATATGACAACAATGTACTACCTAAACAAACAGGGGGGAACTATGCCTCCTAGCACAAAAGATTTGGCATTGGCCAATTCACAACAACATTTGCCTAATAGCGCAATATATTCCAGGCATTCACAATCAATTAGCCGTCAATCTCAGTCGAGATCACCAGCAAACTCACGAGTGGGAAATGAATCCCCAGATACTACAAGAATACTTTCACCACTGGGGGACACTAGACAAACCTGTTGGCAACAAAACGCAAAATGCCAAAACTTTGCATCCAGGTACCCACACCCTCAGTCCAAGGGCAATGCTCTATGTATCATTTGGTCAGGGATATTTGCTTACTCTTTTCCCCCTCTCCCACTCATTCCTTTCCTAGTCAACAAACTAAGTCAAAACAAACTCAAACTAATAGTCATAGCACCAACCTGGGCACACCAGCCTTGGTACACCACGCTGTTGAACCTCTCAGTAGTACCTCACATCAAACTCCCAAACAGACCATATCTGTTAACACAACACAAACAGCAGATCAGACACCCCATTCCAGCAACGCTCAACCTAGCAATCTGGCTCCTGAAGTCTTAGAGTTTGGCTATCTAAATCTTCCAAAGGAGTGTATGGAAGTCATTAAACAGGCAAGAAAACCTACCACAAGGTATTATTATGCTAATAAATGGAAAAGGTTTGTTTTCTACTGCCAAGCAAACCAAGTCACACCGTTAGATGCCTCCATACAGTACATTGTGAGTTATTTACTACACCTACAAAAAGCAAATCTCGCTTTTTCTTCCTTCAAAATTCATCTCACTGCAATCTCTGCTTACTTGCAGATTAAACACACAAAATCACTTTTTAGAATACCAGTTATTAAAGCCTTTATGGAAGGACTAAAAAGGATCATACCTCCAAGAACCCCGCCGGTGCCCTCGTGGAATCTTAATATTGTACTTATACGACTCATGGGTCCACCTTTTGAACCCATGCATTCTTGCCAAATCCAATTCTTAACTTGGAAGGTAGCATTTCTAATAGCCATCACTTCACTACGAAGAGTTAGCGAAATACAGGCGTTCATTATCGAAGAACCCTTTATACAAGTACACAAACATAAAGTGGTTCTCCGCACAAATCCAAACTTTCTGCCAAAAATCATTTCACCATTTCATTTAAACCAAACTGTGGAGCTCCCATTCTTCTTCCCAAAGCCAGACTCAGTAGCAGAAAAAGAGCACTAATGTATTATATAGACAGAACAAAACCATTTTGTAAAACTAAGCAATTGTTTGTCGCTTTCCAAAAACCCCATACTTGTAACCCTATATCCAAACAGGGCATAGCTAGATGGATAGTCAAATGCATACAAACTTGTTACCTAAAAGCTAAAAGAGAGCTACTCATTACACCAAAGGCACACTCCACTAGGAAGAAAGGAGCAACAATGGCCTTTTTAGGTAACATACCAATGACAGATCTCTAAGGCAGCCACTTGGTCTACACCTCATACGTTTACCAAACACTACTCTGTAGATGTGTTAGCAACACAACAAGCCACAGTAGGACAGGCTGTACTAAGAACATTATTTCAAACAACTTCAACTCCTACAGGCTGACCACCACTTTTGGGAGGATTACTGCTTTGTAGTTTACGCACAGCATGTGTATCTGCAGCTACACATGCCATCGAACGAAAAATGTCCCTTACCCAGTATCTGTTCATGGCATGTTCTGCTGCAGATTCACATGCTCCCTCCCACCTCCCCGGGAGCCTGTAGCCGATTAAGTTGCAATTAGAAATTGTATATATGTAAATAAACATTCCTTTAGCACAAGCTATGTACATACATATCTATTACATTGCATGGACATTTTTACTATTCTCATTCTACCACTCCTACCTCACCCTATGCGGGAAAACAATCTAAGATGGAGTCGATGCCCATGCGCAATGGAGCCGAAAGGGAGGAGTCACTCGGTCCCGTGACTCGAAAAGACTTCTTCGAAGAAAAACAACTTGTAACACTCCGAGCCCAACACTAGATGGCAGTGCACAGCATGTGAATCTGCAGCGGAACATGCCACAAACAGATGTATACTGGGAAAGTGACATTTTCCATATAGATATATATACATTTGATTTTTATATATTTATTTTTGTATAAAGAATTAGTTTTATATATATATATATACATACATATACACTGAGTTGGCACGTGTTGTGCTTGTGATGTCGGTATTCACCCGTTCGCCTCGAAGGCACGGTAGCAAATGGTGAAACTGACGTCAGCACACAGGCAAGGACTTTGGCTCTGATGACGTCAGACGGATTTGCATGCGGAGCTGTGCAACTGTGACATCCTTGTTGATGTGGAGAGCTAGTAAAAAAAATCATTTGCATGCTGGCGCATTAGGAGAATTCAAAAGGTGAGGAATCCACAGGTAGCTACTGTATCCACCAGAAAAAACGTTAACCGAAGGTAAGTAACTTGTTTGTTTAAACCCATGTCAAATGGTACGATGAAGATGTCAGTCACAGACTCACATGAGTTGTCTCTCAGTTTTTTTGGCTTGGGAGGAGACACAAAGTTGTGCGATACGTGTGCTCTCATTAAATCAAGGTGATTCAGAACTGAGAGGAAAAGCTGTATGTCACTAAATGTAAGTCACTAATGTCATATAGATGCTGCTGCAAGTCGTGGGTGCTGACCTTTGACTGTTTGTATATAGTCTGTTTTTGATTTTGCCAAAGCAAACAAGTCAGATTCTGCACAGTCTGCCTTCTGGCGATCCTGATTTTCTCACGTTAACATCCATTCCAAAGAGCCTGGTTATTCAAGCTTTAACAAGCAAGATGAAGCCCCGTTCAGTCCTCAAGACTCTTCCGGATAGGGAGTCTGAGGATTGAGGCATTAGAAAACTGTATGTCCTCTCTGCTAGCTTGATGTTGACATGTCACTGCTGCTTGTTTATTACATTGGTACATGCATGTCCTCTGGGGCATGGCCAGCAAAATCTTACTGTCGATCCCAGAAGACCTGTGGATCCCTCTGGCTCGGACAGTTTGTGACCAGATGCAGCCAAGTATGTGATTCATGTTGGCCTAGATATTGCTGATTTCCAGATAAGGATGTAGGCACAAGCTTTGTGCTCCATCATCACATGTGGATGTGTGCTATAGGATTTTCTGGATATATACATGTCTCTGTCTAGTTTATGCACTTTGATGGCTCATATGGTTTTGGTGAAAAATCCAATTATGCCTTGGAGCACTTTAAAACTACTAGAGCCACAGTGCACCCCATGAGCTTGTTGACCCTTGGCAAGCAGTTCCTGCATCAGTTTGTAAAATTCAGAGGCTACTCCATGGGGCTGGTGTATAGGCACTGCTGGCCCGTCCTTAGGGGTGAACGGCCCCTCCCCCACGTATTTCAAACATGAGTGTCTGTGAAGTTGAGCAAAGGTCAGCCCAACAGACATCGTAAAACAAAAGTAGAGAGACCCCTCTACAAGCCAAGGGGACAGTGTCCTAAGACAAAAATACATTAAGCTCCCCTAAACCAAGGACACCTAAAAAGTGCAAAATACAGATTAGAAATAAGTGCAACTGTGCAAAAATAAACATAACACATCAATTTTAAATATATTATTTTTATTATGTGTAATCAATCTAAAATTCATAAAACACTGAAATCAAGATGGTATGTGTACATATTCCATGTTAAATTCCATGTGAAATTGCATCAAAATGTTTCACTAAGATTTTTATAAAACATTATGAGATCATGAATTCATATCATTTTAAATTTCAACAATCAAATGTGATGGAAAATGAAATGTGCAAAATATGTTTGACTAATTTTGGTGGATATATCTAATCACAACCACCTTCTTGAGGACAAACAACCTTTCTTTTGATACCACATTTATCCCCTCTACATGATATAGTTCACAAAAGTGGCCTCCTGGGTATAAATCTCCACCAATGACGCACGTAATGGGTATATCTCAGCAAGTCCAGTCACAAGCCTGCATCCCTTGTCGCCCAAAGATAGTGCCTTTGGGGACCCCTGTTAAAATGAGCCGCTGTATATAATGGTACTGCAGCATGGATAGTTAAGAGATGAAGGCCACACAGGCTTGGCTAGGATTTTGTAGATTTTAGAACGTTGGGTATCTATGTTATGTGGTATTCATCAAGCAGAATTGAATTAGAGGGTGGACTCGTCAAATGTGTATCAAATATATAAAGGATTGGCTTTGGCTACTCGGCTCCACCTTTAATGTCCCACAGGCATTACCTGTGGTTCAAAATAGGCAAGGAACACTTTCAGTTTACATGCTCCCCTTTGGCCTTACCAGCCTCGGATATTTACAGAAGTGACTGGCTGTTGAAGGTGATCTTGCCACCGTTCTAGGCAACCTCCAGATAACAACAAACCCTCGGACATTGTTGAGGTTCACAATCAACGAGCTGAAGCTGCACCTAACTTCTTTGCAGAGGCTTCCATTCATTCAAGCTATTCTGGATACTGCACAGTTCGGAGATTTCCTCCACAGCTAGTCCTGGACATATAAGCTATTATGTTTCAGCCTTGATCCTAGATGCCAGTGAGTCAAGCTATGAGCCTCATTGGCATCTCAGCCTCCTGCATCCTTTTTGTCAATTATGCCCGTAAAATTGGATCTGAAATTCCAGTGGGGTCAGCTTCAAGGAAATATATTGGATGCCATCCAGTTTTAAGAAGAGATGGTTCCCGAGTTGCAGTGGTGATGTCCAGCAGCAGACCCCTCTCCCTTCCCCACCCAGAGTTGACAGTTGAGACAGATGCATCACTGCTGGATTTGGGAGGCCATTTGGAAAGGTGGAAATCAGAGGACTGTGGTCTCAGACGACAGCCCAGCTCTATCTTCTGTTGGAGTTGTGGAACATTCATCTAGTTCCGAAAGGCCTTCCTGTCATCCATCAAGGAGAGGCTGATATAGGTTCTCACAGAGGTAGGAAAGTGACCCTTTTGGCATGGTTACCCCTCCTTTTATGTCTGATATTGATGCAGACTTGACTGAGTGTGTGCTGGGATCCTGCTAACCAGGCCCCAGCACCAGTGTTCCTTCCCTAAAAGTGTGCCATTGCTCCCACAATTGGCACCCCCCCGGCACACACCTAAGTGCCTTGTAAAAGGTACCCATGGTACCAAGGGCCCTGTGGCCAGGAAAGGTCCCCGAAACTGCAGCATGTATTATGCCACCCTAGGGGACCCCACTCCAAGCACATGCACACTGCCATTGCAGCTTGTGTGTCTTGGTGGGGAGAAAAAGACAGTCGACATGGCAGCCCTCTCAGGGTGCCATGCCCACAAACCACTGCCTATGGCATAGGTAAGTCACCCCCTTTAGCAGGCCTCACAGTCCAAAGGCAGGGAACTCTATACCCCATTTTGAGGGCATAGCTGCATGAACACTATGCCCCTTATAGGAAGTTGGCTCTGTATATACTATCTCAAAGTGATAGATAGTGTGCACAGGGTCCAATGGTTCCCCTTAGAGGTTGATAGTGGCAAAATTAGATAATTTAATGCTCTATTTTGTGGTAGTGTGGTCGAGCAGTAGGCTTATTAGAGGGTAGTGTTAAGCATTTGTTGTACACACACAGGCAATAAATGAGGAACTCACACTCAGACTTACTCCAGGCCAATAGTTTTTATATAGAAAAATATATTTTCTTCATTTATTTTAGAACCACAAGATTCAAGATTTTAAGTAAATACATAAAATGCAAAGCACTCCACACAGGTAAGTAAGGAACTTTGAATTAAAGCAGTAGTACACACAGTATAGGTTAAAATGGCAATAAGCTATTTTAAAAGTGGACACAGTGCAAAAATCAACAGTTCCTGAGGGAGGTAAGTTTGGTTAGTTTTTTGCAGGTAAGTAAAGCACTTACACAGTCAGTCTCCTCGGTGTAGGCAGCCCACCATTGGGGGTTCAAGGCAATCCCAAAGTCACCGCACCAGCAGCACAGGGCCGGTCAGGTGCAGATGTCAAAGCAGGGCCCAAAACACATAGGCGCCTATGGAGAACAGGAGTGCTCCGGTTCCGGTCTGCTGTGATGTAAGTACCTGCGTCCTCGGGGAGTAGACCAGGAGAGCACAGGGGGGACAAACAGGCACACAAAACACACCCTCAGTGGCACAGGGGCGGTTGGTGCAGTGTGCAAAGTTGGCGTCGCATTTGCTATAGAAAGCAATGGAGGGACCCGGGGGTCACTTAAGCAATGCAGGCAGGGCACAGGGGGGCATCTTGGTCCAGCCACCAACTGGGCTAGGGAGAGGGCCGCTTGCTGGTCACTTCTGCACTGGAGGTTGGTTCCTTTGGGTCCTGGGGGCTGCGGGTGCAGTGCTTGGTCCAGGCGTTGAGTTTTTTGTTACCAGGCAGCTGCGGTCAGGGGGAGCCTCTGGATCCTCTCTGCAGGTGTCGCTGTGGGGGTGCAGGGGAGGTCGTCTCAGGTTACTCACAAAGTCGCAGTTGCCTGGGAGTCCTTCCTGCGGTTAGTTCTCTGGAGCTCGAAGCGGAGGTATCGGGTGCAGAGTGTGAAGTCTTGCGCTTCCGGCTGTGTAGGAATTTGGCTCTGTATGTACTATTTCAAAGTAAGAAATAGTGTGCACAGAGTCCAAGGGTTCCCCTTAGAGGTAAGATAGTGGCAAAAAGAGATCATTCTCATGCTCTATTTTGTGGTAGTGTGGTCGAGCAGTAGGCTTATCAGAGGGTAGTGTTAAGCATTTGCTGTACACACAGGCAATAAATGAGGAACACACACTCACTTACTCCAGGTCAATAGGTTTTTATATAGACATTTTTTTTTCTTATTTTATTTTAAGAACCACAGGTTCTAGATTTACAAGTAATACTTCAAATGAAAGGTATTTCACTCAGGTATTCTAGGAACTTCGAATAATCACAATATCATGTACAGTTCTGGTAAAAATGGCAATAAGCTATTTTAAAAGTGGACACTGCAAAAATCAACAGGTTCGATGGCATCTGTCGCTGTAGATACACATGTTCTGCATAGCTCGCCATCTGGTGTTGGGTCGGTGTGTTACAAGTTGTTTTTCTTCGAAGAAGTCTTTCGAGTCACGGGACCGAGTGACTCCTCCTTCTGTCTCCATTGCGCATGGGCGTCGATTCCATCTTCGATTGTTTTCTTTCCGCCATCGGGTTCGGACGTGTTCCTGTCGCTCCGAGTTTCGCAACGGAAAGTTAGTAAATATCGGAAGATTTTCGTCGGTATTGTTGCGTTCGGGATCGGCGTAGTTAGATTCAACACCGCATCGAAGATCGACGCGCTCCGGTGCCCTTCGGGGTAGTTTTCGATCCCCCGTCGGGGCCTGGTCGGCCCGACCGCGTGTAGAACAACGCCGATGGAACGGACCCAGTTCCGTTTTTGTCCCAAATGCCACAACAAATACCTGTATACAGACCAACATTTGGTCTGTAACCTGTGCCTGTCACCTGAGCACAGTGAGGAGACTTGCGAGGCCTGTCGCGTGTTCCGGTCCCGAAAGACACTCCGTGACCGTCGAGCCAGGAGACTTCAGATGGCGTCCACGCCGACAGCGCACCGAGAGTTCGAGGAACGAGAGGAAGAAGAAACCTTTTCGATCCACGAATCGGACTCCGAGGAATTCGACGATCAAAGAACCGTGAGTAAGACGTCGAAAACAACACATAAGAAAAGTGACAAGGCCCAGGGGACGCCACTGCCACCAGGCCATGGCTCCACCCATAAATTCGGTGACCGACCATCGGCACCGAAAAAGGCCCAAACAGTGCCGAGATCGTCCGACTCCGGTCGAGACACCGGCACGCAGCCTTCTCGGGATCGAGAAAGTGCTGGAGAAAAGCAACGACACCGAGATAGCGGTGTAGAAACGGCTCAACGCCGAGACAGCGGCACCGACGAAGATCGACGCCGAGAGGTTTCGACTCCAAAAAAGAAAAAAGCCACCTCGGAGCCGAAAAAAGATACAGACAGGGTTTTGGTGCCGAAACAACCCGTAACCGACCCAGGTCCAGGCTCTTATACAGAGGAGCAATCACTGTCCTCTCAGATGCGAAAGCATAGGTTTGAGGAAGAGCTGCAATCCACCGAAGTGGACCATACGCAAAAACGTATTTTCATACAGCAGGGAACAGGAAAAATAAGCACCCTTCCCCCTATTAGGAGAAAAAGGAGACTGGAGTTTCAAACAGACCAGGCGCCACAAACAAAAATGGTGAAAAAGGTGACTCCGCCACCCTCTCCTCCACCTGTAATTAACGTCTCACCAGCACAAACTCCGTCACATTCCCCGGCTCACACCACCATGAGCCAAGGTGACCAGGATCAAGACGCTTGGGACTTATATGACGCCCCAGTGTCGGACAACAGTCCGGAGGCATATCCAACAAAGCCCTCACCACCAGAAGACAGCACAGCATATTCTCAAGTGGTGGCTAGAGCAGCACAATTCCACAACGTAAACCTCCACTCAGAACAAGTCGAGGATGACTTTTTATTCAACACCCTCTCCTCCACCCACAGCTCCTACCAAAGCCTGCCTATGCTGCCAGGTATGCTTCGGCACGCAAAGGAAATCTTCAAGGAGCCGGTCAAAAGTAGGGCAATAACGCCAAGGGTGGAAAAGAAATATAAGGCACCTCCTACAGACCCTGTTTTCATCACCACACAGCTGCCACCAGATTCCGTCGTAGTAGGAGCAGCTCGGAAAAGAGCCAACTCCCACACATCTGGGGATGCACCACCCCCAGATAAAGAGAGCCGCAAGTTCGATGCAGCTGGGAAAAGAGTCGCAGTACAAGCTGCAAACCAGTGGCGCATCGCTAACTCTCAAGCACTACTTGCGCGCTATGACAGAGCCCATTGGGATGAGATGCAACACCTCATCGAGCATCTACCCAAGGAACTACGAAAGAGGGCAAACAGGTGGTTGAGGAAGGACAGAACATATCAAATAACCAGATACGATCCTCTATGGACGCAGCAGACACAGCTGCATGAACAATTAATACATCTGTGACCATTAGAAGGCACGCATGGCTAAGAACGTCTGGGTTCAAACCAGAGATACAGGAGGCAGTGCTCAATATGCCATTCAACGAAAAACAACTGTTCGGACCAGAAGTGGACACGGCAATCGAAAAACTAAAAAAAGACACTGACACTGCTAAAGCCATGGGCGCCCTCTACTCCCCGCAGAGCAGAGGAACCTACAGCACCTTCCGCAAGACACCCTTTAGAGGGGGGTTTCGGGGTCAGGCCACACAAGCCAGCACCTCGCAGGCAACACCGTCCAGCTACCAGGGACAGTACAGGGGAGGCTTTCGGGGCCAATACAGAGGAGGGCAATTCCCTAGGAATAGAGGAAAATTTCAAAGCCCCAAAACCCCTACAACCAAGCAGTGACTCAGATGTCACTCACCCCCTCCACACAACACCAGTGGGGGGAAGAATAGGTCATTATTACAAAGCATGGGAGGAAATAACTACAGACACTTGGTTCTTAGCAATTATCCAACATGGTTATTGCATAGAATTCCTAAAATTCCCTCCAAACATACCACCAAAAGCACAGAATTTATCAAAACAACATTCCGAACTTCTGGAAATAGAAGTTCAAGCACTATTGCAAAAGAATGCAATCGAATTAGTACCAAACACACAAACAAACACAGGAGTCTATTCACTGTACTTCTTAATACCAAAAAAGGACAAAACACTGAGACCAATCCTAGACCTCAGAATACTAAACACCTACATCAAATCAGACCACTTTCACATGGTCACGCTACAAGAAGTGTTACCATTGCTAAAACTACAGGACTACATGACAACCTTAGACCTCAAAGACGCGTATTTCCATATACCAATACATCAATCGCACAGAAAATACCTACGGTTCGTATTCAAAGGAATACATTACCAATTCAAAGTATTGCCTTTTGGTTTAACAACCGCACCAAGAGTCTTTACAAAATGTCTAGCAGTAGTGGCTGCACACATCAGAAGGCAGCAAATACATGTATTCCCGTATCTAGATGACTGGCTAATGAAAACCAATTCACTAACAAAGTGCTTACACCACACAAATCAAATCATACAAACCCTCTACAAACTAGGTTTCACCGTCAACTTTGCAAAATCCAACATTTTGCCGTGCAAAGTACAACAATACCTGGGAGCCATAATAGACACAACAAAAGGAGTAGCCACTCCAAGTCCACAAAGAATTCAAAATTTCAACAAGATCATACAACGCATGTATCCAACACAAACAATACAAGCAAAGATGATATTACAACTCCTAGGCATGATGTCCTCATGCATAGCCATTGTCCCGAACGCAAAACTGCACATGAGGCCCTTACAACAGTGCCTAGCATCACAATGGTCACAAGCACAGGGTCACCTTCTAGATCTGGTGTTGATAGACCGCCAAACTTACCTCTCGCTTCTATGGTGGAACAGTATAAATTTAAACAAAGGGCGGCCTTTCCAAGACCCAGTGCCACAATACATAATAACAACAGATGCTTCCATGACAGGGTGGGGAGCACACCTCGATCAACACAGCATACAAGGACAATGCAACGTACATCAAACAAAACTGCATATAAATCACCTAGAAATGCTAGCAGTTTTTCAAGCATTAAGGGCTTTCCAACCAATTATAACTCACAAATACATTCTTGTCAAAACAGACAACATGACAACAATGTATTATCTAAACAAACAAGGGGGGACACACTCAACGCAGTTGAGCCTGCTGGCACAAAAGATATGGCGATGGGCAATTCACAACCACATTCGCCTAATAGCACAGTTTATTCCAGGGATCCAGAATCAACTTGCAGACAATCTCTCTCGAGATCACCAACAGGTCCACGAATGGGAAATTCACCCCCAAATTCTAAACACTTACTTCAGACTCTGGGGAACACCTCAAATAGACTTGTTTGCAACAAAAGAGAACGCAAAATGCCAAAACTTCGCATCCAGATACCCACACAGGCAGTCCCAAGGCAATGCCCTATGGATGAACTGGTCAGGGATATTTGCCTACGCTTTTCCTCCTCTCCCTCTCCTTCCTTATCTGGTAAACAAATTGAGTCAAAACAAACTCAAACTCATATTAATAGCACCAACTTGGGCAAGGCAACCCTGGTACACAACACTGCTAGACCTATCAGTAGTACCCCACATCAAATTGCCCAACAGGCCGGATCTGTTAACACAACACAACCAACAGATCAGACATCCAGATCCAGCATCGCTGAATCTAGCAGTCTGGCTCCTGAAATCCTAGAATTCGGACACTTACAACTTACCCAAGAATGTATGGAAGTCATAAAGCAAGCCAGAAGGCCGTCCACTAGGCACTGCTATGCAAGTAAATGGAAGAGGTTTGTTTGCTACTGCCATCATAATCAGATCCAACCTTTACACGCAACTCCAAAGGATGTAGTGGGTTACTTGCTTCACTTACAAAAATCTAACCTAGCCTTCTCTTCCATTAAAATACACCTTGCAGCAATATCTGCATACCTGCAGACTACCTATTCAACTTCCCTATATAGGATACCAGTCATTAAAGCCTTCATGGAAGGCCTTAAAAGAATTATATCACCAAGAACACCACCTGTTCCTTCATGGAACTTAAATGTTGTCTTAACAAGACTCATGGGTCCACCTTTTGAACCCATGCACTCTTGCGAAATACAGTTCCTAACCTGGAAGGTTGCATTTCTCATCGCCATTACATCTCTAAGAAGAGTAAGCGAAATTCAGGCGTTTACAATACAAGAACCTTTTATACAACTACACAAAAATAAAGTCGTCCTAAGGACTAATCCTAAATTTTTACCAAAGGTTATTTCACCGTTCCACCTAAATCAAACAGTGGAACTACCAGTGTTCTTCCCACAGCCAGATTCCGTAGCTGAGAGGGCACTACATACATTAGATGTCAAAAGAGCATTAATGTACTACATTGACAGAACGAAAAACATCAGAAAGACTAAACAACTATTTATTGCATTCCAAAAACCTCATGCAGGAAACCCAATATCAAAACAAGGTATAGCCAGATGGATAGTTAAATGCATCCAAATCTGCTACCTTAAAGCAAAACGACAACTGCCCATTACACCAAGGGCACACTCAACCAGAAAAAAAGGTGCTACCATGGCCTTTCTAGGAAACATCCCAATGCAAGAAATATGTAAGGCAGCCACATGGTCTACGCCACACACGTTCACCAAGCACTACTGTGTAGACGTGCTATCCGCACAGCAAGCCACAGTAGGTCAAGCTGTGTTAAGAACATTATTTCAAACCACTTCCATTCCTACAGGCTGAGCCACCGCTTTTGGGAAATAACTGCTTACTAGTCTATGCAGAACATGTGTATCTACAGTGACAGATGCCATCGAACTGAAAATTTCACTTACCCAGTGTACATCTGTTCGTGGCATCAGTCGCTGGAGATTCACATGTGCCCACCCGCCTCCCCGGGAGCCTGTAGCAGTTCGGAAGTTAGCTTCAACTTTGTACATTTGTATATATATTATTTTAACCTTAAATAGGTACATACTTAGTCACTCCATTGCATGGGCACTATTACTACAACACAACTCCTACCTCACCCTCTGCGGGGAAAACAATCGAAGATGGAGTCGACGCCCATGCGCAATGGAGACAGAAGGAGGAGTCACTCGGTCCCGTGACTCGAAAGACTTCTTCGAAGAAAAACAACTTGTAACACTCCGACCCAACACCAGATGGCGAGCTATGCAGAACATGTGAATCTCCAGCGACTGATGCCACGAACAGATGTACACTGGGTAAGTGACATTTTCATTCCTGGGGGAGGTAAGTAATTGTTAAGTTCACAGGTAAGTAAAACACTTACAGGGTTCAAAGTTGGGTCCAAGGTAGCCCACCGTTGGGGGTTCAAGGCAACCCCAAAGTTACCACACCAGCAGCTCAGGGCCGGTCAGGTGCAGAGGTCAAAGTGGTGCCCAAAACACACAGGCTTCAATTGAAACAGGGGTGCCCCGGTTCCAACACAAAACACACCCTCAGTGGCACAGGGGCGGTTGGGTGCAGTGTGCAAAGTTGGCGTCGCATTTGCTATAGAAAGCAATGGAGGGACCCGGGGGTCACTTAAGCGATGCAGGCAGTGTGGTCGAGCAGTAGGCTTATCAGAGGGTAGTACCAGCAGGTAAGTACCCGCGTCCTCGGAGGGCAGACCAGGGGGGTTTTGTAGGGCACCGGGGGGAGGGGGGACACAAGCAGTCACAGAATGTACTCCCTCAGCGGCACAGGGGCGGCCGGGTGCAGTGTGCAAACAGGCGTCGAGTTTCAGATAGGAATCTATGGGGAGACCCGGGGGTCTCTTCAACGATGCAGGCAGGCACAGGGATGGCTCCTTGGGGTAGCAACCACCTGGGCTAGGCAGAGGGTCGCCTGGGGGTCACTCCTGCACTGGAGTTCGGTTCCTTCAGCTCCTGGGGGCTGCGGGTGCAGTGCTGGTTCCAGGCGTCGGGTTCCTTGTTACAGGCAGTCGCGGTCAGGGGGGAGCCTCTGGATTTCCTCCTCAGACGTCACTGTGGGGGCTTAGGGGGGTCAACTCTGGCTACTCACAGGCTTGCAGTCGCCGGGGAGTCCTCCTGTAGTGTTAGTTTTCCGCAGGTTGAGCCGGGGCGTCGGGTGCAGAGTGGAAAGTCTCACGCTTCCGGCGGGAAACGTGTGGTCTTTAAATGTTGCTTCTTTGTTGCAAAAAGTTGCAATTTCTTGAACAGGCCCGCTGTCCTCGGGAGCTTCTTAGTCCTTTAGATGCAGGGTAGTCCTCTGGGGCTTCAGAGGTCGCTGGACCCTGTTGGATATGTCGCTGTTGCAGTTTTCTTCAAAGTAGGGAGACAGGCCGGTGGGGCTGGGGCCAAATCAGTTGTCGTCTCTGTCTAAACTGCAGGGCTTCAGGTCAGCAGTCCTTTGTCTTCTTTAAGTTGCAGGAATCTATCTTCCTCGGTTCTGGGAGCCCCTAAATACTGAATTTAGGGGTGTGTTTAGGTCTGGGAGGGCAGTAGCCAGTGGCTACTGTCCTTGAGGGTGGCTATACCCTCTTTGTGCCTCCTCCCTGTGGGGAGGGGGGCACATCCCTAATCCTATTGGGGGAATCCTCCTTCTACAAGATGGAGGATTTCTAAAAGTAAGAGTCACCTCAGCTCAGGACACCTTAGGGGCTGTCCTGACTGGGGGGTGACTCCTCCTTGTTTTCCTCATTATCTCCTCCAGCCTTGCCGCCAAAAGTGGGGGCAGTGGCCGGAGGGGCGGGCATCTCCACTAGTTGGGATGCACTGTGGGGATGTAACAAAGGGGATGAGCCGCCAGGTGTTACAGTTCCTGCAGGGGGGGGGGGGGGGTGAGAAGCACCTCTACCCAGTACAGGCTTTGTTCCTGGCCACAGAGTGACAAAGGAACTCTCCTCATGTGTCCAGCAACATGTCTGGTGTGCGGCAGGCTGGCACAACTAGTCCGCCCACACTGGAAGTCGGTATGTTTTCAGGGGGCATCTCTAAGATGCCCTCTGGGTGTATTTTACAATAAAGTGCACACTGGCACCAGTGTGCATTTATTGTGCTGAGAAGTTTGATACCAAACTTCCCAGTTTTCAGTGTAGCCATTATGGTGCTGTGGAGTTCGTGCATGACAGACTCCCAGACCATATACTCTTATGGCTACCCTGCACTTACAATGTCTAAGGTTTTGCTTAGACACTGTAGGGGCATAGTGCTCATGCACATATGCCCTCACCTGTGGTATAGTGCACCCTACCCTAGGGCTGTAAGGCCTGCTAGAGGGTTGACTTACCTATGCCACATGCAGTGTGAGGTTGGCATGGCACTCTGAGGGGAGTGCCATGTCGACTTAGTCATTTTTTCCCCACCAGCACACACAAACTGGCAAGCAGTGTGAATGTGCTGAGTGAGGGGTCACTAGGGTGGCATAAGACATGCTGCAGCCCTTAGAGACTTCCCTGGCATCAGGGCCCTTGGTACCAGGTGTACCAGTTACAAGGGACTTACCTGAGTGCCAGGGTTGTGCCAATTGTGGAGACAAAGGTATAGTTTAGGGAAAGAACACTGGTGCGGGGGACTGGTTAGCAGGGTCCCAGCACACTTTCAAATCATAACTTAGCATCAGCAAAGGCAAAAAGTCAGGGGGTAACCATGCCAAGGAGGCATTTCCTTACAGGTGGGAAGAGAGAGTTCTTTGAAAGTTGTTTCGTTGTTGCAAAGATGTTGCTGTTGTTGAACAGTGCCGCTGTCCTCAGGAGTTTCTTGGTCCTTCGGGTTCAGGGCTGTACTCTGACTCCTCAGAGGTCGCTGGTCCCTGTCGGATGCGTCGCTGTGCAGGTTCGTTGAATCTGGAGACCGGCTGGTAGGGCTGGGGCCAAGTCAGTTGGTGTCTCCATCGTCTCTGTAGGGCTTTCAGGTCAGCAGTCCTTTGTGTAGGTTGCAGGAATCTAATTTTCTGGGTTCTAGGTCATCCCTAAATACTAAATTTAGGGGTGTGTTTAGGTCAGGAGGGCAGTAGACAATGGCTACTGTCCTGGAGGGGGGGCTACACCTTCTTTGTGCCTCCTCCCTGAGGGGAAGGGGACACATCCCTAATCCTATTGGGGGAATCCTCCAAGCTCAGGAGAAGGATTTCCAAAGGCATGAGTCACCTCAGCTCAGGACACCTTAGGGCTGTCGTGACTGGTGTGTGACTCCTTGTTTTTCTCATTATCGTCTCCTGCCTTGCTGCCAAAAGTGGGGGCAGTGGCCGGAGGGGCGGGCATCTCCACTAGCTGGGATGCCCTGGGGTGCTGTAACAAAAGGCGTGAGCCTGTGAGACTCACCGCCAGGTGTTACAGCTCCTGCAGGGGGAGGTGAGAAGCACCTCCACCTAGTACAGGCTTTGTTCCTGGCCATAGAGTGACAAAGGCACTCACCCCATGTGGCCAGAAACTCATCTGGTTGTGGCAGGCTGGCTGAAACTGGTCAGCCTAGCACTAGGAGTCAGACTGGTATTCAGGGGGCATCTCTAAGATGCCCTCTGGGTGTATTTTACAATAAATCCCACTCTGGCATCAGTGTGCATTTATTGTGCTGAGATGTTTGATACCAAACTTCCCAGTTTTCAGTGTAGCCATTATGGAACTGTGAAGTTTGTTTTTGACAAACTCCCAGACCATGTACTCTTTATGGCTACCCTGCACTTACAATGTCTAAGGTTTTGCTTAGACACTTTAGGGGCATAGTGCTCATGCACATATGCCCTCACCTGTGGTATAGTGCACTCTGCCTTAGGGCTATAAGGCCTACTAGAGGGGTGACTTACCTATGCCACAGGCAGTGTGAGGTTGGCATGGCACTCTGAGGGGAGTGCCATGTCTACTTAGTCTTTTTCTCCCCACCAGCACACACAAGCTGTGAGGCAGTGTGCATGTGCTGAGTGAGGGGTCCCCAGGGTGGCATAAGCCCTTAGAGACCCTCCCTGGCAACAGGGCCCTTGGTACCAGGGGTACCATTTACAAGGGACTTATCTGTGTTACAGGGCTGTGCCAATTGTGGGAACAAAGGTACAGTTTAGGGAAAGAACACTGGTGCTGTGGCCTGGTTAGCAGGGTCCCAGAACACTTTCAATCACAACTGCCATCAACAAAAAGGCAAAAAGGCCGGGGGTAACCATGCCAAGGAAGGCATTTCCTTACACCCCTACTTAGTCCATACTTAGACATTGTAAGTGCAGTGTGGCCACATAAAGTACATAGGCTGGGAGTTGTCACTACGAACTCCACAGCTCCATGATGGTTCCACTAAAGTCTAGGAAGTTTGGTATCAAACTTCTCAGCACAATAACCCGACACTGATGCCAGTGTTGGAATAATTGAATAATGCACCCAGAGGGCATTGTAGAGATGCCCCCTGTATTTTAGCCACATTTCTAGTGCAGGACTGTCCAGCCTGTGCCAGCCTGCCACTTCCAGGTGAGTTTCTCACCACATGGGGTGAGAGCCTTTGTGCTCTCTGTGGCCAGAAACAAACCCTGCACTGGGTGGAGGTGCTTAACACTTCCCCTATGCAGGAACAATACCATCTGGTGGTGAACCAGAGGCTCAGTCCTCTTGTTACAGTGCCCCAGGGCCCTCCAGCTAGTGGAGATACCCGGCCCTTGGACAAAAGCCCCCTTTTGGCAGCAAGTCCAGTGGGAAAATTAGGAAAAACAAGGAGGAGTGAAGACTTAAGCTAGGATTACCCCTAGGGTGTCCAGAGCTGAAGTGACCCCCTCCCTGCAGAATCCTCCATCTTGGTTTGGAGGACAGGGACCCATATAGTTAAGCCTGTGTCCCTCTCCCCAAAGGGAGTGGGCACTGGAACGGTGTAGTCACCCTCAGGGACAGTAGCCATTGGCTACTGCCATGTGACCCCTGTAACGCCCCTAAATCCAGGATTTAAGGGCTCGCCTAAACCTAGCTCATCAGATTCCTGACGACCTCAAGAAGATGACCAAAAGAAAGATGAAGGACTACTAAGCTGACCCCCAGCAAAGAAGACTGAAGACACCAACTGATTTGGCCCCAGCCCTGCCGGCCTGTCTCCAGCTTCTGAAGCCCCTGCTACAAAAAGACGATGCATCCTGCAGGACCAGTGACCTCTTAAAAGCCTCAAGAGTACTGCCTGCACACCAGAGGACCAAGATCTCCCATGGAGAGAGGCCTTGTCCAAAAAGAAACTCCAACAAGGACTTCAGAGCCGCCCCGAATCTAGGAGTCCTGCCTACTGCCCACGGCCCGTGTCCAGGAATCCCAACTGACTAGAGTTGCTCCCCAGGCGATTCTGACCTAGTATCCACCCTGGGTTGACCCTTCCTGTCCACTACAACGAAGCCTGCAGACTAAATCCAGAGGACAACTCCCCTGCCTGTGAAGGATCCAGACGAAGATTCCCCCATGCCAAAAGGTACCTGGCACCCGCAACCCCCTGACCTTGGGGAACCCAACATCTGGTGCAGCAAGGTGCACCAGGCTGCACTCCTCACCGTCCAGCCTGTGGTTTCTCCGAACCGAACCCCTTGACCCAGACTTCAGCCTACGTGTGTCCCCCTGGGT
This sequence comes from Pleurodeles waltl, assembly GCF_031143425.1. Taxonomy (NCBI): domain Eukaryota; kingdom Metazoa; phylum Chordata; class Amphibia; order Caudata; family Salamandridae; genus Pleurodeles; species Pleurodeles waltl. The sequence continues at coordinate 484,177,346 of NC_090442.1, forward strand.
CCCGCTATTAAAAAGCATTGGGAGCCCGCCGCTAAGTTTGCACCCTGTACCCAGCCACCCCTGTGCATCTGAGGGTGTGTGTTTGGTGCTGACCTGTGGCCCTCTTTGTGCTCTCCTAAACTCCCTAAGTCTTCCCTCCAAAGACACAGGTACTTACCTGCAAGCAGGCCCGATTCCGAGTGCACCCAGCCTCCATAGGAACCCAGTTTAAATCCTGCAACAACTTTGACCGCTGCACCCAACCGGCCCGTGTTGCTGGTGGTGGGTATTTGGGGTTAACTTGAACCCCAACCTCTGGACGTCCTAGCCCCTGGAGTCTGGAACTGTAAGTCTTGTACTTAACTCAAAACTGTACTAACTTTTCTTCCCCCAGAACTGTTTGAAAATTGCACTGTCTATTTTTAAAACAGATTATTGCTATTTATTTGAAAACTGTATAACTGACCAAATTGAATTAAAGTGGTGTTGATACAAATGCTTGCTACTTACTTTCAAATGTACTTACCTGCAAACTGAATCGTGTGGTTCTAGAAATAAAGTAACAAAATATATTTTTGTTATATAAAAAACATTGACCTGGAGTTAGTCATTGAGCGTGCTTCCTTTATTGCCTGTGTGTGTACAACAAATGATTTGCACTACCCTCTGATAAGCCTTACTGCTCGACCACACTACCACAAAAGAGAGCATTAATATTATCTACTTTAGCCTCTGTTAAGCCTCTGGGAAACCCTGGACTCTGCACACTATCTCATTTTGATATAGTATATACAGAGCCAGCTTCCTACAACGGACAAAGATCACCATGTGGTCCTGTGTGAGGAGAGACTGCGCCTCTGGAGTTGTTTGGAGGTTCAGGGCATTTCCCTAATTGCAAACCACCTGACAGGATCCTATTACGATAGAGCGGATGAGCTAAGCAGGTGCTGCTTAGCTTGCGTGTCTCCAATGACATCTTCATCCAGAGGTGGCACAAGTCAACCGCGGGCAATAGGAAGACCCCTGGCTAGGTCTTTTTGTAAGTCAAGAACGGACAGTGGCAAAAGTTTTGCATTTTTGAGTTACCACAAGAACACTTGATAGGAGATGCATTCCAGCCAGATTCGAACACGGGACTCCTGTAAGCGTTTCAGCCATTTCCTATCCTTCCCTGAGTTGCGAAAGAATCTGGAATCGCCAGACCCAAGTCATCATCCTAGTAGCTCCAGATTGGACTGGGATTTTGTGGTATCTGTAACTTCTGGGCATTAGCATCTGTCCTAAAATCAGGCTACCACTTCAAGAGAATTGTATGTTGCAGCAGCAAGGCAGGGTCCTCAAAGTAAACTTGTACTAGGTACACCTCTATGCCTTGAGATTGAGTGTCAGCAGTTGAGTGTATTTGATCTACCAGCTGAAGTTGTGTATGTCCTCCTCACCTTATGGCCCCTTATGCAGAGTCCATTTATGCCGGGTGCAGGGACAGATTTGTGCTCTGGTTAATACTGACTCTTTACAAGGCAAGCTCTTGATGTTCTTTTGTTCATTTTGTCTTTGGCCCAGCAAGGCCTTGCTGTGGACATTATTAGATGTTTTTTCCTGTCCTTCCAGCCTTTCTAGGTTTACTGGACCAACAATCCTTGTTTAAATCACCTGTTGTGATGAGGTTAATAAAAGGTTGGACAAATTTCCTTGTAGATGGTTTACGATGCCCACAGTGGAAGCCTCATTTGGTCTTGATGTTTCTATTCTGTATGTCGATGTGTAGCAGCTTGCTTGATTCTGCTGACTTGAAAGACAGTCTTCCTCATCATGATGATTTCAGTTTGTTGTGTAAAAGCATCAGGCAATGTCTGTACAAACACCCTACACCAGTGGTTCCCAACCTTTTGATTTCTTTGGACTCCCATTTTATCATTACTGGAAACTGGGGCCCCCACTGAATCATAGTTTGAATCCAGGGCCCCTTACTGAGTCATTACTGAAAGCTGGGGACCTAATTTGTTAATAATATTTAATTTTCTATGCAGTCGCGGACCTCCAGAGGAGGCTTTGCAGACCTCCAGGGGTCCCTGGACCACAGGTTGGGAATCACTGCCCTACACCACTCTTTATTCCCTGGACAAACAGATGCACAAGACTTGGGCAGCCTTTTTGCATAAGTTGTGACCCTTTTCACATAAGTTGTGACCCTTTTCACGTCCAGCAGTCCATCATCCTGACAGTGTACTTGTCCCCAATTCCAACCTTCATCCCAAACCCTTCAGAAGAGGAGGGGAAGATTCATCAGTTGGACCCCAAAATGACTTTTATATTGATTTATATGGTTCCAAAGACTAATGTGTAGACGATAAGTTTGTTGTGGGCTTCTGTGAGACACAAAAAGAGAAGTCTATGAAGCAGAGGACCTTGTCGAGGTGAGTAGTAATCTGCATTAAGATCTGCTACGTTATCAACCAAGAAGCAGCATCCGCCAGATGGTTCGAGATCCCACTCTACCAAGGTTAAAGCTGTTACCACTGTGTTATGACATGGAGTGCCTGTCTTTGATATCTGCCAGACTGCAGCATGGGACTTGGTGCTTACATTCACAAAGCACTACTACCTTAACATCCAGGTCCAGTGGGAAGGATATTTCGATCATTGGATCCTGCTGGCCATTTTGATGTGGGCCCACTCCATAAATCCTCCATCTGAGGAGGTACTGTATTGGTATCTATTCTAAGGTGAAGAATCTGTGGTTAGAAGTATCCATCAAAAGTAAAAGTTGCTTACCTTTTGGTAACACACTTTCTGGTGCATATGCTAATCACAGATTCCTCTCTGACCTCCCACATCCTATTCTCTATAGTGACCTTTTTTAACATGTAAAAGGGTCCCAAATTCGAAATGAGTGCACTGGTATCAACAGTTGTTTAGATCTTCGTCTGAGGGGGTGTAAAGCAGAAAAATAAGAAACTGATTGTGCAGGGGTCGCACTTATATGCGGCTCTGGGTTGGTACGGATCCGAATGGGGCTACCAAGCTGTGCGCAGGAGCTTTGATAGATACAAGTTTACAGATGCAGTCTTGAGTTTGAGGACTGTTCTGAGGTGAGAAATCTGTGATTAGATGATCCACCAGAAAGTGTATTATAGGAGGTAAGTAACTGGTTATTTACAGAGCATATACCTACCAGGACTGTGTTACTGGTTGGCATTGTATTAAGAGCCTTCATTTGAAAGTGGTTTTACCGCCCTATAATGTTGAAATAATAGGCTAATGATGGTCAAATCTGTGATGAAGTGACCCATCTCTTACTTTACAGCACCATGTTTAAGAATTGGTGATCTAAACATGTTGAAGGACTCCAGGCACCTGGGCCCTCCCCATAACTAGAATGAGAATGGCCCTGGGCTTGTTTAATTAAATAAAACTCAACCCTGAGACTAATGCCATGAAGATTCTTCTTGGGATATAATGGTTCATAGCTCCTTCCTGTTTACAGGCTGAATCCTGTTTCACTGTCTCACTGATGTCTCATTCTCTATCAGATCCCAGCTCTCAACTGCCACCATATTTCAGTCAGGCTTAAACACAGTCCATCATTCTAAGGATTATTTCACCTCTACCTCACCAGCATCTATCCCTGGAGTATTCCCTCTGTGAGGGCATACTTATATGCCCTACAGAAAGCACCCTTCAAAAATCTTTACACCCAGGCACACTGTTCAAGTGTTGAGGAAAATACTAGACTAAGGATGACATTAATATACAATCCAGCTCTGTTCTTCATTGCTGTTACCAATTACTGTCCTTTCATAAACAATGTAAGTGCCTCTTTACAGCTCGAAGGGGGTACAAGTAGTTAGTGAAGAGTGAGGAAATTGATCATGTAGATAAAATTTGGGGAAAAATAGTAGCTGCTGCCCAAGGTTATGATGCATTCAGTCTGCTATGATCCAGTATATCATAGGGCAATCACTTTGTCCCAATTGTCATAAAACTATAAACATAGGTGGATAGTTTTTCCCATGCATACTCAAGCAAGAATAGCTGGTCTGGGTAATTATGTCCAAGTCTTGTGATTGGAAGACTTAAATCCCAAAATTAAGCATGCTTGCTCGGCCCTTTGTTAAAGTCTAAGCTACATTAAGATTTTGTAGTAAGTCCATAGCAGTTGTGTTTTTTTTTTTTTCCTCATTTCACCACCAGCAGTACTCACAGTTTTGTTATGGTTACCAGTCAGGCCTCAGGAAGGCTGTTAACTGATATTAAACCTGAAAGCAGCTTTGAGTAAGCTGTCCAGTAGTGCCTCATTCCGATGTCATTGGATGTGTTACCATGTTTCAAAGTCTTTTCAGGTCTTATTAGAGTTGACTCACATAGATGACATTTATAACCCAATTTGCAACTTAGGGGGTGGGGACATCTATGGAAACCAATTTCTTGCAAATCCCAGGTCTGGCTAGCAGGATTAGAATACATATCAGCCTACGTTGGGTGTTAGTGATACAGAAATTTTTGGATCCACTTCCATAAAAATTGAAGTGTGGCTTACCTTGATTCCTTGTTTTAGAACCCCGTTTAAGATCTCAATTACACCTTCCCAATATATCTTAAAACTCAGACATTCAACAAACGTGTTCATTGTCTGCTTCTAACTGGTTATTCATACATCTTGAAAGATCCGCCTGGAACTTAGGCAGCCTTGGGAGTCAAGTATACCCTGCTAATAGTGAAAAAATGATTCTTTTTCAGGGGGCTGCTTTAACTGTAGAATAGAGTAACTTCATAGGTAGATGGCAAATTTCTTCTTTCACCAACTCTGGAAAGTCATCCTTCCACATTTGATATAGATCAGCCAGATGTTCCTCCTTCGCCCTTGATGAACTCCCAATATGAGTAGGCAACCTCTTTCTGGAGTCTGATCTAGTCTGTTAATATATCGTCATACCTCCAGTCATCTGCATCACTCCATTTATGAGCTGACCACCAGGGACTCAATCGCAAATATATAAATCTTGATAGCCTCTCTGCTGTTGCCCCCCTGTATGTGCGCTCACTCGATCAACCTGTATTCCTTCCTCAGATCCTCTCAGCTGTCAGATCAGCTTGTCTAAGCAGATGACTGAGCGTGTCTACTTGGCAGACCGGAGTTCCTGGAGAGTCCCATATTGGTGCTGATAATGCATAATAAGGAATGCAACGGGACATCCTTACATTTTACCATATTTTTTTAAGCTGCAAGCAGGACCTTATATCTTACTTGTTTAAAGAATCGAGGGTTTCCAAATTTATAGAAGAATTTCTCTCTGCCTGAAGGCCCCAACATTGGTGAATACACTTTGCTGATATTAGACTTATCTGGCTTTACCATCAGCATCCTGCAGTTCTTGAACTGAAAAGCTTGACATTATGTCTGAAAATCTGGGAGAGCGAGTCCTCCCTTTTCCAGTCTCCTCATAAGGTTCTTCCAAGATAATCTAACCCCTTTTCCCCCCTCCTCCCTTCATCTCGCCACCCCCCTTGTGCCCTTATAAACCCACTAACTCTCCCCTGGATGATCTTAATTGAATCTTGGGGTAACAGCAAGGGTGTTATAAACTAGCTTTCTGGTTGGCAGAAGTATGCACCCTGTCCAAGCAAGAACCACAATCATATTCAAGGTAAGTTACAAATACACCTTAAATTAACCTGTGTTCACCCATTTGTAGCTGGACACAGACCAGTCAGGCTTAACTTTAGAGACAACGTGTAAAGTATTTGTGCAGCACTTCAAACAGTAAAACAGTGAAAAAACCACAGAACAGGATCCCACACCTGGTTAGAAAAATATAGCTAATTTTAATAAACACAGCAATGCCAAAACAACAAAATCCAATGACTAGAACTTGGGATATGAAATTTTAAAGATTAAACTGCAAAATATCACTTAGCGCTTAGTTGGGCTAACTGGTCACGCTGACTGGGACAAAGCCAAAAGTTCAGGTTCACCATGATGGAGTGTGGGTCTGGTCCTTGTACCAGCGTTGGCCCGCTGAATAAAAGTACCTTGGTTCGGGTTGTGTCACCTTTGAGGGATGAGTGGCACAGCCGCAGCGCTGCTTGGGTCGGACCATGCAGACGAGGAGGTGTGTTGATTTTCTCTGCACAGAGGTGACAATGCATAGTTTCTGAGTGTGATGCGCTAGTTACGAACGCAATGTGCTGCTACAGCTTCTGTAGCAAAGGATGTCAATGCTGTGCGTGATGCGCCTGGGTGGATCCATGCAGTACAGTCGATGGGCCAGTGTTTTACTCCTGCAATGGTGTAGATGTGTGGATTTCTTTTGGAGCAACACTTTATAACCAGTTCCAAGGGCCCAGGACTAAATTGGCATCACCAGGTAGGACAAGACTCACAGTTGGCAGAGTCCAAGTGCTGTAGCAGGTGAGTTGGAAGTCTTTTGTGTCCCTGAGACTTCAGAAAACAGGAGGCAAGCCCTTGGAGTCACTTTGGTTCTGGGTTGGAAACTTTAAACTTTGCACTTGTATAGCGCACTACTCACCAGTTAGGGTCTCAAGGCGCTGTACTCATACCGCTATGGAACCCCTCCTGGCTTTTCCCTGTGAGGTGCCCACTCCTGGGGAGTTGAACACTTGAATTAATGTGTGTCTGAGATGGGTGACAACCAATGCCATCCCCTTTGTGAAGACACGTGTGAAGAAACAGGACTGCAAACTGGTATTGTGCTGATCCCACCGTGAAGCATAGATACTTCTTGTGTGGCCCATTCCCATCTCCTGCTTCAGGGCAAGCAACACCTGTACTAGAGATATCATTTTGCACTTGTCCTTTCTAAGGAACCAGTTCAGAACCCTAAAATCAGAGATCGAACAAAGACTGCCGTCTTTCTTCGGCACCTGGATGAGCACACCTGACCGCTCCCACAACCCCTTTTTGTGGTGCAGAGGATCAGAAAGTGGTCTGCTTTTAGAGGGGGATGTTATAGCAAAGGGAATGTGTGGAAGGGTATGGCATACTTCCTTTCCACAATCTACACAGCGCATTGGTCTGAAAGGATGGCACTCCAGGCCTGTTGAAAGGAGGACACCTGTCTTCCAACTGGCTCCTCGTGTTCCAACAAGAGGGGAGGGAGAGGCGAGTGTAGCTTATAACTTTGCCACATTTTTGATATTGACAATACAGCAAATTGGCTTGCAGCTGTTGTTGGGAGCTTTAAGCTTGCTCTCTGCTGCAAAAGGAAAAACCTAAAGAGAAGCCCCAAAATCTCTGGTATTGCTGGTAATCCTGCAGCTGCTGAGTCTGTAGAAACAGTGAACTGACAGTGGCTACGTGCTCCTTAAATCTTGCGAGAGCCAAATCTGCTTTTGCTCTAAATCTTATCTGCCTTATCCAGATGATATTGGATTACTTACTTTGAAGCGGTTTATCCATATTTTACTAATTCTCCAAAGTGTGGTTATAGATGGTAAGGCAAATTTGGGATCACCAGTTGTGCCCTGTCACATAGTGTGCTGCATTAATGCATTTGAGGACCATACTGCAAGCTGAAAAGGACTCCTTTGTGACCTTTTCCAATTTCTTGGACACCCTGTCAGAGGGTGTAGTGGAGAAGGCTCTTGGTGATAATTTAGATGAGCAGGAGGGCTGGACAATAAGACTGTCTGATGACAGATGTATGGAGGGAAACACCAGGTCGCCTGAGGCTTGTCTATGTCTCCTGACCACCACTTTTTGGACCCCAGGAGAAGTGGTGATCTTTTTTCCTACTTAAAGGATGGACTCTGTGAGAGCTTCATTAAAAGTTAGCAGAAGCTCTCTGGGTATAACACTTCAGTGAGTAGGTTAGCCTTGGTCTGAACTATAAGGGGTATCTGATAGAGACTCCTAGCCACAGATTCCTTACCTTAGAATTATCTCCAGGTGTCAGACTCGATCTGTAAATGTTTCTTGAGCAGCACCCTTGCACAATTGGAGGGTGCATTGTCCGGCTGCACGTGGTGTTGTCCGCATTGTCCACGCCTGAAGTGATGTTCGAGGTGCCTATATAGACACCACCCAAGTGTGCTGTTGTCCGTTCCTTTCTTTCCACGCCAGTCCGCACAGATCCAGCTAGAGATACCCTACAGTGAACTTTTGGCTGAGCTTTTTGTGTTCTTTTTGAGGGACCTTCTCTGTGTGGCCGGGATATCCACTAGAAAGGTTGGCTTCAAACCCTGCAGCACCTGTCAACGGCAGATGTTGATGACTGACCTGCACCTTGTTTGCCTCTGGTGCCTGGAATGGCACCTTGATGCGAAGACCTGCTCCGATTGCTGCTTCATGCACTGCAAAGGCCTTGAGGGAGTAGCTTCTCACGCTGCTTGCCAATCAGCAACGCAACGGTCTTTATCCCAATCAAAAGGAAAGTGCCAGGATTGACCACAGAGTCGTCATACTTGAAGTCATCTGGGCGTTTGGATAAGTCCCACAAGAAGAAGAAGCCGAAGAGGTCTTAGACTTTGTCGCAGTTTTCAGATGAGATGAAGGAGTATTATCATTTAAGGCCTGGCTCCATGGTTGAGCCTCCTCGTGGGCCGGCTCCGTGCCTCCCAAGGTTTCTGGTAGCCAGAGCGACCTGTGGATTCGGGAGTAGACCCTACTTGTTCCACACCTGCATGTCTATCTCTGCACCAGTGAGGCCCTTTCAATCCACAAATGAACCTGGATCTCCCCGGTTGTACCACCTTGACCTTTCCCAGGGCTGTTCCCAATGCCGACACTACTGGCGGCCCCATCCCCATTCTGATCCCCGTCACGGAGCTAGAGGGGCACCATCCAATACTGACTGTAGCCATGACTGAGCCATAATCCTATTGACTAAGACTTAGGGAGCATTGGGAGTGGTTACTGGAAGTACACCAGCCGCAAGATCCAAATGTGGACTGTTGTGAGGACTTAGCAGAGGCCAGAGGGCTGGACACTTCATCAGATATTGCCAGGCTTTCTCCCCCTACCATGGCTACAGAAGAGAGACATTATTTGCTATGGTGTTGAGGAGGGCATCGTAGGTCCTGGGCCTTCAGTTGCCCTGGGTGGCAGTCGAGACCAGCGTCTTGACAGAGGTGCTTCAGCTGGGAGCCACACCCTCCGAACCCCTTCTCCCTTTTAATGAAGACTTTACAGACGTCCTGCTTGGAACTTGGTCCACGTCCAGCACAGGGGCTCCTGTGAACAGAACTATTGTCCGCCGCTTTGCTCCGGGGGAGCCCCAGTTCTTAATGCAACACCATACCCCAGAGTGCTCGTCTAAGCCTCCTCATCCAGCGTAAATTCTGGCACATTCCCTGTTACCCCACCTGATAGGGAATCCAAGAGGCTGGGTGACTTATGCAAAAAATTTAACCTTCTACCTGCCTGGCACTGCGGTTCGTGAACTGTGTGTGCCCTTTGGGGCATTACTCTCATGCTCCGTGGGACTCTGTTGCATAGGTACTGTCTATGTCCATGTACATGGTTCCGGAGGAGGCCCGAGCCATACTTTCCTAAGAATATGTTGACTGGAGAGATGCAGCTAAGTTAGTCATCAGATGCAGATTAGAGAACACAGACTCACTAGGCAGAGCGGTTTCATCAACGGTGGTCTTTTGGTGCCACCTCTGGCTTTTCTGTGGAAATCCAGGCATCGCTTATGAACACGCCCTTTGATGTCTCCTGTCTCTTTGGAGGTAAACATTGGAGCGCTTCAAGGATAGCAGAGCTGTGGCCAAGTCCTTTCCATGGCCACTTGCCAATCCCAGTCCGCCTTCCGTGGCCATGGAAGGGGCTTCCAGACGCGTTTTTACCCGCCCAGCCACCACGGTGCGCAAGCTTCTCAGACGTTGTGTGGCCCAGAACACAGTATGCACAGACCCAGTAGGTCGGGCCTGTAAGAAGCTGCCTCTGTTTATATTGTACCAAAGTAAGGTATAGTGTGCACAAAGTCCGGTGGATCCCCAGAGGATTTACAGAATTTATAGTTGATAATACTAAAGCTCTCTTTTGTGGTAGTGTGGTCGAGCAGTTAGGCTTATCAGAGGCTAGTGCTAAGCATTTGTTGTAGGCACACAGTCAAGAAATGAGGCACACACCCATTGATTATCTCCCGGTCTATGTTTAGGCATAAAAAAATATTGTTACTTTATTTCTAGAACCAAAAGGATCTTTGTTGCAGGTAAGTCGAGTTCTAAACGTGTATCTATTTCAAGTTTCAAATGCACTTTGAAATACACAGATAAAACAGGTTTCAGGTAAGCAATACCTTTCAATATCAGACTCTGAAGAGGAAGTGCATACACAATTTACAGGTAAGTACTCAACTTACGGTCCCAGTCTTCAGGGATTAAGGTGTCCACTGTGCAAAGTTTAGGAAGACACACCACCAGCAACACAGGGCCGGCCGGGTGCAGAGGTCAAAGTTGGTTTCCGGCGCTCAGTGCAATCCTGTGGAGACTGGAGGCACTCTGAAGTGAATAGTTTGCAGGTAAGTAACTGTGGTCTCAGGGCACGTCCCTGGGGGGGCGGGGGTTTTAGATCAGCACCATGAAGGGGGTGGGGATGCTCATGTCAGCACAACCCGCACACCCTCAGCTTTGGAGCTCGTACTGACAAACTCCCAGCCCATGTACTCAACATGACCACACTGCACTTACAATGTCTAAGAATGGACTTAGTCACTGTAGAGGCATATTGCTCATGCAGCTGTGTCCTCACTTGTGGTATAGTGCACCCTGCCTTAGACTGTAAAGCCAGCTAGAGGGGTGACCTACCTATGACACAAGCAGTGTTTGGTAGGCATGGCACCCAGGGAGGGATGCCATTGGGACTTTGCCTTTTTCTCTCCACCAACCCACACAATCTACGGTGTGCATATGTTTGGTGAGGGGTCCCTTAGTGTGCCATAATATATGCTGCAGCTTTTAGGGACCCTCTCTGGCCACAGGGTCCTTGGTACCATTGGTACCTTTTAGAAGGGACTTATCTGTGTGTCAGAGGTGTGCTGATTGTGGAAACAATGGTGCAGTTCTAGGGAAAGAACACAGGTGATGGGGCCTGGTTAGCAGCATCCCAGCACACACTTAGTCAAGTTAGCATCAAATTTCAGGAAAAATGTGTGGGGGGGGGGGGTACTGCAACAAGGGGTTAGTTCCTACAACCTCCCCCCTCCCCAACCTCCACCCCCACACCAGGAGACTCAGCCAAACCTGGGAGAGTCTTCCTAGTCTGTCAGGCGAGGAAGAGTAAGGAAACAGGCTGGGCCTACTCTGCCCTACATCCTCCTGCTCAGGTAATTCCCTCTGGGGAACTGACCTACCACAACAGTGAAAGGACCCAATCTTAAATGCATCTTGTCTATATTCTTAATTAATGTGTTCACTCATTCTTTTTATCTTGGGGCCAGAGGCATCCACCTCTGCTAATTCTATTCTAGCCAGGCATATCACCAGCTTACTCAGAGGTTACCCACAGCTTGAGTAACCCCACTGTAGAAAAGTGCCAAATTTATTGCATAGTTACCCCTACGTTTTGCCTGATGTGGGTGTTCACTGGGATCCTGCAAACCAGGACCACAGTCACTGTGCTCTCTCCCCTAAATGTAGTTGCTTGTAACCTTTTACATCCACAATTGGCGTACTGGCGCTCCCATGCAAGTCCCTAGTGTATGATACCTAGGTACCCAGTGCATTGGTACACCAGGGGTCCCCCATGGGCTGCAGCATGCATTGTGCCACCCATGGGAGCCCATGCAGGCCTCCCATTACAGCCTGTGTGAAATGGTGCATGCACCTTTTCACCACCAAACCTGACCACTGCACTTAGACATTATAAGTCACCCCTCAGGTATGCCCTTCAGCCCAAGGGCAGAGTGAATGTCTCTAGGTGTGAGGGTACACCTGCATGAGCCGGGTGCCCCTACAGACTGCAGGCCAATTTCTGGACTCTGTAAATGTGGGGAAGGCATCTTAAGGTTTGTAGTGGATACTGGTCAACACGAGTGGTCCAGCTACATAATTGCTTCTCCGAACCTAGGCATGTTTGGTATCAAACATGTTGGAATCATGCAACTACACTGATTCCAGTTTTAGTGCATGATACCATGTACTCAGGGGGGCTCCTTAGAGGATTCCCAGTTCTGCCTGTGCAGCCTCACGGGTCTAGCTGCCAGCCCATGCTGCTGCTGCTGCTGACTCCAGACACTGTTCTGTCTTCCTGCTGGTGAGCCAGGCTCAGGCTGGGGAGCAGAACAAAGGATTTCCTGCAGGAGGTGGGACCATCTCCCCCTGTGTATTATTTGTATAAGGGCTGGGGTGGGGTGGCCTCTGAACACCACCAGACTGCTTTGAAGGACACATTTGGTGCCCTCCTTGCACAATCTGGTTTGCACCAGTTCAAGGACCCCCAGTTCCTGCTCTGGCGTGAAGCTGCACAAAGGACAGGGGAGTGACCACCCCCTGTCCAGTTCCTCCCCTAGGGAGGGGCATAGAACTCTGCCTGAGCCACTTGATTCTGCCACCTTGGAAATAAGATGTGCAGAGGCTCCTGGGAGCATCCAACTGGTTAGGCAAGGTATATGATGTCCCTGACTCCCTCTGAAAGGTGGGTCTCTGCAGGGAGTGACCAACCCCCTTTTAGGGTTACTTAACCCCTTCGCTGCCAGGCCTTTTCCCCCTCCTGTGCCGGGCCTTTTTTTGCCTATTTGGGGCAGTTCGCGCTTAGGCCCTCATAACTTTTTGTCCACATAAGCTAACCAAGCCAAATTTGCGTCCTCTTTTTCCCAACATCCTAGGGATTCTAGAGGTACCCAGACTTTGTGGGTTCCCTTGAAGGAGGCCAAGAAATTGGCCAAAATACAGTGAAAATTTCGTTTTTTTCAAAAAAATTGGAAAAAGTGGCTGCAGAAAAAGGCTTGTGGTTTTTCCCCTGAACATGGCATCAACAAAGGGTTTGCGGTGCTAAACTCAGCAGTTTCCCAGCTTTCAGGAACAGGCAGACTTGAATCAGAAAACCCAATTTTTCAACACAATTTTGGCATTTTACTGGGGCATACCCCATTTTTGCAGTTTTTTGTGCTTTCAGCCTCCTTCCAGTCAGTGACAGAAATGGGCATGAAACCAATGCTGGATCCCAGAAACCTAAACATTTCTGAAAAGTAGACAAAATTCTGAATTCAGCAAGGGGTCATTTGTGTAGATCCTACAAGGGTTTCCTACAGAAAATAACAACTGAAAAAGAAAAATATTGAAATTGAGGTGGAAAAAAACATAAATGTTTCTCTACGTTTTACTCTGTAACTTTTCCCTGCAATGTCAGATTATCGAAAGCAATATACCGTTACGTCTGCTGGACTCCTCTGGTTGCGGGGATATATAGGGCTTGTAGGTCCATCAAGAACCCAAGGAACCCAGAGCCAATAAATGAGCTGCACCCTGACGTGCGTTTTCAATCTATACCGGGTATAAAGCAATTCATTTGCTGAAATATAAAGAGTAAAAAATTGCTATCAAGAAAACCTTTGTATTTCCAAAAAGGGCACAAGATAAGGTGTTGAGGAGCAGTGGTTATTTGCACATATCTGAATTCCGGGGTGACCAAACTAGCATGTGAATTACAGGGCATTTCTCAAATAGATGTCTTTTTTACACACTCTCCTATATTTGGAAGGAAAAAATGTAGAGAAAGACAAGGGGCAATAACACTTGTTTTGCTAATCTATGTTCCCCCAAGTCTCCCGATAAAAAAGATACCTCACTTGTGTGGGTAGGCCTAGCGCCCGCGACAGGAAACGCCCCAAAGCGCAACGTGGACACATCCAAATTTTTGGAAGAAAACAGAGGTGTTTTTTGCGAAGTGCCTACCTGTAGATTTTGGCCTCTAGCTCAGCCGGCACCTATGGAAACCTACCAAACCTGTGCATTTCTGAAAACTAGAGACCTAGGGGAATCCAAGGAGGGGTGACTTGCGGGGCTCGGACCAGGTTCTGTTACCCAGAATCCTTTGCAAACCTCAAAATTTGGCTAAAAAAACACATGTTCCTCACATTTCTGTGGCAGAAAGTTCTGGAATCTGAGAGGAGCTACAAATTTCCTTCCACCCAGCGTTCCCCCAAGTCTCCCGATAAAAATGATACCTCACTTGCGTGGGTAGGCCTAGCGCCGGCGACAGGAAACACCCCAAAGCGCAACGTGGACACATCCAAAATTTTGGAAAAAAAGAGGTGTTTTTTGCGAAGTGCCTACCTGTAGATTTTGGCCTCTAGCTCAGCCGGCACCTAGGGAAACCTACCAAACCTGTGCATTTCTGAAAACTAGAGACCTAGGGGAATCCAAGGAGGGGTGACTTGCGGGGCTCGGACCAGGTTCTGTTACCCAGAATCCTTTGCAAACCTCAAAATTTGGCTAAAAAAACACATGTCCCTCACATTTCTGTGGCAGAAAGTTCTGGAATCTGAGAGGAGCTACGAATTTCCTTCCACCCAGCGTTCCCCCAAGTCTCCCGATAAAAATGATACCTCACTTGCGTGGGTAGGCCTAGCGCCGGCGACAGGAAACACCCCAAAGCGCAACGTGGACACATCCTAAATTTTGGGGAAAAACAGAGGTGTTTTTTGCGAAGTGTCTACCTGTAGATTTTGGCCTCTAGCTCAGCCGGCACCTAGGGAAACCTACCAAACCTGTGCATTTCTGAAAACTAGAGACCTAGGGGAATCCAAGGAGGGGTGACTTGCGGGGCTCGGACCAGGTTCTGTTACCCAGAATCCTTTGCAAACCTCAAAATTTGGCTAAAAAAACACATGTCCCTCACATTTCTGTGGCAGAAAGTTCTGGAATCTGAGAGGAGCTACAAATTTCCTTCCACCCAGCGTTCCCCCAAGTCTCCCGATAAAAATGATACCTCACTTGCGTGGGTAGGCCTAGCGCCGGCGACAGGAAACACCCCAAAGCGCAACGTGGACACATCACAGAAAACAGACCTGTTTTTAGCAAAGTGCCTACCTGTAGATTTTGGCCTGTAGCTCAGCCGCCACCTAGGGAAACCTACCAAACCTGTGCATTTCTGAAAACTAGAGACCTAGGGGAATCCAAGATGGGGTGACTTGTGTGGCTCGGACCAGGTTCTGTTACCCAGAATCCTTTGCAAACCTCAAAATTTGGCTAAAAAAACACATGTTCCTCACATTTCTGTGGCAGAAAGTTCTACAATCTGAGAGGAGCCACAAATTTCCTTCCACCCAGCGTTCCCCCACGTCTCCCGATAAAAATGATACCTCACTTGTGTGGGTAGGCCTAGCGCTCGCGACAGGAAATGGCCCAAAACACAACGTGGACACATCACATTTTTTCATAGAAAACAGTGCCTACGTGTGGATTTTGGCCTCTAGCTCAGCCGGCACCTGGGGAAACCTAGCAAACCAGCGCATTTTTGAAAACTAGAGACCTAGGGGAATCCAAGATGGGGTGATTTGCGGGGCTCTGACCAGGTTCTGTTACCCAGAATTCTTTGCAAACATCAAAATCTGGCTAAAAAACACTTTTTCCTCTCATTTCGGTGACAGAAAGTTCTGGAATCTGAGAGGAGCCACAAATTTCCTTCCACCCAGCGTTCCCCTAAGTCTCTCCATAAAAATGGTACCTCACTTGTGTGGGTAGGCCTAGCGCCCACAAAAGGAAATGGCCCAAAACACAACATATTTTTTCACAGAAAACAGAGGTGTTTTTTGCAAAGTGCCTACCTGTGGATTTTGGCCTCTAGCTCAGCCGGCCCCGGTGGGGGGGGGGGGAAATGCCCTAAAATAAATTTGACCCCCCCACCCCCCCAAACCCCCCCTGCCCAGGTGCGACCCTTGCCTACGGGGTCGCTACCCCTGCGTGACATTGGCGCCAAAAAACAAATTCCCGGTGCCTAGTGGTTTCTGCCCCCTTGGGGGCAGATTGACCTAAAATCGACCAATCTGCCCCCAAGGGGGGCAGAAATGGTCTAAACACAGTTTGCCCCCCAGGGGAGCGACCCTTGCCTGATGGGTCGCTCCCCATCTCTAAAAAAACAAACATACAAAAAAAAAAACACACAAAAAAAATTTGCCCTGGCGCCTAGAGGTTTCTGCCCCCCCCCCTGGTGGCAGATCGGCCTAATAATAGGCCAATCTGCCCCCAGGGGGGGCAGAAATGGCCTAAAATAAATTTGCCCCCCGAACATCCACCCCCCGCCCCCGGAGCAACCCTTGCCTATGGGGTCGCTCCCCCTGCGTGACATGGGCGCCAAAAAACAAATCCCCGGTGCCTAGTGGTTTCTGTCCCCTTGGGGCAGATTGACCTAAAATCTACCAATCTGCCCCCAAGGGGGGTAGAAATGGTCTAAACACAATTTGCCCCCCAGGGGAGCGACCCTTGCCTGATGGGTCGCTCCCCATCTCTAAAAAAAAACCAAACAAAAAAAAAAAAAAACACAAAAAAAATTTGCCCTGGCAACAAGAGGTTTCTGCCCCCAGGGGGGGCAGAAATGGCCTAAAATAAATTTGCCCCCTGAACCCCCACACCCCCCCCCCCCCCCTGGAGCGACCATTGCCTACGGGGTCGCTCCCCCTGCGTGACATTGGCGCCAAAAAACAAATCCCCGGTGCCTAGTGGTTTCTGCCCCCTTGGGGCAGATTGACCTAAAATCGACCAATCTGCCCCCAAGGGGGGCAGAAATGGTCTAAACACAATTTGCCCCACAGGGGAGCGACCCTTGCCTGATGGGTCGCTCCCCTTCTCTAAAAAAAAAAACACCAAACCAATAAAAAAAACACAAAAAAATAATTTGCCCTGGCGCCTAGAGGTTTCTGCCCCCCCTGGGGGTAGACCGGCCTAATACCAATAGGCCGATCTGACCCCAGGGGGGGCAGAGATGGCCTAAAATAATTTTACCCCCCCCCGGGGAGCGACCCTTGACTACAAGGTCGCTCCCCTTGTGTGACGGCGCAAAAAAAAGATCCCTGGTGCCTAGTGGTTTCTGCCCCCCTTGGGGGCAGATTGACCTAAAATCGGCCGATCTGCCCCCAAAGCGGGCAGAAATGGCCTAAATACATTTTGCCCCTCCAGGGGAGCGACCCTTGTCCAAGGGGGTCGCTCCCCATCTGTAAAACAGAAAAACAAAAAAATCCCTGGTGCCTAGTGGTTTCTGCCCCCCTTGGGGGCAGATCAGTCGAATCAAAATAGGCTGATCTACCCCCCCAGGGGGGCAGAAATGGCCTAAAATAATCCCCACCCAGGGAGCGACCCTTGCCTAAGGGGTCGCTCCCCTTGCGTGAAATTCAGGCAAAAAAAATAACTCCCTGGTGTCTAATGGTTTCTGCCCCCCTTGGGGGCAGATTGGCCTCATCAAAATAGGCCAATCTGCCCCCAAGGGGGGCAGAAATGGCCTAAATATAATTTGCCCCCTAGGGGAGCGACCCTTGCCTAAGGGGTCGCTCCCCACCTAAAAAAAAAAGAAAACATAACAAAAAAAAAAGATCCCTGGTGCCTAGAGGTTTCTGCCCCCCCTGGGGGCAGATCGGCCTAATAATAGGCCGATCTGTCCCCAGGGGGGGCAGAAAAGGCCTTCCCAAAAAATTGCCCCCCCTGGGAGCGACCCTTGCCAAAGGGGTCGCTTTGTTGCGTGACATACGCGCGCAAAAACAAACTCCCTGGTGTCTAATGGTTTCTGCCCCCCTTGGGGGCAGATTGGCCTTATCAAAATAGGCCAATCTGCCCCCAAGGGGGGCAGAAATGGCCTAAATATATATTGCCCCGTAGGGGAGCGACCCTTGCCTAAGGGATCGCTCCCCACCTAAAAAAAAAGAAATCATCACAAAAAAAAAAAAAGAGGTCCCTGGTGCCTAGAGGTTTCTGCCCCCCCTGGGGGCAGATCGGCCTAATAATAGGCCAATCTGCCCCCAGGGGGGGCAGAAAAGGCCTTCCTAAAAAAATGCCCCCCTGGGAGCGACCCTTGCCCAAGGGGTCGCTCCCTTTTGCCAATTTCAAGGAAAAAAAAAAAAAAATCCCTGGTGTCTAGTGGGGTTTCAAAAGCCGGATTGCAAGCAATCCGGCTTTTGAAACCTGTGAGAGACTTCAAAGGGAAGGAAATACATTTCCTTCCCTTTGAAGCCTCTCTGGGCCTCCCCCATGGGATTGAAAAAGAAATGCAAATGGGGGAGACCCTGTGACTAATCAGCGCGCGCTCGCGCGCTGACGTCACAGGGGGGGTCGGGGGTGGGAGGGGAAGGGCTTCCCCTTCCATCCCTGACTTGGGGGGGTGGGGGGGAACCCCACAGAGGGAGCGAGAGCGCTCCCTCTGGGCTCTGTGCACAGGACGTAATGGTTACGTCCTGGGCACAGCAGCACTGTGCCTCAGGACGTAACCATTACGTCCTGGGCACAGAAGGGGTTAAGGGCTCCCTCGCGTCTAGGTCCTCGGATTCGTCGACCAAGACTCTCCAAGGACCTCTCTGCAAGACATCTTCTGCTCCTGGTCTCTGGAACCGCTGCTGGTCTTCATTGGAACAGAACAAGTCTGCTTCTGGTTGGAAGGCTCCCATTTCAACATTGTTTTTCCGGATTCTGCACAAATTCTGCTGCATCCAAGGCTGTGCATCATCCAGGGTCACAAGGAGTGTTTGCAGCAGGAAGCACAAAGGAATCTCCCTTGGAGTGAAGGAGTCACTCCCCTGCAACCGCAGGCACCTCAAAACACCGTCAACCGCCTGGTGGGGTCTTCTGTCCATGGACATCTGAAGATCCTGCAACACAGATACTGAGTCTGTTGCCTCCTCTGGGTCCTGCTGGTCGTCTAACCAACTGGGGAGACTGGGGGTCCATGCTACTGTCACTGGAGTAGAATCCCTGTGCACCGTCTGGGACAGCTTGTAGGCGACACCTGGGATCTTCTGCAGTTCCTGGCTCCGCAGTTTGACTTCTTCTTCCACCAGCTTGCAGGATCTTCACTTTCACGAGGGTGGGCATTGCCACCTGCACCACCTGGGCACCTAAACGTATTGGAATTTGTCCCCTTCCTTTGCAGGTCCTCAACATCCGGAATCCGTCCCTGGGTTCCACCGGCCTGGCCCACAGGTTGTGATAGCAGCTGGCCAATCCGGAGCATCCACTGGCTTCAGAGAGAGTCCCTTCTCCTCTCTGCATCTGGGTCCCTGGGGTAGGTACTCGTGTCTTCTGGGTATCCTGGGGTTGGGGCACTTTACGTCCATCCTCTTGTCTGCTGGTTTCCCCGGGGTCCACTGGGAAGGGTCCTAAATTCCACAAACATCAACCACTTCTCTGTGTTTGTCTATGGGACAATTGGGTGGGTAACTACCTTACTCCTGGTTGCTGGGGTTACTTATTGTACTTACTTCGGGTATTCATAAATGCTCCTAGATAACTACCACACTTAGCTTGGTTGGGTTCACTGTTTAACTTTCCTCTTTTTTAGTATATGTTTTGCCTCTCCCCCCAAAAAATGGGACCCTGTGCATTTTTATGCTATTTGTTGATTATTCTGTATATGTTGTGTGTATACATCTCCAAAGGGAGATAAACCAATGCTGGTTTAGTAGTAGTGCTATAATAAAGTATCCTTTATTTTTGCAAGACTTGTGTGGTTCTTTCTTGTGAGTGAGTTACTGTCTAACTACTGTGGTATTACAAGTGCTTTACATTCCTCCAGGTTAAGCTTTAGCTGCTCACCTCAGCTACCCTTTGAGAGGTTCTGCTATTGGGACATCTATTCACTATCACTAAGGATTGCCTGGACTCAGTATAGGTTGCAACACCATAGTTGTACACCATAAACTGAGCCAGCCTCCTACACCCACCATGACCAACAGGGTCAGGGGTCTATCTTGCTATTTGGTATGGGTTCTGACCACCATGCCAAGGATAGTACGCCATAAAGGCTAACACCCAGCAGGTCATGTCTTGCACAGTTGTATGACTGGCACATGTATCTGTCAAGGCAGTGGCCGGGATTCCATTCACCAGGAGGTCTATTCCCCTCTGGATTCTCTCAACTCACCTGTGGGCCACATTCCAGTTAAGGGGTATGAGGACCTCCTCATCTGAAGAGTCATCCCCATTGGCTACACTGGCTACCCCGGGGGTTTGCTAATGGGTTTGTTTTTGGGACAAGCAATGTCCTTGGTGTGGCGCGCTGTATGTATGCAGTTGTGGCACTATGCCTTAGTAGCTACCCAGTTTTTATCCTGGTACCCACTTTTGTTTTGGGAGGTGTCTGGGGGCCCACCCTCCTGGACAGGAATATTTTTCTTGGGTAGGTTTTGTAACTCCTTTCTTTTGGTCATCCCCAGTGGAGGTCTTGGTCACCCTACTCTTGACCCAGTGGTCTGCCTCCTTTCCCAATGCTTGGGGAGAAATTGGACCTAGGTATATCAGATATTGCTTTTCATTAGTGCAATAAGTTAAGATGTGTTCCTTCATAAATAAATGATAGAGGCCACAGTCATGTACTTCACTTCCAGTTAACCAACCATTTATTTTTTTCATTGTGTAGTCTATGAAGTCAACCCAGGGCTGGCTCGAGTTTTTGTGAGCCCCCCCAAACCTAATTCTGTACTTCTCAGTGGTGAGTCCATATCAGGGTTACCTTCATGTGGTCATAGGACTCCTCATCTGCTCCAGTGAATGTGAGGAGTCTATCCCTACACTTACCAGTGAACAGTTCCCAAAGGAGAGCTAGCTCCCCAGTGAGACTTTTTCATGTTTCTTATTCCACAAGCCCTCTCAAAGGCTGTAAACCATTTGGTGATGTCATCGCCATCCTCATATATGGGGGCCAATCCCTTTGGGGATTTTAGGGGCATCCGATTACTCTCTGTCCCTAGGTTTTGGGTTGTTGCCACCATTATGGGGTGCTAAACCCAATTCTGCTCTCTACTACCTCTCTATAGCTGGGAATCTATCCTCTAAAGCTATTCTTTTGGCCAGTCTTTCTAAAAGGCTGTCCTCTTCACTGAGTCTGTCCTCACTGGACGAAGTAGAACTTAACCTACCTGTGTGAGGTCTAGGTGCTGTGGCTGTTATCCTTGGGGGCAGGGACACAGGGATTCTGTCCTCCCTAGTTAAGTTAGGAGGGTGGGGGGGGTCATCCTCCTGATGCTTAACTTAGTCACCATCTGAGGGGAGGTCATCCTCCTCAGCAGTGTGTTCCTTTGAGTACTCTGCCAAGATGCCCTGGAGTTGGATCCTGGTAGGGTTTGAACCAGTTTAGATTTTTCTGAGACCGCAGAGATTCTTTAGCTCTCATCTTGAGATGGAGGTAAGGGGGTCCGGTGAGCTCCACAACCCTGTTCCCTGAGTCACACATTATTTCACTAAAGTTGGGGATTTATTTTATGAACTGAAACTACTTTAAGTTACTTTAATCCGAACTACAGTAACTTTCTAATTTTTTTAAGAAATGCTAAAGGGAATTTAACAAAGGTCCTAGCAAGACTTTAAATTTTTTTAAAAAATTGTCCGTTAAAAAATCAATTGAATCTAAAGGCAATTTTGTAGTTTAGTCGTGTCATCAGATGTTGGCTGAGTAGTCCAACAAATGCAAAGTTGTAGACCCCACCGCTCATCCACCAATGTAGGAAGCTTGCAGTGTAGATACTATACCAAAGTAAGATATAGTGTGCACAGAGTCCAGTGGATCCCCAGAGGATTTACAGAGACTAAAGTAGATAATACTAATGTTCTCTTTTGTGGTAGTGTGGTCGAGCAGTTAAGCTTATCAGGGAGTAGTGCTAAGCATGTGTTGTGAATACACAGTCCAGAAATGAGGCACACACTCAATGACTAACACCAGGCCAATGTTTATATGTCAAACAATATGTTTTGTTGCTTTTTTCCTTAACCAAAAGTATCTTTGTTACAGGTAAGTATAGTTTCAAGAATGTAACACTTTCAAGTACCAAATGCAGTTGGTTTGAAAATCACAGTTAAAACAGGTTTCAGGTAAGCAGTGCTTTCCAATATCAAAAGTAGACACTGTGCAGTTTTCATTGGAGGCAATGCAGTCATAGTGGGTAAAAAGTACATACACTCCGAAGGAGCCGTAGGCACAGGATCCCCTGAAGGGCACTCAAGTAACTCCAGCTTCAAAGAAGTATCCTGAGCAGGTAGAGGGGAGCAATGTGGTGACTTAACCTTAAAAGATACGTGCCTTTCAGGGTCATTGCATCATTTCTTCTTGTGCTTCCTGCAGATGACTTAGACACTGGTGACTCCGCCAACCTCATCCTGGACTTCCCTTTAAATCTGTGATATTCTTGAGCACGGGCTAGCAAGACCTTGGTCTTCTGCTGCTTTATGACCTTGTGTCCATGCTGATGCATGAAGCACAGGCCATGAAGTTGTGATCTGACCCCAAGGAGCACAGTCCGATACCATGCAGGTCCATCACAGCCCCTGCAGGGTTTGAAACCTGTTTAGAAGTGACATCCCTGTACTGGACCTGGTAGTAAATCATTTTTGAAAAGCAATGAAACATCATGAGAATTTCCTGAGCAGAGAAAAGCTCTAAATTCGCATTCATGGCACAGAAAAAAGGGAGATGAATTCAGTGCATCTGTTGAGTCTTTTATTGATATCATAGGGTTGTGCTTCCAACTCTGGTGGTGGAGTCAGTGCTTCCTACCACCCTTACTGGCATAGAGAGCTAATAAAAGTTTCTGGATTCATATATGCCTGACATATTGGAAAGACAAGCAATCTGCAACTAGAATTGTCCATCGGAAACCATTATTTTGTTTTTTGAACATCTGAGAAAGAATAATACAACTCATCTAAACATCTCCAGATAATGCCAGTCTGAGTAGGAAAAGATTGTCTATTTAAAAGAGAGTTCCGCAAAAGGCTTTGGTGTACAATATATAAACATTTACCAAACTACTAGCAATTGAATTAAAGTATAGTTCATTGAATTGCAATAAATGCAGGTAAGTTAGACTTCATAAACACAAGTGTCAGTAAAGTAGGGCATACTAGAGATTAACAATAATTAAAACTCAATCTTTAACTCATTCATCAGACCTTATGTATTTGCTTTCTTAGAACAAATATTTGTAATTGGGAATCTGGAATAGTTTTTACATATAACTGGTGGAGCCCTGTCCAGAAAACCCAGCTAAAGAAAATGATAGATTTTGCAATAGAATGAGTCTTGCATTACGATGGATCTAATATATGAAAACAGTAATTAAAAGAACCCAAGTTACTAAACCATAGGAAACAAAAAGAGATTATTTCTTTTCATCAAAGCAATCTAAAAAGTCTCTGTAGATTGCTCTAAAAATGAATTCCGTTTAATGCAATCTATAAATCAAGTGTTTAAGGATGCTAGCTCTACCATCTGTTTGAAGCATTGCTGAAATAGCAGAACCTAATATTTCCCTTGTAGTCTAAAGACAGATTTTTCCACAACCCTTAAAGCCGTACCCGTCCAGCTATGGTCTGGAGCGTTTGGGGAGCATTTTGAAAATTTAGAAATATTGTAATGATAATGGTGCAATTTTAAATTCAAAATTTAATATTCTATGATTAAACTCCCCAAAGATATATTACAGCCTAAATAAATATTTGGTGATTCCTACACCTCTGCTCATTCCTGATTTACATATTTTGGAGGAAGTTCATGCCTTTCATGTAATATCTTGAATTGATGTAATATTTTGCTTTGGGCGACTTTTGTTTTCCTAACCCCTCAAATTTCTGTGTAATAGCCGGAGTTTGCTTCAGAATATTAGTGGCCAATAAACACAGCATATAAAGTGAGTTCTTCTGTGCTTTTGTAATTGGGTTATAAGGAAATAGCTTTTTTTTTTGTATAGCTAACCCATGTTTTTCCGACTGATGCAGCTGGTTTTCAAATCGTGAGAGTGAATTGAGGCCTGCTAACCAGACCTCCGTGCCCTCACCCTACAGTGTATGCCAAATTGGCTGTACCCAATTAGAAATTGCTAACTTACCTGGAAGTCCCTAGTAAGTGGTACCCTGGTACCCAGAGCATGTATGCTAGAGGGATACCCCAGGTTTTGCTACATTTCTTGGGCCACCCTGGGGATCCCCCAAGTAAACAAGTGCGTCACTGCAGACTGGTAGAGCAGTCGTGCAAAGCTAGCCTGACTTACCATGGCCATGTTTGTAAGCCACCCCTCTGGCAGACCTACTGAGCCCTAAAGACAAGACAAGACAACATAACACATAGGAAGAACATTTGCCCTGACAGTAAAACATACAAAACTGTTGTTCTTACTCTGGAGAGACTTGGTTCCCCAATTGACCTCCTGTTCACAAGACAGAGCCACAATAGATGAAGAAGCCTGCTGTAGAAAGTTGGTAGCCCAAAGTATTCAGGCCTCTACTGCTGCTGCTCTGCAGCACCTAGGACCAAGACCCAACGCATGGAGCTGCACTCAAGTTCACTGAGCCCCGGAGTGCTGTCGGAGGCTTGCTGGGACGCCCAGAAGGCGAGTTAACGACCCAGGAAGGATTGGCCTGTGACTGTGATATGGAGTGACTGGCCAGCCCACGGAGGACTTTATGGGATGTCGACCCTTCAGCGAGGACTGCCGTGCCATCTTTGTGGACAGAGGTATCTCTGCAGGAAGACCCCCATTGACTGTGTCGTATCCTAGAACATTTTCAGCATCCTTCATCCATTGCATCAGGACCACTCCTTATGAATCCACTGCAACACAGATAAGTTGCCTGGAACTACTGAAGAAATGCTACTTCTGAGAAGTTAACTATTCTTGAGGACCTTGCTCCCTGCTGGTCTTGGTTGCCCCAAGAACTTGTAACCATCCTCATTGACACTTACCTAAGTTTTGATTGGAGACGTTTGTAAGTGCCAGTTTGTTGACTTTGCCAAGGCTTGTTCTTGGCTGAGCAAAATTTTGCTGATTTATTATTACTTGTAAAATTTCTGAAACACTCTGGTGGATCTTTTTTGTTCTAGTTTCTACATTCTTATAAAAATATAGTCTGTTTATAAAACTGGTGTCTGATTTCTTGAGTGTTGTTTGATTTCTTCAGTTGTTTTGGTGCTGTTTAAATTCTTAACACTTATTCCTCTGTGTAATCCTTTTTGTTCAGTGCCAAGTTTTACAGACGAAACCTCCTTGGCCTAAAGGGGAGTAAGTGTATTACACAGTAAGGTTGAATAACCTCATCATATAATGCACTCCATTTCCTCCCAGTCCACAGTTCTGCGCAGTGGAGTTTCCAAGGTGACTCTCACTCGGAGGCACTTTTAGTTTCGAGTGGATCTCCTGCCCAGAGTTCTCCATAAGATCAGGAATGACCGAGACCAAGTCAGTCTTGTGGCTCGCTATTAGACACGGAGAGTCTGGTTTCTTGAGCTGTTGATCCTAACCATTGGTACTGCAGTCAGGCTGCTTCTTCAGGAGAATCTTCTGTCACAGCTGGAGGGAAGGCTTTTCCACCTGAATCTGTCAGTGCTCTGCCTTCATATGTGGAGATTGAGAGGTGACAATTGACAGCCTTCGACCCTCCGTCCTAAGTCTTTAATGTTATGTTAGCAGCTAGGTGTCCCTCCACTAAGACGGTATATGCTGGTCGCCGGAGCAGGTTTGCGGAATAGTGTACAGAAAAGCGAGTTGACCCTCTTTCTGCTCCCCCTTTTCAGGACCTCCTAATTATTATTTCTCTTTCTGAGCAGAGCTCTGCTTTGGACAGCCCTAAGGGCTATTGTTCTGCCATCTCAGCCTTTCTGTGGTTGCCAGATCAGCCATCCATGTTGTAAATAGATTTTTGGAAGATCTTCAGCATATGTTTTCACCTTTATCATGCCTCCATGGAACCTCATTCCTGTACTCCCTTATCCGATATGCGCTCCCTTTGAGCCTCTACACAATTGTCCCTTCAGGCTCCTTACCATCATGACAACCTTCCTATTGCCAATAACATGTACCTGTAGGATCAGTAAGCTCCAGGCTTCGTCATCTAAGCCTCTGTACTTCACCATCTTCCCAGACAAGCTTCCTTTTTGCAGAAACATGGGACTCCCTTCCATGTAGGCCAGTGCATTATCCTACCTACCTTTCGTGCTCCACTGCATGCCTGTAAGGAAGAGGAGCGACTTAATCGCCCGAATCCGAAAAGAGCGTTGTTGTTCTACCTTGACTGCACAAGAGAGTTCCAGGTGGACAACTAACTCTTAGTGGGTTAGTTCAGAGCCAAGAAGGGGAATACTGTACAGAAACAGACCATCTCCTGATGGATCGTGCTCTGTATTAAAATTTGCTACACATTGGCCAAGAAGCAACCTCTTTGCGTGCTCAATCCACTGAAGCTAAGACACCAACAACTGCATTAGCATGTGAAGTTCCAGCACTACTGCCTGGTCAGTGAGGTCTGTTGGGACAGGTACATTGCCCGTTTGGTGCTGCAGGACTTTTTAGTGTGAGATGGTTTCGCAGACCCACGTCTGGGAAGATATTGCTTGGGTATCCAGTCTAAGGTAAGGAATCTGCAGCTAGAAGTCTCTGTCAGATGTAAAGTTACTCATCTTCGAAAACACTTTGTCTGGTAGAGACCATATCTAGTTGCAGATTCCTTAATGACCCAGCCATCCACCCCCCCTGCAATTTTCTAGCATCAAGGTTGTTTCCCCATTCAGGGCCCTATTTTTTCACACCAGTGGTCAGTGTTCTTTGTGACTCCATGCTCCCAATGTGGGGCGTGGCGAAAATAAACTGTTGTTAGTGTGCTGGGGTGGTACCTATACGGGAAACATACATGTCACTTTCAGCATGAGGATGCTTCCTACAGGCGCACATGTTTACTGCTCGTGAAAGATTTCTGGATCCAGTCTGACACCTGGGGATAAGTTTAAGGTAAGGAATCACCGGCTAGATGATCTATACTACCTAAGGCATTATCACATGTAAGTAACTTGTTCATCAGTGTTGTACTGAATTAAAAAGTAGGTCAACATAAAGGCAATTTAAGAAAGCCATGTATTAGTGAACTAATTACTTTTTTTTTCTAATCTATATCAGCTTTATGAGCAGATCATAGCAGAAAATGAAAAATTGAAAATGCAGTTGCACGATACCAACATGGAACTAACTGAACTGAAGTTGCAATTGGAAAAGGCAACACAGGTTAGTTTTAAAATATTGGAAATGTTTTACTTTCTTTGGTGCTTATATTATGTTTTATAGAGAAATATTAATAACAAAAAATAAAAATACGTTTGAGGCATGTGTGGCTGTAGACACACATGCTGTGCAACTCCTGCCATTTAGTGTTGGTCCCAGATGTGTGCAAGTTGTTTTATTTTTAAGAAGTCTTTTGAGTCACAAGGTAGTGTGACTCTTCTTTTTTAAGGTAATTCCCATAGTCATCAACTCCATTGTTAGATTGTTTTGTTTCTGCTGTCAGGTTCAGATGTGTACTATTATTCTCCGGTTCGACACTGTTGTGGCGCTGAGTGCAGTCTCCACTGTTCCTCTTCTCCATTGGTATTGTTATCAAATGTGTTTTCAGTTTTCTCTCTCATCTCTGGTAGATGCCTCAACCTTCGTCGGGTGACTTTCAGGTGAACTTCGGCCAGCGCCCTTTGGGGCTTCCTGTCTCCCGTCAGTTTCCGGTCCTCATCTCTCCACCATGTCACAGCAGTAATGGTATGGATGCCTTTTCCTTGCTGCCACGCGAACTACCCACGGACTGTCAGGCTCATCGTCTCACGATGTTGCGTAGGAGCGGAGACAACCTACTGAATCTCGTCTGATTCAAGGACATGAAACATCACCCACAACCTTTGGCAGTAGGTGTGGTGACCTTCACCCCACCAACAGCTCCAGCTTCGAACTGGAGATCGAGGACTTGCCTCCGTTGAGTACTGACTTCCACCCCCTCACGCACATGTCAAGCAGGTCCAGCATAAGGATCGTCCTGCCACTTTGGAGCCTCAGAGAGTAGCTCCCGGCACATCACTGCCTTCGGGCTATGGCACTGACCTCCACCTTTGGGCGTCACCCCGAGCTTTTCTCTTCCCCGAAGAACTGTCAAGGCCAACACATAATGTCAACCAATACTGCTTACTAGAGCCGACACCATTTGTGTCAGTTGAAAATGCCATCGAAGCCGAGAACCTCTACTCCAACATTGAAGACCAGCTTCAACTCCGGCACTGTCGAACCAATCCTTCATAAGCTGCTAGAGGAGATCAGGGACAGACAGAACCATCTTGTCAGCCACCCCCATATGGGCCAGATCATAGCCTGCCTTCTGGGGTCTGGTGCTCAACTCTCCAAACATCAGATATCCTTTGAAGAAGCTTTGGACCTGCCACATCCTCACAAACAGTGCAAGAAGGTGGACAAGGCTACCAGCTCCTTGTCCTTTTCTTCTCCTCCGCATTGCCCCGCTCCACAGTGCTCACCTTTTCCGACCTCCTCTCCAGGTGACCTCCATCCTTACACACCTCAGAGTTCTTCTTACAGACACAGGAGGACAGGGTGGGGATCCCTTTGATATATCGCACAGGTGGATCCTTGGAATTCCTATGATGATGACTTTCCAAGAAATGCATATCCAGATTTGTACCCTGCACACACCTCCCTCCACGTGTGAGTCCACCTTGTACCAAAGGGTAATTGGCCCAGCAAACCTCTCCTATGGGCTACTTCAGAGGTTCCTACAGGGGTAGTGACTTCAGAGTCCCCCATCCTCTGAACACAACACCTCTTGGGAGCAACCTCCAGAGGTTCTTTTCTGCCTGGCAGAATGTCACTTCCGACTAGTGGGTGTTAGATATTATCCAACATGGTTATTGTCAGAAGCTCAGTTTCAAAGCAGCTACCGGGTCTACACCACACACCTATACCAAATATTAAGGTGGATGTGCGAGTCTGCCAACAAGCCAAAGTTAGCCTGGCAGTACTTAGTACACAGTTTCATTTTACTGCTACCACAGGCTAGCCACCGCGTTTGGGAGGACTGCTTTGCAGTCTATGCACAGGAATTGTATCTACAGCCATACATGCCGTTGAAGGAAAATGCACCTTACTCAGTAGGCATTTAGTTTAAATTCTAGAGGATTAGTTTACATTCTAGAGGACTTTTAACATGATTCCTGTACCCAGCCGGAGTTAATGGGACGATTATATGACTGGATGTCTGTGGTTGTTTCATAATTTAAGGCACATTGTACCTGCCTGTTTTCCTGTTATTGTAGCTAATGCCGATAATTGATTAATTTATTTGATGGCTCTTTAGTAATGATGTTGTAGTGTTCTAGTTGTTCAATAAAAAAGCCTTTTGGTAACTTCACCTAATGTTTACTATTGATGACTTTCAGAAGCATGGAAAGCTGTGCGTTGCCATCCTTAGCCAGTAGGTTGAACTGGAAAAGGAAAAATAGCTGATATTGAATAAAAACAAATGTCTTTCAGTGAGTGCCATGGCTAGGTTCATGCACAGGAGAAATAGTTTAATTTAGTTAAAAAAGCTCTTCTAGGCACAAGTTTAAGTTAGTTTGGTTACCTGTTAGGTTTTCCAGACTGAAGTGGATTTGAGTATTTCCTGCTTACTTTTAGAAGTCAATCTGTTACTTCTCAGGAAGTGGTTCCAGTGGTAGTGTACGTAGGTGATGAAAATTAGGGAGGTGAGCTACTGGTGTCTGGTTTGCAAAGTTAACTACTGTTCTTGGGGTAATCTCCAAATGTGTAGTTGGTGGATGATACTGGAACACACACACTGCCTTCTGACACTCAGTCTCTTTAGATCTGTCTGGGTCCTTCACATTGTACAAATGTGTAATGCCCTGTGCATTGTGGACACTCCTCCCCACAATCAGTGTTTACACAAAGACTATCACGCATGTACCCTCTTCAGGGATCGTTTGATGTTTCCGCCCAAGGGAGTGAACACAACTGTGCTAGAGTGAAAAAATGGAATGGCCTTTTACTTTCTATCCCAAAGAAGGATGGAAACTGTAGACTGATCTTAGTCTGAGATTACTGAATTCATTACTCAAGAAGGAGAAGTTTAAGATTAGCTTCTCTGGGTCTTGGACCATGATGATTGGATGCTGTCCCTAGACCTCCAGGATGCATACTTTCATAATTTCCTGCAGGAAATATCTGCATTTTGTGGTTGGATCAGACCACTTCCAAGTCATTGTCCTGCCCATTGGATTTACATAGGCTTTTTGGCCCTTTAATAAATGTTAAATCGGTGGTAGTGGCCTGTTTTGAAAAGTGGACTATACATATACCTTGACGCCTGTCTATTGAAGTCAGGCGGCATGCAGCAACTCACAGACCAACTGCAATGAGTCTTGAACATTCAGAATGTGATCTTGATGTTTTAGGTGAGAGCAGCTGTTCCAGCCTTGCCTTGATGGGTCTGTGGCACCTTGATATGATGGCATCATACATCCTGCTGTTGCCCCAGGCACAGTAGCACATGCGGTCCCTTCAATGGAACCTATGTTTGCACTGGGCCGAATATCAGATAAGCCCCTTGAATAAGATCTATATCTGACAAGACAGCTCAGGACCGCCAGTAGTTAATGACAGACGCCAGTCGGATCTGCCTCAGACCTCTGTTTTTCCCCCCTCCAGAAATTATGGTCGTAACGGATGCGTCATCTTTTGGGCTGGGAAGGTCACCTAGACAATGTGGTGATCAGAGGGTATTGGTCTCTGATGGAACTGTATTCCATCTAAATGGCTCAAGGTTTCTGCCCTCCATCAAGGGCAGGTTGATCTAATTGCTCAGGGATATCAAGACCACAATGTGGTACTGCAGCAAGCAGGTTGGTACTGCAAGAAGCATGGTGGCATCGGGTCATGAATCCTATAGAAGACTTGAGATTGTGGCACTGGTTGGCTCTTCCCAGGACTTTCCATGTGGTCACTCATCTAGTGGGTTCCCCCAGCATCTGAGCAGAAGAAATCAGTAGGTGTCCTCTCACTGACAACAAGTGGTGCCTGCATCTTGAGGTGGCATGTGGCATCTTCACAAGGGTGAGGTATTCCCTTGATAGAATTTTTGCACCCTCCAAAAACACTCAGTTCCTAGTGTTCTACACTCTAGGATTTCCCTCTCAAAGGTCGCTAGGAAACCATTCCACCTTTGATGGCACCTTGGCCTCCTACATGCCTTCCCTTCTCTATCTCGGGCCCTTATATGCTGAAGAAAGTCAGGCCGGATCAACCAAAACTTCCACAAGCTCCAACTTCATGAATGGAGATTGAGTGGAACCAATTAAGATGTTTCGATCTCCTGTCGAAAGTGGCAGATGTCACTGTCTGCTCACAGCCCCTTTAGCAAGTCTATATATTAAGACTGTTGGGATACATTTGCTGCCATGTGGGAAGGGAACTAAAACAAGCTCCTAGAGGTGAAGCTGTCTGATATTCTGTTTGCATAGCCCTTTGTTTATCAAAATATTTGTGGTGGGCATGGTTAAGGGTAATTTATTTGCCTTTTCAGTCATTCTTCATTTGGATCACTAGCACATAGTATTAACATCTTCTGTTGAGGTGCATTTCTTAAGAGCTTTCATTTGCTCATGGATTTGGGACATTAATTTAGTCTTGAATTGTTTTGTTGATGTGTAGTCCCTTAAAACTTCACCACAACTGTATTTTGAAGCATTTAGCCCTGAATCCAGTGTTTCCCATTGCTACCACTTGCAGCCCTTGTCCCTTCAACTTCTGGACCCGGACCTCCCCTCCCCCCGTAGCAGCTGGTAATTCAGATCCCTGTATATTGATCTGGAGAAAGTTGAAGTATTTTCTTTTGTAAGTGTTTTGTAAGTTAACACCTTACATTTGAAAACAAATAGCCAGGCACTATTATCTAAGCAGAAGCAGCTGGAAATCTTTCATCAAAGTTCTCACTCTCATGACAAAACCTTGTGCTTCAGATTGGCAAAGTGTTGTGATCGAAGTATAGTAGTAATCTGACATATGGGGCTGACATATGTTGCTTAGTTTAGGGATGTGGAATTATTATGACATATCTACGTGTACATGGAACAGGATGCTTCAGAAATCTACCTATCCTGTCAACATAATAGTCCACTTGTCCGTTTAGGTGACATGCAGTGAAGTGACAATTTATGGCCTATTAGAGCTTCAAAAACAGCTTCCCTAATAACGCAGACACTCAGGTTATATCAAGGTTTTGATTCTAGCAAGGCTTTCATTTTGCCATTTTTCTGCAAATCAACATGCAGGCGCTATAAATACACAGGAAGTGGTACTTCCAGGACTGGAATGCCCCTTGAGAGTCTGCACACTCACAAGCTTGATTGAGTATTCAAACACTTCTCTTAAATCTCTTCCCATTATGGAAGACAAGAGCAGAATTAAGACTTAATTCCAGGGTGGGGGAAAAGGAGCTTTAATGAAAGTAAAGTTCAGTTGCTTGGCTGATTTTCTCATGAGCAAGTATGCATGTTATAGTTGCCTATACAGAAATGGAAATCACAAACGTTTGATAGAAGTACAATTTCCAAGACTACTTCTATAAACTCCTGTGAATTCTTGAAAGCTGTAGATTTGCACTATTGCAAATATACCTTCTGCTGTGCTTAGTGACTTCCTTAAAAAATTTTGCCCCTCATTTTTTATACGTTGCCCATAACGGTGCCCATAATAATTTTACAAAGTGCAGGAAGCTGGCTCTGTATATACTATACTAACATGAGGTATAATGTGCACAGAGTCCAGTGGCTCCCGGAGGCTTAACAGAGGCTAAAGTAGTTAATACTAATACTCTCCTTTATGGTAGTGTGGTTGAGCAGTTGGGCTTATCAGAGGGTAGTGCGAAACATTTGTTGTGCACACCGTCGAGAAATAAGCACACTCAATGACTAACTCAAGGCAAGTGTTTTTATGTATCAAACATATACTTTATTACTTTAGGTCTAAACCTAAAAGGATCTTTGTTGCAGGTAAGTACAGTTGTAAGTTTGTATCAAGCTTATATATCAAATGTACTTTGTTTAGGTATTGCCGATAAAACAATTTTAAACACAACAAAAATAGACAGTGCAATTTCTCATAGACCGGGGGGGGGGTAGCACGGTGTTAACACAGTTTACAGATAAGGACTTGCGATCCCAGCCTTCAGGGGTTAGGATGTCCACAGGTCAAGGTTCAAGGTGACCCCCAAAAGCGCACCACCAGGAGCACAGAGCCGAGCGGGTGCAGAGGTCAAAGTTAGTGTCTGGTTTTTAATGAAATCTTATGGAGACTGGGGCACTCTGAAAGAAACAGGTTGCAGGTAAGTACTCAAGACTTCAGGGCACAGACGTGCACCGGGGAGGGATGGTCGCAGATCAGACCTAAACACACACCCTCAGCTGCAGTGAGGCTGCTAAGTGCAGGGTGCAAACACTGTGTTGGGCACCCAATGCTTTTCAGTGGGGGAACCCTGGGGGTCCCAAAGATGCTCCAGGCTGAGTCCAGGGAATCGGTTGCAGAAAAACCAAAGGGTGGCTAGATAAGAGAGGATCCCACTGGACGTTGCTGGACCGTCTGTCGAATTCCCCAAGGCCTGGGGGTCAGGAATCTTCGGATCCAGTGGCGGTCAGGGGAGTCCTCCGGATTTAGGCTGCAGGCATCGTTGTGTTGGCCTGAAGGGGTCAACCTAGGGAGGACTTCAGGTCAGAATCACCTAGGTCGCTGGTCCTAGAGGATGCATCGCCTTTTCTTTTTTTTTTTTTTTTTGCAAGAGTCTTGAAGTTACAGACAGGCCGGAAGGGCTGGGGCCAAGTCAGTTGTTGTCTTGAGTCTTTCTGCTGTGGTTGGCTCTTCATCCCTTCTTCTTGATGACGCCAGGAATCTGAAGAGCAAGTGTGCCACTAAATACAGATAATGGGGCGTTGCAGGGGCCAGTGGGCAGTAGCCAATGGCTACTGTTCCTGAGGGTTCCTACACACTTACTGTTCCCACTCCCTTTGGGGAGGAGGGGCACATTCCTATCCCTACTGGCTACTCTCCTCCAAACCAAGATGGAGGATTCTGCAAGGAGGGGGGGGGGTCACTGCAGCTCTGGACACCCTAGGGGTGATCCCAGCTGCAGTGGTCACTCCTTGTTTTTCCTAATTTTCCTGCTGGACCTGCTTCCAAAAGTCGGACTTGGTCCAGGGGCGGGCACCTCCACTAGTTGGACTACCCTGGGGCTGTGTAACAGGATGCCTGAGACTTTGTGGCTCACCGCCAAGTGTTGAGGTTCCTGCAGGGGGGAGATGTGAAGCACCTTCACTCAGAGCAGGCTTTGTTCTTGACTCCAGAGAACACAAAGACTCTCACCCCATACGGTCAGAAACTTGTCTATAAGTGGCAAGCTGATGCAAACAGCCTTACACTAAAGGATTAGGTGAAATACAGGGGGCATCTCTAAGAAGCCCTCTGTGTGCATTTTTCAGTAAATCCAACACTGGCATTAGTGTGGCTTTATTGAGCTGAGAAGTTTGATACCAAACTTCCCAGTCTTCAGTGAAGTCATCATGGAGCTGTGGAGTTCGTAATGACAAAATCCTAGCCCATGTACTCCATATGGCCACACTGCACTTAAAATGTCTAAGAATGGACTCACTGTAAGAACATAATGTAGCTATGCCCTCACATGTGGTATAGCGCACCCTGCCTTAGTGCTGTAAGGCCTGCTAGTGGGGTGACTTGCCTATGCCACTGTCACTGGTTTGTAGGCATGGCACCCAGAGAGGGATGCCATGTCGACTCTACCCTTTTCTCCCCACCAACTTACCCAAGTTGCAATGACAGTGTTCATGTTTGGTGAGGGGTCCTTTAGGGTGGCATGATACTTGCTGCAACCCTTGGGGACCCTGTCTGGCCACAGAGACCTTGGTACCACTTGTAACTCTTATAAGGGACTTAGCTGTGTGCCAGTTGTGGAAACAATGGTACAGTCTAGGGAAAGAACACTGGTGTTGGGGCCTGGTTAGCAGGATCCCAGCACACACTAAGGAAAATGAGCATCAACGTCAGGCAAAAAATGTGTGTGGGGTTAGGTGTAACCATGCCAAGAGGGTCACTTTCCTACACACAGATCCTCCATTAGTAATTTCAAAATAAAATATATTGCCTTTTTTCAAAAATGTTTATGAAATGATGTTGCAGTGAAATAGTATTCTGATTGAGAATGCTAGCTGCCAAGTTTTCATCTTTTGAAAATTCCCCAAGCATCAGACAGGACCAAGAAATGTATTAGTATCACTGCACACCTATATAGGTGCCAT
Source organism: Pleurodeles waltl (assembly GCF_031143425.1). NCBI lineage: Eukaryota > Metazoa > Chordata > Amphibia > Caudata > Salamandridae > Pleurodeles > Pleurodeles waltl. Next base: position 484,212,594 of record NC_090442.1, read on the forward strand.
TCCCTCACACTGATGTCAGATCCCTACTTTGTGCGCCACAATACATCGATACAGAACTACCTCCTGTCTCCTTAAGACCCTTACCTTGATCAAAATATTGTTTTGCAGTCTGCGCAGGACATATCAACTCCCAAAATGACAGGTTTAAAGCCCTGTAACAACTGTCGCATACAATGGCATGTGACAGATCATCAGATTTGCCTGTCATGCCTGGGGTTGAGCTACACCTATAAGGCTGCAGTGACTGAGCAGCAATGATGTAAGGCCATACAAGACACTGAGGCAAACCTCTACATTGCCAAGCACCAGAAGACTTCCTGGTAAGCCTGGTTGAAGTCAAAACATTGGTCTTGTTCAAGATGCAGAAGTCGCAAGAGTCATTCCGAAGGTTTTTTTTTTTTGTCAGGATCAGTCTTCTGGTAAAACTTAAGAAATCTAAGCAAGTGCTCTGCCCTTCTTGCCAATCTCGATCTTGCTCCCGAATTTGTTCAACTTCAGAGCCGATCCTGCAACTTATTCCGGCACAACCAGATTTTCCAGGGCCACCTGTAACTCCTAAACAGATTGAAGAGTTTTGTGAGGCTCTTACTGATTTGCCTGCATGCCCCATGGAGCCAAGAGGTTCTCCTAGATTACCACCAGCTAGTCCACTCTCAGCACCCGATGGACACTTGAAGCCCCTTACAGGGCTGCCTCCAGTTTCGACCTCCCCTCTGGCGCCACAGCCCACACCAGTTTCTGGTACTTCAACACTGTTGGGCCATTCATCGACTCAGATGCTGAGTAGGTGTCGATTTGACCTCAGCCAAGGCCGCGCTTGTCTGCCTTAGAGCACCTCTTCCTTGGCTGGATCTACATCAACCAAGACACATGCATACTCTGAATTCCCTGTTCGGCACAGATTTGGACTATGATTACAATGCGGGTGATGAGATTGGCCAACTTTATCACAAGGAGAAATGGTATGACACCCTGAAGGAGACCAGTAGCCTTGATACCTTCCCTGAGATGGGACCCCTCTCACCCTCTGGTCATGCCACTGAGGAAAATGCTTCTTACACCATGGTAATACATAGGGAGGCTGAAGTTCTTGACCTCCATCTCTATACCTTGGAGGTCAAGGCCCATGTTCATACAGAAGTCATTCATCCAGGGCAAACATCCACTGAGTCCTTCTTGCCTTTAAATGAGGCCCTTGTGAAACCTTTGTTGGTAGCATAGTCCATACCTTTCTCTTTTCCCCAGATCAACTGCCAGATTGCACAACACAGCTGCTTTGCCTCGGTTGAACTTGCATTTTTATATCAGCACTCGATCATGAAAGCTTGGTGGGGCAGACAGCTGCAATAAGACTAACCCCAACACTTTCCGTACTCTACCCCAATCAGGTTGGAGACACTCTGAAAGCCAGTCTTCTCATCCACCAGCCTGGTGCTTTGATTAGTTAATGCCTGCTGGGCTGCTAATTCCACGCCCTTTGTGATTTAGTGGCTCAAGTCCTTCCAGGTGTCCCTGAAGGTCCCTGTCTTTGCCCAGGACATACAGGATGGTCATGGTGGGTTCAAGTTCACCATTCATTGTGGCTTGGTCATCACTGGTTCTGTCAGACGGGCCATTATCACCAATGTTGCCATTTCAGCCATCCTTGGTTACGGTCCACTGTTTTTCAGGTGAGGTCCCCATGAATATTCGGCTCGACTATACTTGCTTGTTTGGGGACCAGGCAGGCTCTGCTCTTGAGTAGTTCAAGGAGAGCAGGGCCATGGCAAGCTCCCTGGTCTTATCTGCTCTACGTCGCCAGCTGCTTCAGCCTTACTGCTCCTTTCGCAGGTTTGGCAGAGTTATCCCATACTTCTAGACAGTCCATGCCATGGTGCCCTCTGCCCCACAGTAAAGGTCAGCAGGCCACCCCATCCACCACACTCCCCTGCCATAACCACTTTAGGGTGCTGCTAGTGGAGTGGAGCACAGTCACACGGTGGGAAGCAGGATCCGACTATTCATGCCGAGTTTGCAGGCCATAACATCAGATAGGTTGGTTCTGCAGGATCAAGCCATTTGTTTGATGGCATGTGTTGCTGTAGAGACACATGTTCTGCATACTCCTGCCATCTAGTGTTGGGCCCAGAGTTGTGCAAGTTGTTTTTCTTTGAAGAAGTCTTTTGAGTTACAAGGTCAAGTAACTCCTCCTCTCAGTGATATTGTGCATGGGCATCAACTCCATTGTTAGATTGTTTTCTCACTGCAGTCTGGTTCAAGTACCTCCGCTCTGTGCTTCAACTCTGTTCAGTACGCTTCCTTGGCTCTTTCATGTCCTCAACGGTATTGCTTTTGATTGCGCTTTTCCACTTCTGTGCTTCTCCCAAAATGTGGTGGTTCGGGCTCCTTCGACCGACTGCCCGTTCCGGCTTACCTTTCTGCGTGTCACTAGCTCCATTGAAAATGCACTCCTGGTGATGGCACGCACACCCTTCAGATTCTGCCTGTGTTGTCGCGCAAAATATCCACAGACTGATCAACACCTTGTTTGAAATCTGTGTCTTTCACCCGACCACAAAGAGATCTACCAATGCCTGCAAGTTCCAATCAAAGAAGACCCTTCAAGACCGCAGAGCTTGTCAGCTCGAAATGCAGCCAAAGGCCTCGGTCAACACTCCTGACCTCTTCAATGAGGAACATGCACTGGAAGAGCCAACTGCAGAGGAAGAGGAGGCCTTCTCGAACGTGGATAGCTCTGGCTCCAACATCAAGGTGTGTTTGCAAATGGAGGAAATACCATCCACCCAGTGCATGAGTACTGTGGCCCCTGCTGCAACGCACAAGCCCTCCAAGGAATATGTGGCTTCCTTACACCCGCTATCACAGGTCACTGGACCACCACTGCCTTCTACCCATTTTTGCATCTGAAAGACTGGTTTGGCCGTCCCACCCTCAGGCTTGGCACTCAAGATTGCTACAAAAGCCATGCCGTTGGCGTCGAACTCCTCGGACCAAGAAGAAGTTTCGTCATTGACCCGACAGCCAACTTCATCTCCTTCTGTGACGGCGAAGCTTCAGCCTTGAACACCAAAACTCTTGCTACTGAAACCTTTGGAGCCGAAAACCTTAAGACCATCTTCGGCTTCCACATCCCGGTTGAGCACATTCTAGAAAAATTGGACAGTCACCAGAAGAAGATAGACATTCAAGTGGGGACTGGCCACATCATTGCTACCCTTCCTCTCCTTCACATTTAAAGATGAAGCTGACTTTTGAGCTGGCACTGGATCTCCCCCTTCCTCCCAGGAAGAAAACTAAGCACAAGGCTACCAGCCCTGCCTACTATCCTCCTCCTACACTACTTCCACCACCCCTCATTTTCCTCCACCATTGTCATCTACACATGTCCCCCTCAATACCTCATTATAGGGGTCACCACAGTCAGACACTGGGGGGGGATAGGGGTGTCATTAGATGATCCTGACCCTTGGGACATGTATGACACAGATCCCACCACAGCAAATGACCCAGATTTATACCCAGCTCATCCCTTCTGTCCTGAGGATGCAACCTCATACCAACAGGTCATTGCTGGAGCAGCAGCCTTTCTTAATGTCGAATTTCACAAGGGATCCTTGGAACAGGATTTTCTTTTTGACACGTTAGCCTCTACACACAGGGACACTCAGTTTTTGCCCATGTTACCAGGAATGATGAGACATGCAGAGGACATCTTCAAAGAACCGTTCAGATGTAAAGGGTGTATTGGCCCTAGGGTATACAAGAAGTATAAAGCCTACCATCAGACCCCTTATTCATTTGGAGTCGAGTACCACCAGACTCCATTGTTGGAACCACTGCACGTAAGAGGGCTAACAATCAGGCTACTGACACACACAGCCCTCCTGAAAAGGAAAGTAAATGTATAGATGCTACTGGCAAGAGGGTTGCTGCATAGGCTGCTAACCACTGGCGTATCACCAATTCTCAAGCTCTGCTGGTCCGTTAGGATAGAGACCATTAAGACCAGATGGAGGAACCTACACAGTACTGTTAAAATTGGTTCTCTAGTTGGCAGAGGTATGCACCCTGTCCAAGTAGGGACCGCAATCCTAGTCAGGGTAAGTTACAACACAACCTAAATTATTCTGTGCTCACCCTCCGGTAGATCACGTAGGTTTAACTTAGAAGGCGTTGTGTAACGGATTTGTGCAATAACCCATACAGTAACATGGTGAAAACACCACAAAAATTCCTCCACTCCAGTTTAGGAAAATAGTATTTACCTGAATAAAATAAGACCAAAACAACAAAAATCCAATATGCACTGGAGTAAAATATCATCTTTCTGGCATAGTTGTCACCACATTTTGCCTGGTTTCATTATGTTTAGACTGTAGTACTAACCAGAACAACAGTGTCTGTGCTCTCTCCACCAAATTGAGTTGGTAAGTAACATTTACACCCCACAGTTGGAATACTGGTTCTCCCATTTAGGTCCCTATTTAATGGTATTCAGGTACCCAGGGCATTGGTATTGATGCACCAGGGGTCCCCCATGGGCTGCAGCATGTATTGTGCCACCCATGGGGCCCCATACAAACTTGATTACAGGCCTTCCATTGCCTCCTGTGTGAAATGGTGCACGCACCTTTCACCCCAGATATAAGGTGTCCCATATATCATGGTCACTGCACTCTGAACCTTTGTCACCCCTTAGATAGGCCTTTCAGTCCAAGGGCAAGGTGCATGGTTCTCAGTGTGAGGGTGCACCTGCATGAGCAGAGCAGAGATGCCCCTACAAACCCCAGATTCCATTTTCTGGATTTTGTAAGTGTGGTGAAGCCTTCTAAAGGTATGTAGTGGCACTGGTCAACATAAAATGTCCAACTACATAATAGCTTTACCAAACATAGACATGTTTGGTACCATGCAACTACCCTGAGTCCACTGCTAGTTGCAACATACCATGTACTCTGGTGATTCCCTATGGGTTCCCTCCTAACTGCGTGTAAAGCCTTACATGGTCTGCCTGCCAGCCTGTGCTTCTGCCGACCCCAGACACTGCTCTGCCCTCATGCTGCTGAGCCTAACTCAAGCATGGGAAGGCAGAATGAAGGATTTCTTGTAAAAGAGAGATATGACCGCCTCTCCTTTAGAAATAGGTGGGGGTGCCTCTGAGCGCCACCAAACTGCTTTGAAGGGTACAGTTACCCTGGGAGCATCGGACTGGTTAGTCCAGCTGGGTGACATCCGTGACCCCCTTATAGGTGGGTCCCTGCAGAAAGTGTCCAAACCCCTTCCTTGGTAACTTAAGGGCTACCCTAAGGGTGGGACCCTCGATTCGTCTTCAAGAATTCCAGATTCGTGTACAAGTCTCCTCTGCAAGACACTTCTGCAACCTGGACACTGGAACCTCTGCTGTTCCTTGGTGGAACTGAGAGCAAGACTGCAACCAGTTGGAATGCTCCTAATGCAACTTTCTTTCCAATTTCTGCAAGACTTCTGCAATCTTTGTGGGCGTGCATCCTCCAGAGTCACAAGGACTTAGCCTGCACTTGGAAAGCAAGAAGGAATCTACCTTGGACTGAAGGAGTCACTCCTCTGCGCCCTCGGGCCCCTCAACTACGACTGGTTTCTGGATCCTGCTGCCCCGCGGCCTCTTCAAGGCTGTACAACACAGATGGTGGTTCTGTGGCTCTCCAGCGGTCTTCTTTGCAACTGGGAAGTTTGTGGTACCTCGCTGGAGCTGCTTGGCCAGAACCCTTGTACACCGCGTTGGTTTGTCGTTGCCAAGGCTTCTTGGCTCTCCAGTCTGAAGTCACCATACCTCCAAGAAGGCCCAGCCTTCAGCACTACACAGCTCCAAGAACATCTTCGCTGCAACTCCTGCAACGCAGGCATCTTTGCTGTGCTGCTGATGCCTCCCTGCGCTGGCTGCCAGAGGGTCTACCTGGGTGCTCTAATGATTCCTCTTGGCTTTCCTGCTTGCTGAGGGGTGGCCCTGACGTATATGACAAGGATGGGTCACCTGGACCTTGCTGGTCTCTACAAATCCTGCAATCTCCGTGCAATACTTACCTGCATTTGCCAAGCCTTGGTAGTCCTGTTGACCACTGACCCCTCTGCAATTCGGCGAATGTGTGGGACAGCTCGTGGACGACTCCTGGGATCTTCCTGCATCACCTGGTCTCCACAGCTGCACTTCTTCGTCCAACAGGAAAGCATCTCCGAGAAGGGTGGGCATTGCCCTCCTGCACTGTGTGGGCACCTCCGGATGTTCTAGACTCTGTCACCTCTGTCCTGTTCTTCAGGAATCCACTCTGGGTTCCACTGACCTGGTCCCTCGGGTCACGTCAGCAGCTGGACAGCAGATGTCCTCATTGACTTCAACCAGAGGTTCCGACTCAGCTTCATCTCTATGCACCTGGGCTTCCTGGTTTAGGTACACCACTGTTCTGGGTATCCACGGGTGGGGGCACTATTCAACCTCTTTTGTTCTAGGGTATTTCCTGTGTGGTCCTCTTAGAAGGGTCCTAAAATGCCAAAACTCCAACCACGACTTTGCCATGTTATCTTATGGAAACTGACCCGGGATTACAACTCTGCCTACAGGTGTCTGGGGAATCATACTTAATTACCTTTGGAGTTTTAGTACTTCACCCGTCCTAAGGGTCCTTGGGTGGTAGTGTGGGTTGGGAGTGATTTTCGCATTCCAATTCTTTTAGTATATGGTTTGCCCGCCCCCGCCACCATAAGGGCCCATGTTATTTTTTGCCTTTAGTTACCTGTTGCTAAGTATGTTTTTCTATGTCCATATCTCCAGTTAGGAGATATGCCAAAGTTAATTCTGGAGCATGTGTTAAAATAAATATAACATTTTTCTAACACTGGTGTGGAGATTTCCTGTGTGTACATCACCGACTGGCCTGTGTGGTATTTGCAACTGCTTTACATCCTCCTGGATGAGCCTCAGCTGCTTTCCACAGCTACCCCTCTGAGAGCTCTGGTTATCTAGAACACCCTACACTATCACTAAGGGTTGTCTGAACTCACTACAGGGTGCCTCACCTAGAAGTGTACACAATATACTGAGCCAGCCTTCTACATTGGTGGTGCAGCAGTGGGATAAAGACGTGCATTGATTTACCACTTGGTCATAGGTGAGTTTCCACAGGAATCCACTGCTGGTTTAAGTAAATTCTGTGCTTTTTTTGCAAATTGGTATTTTTCTAAATTGTTCTTAGACTTGGTCTGACATAGACCTTTCACAATCTTGGGGGGAAAGTTTAGAACCCTAGGGTAGTTGTAGATACACATACAGACTACACTAGTACCATGTCTTCAGTTGAGGAATCTAGACAGACTCAGTAGTTTGGATACCGCAACCTTAATTTCCAGGAACTTAGGTCTCTATATAGACAGGTAGTAACCATACTAAACCTCTCCTTGAAATGCTCATGCAATATGACCTTCAGCATCTTAAAGGGCAGGTAGAGCAGGGAGACCAAGTTGGGAGGGTTGACTCTTCGGAGATAAGCCAGTAAGTACCCTATACTAAGGTCCTTTCTCGAATAATGTCCATAAAGAATCAGAGGAAGTCTTTAAGGATACCCCAGGCCTGTAAAGGGAGGTACAAATAGGACAAAAGGGAGGCACACTGGTAGGTCCACTTGTGCGCTCCCTGGAAGGGTCCAAAGAGTTACCAGGAGGAAGAGATCCTCCTCAACTTCATCCTCACTCTCCTCCGCATCCTGTGCAGAGTCCACCTATTCTAATAACTCAGAGGAGTTAGTATTAGATGGGGGTTCATACCTGCTCACGCTTGAGAAAGCTAAGCTCAGGTTAAAAAGGGAGCAGCTGACTCTTGAAAGGGAGGCCCTACAGGTGGAGAGGGAGAGGAAGAGTTTGGGGTTAGAACCCCATGGTGGCAGCACAAGAGACTCCTGGGTCAGAGAGGAACACTTTGACCCTAGGAATCTCAGCAGGATAGTTTCCCGAGCGGCAACGGGCAGCTATCCTGTGACTCTCCTTTGCAGACAAAGTCAGTGACAAACTTTTAGCAGCCAGAGAAGAGGATGCAGACAACCACCAGGTTTTTGAAAGAGGCACTGATTGATGTATTTGAGCTTACTACTGAGGAATACAGAACTCATTTTAGGGAAACCCAGAAGGAGTCCTCTCAGAACTGGATTGATTTTGTAGACGGTGCAGTTGAGGCTCTGGAAAGCAGTCTGTATGGTAGTAATGTACATGACTTTGAAGCGCTGTAAAATTTGATAATGAGAGAGCACCTCCTTAATAAATCAGTGTCTGAAAAACTGCACCAATACCTGGTAGACCCTGAGCTGACCTTTCCCCAAAAATTGGGAAAGAAGGCAGACAAATGAGTTTGCACCAGGATGGGTAAGAAAATCCATAATGGTGCTAACCAAAATAAGAGTAATAATAAAAGTCCTCCAGAAGGAGGGGATAAACCTAAAGACAAAAAGAGTCTTCATCAGGTCCATAAATAACTTCTGAGGTTGGGTCCAAATCCTCTAAGAAGAAACTCTAGTGCTTCCTTTGTAAAACAAAAGCCCATAGGACATCCAATCCCTTTTGTCCTAAGAAAAGGACTACTTCCCCTTGTACCCCCAGCAGTAGCACTAGTGGTAGTTCCACATCCAAGGCTGTAGCTGGGTTCACCTTGGGTAATGCAGTGGACTCTGGCCTAGTCAGAGAAACCACTGAGGCTGTCCTGGTATCTGAGTTTGGCACAGAAATATGAGGAAATACAGGCCGCATCTCCTAATTAATGATATTGAGGCAGAGGCTTACAGGGACAGGGGTGCAAGTGTCACCATGGTGACCGAAAAACTGGTGTCACCTGAGCAAATCCTACTAGGGCACACTTACCAAGTAGCCAACGCAGATAACATCACTAAGTGCCAGCCCATACCAGTAGTTAATTTCAACTGGCGAGGAGGGGAGTTACTGGCCCTAAAAATAAAAGTTGCAATATTCTGATACATTCCTGTAAAATGTCTTATGGACAATGATTTGGAGACTTCAGCATGGGCTGAAGTGGTGTTACAGGCCCACGCAGCAGTGCTGGGTATCCCTGAGAGTATGTTTGTGGCAACTAGAGCACAGCTGAAGAAGCAGGGAGAACAAGGAGCATTGGAGCCTGAACAATGGCCAAGGCACCTCCCAAGAAGAGAGGTAGCAAGGATAAGAAGGTATCCTCTTCCCAGGCTCCATGTGAGGAGCAGCCTCCTCAGGGAGGTGAGGAAACGGCCCAGAGGAGCTTGGACCTGACATAGCAGAGCTTTTGGTGGCAGGGGAACCCTCCAGGGAGGAATTGAGTCTGGAGTAGAAATGCTGTCCCTCTCTTGAACGCCTCAGCCAGCAAGCTCCTGCAGAGGAGGCAGGGGATGTCAGTGGATCCATCAGGATCTACTGGGAAAATGGTCTCCTTTGCTCTGACGCTAGGGACCTCAAGCCTGGTGCTACCAGGAGATTGGTCATCTCTCAGAAGTTTAGGGAGTTCCTATTTACCCTGGCACGTGACATTCCCCTTGCAGGGCATCGTGGGCAAAGCTAAACTTGGAACAGACTAGTCCCACACTTTCACTGGCCTCACATGTCTGAAGACACCAAGGAGTTTTGTCTCTCCTATGTCACCTGCCAAGCCAGTGGCAAGTCAGGTGGCACTACAAAGACCCCTTAATTACACTACCAGTGGCTGGGATTCCCTTTGAGAGGGTGGGGATTGACATTGTTGGTCCCCTAGACTCTCCTATTGCCTCCAGGAACAAATTTATTCTAGTGGTGGTGGACCATGCCACCAGGTACTCAGAAGCTATTCCCCTGTGGACCACTACAGCACCTGCAGTGGCCAAAATCCTATTGGAACTCTTTTCCAGAGTGGGTTTCCCCAAGGAGATGGTGTCAGAGGTACAAACTTGATGTCTTGCTACCTGAAAGCAATGTTGAAAGAGTGTGGTGTAACTTCACCACCCCCTACCCATCCGCAAGGAAATGGGTTAGTTGAAAGATTAAACAAAGCCCTCAAAGATATGTTCATGGGACTCTGGAAAAAATCAGTATGAGATGGGATGTCCTATTACCTTGCCTTCTATTTGCCTACAGAGAGGTTCCACAGAAGGGAGTGAGTTACAGCCCGTTTGAAGTTCTGTTTGGGAATCCAGTTAGAGGTCCTCTTTGTCTTGTGAAGGAGGGATGGAAGCAGCCTCTCAAACCCCCCAAACAGAACATTATGGGTTATGAACTAGGCCTAGGGCTACGTATGGCTGAGTACATCAAGAAGGCCACTAAAAACCATGAGGCCAGCCTAGAACTGCAAAAGCTATGGCATGACCAAAAGGCTGTGCTGACTGTTTACCAGCCAGGGCAGAACGTGTGGGTTTTGGAGCCTGTGGCCCCAGGAGCACTCCAAGACAAAGTGGAGTGACTCCCACACAATTGTTGAAAAGAAGTGTGAAGTCACCTACCTGGCCACTCCCCTCCGGGTGCCTCATGTGAATCCCCTGAAATCTTATTTTGACAGGGCTGTCTTGATCTTGCTCATAGCCACTGATGATATCCTCTTTCACAATCCTATTGATGGCTCAGTAAATGGAGTAGTCTTTGCTGACAGCCTCACTGACCAGCAACACGCTGACTGCAGACAGGTACTCTGTCAGTTCCCAGAACTCTTTTCCCTGACCACCAGTCAGACAACCTGGTATGTCCATGATGTGGACACAGGTGATAGTCTGCCTGCCAAGAGCAAAATCTACAAGCAGGCTGGCCAACTCAGAGATTGCATCAGGGCAGAGATCCATAAGATGCTATATTTGTGGGGTTATTGAGTTCAAACAGCCCTTGGGTTAATCCTGTAGTCTTTGTACCCAGGGCTTCGTTCCCAGGGTGGAAAGAAAGAGATGACGCTCTGTGTAGACTACAGAGGCCTCAGCGTAGTCACCAAGACTGATGTCCACCCTATCCCCAAGGCAGATGAACTCACTGATTCTTTGGCTACAGCCAAGTATCAAGTATCTCAGCACTTATGACCTGACAGCAGGCTACTGGCAGATCAGGTTAACTAATGCTGCCAAGCCAAAAAATGTTCGATAGCATGTATGGCTGTACATGCCCATGCTTTGCGTAAGTCCCCCATCTAGTGTTGGGCTCGGAGTGTTGCAAGTTGTTTTTGTTCAAAGAAACTTTGAGTCACAGGATTGAGTGACTCATCTCTGTGATGTTGCACATGGGCATTGAGTCCTTTGTTAGATGGTTTTCTCTCCGCCGTCAGGTTTTGATGTGTTTCCCCTCGCTCTGATATTCCTCGACTCCGTCTATCCCAAACTCTTCCCTTCTGTCTTTCTTTCAGTGACGGTATAGTATTTCGATCTCGGTTTTTCCAAACATAACGTACTCAAACTGAATTCTTGCGTCAGGAGTCGGTTCATCGCCCTTCGAGTCATCAATGCTCTTCTGATGGAACAGATTCCATTTAGGTTCTGTCCTTGATGCCATTCCAAATTTATACACACACCGATCAGCACCCGATGTGTAATTTGTTCCTGTCCCCCGTACATGAACAAGAGAACTGTGACGCCTGTAGGTCTTTTCGATCTAAGACAACACTGGGACCGAGGAGCATGTCGGTTGGAGATGGCACCAAAGACACCGGACAACACTCCAAACATTTTCGGAGAGGAGCATGCACAGGAGGAAATAGGACATCAGGCAGCCCTATCTATTCAAGATTCCGAGTTGGATGTTGAATCTGACATTGAGAGTCAGCCGCTCACCGCAGCACAGCATATAAGTACACCAGCCCCAACTTCCCATCCAAAGACTTTGAAAAAAACATCTAAGTTGTTCATCAGTCTACCACTGCTTTCGGGCCATAGTCGGATTCCAGAAGTTACATTTGGATGCCCCGCCCTCCGGCTCGGCACCGAAAATTGCTAAGGCCAAGATGTCTTCGGCATCGACCACAGACTCAGCAGCACCTCACCCAGTGTCGGGATCAAGTTGAATTTTTGATCCAAGCATTTTGACACCAAGAAAGAAGCCTTCGACATCAGCTTTGGAAACGAGCATCCTGGGACCAGGAAGGACCTGGCTTGGCAGTTCGGGCTGGACTGTTTCCATGAGGAACAGGGTCAAGACTGATTTGCATATGGCTTGGTCCAAACTGGGGTGGCATGGTGAGCAAAAGAACAATGGTTTAAACCCAGATCTGTGACTGGGGGTGAGTGCTTGCATTGTTCAGCACTCTGTCCATCATCCTTTTGTATTGCTAAAGTTGCCCTAAGTGGGAAGGGTATGCCCAGACGTGGGTTCCGTGCTCACTGTGCCATTGGATTCAAGCTAGCCTGGTTGATGAAAGGTGATACCCTGAAACCGGTCCCAGGATGCTTGTTTCCGGTCCAGGGAGGACCTGGCTTGGCAGTTCGGGTTGGACTGTTCCTATGAGGAACAGGGTCAAGACTGATTTGCACATGGCTGGGTCCAAACTGGGGTGGCATGGTGAGCAAAAGAACAATGGATTAAACCCAGCTCTGTGACTGGGGGTGAGTGCTTCCATTGTTCAGCACGCCGTCCGACATCATTTTGTATTGCCTATATTTATCAAATCACAACTACCTCCTGATTCGATCGTTGTAAGCATAGCACAGAAACAAGCTAATAGTCAGTCTACAGGAGATGCTCCTCCTCCTGATAAGGAGATCACAAAACTTTATGCAGCAGGGAAAAGAATAGCTGCACAAGCTGCCTATCATTGGCGAATTGCTAATTCACAGGCACTTCTGGCAAGATATGATAGGGTCCACTGGGACCAGATGGAGTAGCTGCTTCAGTATCGTCCAGAGGAATATCAGAAAAGGGGGCAGGAGGTAGTCTGAGTAGGGCAGGCCATCTCAGACAACTCCATTAGATGTGCCATTAATGCAGCAGATACTGCGGCACATGGTGTTAAACACCAGTGTTATTATAAGAAGGCATGCTTGGCTGAGATGCTCTGGCAGCAAGCCAAAAATTCAATAGGTAGTTCTCAGCAGGCCTTTCGATAAAGATCACTTGTTTGTTTCAGAAGTTGACACCAACATAGACAAGCTGAAAAAAGATTCAGAAACGGCTAAATCTATGGGAGCCCTACTAAATACGCAAGGTAAAGGTAATTTTCTTAGGCCACAATTTATGGAGGTTTTAAAACATGATCAACTGAGCTTTCCACCTCCCAGACCAAACAGGGAACACACTTTTACAGCAGAGGTTCTTACAGGGGCACAAAGGTTCCTTCAGAGGCTCATACAGGGGTGCAAATAATAAAGGCAGAGGTAAGGCGTCCAGCTCTAGAACTTTTGGCTCAAAGACACACCTGTGACTGCTTATAGATTCCGCCAGCACACACCTCTCCAGTAGGCAGAGAACTAGCAAGTTTCTATCCCCAGTGGTCCAATATAACAAAAGATTAGTGGGTTCTGTCAATTATCCAACATGGTTATTGTCTAGAACTCATCTCCACTCCACCAAATATTCCCCTTTGTGCTCAAAAGCTTTCACATGACCATCTCGCTCTTTTAAAAGAAGATGTACAATTCCTTCTTCCCAAAGGGGCTATAGAACAAGTTCTTGTCTAAGCAGGGGTTAGGATTATATTCCCTATACTTCCTTGTACCAAAGAAAGATGGGTCACTAAGACCAATTCTGGATCTCAGACCTCTCAACTTATACATCCTCTCAGAGCATTTGCACATGGTCATTCTGCAAGATGTGGTCATTCTGCAAGATGTTGTTCCCCTATTACAGCAAGGTGATTTAATGACAACCTTAGATCTCAAAGATGCTTATTTTCACATTCACGGATACCTCTGCAAATACCTCAGATTTGTCATTGTGGGAAAACACTATCAATTTAAGGTCTTACCTTTCGGGGTAACAACCGCTCCCAGGGTATTCACAAAACATCTAGCAGTAGTTACCACATTCATCAGAAGATAACATATTCATGTCTTCCCATACCTGGACCATTGGCTCATCAAAGCCAATACCATCCAATAATGTCAAAATCATACTCCGTACACAGTGTACCTCCTACACACACTCAGATTTACAATCAACCTTCTCAAATCCCATCTCCAACCCTCACAGATACAGCCTTATCTGGGAGCAATTCTCAATACTCACTCAGGGTTGACATATAGAAACCCAACCCGGATTCAAGCTTTCCAAACTCTTCTGGCTCAATTACAGAGACTAGTGATGCAGCTATTAGGGATGAGGGCTTCCTGCATTGCCATTGTTCCTCATGACAGGCTACACATGTCCATTACAGCAGTGCCTGTCTCATCAATGGTCTCAGTTACAGGGTCAAATCTAGGATCTAGTGTTGGACCACCAGACTCGCCGTTTTCTGCAATGGTGAAATCCCACCAGCCTTTCCAAGGGGCAATACCCTGTGCCTCAGATCACTCTCACTACAGATGCATCACAGATAGGTTGGGAGCTCACCTCAACAACCTTACAATACAAGGCAGATGGGATCCCATTCAACAAACATATCACATCAACTACTTATATTTACTGGCAGTCATTCTAGCGCTCAAAGCATTTCTGCCACAAATCTCTCACAAGCTGGTTCTAGTCCGTACAGACAACTTGACAACCATGTATTATCTGCAAAAACTGGGAAGTGGGGGGGGGGGGGACACTTATCTCAATTGTCACTTCTTGCTCAGACAATTTGGAAATGGATAATTCACCATCACATTCACTTTCTGCCAGAATATCTCCCAGGACTGGACAACCAGTTTACAGACCTCTTAAGCAGGATGCAGTAACAAGTCCACGAATGGGAACTTCACCCACAAGTAGTTCACCAATACTTTCACCTTTAGGGAACACCAGAAATAGACCTTCGCCACCGCAGAAAATTCAAAATGCCAAAACTTTGTGTCCAGATACCCACACCCTCAGTCCAAGGGCAATGCCCTATGGATGAATTGATCAGGGATATTTGCTTACTCTTTTCCACCGCTCCACTAATTCCATTTTTGGTTTGCAAACTGAGACAAACATCACTCATCATGATTCTTGTAGTTCCCATTGGGCATGTCCGCCTTGGTATACAACACTGTTGGATCTGTCTCTGGTTCCCCACCAGTAAACTCTCTAACAGACAAGACCGTCTGACTCAAAAACGGGGTCAGATCAGACATCCAGACCCCAAAACACTCAACCTTGCTATATGGCTCCTGAAGTCATAGATTTTGGTTATTTACAACTCCCCTCTGAATGTATGGACATTCATAGAGAAGCACATAAACCTACAACTAGACAGTGTTATGCTGCAAAATGGAAACGTTTTGTTTGCTACTGTCAACTTAAACACATTAATCCACTCAAAGCATCTGCACATGACATTGTTACCTGCTACTTTCACAAAACACAAATTTAGCATACTCATCTATTAGACTTCATTTAGCAGCTATAGCTGCTTACCTCCAAAACAGACAACATATTTCTTTATTCAGAATTCCAGTAACTAAAGCCTTTATGGAAGGACTTGAGTCATTCCACCCAGGGTTCCTACAGGCCCAATGTAGATCCTTAATGTTGTCCTTACTAGACTCATGGGGTTACCTTTTGAGCCCATGCACTCCTGCTCTTTGTAATTTCTTTAATGGAAAGTAGCCCTTTTAGTGGCTATCACTTCTCTAAGACGTGCAAGTGATAAGCTTTCACTTTGGAAGAACCTTTCTTCCAAGTTCCAGGGGTGTGGAATTTATTAAAATATCTACTTGTCCAGGGGACAGGTTGCTTCCCAAATCTACTTGTCCTGTAAAAAGATCTACTTGTCCCTTTGCTGCCATAATTTGTCGCCACACTACATGGCACCAATCTCATGTAAGAGCTCTGATAATAGCCTCTCTGATTATGCCAGGACTACTACCATAGTAGGGCTTGAATACTTGCAGTTTCAATCCCTACTGTAGCAATTTCCTTATTTTGCCACCTTTCTGCAGATCTGCATACTGGGGCTGGAGGAAGCAGTAAGCACTAGTTCCAGGGCTGGAATGTCTTTGAGTCTGCAAACCTACTAACCTGCATGTTTTAAAGATTTTCACCAGCTTCCCTCTAATATTTTCCCATAATAAGAAAGGTTGGACATTTACTCCTGACAATGGCAGAATTAGAACTTCTTCCAGGGTTGGGAAGAAAGTGGCCGGAGGGAAAATGAACTTGCAAATGCTCAATAGATTTTCACATGAGCAAATCTACACATGCTTATTTACCCATGCTAAAATACAGTTCACAAATATTTTATAGGGGTACGAAATATACCATGGGTGTACTTTTGTGACATTCTTTAAGAATTTGGGGCCATGTAGGTAGGTTCAGATTTGTGACCCGCAAATTGCGAGTCAGAGCGACTTGCAATTTGCGAGTCGCAAATCCGAATGTAGGATGGTGTCCCTAACACCATCTGTGATTCGCAAGGGCTTCGCAAATGCCCACCTAATGAATAATTATGAGGTGGGTCGCAATTTGCGACCCCCTTGCGAATAGTGGCCCTCACAGGGATGGTGGCCTGCTGGAGACAGCAGACCACCATGTCTGTGACTGCTTTTCAATAAAGCAGGTTTGTTTTTTTTTGTAATGCAGCCCGTTTTCCTTAAAGGAAAACGAGATGCATTACAAAAACGAAAAATGAAATGTTTTCGTTTCATTTTTTCAGAGCAGGCAGTGGTCCACAGGACCACTGCCTGCTCTGAAAAAATGTTTACAGTGACATTCACAATGGGGAAGGGGTCCCATGTGGACCCCTTCCCTTTTGCGAAAGTGTTAGCACCCATTTGAAATGGGTGCAAACTGCGATTGGTTTGCGCCCTCGTTCGCGGTCACAAAACAATCCTACATTGCACTGCGAGTCGCAATTAGGAAGGGAACACCCCTTCCTAACTGCGAGTCGCAAACCCGTTTTGCGATTCGGTAACCCGGTTACTGAATCTCAAAACTGGGTTTGTGCATCGCATTGTGCTTTTTGCACGTCGCAAACAGCAAAAGTCGCTGTTTGGGACATGCAAAAAGCTACCTACATGTGGGTCTTGGTCCCTAATTAGGTCTGGTGTTAAGAAAGACATTTTGTTTTTATTAAACTTCTATTTCTCTCTCCTTCGGCTAGCCTTTCTGTGAGTGATCGCATTCTGCTCTTCCACAAGGAGCATATTGGCACACAAAGTAGTTTTGTTCAGTGTCAGGAACTACAGTGGCAATCAGTGACGTAACAAAACTGGAGGGTGCCCCTTTGCAAAGAACATGGAGGAGACCCCTCTCCAGACTCACTCAGGGCAGGTGCTGTGCTGAATGGGCCCCCTGGAGGGTGG
The DNA here is from genome assembly GCF_031143425.1 of Pleurodeles waltl. Taxonomy (NCBI): domain Eukaryota; kingdom Metazoa; phylum Chordata; class Amphibia; order Caudata; family Salamandridae; genus Pleurodeles; species Pleurodeles waltl. The sequence goes on from NC_090442.1 coordinate 484,229,960, forward strand.
CTACGGGGCCTTTGTTATGCCACTGGTGGCAATGTGTGCTTTTAGAGTTCACAAACTTTTTTTTTTTTGCCAGTGTTTGTTACAATATTGAGGGCCTGGTAGCTCCCACAACAATAAAGTGTTACAAAAGCCATGTCAAAACAAGACACGCATTGATGAAACTAAAAGACTTATAAAAATGTCAGATCAGTTGGCTTTGTCAGTGTTTGTTTATTTTCATGCTTCCCATATTCGTGTTGAAAATGGTTACACTGATTTTCCATTAGAAATATTTTTGGGAAAGACTAGCATGCATCAACACATTTTACTAAATGACACTTCATTTGCATCTCATCAGAGAGCATTCTGGGAGCATTATACTTAGCCTCATAGCCTAAACTTTTCAAACATGTGTATACAAGTTTTTTCTTTTTTTTTTGTACTGGAACCAACGTCAGTAGTGAAGTTTGACCTTAAAACATTTATTTACAGCACTCGCCCTAATAATGAAGGCTTTCAAATAATGAACCATAAATACAAGTTCGAACAGTATTATCTTTTGGAAACACATTACCTCAACTGCAGAGAGTTCCACTCTCTGTAAACAGACAGCCAAAGGGTCGGGCGATAGGAATTCCACATCCCTGAAGTTCATAAAGATAGAGTAGTCTTTAGGACAAACCCTAAAAGTCTCCCAAAAGTAGTTTTACCAATTCACATTAACCAATCAGTTGAGTTACCTGTTTTTTCCCCCCCCCCACAATCTGTCACTGAAAGAGCTCTGCACACACTAGATGTTAAAAGAGCTCTTGCGTATTACATTGATAGGACTAAACTTTTTAGATAATCTAAACAGGTTTCTGTAGCATTTTCAATGCTTCACAAAGGCAATCCAATGTCAACTGGGATAGCTAGATGGATAGTCAAGTGTATTCAAACTTGTTATCTTAAAGCGAAAAGACATTTACCTATAGCTCCTAGAGCACATTCTACCCGTAAAAATTTGGTTTCTATGGCTTTTTCTTAGCAAACATTCCAATAGCAGACATTTGTAAAACTTCTACTTGGTCTACACCATACACATTCACTAAACACTATTGTGTAGATGTTTTAGGTTGCCAGCAAGCAAATGTTAGCCAGGCAGTGCTCAGGACACTTTTACTGTCTACTCCAACTCCTACAGGCTAACCACTGCTTACTTGGAGGGGACTACAAAACATGTGTATCTACAGCTGCACCTGCCATTGAACGGAAAATGTTACTCAGTAGACCTCTGTTTGTTGCATGAAGTGCTGTAAATTCACATGCAACCTCCCTCCTCCCGGAAGCCTGTGGCTGTTGTAGTAGAATTATTTTACAAATATTGTGTAGTTGGCATGTGTAGCTGCAGATACACATGCTGTGCATATATCGCCATCTAGTGTTGGGCTCCGAGATCGAGTGACTCCTCTTCTTGGTGATAGTGCGCATGGGCATCGACTCCTTTGTTAGATTGTTTTCTTTCCGTCGTCTGGTTTGGACGCGTTCCCTCTTGCTCGGGTATTTTCGGTTCGGTACTATCTGAACTTCTCTATCTTTTATCTTACCTGCGGTATAGTTTTGATCGCAGTTTCCCACTACACTCAATCATATTATAGCGTTGAGATCGATTAAATACCCTTTCGGGCGCCCGCACCCTTCTCGGGCCTCTTTGGGCCTACTGCGTCACAAGCCCATTGATTGGACTTCATTCTGACTCTGTACTCAGTGCCACGCCAAGTTTCCCTACACCGACCAGCATTCGGTGTGTAACCTCTGCCTTTCTCCAGACCACAGAGAAGAAAGCTGAGAGGCATGACGATCTTTTCAATCAAAGAAGACATTACGAGATCGGAGAGCAAGGCGGTTGGAGATGGTGTCGAAATCCACAGTGCCCACTCCAAACATCCTTGGTGAAGAACAGGCTTAGACGGCAGGTTCTGGTTCCTTGGCCGAAGAAAGGCCAAAACTCACCCCCAGCAACAGACTGCCATGCCTGTTTCGGCATCGAGCCAAAAGATGGAGGCTTCCACTTCCCAACCGAGTCAGCTTCCAAGTACATCGGAACTGAAACATCCACGCTCCTCTTCGGAGCTGAGACATCGAAGCCCATCTTCGGAGATGAAAAAACGTTTTCCATCTACTCAAATAGTTTTTCTGCCAGTACGAAGCATACTGCCACCAAACGTTAGAAACATTCTCTAGAAGGCAGAAAACCTGCTTCATCTTCAGAACAAGAGGGGGATGAGTCGGACATTAGACCCATTCTTGAGCTCATGGACCAGAAACAAAGGAGGATTCAAAACCACAAAAAGAATGGAAAGATCATTGCCTCTCCTGCTCCAATGACAAAGAGGAAATCAGCATTCCAGGAGAGTTTGGATGCAGGGCCTTCACTGGTGAAAATATTTAAGCATAAAGAAAAGCCAAAGACTATTCAGCTTTCTCCTCCACATTCACCTGATCTTTCCTCTTCTACGCCACCTCCTACTCCACCACCACCAACTTCATCCACACAATCTCATGCCTCTTCACATGGGGACTTTATGGGTGATGGTATTTATAACATGGATCCATGGGACAGTATGACTCTGATCCCATCCCTCCTAATGACCCTGAGTTGTATTCCACAAGACCATTTCCACCTGAGGATACCACAGCATATAACAAGGTAATTTCTAGTGCAGCCGCATATCATAGTGTGCAGATGCACTCTGAGCCATTGGAAGAGGATTTTCTTTTTAACACTCTTTCCTCAGCACACAAACAATATCAATGCTTGCCATGCTGCCTGGTATGCTCAAACACACAGATGGCATTTTTAAAGAGCCAGTCAAAGCCAGGGTGTTAACACCTAGAATAGACAAATATAAACCGGCACCAACGGATCCAGTTTTCATTTCCCAACAGTTCCGCCAGACTCCATTGTAGTCAGTGCAGCCAGAAAACGTGCTAACAGCCAGTCCACAGGGTACACTCCTCCCCCTGATAAAGAAAGCTGCAAGTTCGACCCAGCAGGCAAAAGGGTGGCAACCCAGGCTGCGAATCACTGGCGTATTGCTAATTCACAAGCCCTTTTAGCTAGATACGACAGGGTACTTTGAGATGAGATGCAGGAGTTCCTGCAATACCTCCCAAAGGAACACCAGAAAGGGGCACAGCAGGTTGTGGAAGAGGGCCAAGCCATTGCCATAACCAGATCACATCAGCATTAGACGCAGCTGACACAGCAGCTAGAGGCATAAACACTAGCATTACAATTAGGAGACATAATTGGTTAAGGTCCCCTGGCTTTAAGCCTGAAATACAACAAGTGGTCCCGTAACATGCCTTTTAATAAGCAGCAACTATTTGGACCGGAAGTAGACACAACCATTGAAAAATTAAAAAAGGACTCTGAAACAGCAAAAGCCATGGGAGCCCTTTTAGTCAACACCTTTTCGGGGCTCATTTCGCAAACCTCAATTTAGAGGAGGGTTTAAACCACAAGTTTCAGAGGCCTCTACGTCCCAACAAAAACCGGGACAGCAATATTACACCAAGGGATCTTTTAGGGGCTCTTATAGAGCACACAATTGTAGATCAAGAGGTAAATCCCCTGCCGCAAGAGGTACTTATACCTCATCCAAACAAAGACTTCCCCTGTATTGCCAAACAGCATACATCTCCTGTGGGAGGAAGACTGCCATATTTCCATTCTCACTGGCAACAAATTACAACAGACCAGTGGGGTACTGTCAATTATCCGCAGTGGTTATTGCCTAGAACTCCTCTCCACTCCATCAAACATTCCACCCCGATCACACTCGAACACATTACTCTGTTGAAACAAGAGGTAGATTCTCTTCTACTCAAAGGTGCAATAGAGATGGTTCCCATCAGCCAACAAGGTACAGGGGTATATTTTCTGTTCAATGGCATGTGTAGCTGCAGATACACATGCTGTGCACATCCCGCCATCTGGTGTTGGGCTCGGAGTGTTACAAGTTGTTTTTCTTCGAAGAAGTCTTTTCGAGTCACGAGATCGAGGGACTCCTCCCATTTCGGCTCCATTGCGCATGGGCGTCGACTCCATCTTAGATTGTTTTTTTTCCGCCATCGGGTTCGGACGTGTTCCTTTTCGCTCCGTGTTTCGGGTCGGAAAGTTAGTTAGAATCTCGGAAAAATTGTCGGTATTGTTTGCGTTCGGTATCGGGTTAGTTACAACAGATCGACACCGACTTTTGAAGAGCTCCGGTGGCCCTTTGGGGATTTTTCAATCCTCCGTCGGGGCCTGGTCGGCCCGGCCACGTGTCTCTTCAAGGCTGATGGAACGGACCCCATTCCGCTTCTGCCCAAAATGTCATAACAAGTATCCATATACAGATCAGCATCTGGTCTGTAACTTGTGTCTGTCTCCAGAGCACAAGGAGGATACCTGTGAAGCCCGTCGAGCGTTTTGGTCGAGGAAAACATTAAGAGACCGAAGAGCGAGAGGACTGCAGATGGCGTCGGCGCCGACAGGACAAGGGCGTTTCGAGGAGGAAGAAGAAACCTTCTCCATCCAGGAATCGGACTCGGACGAGCTCGATCCTGAAGAAACGCCAAAAACCGTGAGTAAGACGTTGAAACATAAAACTCACGAGAAGACAACAAAAGCCCAGGGGACGCCACCGCCAACAGGCCATGGCTTAACCCGAAAAATAGGTGACCGATCATCGGCACCGAAAAAGGGCATGCATGTGGCAAAGTCATCCGACTCCAGTCGAGATACCGCCACACAACAGTCTCGGGCCCGAGACAGCGGCTTCGAGCAGATCCGGCACCGAGACAGTGGCACTGAAATGGTTCGGCACCGAGACACCACGACGCCGAAAATAAAGAATGTTTCCTCGGAGCCCAAAAAGGCGACCGAAAAGATTTCGATTCCGAAACATCCAGCCTCGGAACCGAAAACAGGTTCCTACACAGAGGAACAGGGATTGTCCTCCCAGATGCAAGGACATAAGTTCGGGGAAGAACTTGAATCAGTTGAGCCAGACTACACTCAAAGAAGGCTCCACATTCAAAAAGACACAGGGAAGATAAGCACTCTTCCCCCAATTAAGATGAAAAGAAGACTTGCCTTTCAAGAAAAGGACAAGCAGCCACAGGCAAAGGTGGCAAGACAAACAACTCCACCACCATCTCCACCACCATCAATGCACACATCACCGGTAGCCACTCCACCACTGATGCAATCCCCGACTCATACTGCAATGAGTCAAGATGATCCTGATGCATGGGACCTTTATGATGCTCCTGTATCAGATAACAGCCCAGACTGTTACCCTGCGAGGCCGTCGCCACCTGAAGACAGTACATCCTACACGCAGGTGGTCTCAAGGGCAGCTGCTTTTCATAACGTCACCTTGCATTCAGAACCAATTGAGGATGACTTTTTGTTTAATACACTCTCCTCCACTCATAGCCAATACCAAAGCTTACCTATGCTCCCGGGAATGCTAAAGCATTCCAAACAAATATTTCAGGATCCTGTAAAAGGCAGAGCCATAACTCCAAGGGTGGAGAAGAAGTACAAGCCACCGCCAACAGACCCTGTTTATATTACGCAGCAATTAACACCAGACTCTGTGGTTGTTGGGGCAGCTCGCAAGAGAGCAAACTCTCATACCTCAGGAGATGCACCACCTCCAGACAAGGAGAGTCGCAAATTCGATGCTGCGGGTAAAAGGGTTGCAGCACAAGCAGCAAACCAATGGCGTATTGCCAATTCACAAGCACTTTTGGCAAGATACGATAGAGCTCATTGGGACGAAATGCAGCATTTCATAGAACACTTACCCAAAGAGTTCCAGAAAAGGGCACAACAAGTGGTAGAAGAAGAACAAAGTATCTCCAATAATCAGATACGGTCAGCAATGGATGCAGCAGATACGGCTGCAAGTACAGTAAATACTGCAATAACTATAAGGAGACACGCATGGTTGCGTACGTCAGGATTCAAGCCGGAAATACAACAAGCCATGCTGAATATGCCCTTTAATGAACAGCAGTTGTTTGGGCCGGAAGTAGACACTGCTATTGAAAAACTCAAAAAAGATACTGATACGGCAAAAGCCATGGGCGCACTCTACTCTGCAAAGCAGAGGCATAGTTCGCAAAACACAATTTAGGGGAGGGTTTCGAGGTCAACCTACAGAGGCCACAACCTCACAAGCAAAGCCCACTTATCAAAGACAATATCAGCGGGGAAGTTTTCGGGGGCAATATAGAGGGGGACAATTCCAAAAAAATAGAGGGAAGTTCCAAAGCCCCAAAACCCCTCAAAACAAGCAGTGACTTCCAAGTCACACATCCCCAACACATAACACCTGTGGGGGGGGGAGACTAAGCCAATTTTACAAACATTGGGAGGAGATAAAAACAGACACTTGGGTACTGGCAATTATCCAGCATGGTTATTGCATAGAATTTCTCAAATTCCCTCCAAACGTCCCACCGAAAACACACAATATGTCAAAACAACATATAGATCTTCTAGGACTAGAAGTTCAAGCATTGCTACTAAAAGAAGCAATAGAAATAGTACCAAAACACCAGAAAGGAACAGGAGTTTACTCTCTGTACTTTCTCATACCCAAAAAAGACAAGAGTCTGAGACCTATATTAGATCTCAGAACATTAAATACCTACATCAAATCAGATCACTTTCACATAGTGACATTACAAGACGTAATCCCACTGCTCAAACAAGACTACATGACAACACTAGACCTAAAGGATGCATATTTCCATATACCGATACATCCTTCACACAGAAAGTATTTAAGGTTTGTATTCCAAGGGATACATTACCAATTCAAGGTGTTGCCATTCGGAATAACAACTGCGCCAAGAGTTTTTACAAAGTGCCTGGCAGTCATAGCTGCACATATCAGAAGGCAGCAAATACATGTGTTCCCGTACCTAGACGATTGGTTAATCAAAACCAACACGCTAAAAAGGTGTTCACAACACACAAAGTATGTCATAGAAACCCTCCACAAACTAGGTTTCTCAATCAACTACACAAAGTCACGCCTTCTGCCGTGTCAAACACAGCAATACTTAGGGGCGACAATCAACACAGCAAAAGGGATTGCCACTCCAAGTCCACAAAGGGTTCAGGCATTTCACAATGTAATACAGGCCATGTATCCAAAACAAAAGATACAAGTCAAAATGGTGTTAAAACTCCTAGGCATGATGTCCTCATGCATAGCCATTGTCCCAAACGCAAGGTTGCACATGCGGCCCTTACAACAGTGCCTAGCATCACAGTGGTCACAGGCACAGGGTCAACTTCTAGATCTGGTGTTGGTAGACCGCCAAACATACACCTCGCTTCAATGGTGGAACAGTATAAATTTAAACCAAGGGCGGCCTTTCCAAGACCCAGTGCCACAATATTTAATAACGACAGATGCCTCCATGATAGGGTGGGGAGCACACCTCAATCAATACAGCATCCAAGGACAATGGGACACTCACCAAAAACAGTTTCACATAAATCACTTAGAACTATTGGCAGTATTTCTAGCGCTGAAAGCATTTCAACCCATAATAAGCCACAAACACATTCTTGTCAAAACAGACAACATGACAACTATGTATTACCTAAACAAACATGGAGGGACACACTCAACACAGTTGTGTCTCCTGGCACAGAGAATATGGCATTGGGCGATTCACAACCACATTCGTCTAATAGCACAATTTATTCCAGGAATTCAGAATCAGTTAGCAGACAATCTCTCTCGGGATCACCAACAGATCCACGAATGGGAGATTCACCCCCGAATACTGAATACTTACTTCCAGAGTTGGGGAACACCACAAATAGATCTATTTGCAACAAAGGAAAACGCAAAATGCCAAAACTTCGCATCCAGGTACCCACAAGATCAGTCTCAGGGCAATGCGTTATGGATGAGCTGGTCAGGGATATTTGCTTACGTTTTTTTCCCCCTCCCACTCCTTCCATATCTAGTAAACAAGTTGAGTCAAAACAAACTCAAACTCATACTAATAGCGCCAACATGGGCAAGACAACCTTGGTACACAACACTACTAGACCTCTCAGTAGTACCTCATGTCAAACTACCAAACAGACCAGATCTGTTAACACAACACAACACAAACAACAGATCAGACATCCAAATCCAGCATCGCTGAATCTAGCAATCTGGCTCCTGAAGTCCTAGAGTTCGGACATTTAGACCTTACACAGGAATGTATGGAGGTCATAAAACAAGCTAGGAAACCTACCACTAGACATTGCTATGCAAATAAGTGGAAGAGATTTGTTTATTATTGCCATAATAATCAAATTCAACCCTTACACGCATCTGCCAAAGACATCGTAGGATATTTACTACATTTGCAAAAGTCAAAGCTAGCTTTTTCTTCCATTAAGATACATCTTACAGCAATTTCAGCTTACCTGCAGATTACGCACTCAACTTCTCTATTTAGGATACCAGTCATAAAAGCATTTATGGAAGGCCTAAAGAGGATTATACCACCAAGAACACCACCAGTTCCTTCATGGAACCTCAACATTGTCTTAACACATGGGTCCACCTTTTGAGCCCATGCACTCTTGTGAAATGCAATACTTAACATGGAAAGTTGCATTTTTAATTGCCATCACATCTTTAAGAAGAGTAAGTGAGATTCAAGCATTTACCATACCAGAACCATTTATTCAAATACACAAGCATAAAGTAGTTCTACGGACAAATCCTAAATTTTTACCAAAAGTCATATCACTGTTCCACTTAAATCAAACAGTAGAATTACCAGTGTTCTTCCCACAGCCAGACTCTGTAGCTGAAAGAGCACTACATACATTAGACATCAAAAGAGCGTTAGGAGATAACTGCTTACTAGTCTATGCACAGCATGTGTATCTGCAGCTACACATGCCATCGAACGGAAAATGTCACTTACCCAGTGTACATCTGTTCGTGGCATTAGTCGCTGCAGATTCACATGCGCCCACCCGCCTCCCCGGGAGCCTGTAGCCGTTTAGAAGTTGATCTTGAACATTTGTAAATTTGTAAATATATTACTTTAAACTACATTATGTACATACGTATTCACTCCATTGCATAGGCACTATTATTAGCATACACAACTCCTACCTCACCCTCTGCGGGGAAAACAATCTAAGATGGAGTCGACGCCCATGCGCAATGGAGCCGAAAGGCGAGGAGTCCCTCGATCTCGTGACTCGAAAAGACTTCTTCGAAGAAAAACAACTTGTAACACTCCGAGCCCAACACCAGATGGCGGGATGTGCACAGCATGTGAATCTGCAGCGACTAATGCCACGAACAGATGTACACTGGGTAAGTGACATTTTCCATACTTCCTCATACCAAAAAAAGGATGGCACTCTCAGACCAATTCTCGATCTCAGATCTCTAAATCAATGTATCCTGTCAGAACATTTCCACATGATCACTCTACAGGATGTAATTCCCTTGTTATGAAAACAAGACTACATGACACCATTAGATGTAAAGGACGCTTACTTCCACATTTGTATACATCCAGCACACCGCAAGTACTTAAGATTTGTAATAGCAGGCAAGCACTACCAATTCAAAGTGCTACCCTTTGGAGTAACAGCACCAAGGGTATTCACAAAATGTCTAGCAGTAGTTGTGGCATACCTCAGAAGACAATACATGCATGTCCTCCCATATCTGGGCGACTGGCTAATAAAACCCAGCACCATTCAAAACAGTCAACAACATACACAGTACACAATAGATACCCTACACAGGTTAGGGTTCACAATCAATTACCAGAAATCTCAACTTCAGCCAGCACAAATTCAACTATATCTAGGAGCAACTCTGAACACTCAGTCAGCATTAGCCTACCCAAATCCACAACAAATCCAAGTGTTTCACAATCTCATTTCCCAATTACAGGTCAATCAAACCTACTCAGTAAGATTTGTCATGAAGCTTTTGGGGATGATGGCATCATGCATAGCAATAATGCCCAATGCACGTCTAAACATGAGACCACTACAACAGTGTCTTTCCCAACAATGGTCTCAGGCAGAGGGTCAATTACAGGATCTAGTGTTGTTAGACCGTCAAACTTGCAAATCTCTGCAATGGTGGAATCACACTATCTTATCAAAAAGGCGGCCATTTCAGTACTCTGTGTGCCACAGACCATAATTACCACGGATGCTTCATTGACAGTTTGGGGAGCCCATCTCAACAATCTTACAATACAGGGAGAATGGGACTCAATCCAGCATACTTACCACATAAACCACTTCGAATTGCTGGCAGGTATTCTTAGCCATAAAAGCATTTCACCCACAGATTGTACACAAAACAATCTTAATAAGGACAGACAACATGACAACAATGTATTATCGGCAAAAACAGGGTGCGGGGACGCACTCATCCCAATTGTCACTCCTAGCACAAAAAATTTGGAAATGGGCAAGTCCCAATCACATTCACCTGCTAGCGGAGTACATCCGGTTAGACCTCTTAAGCAGGGCGGCGCAACAAATACACGAATGGGAGATTCACTCACAAGTAATTCAACATTACTTTCAAATGTGGGAAACAACAAACCTAGACCTTTTCGCAACAAGCAAAAACGCAAAATGCCAAAACTTCATGCCCAGATACCCACAACTTCAATCCAAGGGCAATGCTCTACAGACCAATTGGTCAGGTATATTGTTTACGCTTTCCCCCTCTCCCATTAATTCTGTTTCTAATCAACAAAATCCGTCACACTTCTCTAACTCTGCTAGTTGTAGCTCCCACGGTGGCACGTCCGCATTGGTACACAACATTGTTGGATCTGTTGGTAGTACCACGTCACAAGCGCCCAAACAGGCCAGACCTATTGACTCAGAACAAGGATCAGATCAGGCATCCCAAACCCAGTGTGCTCAACCTGGCGATTTGGCTCCTGAGGTGATAGAATTTAGATATCTACAGCTTCCACCAGAATTTATAGACATTCTAAAACAAGCATGTAAATCTACAACTAGGCAGTGTTACGCAAATAAATGGAAATGTTTTGTATATTACTGCCAACCCAAAAACATTGATCCACGTAATGCATCAGTACAGGATATTGTATGTTATTTGCTTCACTTACAAAAAGCAAATCTGGCATATTCATCTATTAAAATTCATATAACAGCAATATCAGTCTACCTCCAATAACATACCTCTCTGTTTAGAATTCCTGTAAGAAAAGCTTTTCTGGAAGGTCTTAAGAATTATTCCACCTATAGTTCCACCAGCTCCTGCATGGAATCTTAACATTGTGTTCACTTATGGGTCCACCTTTTGAGCCCATGCATTCTTGTGCCCTTCAGTTTCTCTTGTGGAAGGTTGCTTTCCTAGTAGCAATTACTTCCTTAAGAAGAGTAAGTGAAATTCAAGCATTCACCTTCGAAGAACCTTTCTTCCAAGTACACAAACACAAAATAGTACTTAAAACAAATCCAAAGTTTTTAACCAAAGTCGTTTCACCATTTCACATTTGTCAGTCAGTGGAATTGCCAGTCTTCTTTCCACAGCCAGTTTCAGTTGCTGAAAGACCTCTTCACACTCTTGATCTTAAAAGAGCTCTCATGTGCTATATAGACAGAACAAAAGACTTTAGAAAATCTCAACTTTTTGTGGCTTTCCAACAACCTCATAAGGGTAATTCCATTTCCAAACAGTGATTAGCCAGATGGATAGTAAAGTGTATCCAAACTTGCTATCTTATAGCTAAAAGGCAACTATTCGTAACTCCTTAAGCACTTCAATGGCATTGTTAGGAAATATATTAATGGCATACATATGCAAAGCAGCCACCTGGTCCACACCACACACATTTACTAAACACCATTGTGTGGATGTGTTAGGTCGACAACAAGCAAATGTTGGTCAAGCAGTGCTTATAACACTATTTCAAACTACTTCAACTCCTACAGGCAGACCACCGCTTACTTGGGGGGAGAGGGACTGCTTTTCAGTCAGTGCACAGCATGTGTATCTGCAGCTACACATGCCATTGAACGGAAAATATCACTTACCAGTGTACATCTGCTTGTGGAGTCAGTGCCCATGCCCACTATCACTGAGAGGAGGAGTCACTCGATGACAGATTCTTTGAAGAAAAACAACTTGTAACAGTCCGAGCCCAACACTAGATGGCGATATATGCATAGCATGTGAATATGCAGCACTACATGCAACAAACAGATGTACACTGGATAAGTGACATTTCCCATACACAGAATGGACATTCTTTTTTCTATACTATCTATCTATCTATCTATATATATATATATATATATATATGTTCAATGGCATGTGTAGCTGCAGATCCACATGCTGTGCACTGTTCCTGCCATCTAGTGTTGGGCTCGGAGTGTTACAAGTTGTTTTTCTTCAAAGAAGTCTTTTTGAGTCAAGGGACCGAGTGACTCCTCCCTTTCGGCTCCATTGCGCATGGGCATCGACTCTATCTTAGATTGTTTTCTTTCTGCCATCGGGTTCAGACGTGTTCCTCTTCGCTTCGGGTATTCGATTCGGAAAAAGACTAAAAATCACTGAAAACAGTCGGTATTGTTTTCAATCGCGGAACATCTTGCATCGACACCTCTACACCGGTGAAACACAGCTTCGGTTGCTCTTCGGGGCTTCTGCGCCCAGCAGGGCCTGGTCGGCCCGACCGCAGAAGGATGTGGAAGCCTAATGGACCGGACCCCATTCCGTTTCTGCCCACAGTGCCACGCCAAGTATCCCTACACAGACCAGCACCGGGTCTGTAATCTGTCTTTGTCACCGGACCACCGAGAGGATACTTGCGAGGCCTGCAGGTCCTTTCGATCGAAGAAAACCTTGAGGGATCGAAGGGCGAGGCGACTGCAAATGGTGTCGAAGAGTTCCGAGCACCTTGACGTGGAGGAAGAGGAGATGGCTATCTCCATCCAAGGTTCCGATTCGGACAACTCCGACACAGACCGACCACCCAGAACAGGCCAGCACATGAGTACGCCTGTCCCGACCCAGAGTCAATCCAAACCGAAAATAAAGGCCTCGGGATGCCACTGCCTGAAGGCCATGGCTCGACCCGTAAGAAATCAAGCGGTGACCAAGGAACACCTTCGGCACCGAAAAAGGCCAAAACCGCGCCAAAGTTTTCGGACTCGAGCCGAGAACCAGTGAATGAGAAAACTCAACGTTGAATCGTCAAAGCCTCGAAAGAGTCTTTCGGAGCCGAGGCCTACTGTCAACATGGGCATTTCGGTGCTGAAAAAAACGGCTTCGGAGCTGAAAAAAGCCTCGTACACCAAGAAACATGGGCTCTCAAAACAATTGAAAGAGAGACACAGATTTGAGGAGGAACTTTACCAAATGGAGGAGTTTGATTAAACACAGGCAAGGATACAGATCCATAAGGATACTGGAAAGATCCAAACGGCACCTCCTCTTAAATTCAAAAGGAAACTGGCTTTCCAAGGACGTTCAGACACTGAGCAGCCAAAGGCTAAAGTGCCTAGAGAAAAATCTCCGTCACACCAGTTTGCCCCAGAATTTTCTCCACTGTGTCCCCCTCAGAGAACAATTTCACCTCTTGCCACACCCACTGCACAGTCACTCACACACACTGTGCAGTCGCTACAGGATAAAGACCCCTGGGACCTCTATGATGGCCCTGTGTCAGACAATAGCCCGGAGTGCTATCCTTCGAAACCCCCTCCACTCGAAGATAGCACCTCATACACTCATGTATTTGCTAGGGCTGCTGCATTCCACAATGTGAGCATGCACACTGAGCCATTAGAGGACGACTTTCTCTTGAATACCTTGTCCTCCACGCATGCTTCCTACCAAAGTCTGCCTATGCTCCCAGGCATGCTTAAACATGCCCAACAAATTTTTCAGGAGCCCGTGAAAGGGGAGTCATTACACCACAAGTGGAAAAGAAATACAAGCCACCACCGTCAGGCCCAGTGTTCATCACACAGCAGCTGCCCCCAGACTCGGTAAGTGGTTGGAGCTGCGAGAAAGAGAGCCAACTCGCAGTCATCTGGAGATGCACCACCTCCAGATAAGGAGAGCAAGTAGTTTGACGCGGCAGGAAAGAGTGTAGCGTCACAAGCTCCAATCAGTGGCGTATAGCAAACTCAAGCCCTCCTCGCACGAAATGACCGAGCTCATTGGGATGAGATGAGCGATATTATCCAACATCTCCCCAAGGAATACCAGAAAAGAGCTCAGGAAGTGGTAGAGGAGGGACAAGCAATATCGAACAATCAGATACGATCTGCATTAGATTCCGCTGACACTGCCGCAAGAACAGTAAACCCTGCAGTGACAATTAAACGCCATGCTCGGCTAAGATCCTCAGGTTTCAAACCAGAGATTCAACAGGCTGTCCTCAACATGCCATTCAATCAACAACAGCTATTTGGCACACAAGTAGACACAGCCATTGAAAAGATGAAAAAGGACACTGATCCGGCCAAAGCAATGGGAGCGCTCTGCCTGTCCCAATACAGAGGGACGTTCAGAAAAACGCAATATAGGGGAGGTTTTTGACCACAGTCATCAGAAACATCCACTTCTCAAACAAAACCCTCCTACCAATCACAATATCATAGAGGGGGGTTTCGCAGGTCCTTCAGGGGACAATTCTTAAGATCCAGGGGAAAATTCCAAACCACAAAGCAGGCCACTAGTACCAACCAGTGACTTGCCCATCACCCTCCCCAGCACACATCCCCTATGGGAGGAAGACTGGGAATTTTCCACAATCCGTGGTCACACATAACAACGGACACATGGGTTCTATCAATTATCCAACATGGTTACTGCATAGAATTCACACATTTTCCTCCAGATATTCCCCCAAGAGCGCACAAACTGTCGTCGCAACATCTAACAATGTTACAAACAGGGGTGCAAGCACTATTAACAAAACAAGCCATAGAACTAGTACCTCATCAACAAAAAGTAACAGGGGTTTATTCCCTATATTTCCTTATTCCCAAAAAGGACAAAACACTAAGACCAGTTTTAGATCTCTGGACTCTCAACCTATTCATCAAATCAGAACACGTTCACATGGTGACACTACAAGATGTAGTCCCAATACTAAAACAGGGAGAATACATGTCAACACTGTATTTAAAAGATGCTTATTTTCATATACCCATCCATCCATCGCACAGAAAATACCTCCGGTTTGTTATACAAGGAAAACATTACCAATTCAAGGTATTAACCTTCGGGATAACAACAGCCCCCAGAGTATTTACAAAATGCCTTGCAGTAGTAGCAGCATACATAAGGAGACAACACATGCATGTATTCCCATATCTCGACGATTGGCTAATAAAGGCCAACACTCAACAGCAGTGCCAAAATCACACATGTTACGTAATAGATACCTTACACACACTAGGGTTTTCTATAGATTACCAAAAATCACATTTGCAACCATCCCAAATTCAACAATACTTGGGAGCAACACTCAACACTTAAAAAGCGATTGCACGTCCAAGCCCACAAAGGGTACAATCATTCCACACCATGGTACCAAAAATGCAACCAAATCAGCACTACACAGTCAGATTTGTAATGAAACTCCTAGGCATGATGGCATCATGCATCGCAATTGTCCCAAACACACGGTTACACATGCGGCCCATACAACAGTGCCTTGCAAAACAGTGGACGCAGGCAGAGGGTCAACTCCAAGATCTAGTGTTGATAGACCGCCAAACACACTATTCGCTTCAGTGGTGGAACCCCGTAAATTTAAACAAAGGGCGGCCTTTTCAAGACCCTGTGCCTCACGCCATTCTCACAACAGATGCATCAATGACTGGGTGGGAAGCACACCTCAACAATCACAACATACAAGGACAGTGGGACAACCAGCAGAAACAACTACACATAATTCACTTGGAGCTGCTAGCAGTCTTTCTAGCACTAAAAGATGTTCAATCACTCCTAGCTCACAAACACATTCTTGTCAAAACAGACAATATGACAACAATGTACTACTTAAACAAACAAGGGGGAACACACTCATCACAACTATGCCTCCTGGCACAAAAAATTTGGCATTGGGCAATTCACAACAATATTCGACTAATAGCACAATATATCCCAGGCATTCACAGTCAGTTAGCGGACAATCTCAGTCGAGATCACCTGCAAACTCACGAGTGGGAAATACATCCCCAGATACTACAAAGATACTTTTGCCAGTGGGGAACACCAGACATAGATCTGTTCGCCACAAAACACAACGCAAAATGCCAAACCTTCGCATCCAGGTACCCACACCCTCAGTCCAAGGGCAATGCTCTATGGATCAATTGGTCAGGGATATTTGCTTACGCTTTTCCCCCCTCTCCCACTCATTCCTTATCTAGTCAACAAACTGAGTGAAAACAAACTCAAACTAATACTCATAGCACCAACGTGGGCACGCCAACCGTGGTACACCACACTGTTAGACCTCTCAGTAGTACCTCACATCGAACTTCCAAACAGACCAGAACTGTTAACGCAACACAAACAACAAATCAGGCACCCCAGTCCAGCAATGCTCAATCTAGCAATCTGGCTCCTGAAGTCTTAGAGTTTGGGTATCTAAATTTTCCACAAGAGTGCATGGAAGTCATTAAACAGGCAAGAAAACCTACCACCAGGCATTGCTATACTAATAAATGGAAACAATTTGTTTTCTACTCCCAAGCAAAACACATCACACCGTTAGATGCGTCCATTCAAGACATTGTAGGTTATTTACTACACCTACAAAAAGCAAATCTTGCCTTCTCATCCATCAAAACACACCTCACTGCAATCTCGGCATACTTGCAAATTAAACATACAAAATCACTATTTAGAATACCAGTTATTAAAGCCTTCATGGAAGGACTAAAGAGGATCATACCTCCAAGAACCCTACCAGTACCCTCGTGGAATCTTAATATTGTACTTACACGACTCATGGGTCCACCTTTTGAACCTATGCATTCTTGTCAAATCCAATTCTTAACTTGGAAAGTGACTTTTCTAGTAGCAATCACTTCACTACAAAGAGTTAGTGAAATACAAGCTTTCACTATTGAGGAACCCTTTATACAGGTTCACAAACATAAAACAAATCCAAAATTTCTACCAAAAGTCATTTCACCGTTTCATTTAAACCAAACAGTGCAACTCCCAGTCTTCTTCCCACAGCCAGACTCAGTAGCAGAAAGAGCACTGCATACATTAGACATAAAAAGAGCACTGATGTACTATATAGACAGAACAAAAACATTTCGTAAAACTAAACAATTGTTCATCGCATTCCAGAAACCCCATGCTGGTAACCCTATATCCAAACAGGGCATAGCCAGATGGATAGTTAACTGCATACAAACCTGTTACCTAGAAGCTAAAAGAGAGCTTCTCATTACACCAAAGGCACACTCCACTAGAATGAAAGGAGCAACAATGGCCTTTCTAGGTAACATACCAATGACAGAAATGTGTAAGGCAGCCACTTGGTCCGCATTTCATACTTTTACCAAACACTACTGTCTAGATGTGTTACCAACACAACAAGCCACAGTAGGACAGGCTGTATTAAGAACATTATTTCAAACAACTTCAACTCCTACAGGCTGGCCACCGCTTTTGGGAGGATTACTGCTTTGTAGTCTATGCACAGCATGTGTATCTGCAGCTGCACATGCCATCGAACGGAAAATGTCACTTACCCAGTGTACATCTGTTCGTGGCATGTTTGGCTGCATATTCACATGCGCCCTCCCGCCTCCCCGGGAGCCTGTAGCCGTTTAAGTTGCAATTAGAAATTGTATATATGTAAATAAACACTACTTTAGCACAAACTATGTACATATATATCTATTCCATCACTTGGACATCTTTACTATTCTCATTCTACCACTCCTACCTCACTGCTGGAAAACAATCTAAGATGGAGTCGATGCCCATGCGCAGTGGAGCCGAAAGGGAGGAGTCACTCGGTCCTGTGACTCGAAAAGACTTCTTCGAACAAAAACAAAGCATGTGAATATACAGCTCTACATGCCACGACCAGATGTCTACTAGGTAAGTAACATTTTCCTTTCAACTCCTGGTGGGCGCTTCCATTTTACTGTGATGCCCTTTGCTTTGAAAAATGCACCTGGCACAGTTCAGAGGTTGGTGAATCAAGATCTGGCAGACCTGGAAAACTTTAGTGCAGCATATGTAGATAATATTTGTAGGAAGTTGGCTCTGTATGTACTATTTCAAAGTAAGAAATAGCATGCACAGAGTCCAAGGGCTCCCCTTAGAGGTAAGATAGTGGCAAAAAGAGATAATTCTAAAGCTCTATTTTGTGGTAGTGTGGTCAAGCAGTAGGCGTATCAGAGGGTAGTGTTAAGCATTTGTTGTACACACAGGCAATAAATGAGGAACACACACTCAAAGACAATTCCAGGCCAATAGGTTTTTATATAGAAAAATATATTTTCTTAGTTTATTGTAAGAACCACAGGTTCAAGATTTACAAACAATACTTTAAATGAAAGGTATTTCACTTGGGTATCTTAGGAACTTTGAATTATCACAATAGCATGTATAGTTTTGGCAAAAATGGCAATAAGCTATTTTAAAAATGGGGACACTGCAAAAATCCCCAGTTCCCGGGGGAGGTAAGTATTTGTTAGGTTCACAGGTAAGTAAAGCACTTACAGGGTTCAAAGTTGGGTCCAAGGTAGCCCACTGTTGGGGGTTCAAGGCAACCCCAAAGTTACCACACCAGCAGCTCAGGGCCGGTCAGGTGCAGAGGTCAAAGTGGTGTCCAAAACACATAGGCTTCAATGGAAATAGGGGTGCCCCGGTTCCAGTCTGCCAGCAGGTAAGTACCCGCGACTTCGGAGGGCAGACCAGGGGGGTTTTGTAGAGCACCAGGGGGGGTGCGGGGGGGAACACAAGCAGGCACAGAAAGTACACCCTCAGCGGCACAGGGGCGGCTGAGTGCAAACAGGCGTCGGGTTCGCAATAGGACTCAATGGGGAGACCCGGGGGTCTATTCAGCGATGCAGGCAAGTGGAGGGGGGGGTGGGGGCTCCTCGGGGTTGCCACCACCTGGGCTAGGAAGAGGGCCGCCTGGGGGTCGCTCCTGCACTGGAGTTCGGTTCCTTCAGGTCCTGGGGGTTGCGGGTGCAGTGTGGTTTCCAGGCGTCTGGTTCCTTGAAGCAGGCAGTCGCGGTCAGGGGGAGCCTCTGGATTTCCTCTGCAGGCGTCGATGTGGGGGCTCAGGGGGGTCAACTCTGGCTACTCAGGGGCTCGCAGATGCTGGGGAGTCCTCCCTGTAGTATTGGCTTTCTGCAGGTCGAGCCGGGGTCGTCGGGTGCAGAGTCTTCCGGCGGGAAACGTGTGGTCTTTAAAAGTTGCTTCTTTGTTTCAAAGTTGCAGTTTTGTTGAGCAGGGCCGCTGTTCTCGGGAGCTTCTTGGTCCTTTTAGATGCAGGGCAGTACTCTAAGGCTTCAGAGGTCGCTGGTCCCTGTTGGATGCATCGCTGTTGCAGTTTTTCTTGAAGTGGGGAGACAGGCTGGTAGGGCTGGGGCCAAAGCAGTCGTCGTCTCCGTCTTCTCTGCAGGGCTTCAGGTCAGCAGTCCTTCATCTTCAGGTTGCAGGAATCTATCTTCCTAGGTTCTGGGGGCCCCTAAATACTCAATTTAGGGATGTGTTTAGGTCTGGGAGGTTAGTAGCCAATGGCTACTAGCCCTGAGGGTGGCTACACCCTCTTTGTGCCTCCTCCTGGTGGGGAGGGGGTTACATCCCTAATCCTATTGGGGGAAACCTCCATCTGCAAGATGGAGGATTTCTAAAAGTCAGTCACCTCAGCTCAGGACACCTTAGGGGGTTGTCCTGACTGGCCAGTGACTCCTCCTTGTTTTTCTCATTATCTCCTCCAGCCTTGCTGCCAAAAGTAGGGACAGTGGCCGGAGGGGTGGGCATCTCCACTAGCTGGGATGCCCTGTGGCGCTGTAACAAAGGGGGTGAGCCTTTGAGGCTCACCGCCAGGTGTTACAGTTCCTGCAGGGGGAGGTGAGAAGCACCTCCACCCAGTACAGGCTTTGTTCCTGGCCACAGAGTGACAAAGGCACTCTCCCCATGTGGCCAGCAACATGACTGGTGTGTGGCAGGCTGGCAAAACTAGTCAGCCCACACTGGAAGTCGGGTATGTTTTAAGGGGGCATCTCTAAGATGCCCTCTGGGTGTATTTCACAATAAAATGTACACTGGCATCAATGTGCCTTTATTTTGCTGAGAAGTTTGATACCAAACTTCCCAGTTTTCAGTGTAGCCATTATGGTGCTGAGGAGTTCGTGTTTGACAAACTCCCAGACCATATACTCTTATAGCTACCCTGCACTTACAATGTCTAAGGTTTTGCTTAGACGCTGTAGGGGCATAGGTCTCATGCACCTATGCCCTCACCTGTGGTATAGTGCAGCCTGCCTTAGGGCTGTTAGGCCTGCTAGAGGGGTGACTTATCTATGCCATAGGCAGTGTGAGGTTGGCATGGCACTCTGAGGAGAGTGCCATGTCGACTTAGTCTTTTTCTCCCCACCAGCACACACACAAGCTGGCCAGAAGTGTGCATGCGCTGAGTGAGGGGTCCCGAGGGTGGCATAAGACATACTGCAGCCCTTAGAGACCTTCCCTGGCATCAGGGCCCTTGGTACCAGGGGTACCAGTTACAAGGGACTTACCTGGATGCCAGGGGTGTGCCAATTGTGGAGACAATGGTTTAGTTTAGGGAAAGAACACTGGTGCTGGGGCTTGGTTAGCAGGCCTCGGCACACTTACAAATCATAAATTGGCATCAGCAAAGGCAAAAAGTCAGGGGGTAACCATGCCAAGGAGGCATTTTGTTACAATATTTCTGACTTTATTCTCACCTGGCGAGATCACCTGGTCCACCTCAGGAGTGTTCTTGAGGCCTTGAAAATGGCAGGCGTCCTTATCAAGGCAAGTAAATGCCAGATAGGGCAGAGCAAAGTGGTTTACTTAGGCCACCTGGTAGGTGTAGACCATGTGCAACCATTACAGGACACCATCAAAACCATTGTAGATTGGGTTGCTCCAACTACTCAGACTGAGGTCAGAGCATCTCTGGACTTGGCTGGGTATTATTGTAGATATGCAATAGGGTATGGATCCACTGTGACCCCCCCCCCCCGCCCTGAACAATCTCACCTCCAAGAACATGCCTAAAATGATACAATGGACAGAATCTTTGATGCCCTGAAAAAGGCCATGTGCTATGCTCCAATTCTACTACCAAACCCACTCAAAACAATTCATTGTCCCAGACAGATGCTTCAAAAATTGGAATAGGGCCAGTACTGTCAACTTAATGAAGAGGGCCAGGATCAACCAGTAGCTTTAATCAACAGAAATGTGCCCCAGAGAGAAACATTGGTCAGATATTGAGAGGGAGGCCTTTGCTGTGGTCTGGGCCCGAATAAATTGAGGCCTTACCTGTTTGGCACTCACTTAATTGTTCAGACAGACCACTGTAATACACTGGGATGCTACTAATCAGGAGCCCAGTGTTGGTGCTTTCAGCTTTAAATTTGGTTGTATGGTACCTTTTACACCCCACATTTGGCATACTGGTGTACACATGTAAGTCCCTAGTATATGGTACCTAGGTACCAGGGCATTGGTGCTTTAGGTGTCTCCCATGGGCTGCAGCATGTATTATGCCACCCATGGGAGCCCATGCAAACTGCCTGCAGGCCTGCCATTGCAGCCTGTGTCAAATGGTGCATGCACCTTTCACTTTAGATATAAGGCTTGCCTTATGTCGCGGTCACTGCACTTGGACACTGCAAGTCACCCTTATGATAGGCCCCTTAGCCAAGGGCAGTGTGCATGGTCCTGGGTGTGAAGGCACCCCTGCATGAGCAGATGTGTCCCTGCAAACCCCAGACTTAATTCCCTGGGCTTTGTAAGTGTGAGGAAGCCATTTTAAGGTGTGCAGTGGACCATGGTCAACACGAGTAGTCCAACTGCATAATGGCATCACTGAGCCTAGATATATTTGGTATCAAACATGTTGGAATCATGCAACTACACCGATTCCAGTGTTAGTTGCACAATACCATGTACTCAGGGGGTTCCTTATAGGATCCCCCAGATCTGCCTGTACAGCCTTGCATGGTCTGCATGCCAGCCCGTGCTGAGGCCGACCCCAGACAATGTTGTGTCCTCCCGCTGCTGAGCCTAACTCAAGCAGGAGAAGGGAGAACAAAGGATTTCCTGTAAGAGGGAGGTGTGACCTCCTCTCCTTTAGAACAAGGCGTCTCTGGCCTGGGGTGTGGGGTAGGCTGGCCTCTCAGCACCACCAGACTGCTTTAAAGAGCACATTTGGTGCCCTCCTTGCATAAACCAGTTTGCACTAAGGCAGGAACCCCCGGTTACTGCTCTGGCATGAAACCACACACAGGACAGGGAAGTGACCACCCCATGTCCAGCTCCTCATCTAGGGAGGTGCACAGATCTCTACCAGTTGGCCGCTTGATTCTGCCATCTTGGAAATAAGATGTGCAGAGGCCCCTGGGAGCATCTGACTGGTTAGGCCAGGTGGGTGGTGTCCCTGATCCCCTGAGATAGGTGGGTCAGATAGTGTCCAATCCCCTTTTAGGGCTACTTACAGGCTCCACAGAGGATGGGTCCTTAGATTCGTTGAGCAAGACTCTACAAAGAACTCTCTGCAAGACTGCCCTGACTGTATCCAGCTCCTGCAAGATTTTTTCAACATCCGTGGCTGTGCACCCTCAAGGGTCACAAGGACTCTGCATCAGGAAGCAAGAAGGAATCTCCCTTGGAGTGAAGGAGCCACTCCCCTGCATCTGCAGGCACCTCAACGACAATGACGGGCTGGTGGATCCTGCTGTCCTACAGACATCGAGAAGGCTCTGCAACACAGATGATGGTTTCTTGGTCCCGTCCAGGTTCAACTTGTCTTCTATCCAACTTGGGAGATGGTGGGCCTTTCCTGTGGCCACTGGGACGGAACCCCCGCACACTGCGTCTGTTGTGGTTTTCAAGGATTGTTGATGCTTCCTCAGGTGGTTCGTAGAGCACCAAGGAGCCCTAGCCTCCAGCACTCTGCAACTCCAAAAACAGCATCCACTCTGTAACTCCTGCACCTTCTTCTTTGTTTTGCAGCTGAGGCCCCCCCATGAGACTCCCTGTGTCTGCAGTCACTGGGTCCTCATAGAGGCTCCAATGATTCCTCCTGCCTCTCCTGCTTGCTGAGAGTCAGTCCTGACTCCCCTCCCAGGGTCAAGTCGTTTGGACCTTGCTGGTCCCCCAAAATCCTGCAAACTTCCCTGCTGCTTCTTCCTGCTTTTGCCAATACTTGTAGCTGGTTCTGTTGATCACTGACCCCTCTGCAATCCAGCGACTGACATGGGGCAGTTTGTAGGCAACTCTAAGGATCTTTCTGCATCACCAGGACTCCGAAGCTGTACTTTTTCCTTCACTAACCTGCAGGAGCTTCTCCCCAAAGAGGGGTCGGCATTGCCTACCTGCACGGCTTCGACATCTGAGTGGTCTGGACACTGTCCCCTTCTTTTTCAGGTTCTTCTTGTCTGGAATCCACCCTTAGGTTCCACCGACCTGGTCCACAGGTCGCAACAGCAGCTGGACAAACAAGGCTCCCATTGACTCCAGCGAAGGTTTCCAACATCACTTCACCCCTATGCGCCTGGGCTCCCTGGTGTTTGTTCTCCACTTTCCTGGGTATCCACGGGTGGGGGAATTATCAAACCTTCCTTCTGCCAACTGGTTTCCTCGTGGTCCTCTGGGACGGGTCCTGAATCCTGAAAATTCCAACCACGACGGTCCTGTGTTAGCTTATGGGACACTCAACTCGATAACACCTTTGCACACGGGTACCTGGGTGAATTTCTAAAACTTACCTTGGGTGATTGTGTACTCCCCCAGCCCCTGGAATCCTAAAACAATTACCTTGGTTGGGCACCTTCAATCTTATACCACTTTTAGTATATGGTTTGCCCACCCCTCCCCGGACTCCATCTATTCCTTTGCTTTTTCGGTTTGTTTTTAAGTATATGTTTTGTGTGTAAATATCTCCAGATGGAGATATACCCACTTTACGATAGTACTGGTGTTATAATAAAGAAGCTTTATTTTTGTAAAACTTGGTGTGGTTTTTTTCTTGTGTGAATGTCACTGACTGTCTGCACAGCTACCCCTAGAGAGCTTTGGTTATCTAGGCACCAAAACACGGTCACTAAGTGTTGCCTTGACTCAGTATAGGTTGCCACACCATAGGTGTACACAATAAACTGAGCCAGCTTCCTACAGTACTCTGGTACCCAGGGCATTGGTGCACCAGGTTTCCCCCCATAGGCTGCAGCATGTATCGTGCCACCCATGAGGGCCCATGCAAACTGTGACTGCAGGCCTGCCATTGTAACCTGTGTGAAATGGTGCATGCACCTTTCACCCCCGATAAAAGGTTTGCCTTATATCATGGTCACTGCACTCTGACCCTATAAGTCAGTTCAACCCAAGTGCAGTATGCATGGTTCTTAGTGTGAGGGCACAGCTGCATGATGAGAGATGCCCCTACAAACACCAGACTCCATTTTCTGGGTTTTGATGAAACCATCTTAAGGTATGTAGTGGACACTGGTCAACATGAGTTGTCCAGCTACATATTGGCTTTACCAAACATAAGCATGTTTTGTATCAAACATGTTAGAATCATTTAACTACCCCAATTCCACTCCCAGTTGCATGATCCTGTGTACTCTGTGGGATCCCTAGGGGGATCCTTCATAACTGCCTGTACAGCCTTGTTCGAGTGTTATTTGCCTGATACCATGTACACTAGAGGTTCTTTAGAGGATGTCCCTGTACTGCCTTGTAGGGTCTGCCTGCCTGCCAGCCCATGCTGCTGCCAACCCCAGACACTGTTCTGCCCTCCTGCTGTTGAGCTTAAGTCGGGCAGGGGAAGGTCGAACAAATGATTTCCTGTAAAAGAGAGGTGTGACCAACTCTTCTTTAGAAATAGGTGTCACTTGGCTGGGGTGGGGGTGCCTCGGAGCACCATCAGGCTGCTTTGCAGGGCATATGTAGTGCCCTCCTTGCATAAACCGGTTTGCCTTTGCTTTGAGGGGAGAGAGATTCATGTGGTCCCCCTCCCTGAGCCAATAGTGGCCACCGGGTCCCCATCCCCTAGGTCCAAAATGTAATGGGGAGGGTGGGGACCGGCTACCCTCCCTAAGACAATAGTGGCCACAGGCACACCAGAGCCAAAACATATATGTTATGGGGAGGGAGATGGTTCCCCTCCCCTAGTGTCAATAGGCCCCTTGGACCCCCAAGGCTGCATGTTACTGAAAGAGAAAGGTGCACACAACCCGTCTCCCTCAGCCTTAGGAGGCCATAGGGACTCCATCCCCTGGGGCCTCTCTTTCTTTTAGGTGGGCGCCTCGGTGCCCACCCGTGGCACCCGCCAAACAGCAAATTGGGGCCACCAGGGGGAGCCCCAGGGCCCCCTGAGACCTTAGCAGCTCTCCGCATGCTGGCGGACCTAGCATTGCTCCTGCCCAAAATTAGCAGCTATTTGCACCTGCTCCTGCCTGGTGGGAGCAATGTGTGTTTCTCTGCCTGCAAGAGCGCGAGCAGGTAAACAAAAATCTGCTCCCACCGACAGGAGGATTTTTAAATTCCTTCCTGAGTTAGGACAAATATACCTTTCCTGCCTGTGTTTTTGTGAGCAGTGAAGGCATGTCTGTTCCCACCGGCGGAATCTTTAAAAATGCTCCCTCCAGGTGGGAGCATACACGTTTCTCTGCCCGGGCCACTGCTGTTAGGGAAAGTACTGTGTCCTGGGGTTGTATAAATCCCTATGTCATTATATTTCTCCTCCACAAAAGGTATCACAAGAATCAATAGTCGACATATAAGGATTTATACATGGATACACGATGGACTCTAATACTTTGTGAAGCTGTGTAGACAAGTTATTGAAGCACAGATATAGCATAGCCTTGAGAAGGAGTGTTCTTCAAAGCACGTGTTTGCTGTCTCCTGTATAATCTGTTTCTACTGATAATGTAAAAAAGTGAAATAAAGGAAAAAAGGAAGCAGAGAACTTTGGGTAGCTCCCAAGTTTAGTTGGAGAGCAGCTCCTATATAGAGCACCTTACAACCCCAGCAACACTCTGAATCTGCTCGCCGCAAATATATGGTTTTCTAGTTATGTTTTTAAGCATAGGATTAGCACAGAGCCAACCACGTGACCTAAACTTGGGAACTACCCAATGTTCTGTGCTTATTTTTTTTGCACAATTTATGTGGCACTGTAAGACTGAAAGAGTATTGTTTTGACTTATACTGGGTGCTCCCTGTGGCTGAACAAAGCTCGAACTCTTTGTAATGGCAGAAAAACACTTGTTCGGATTGGTTTTATTCATTCCAGGTTTGCTCGGATGGTATTTTACCAATACAAAGCTGTAACACTGTGCCTGTGTAAGAGGCTTTTGTCATTTGACAGATCAGCCTGGGTGGCATCAGCTAATCCTTTGCCTAAAGACTGCATAGAAATGGCAACAAACGTTGTCTCTTTCTAGTTCAGAGTAAATGGCTAATTCTATGCTTAAAAACTTTGCTAGAAAAACAGACATTTCAGGTGAGAAGATTCACTGTGTTGCTGATGATTTAGGGTGCTTTTTATAGGAGGTTCTCTCCACCTATACTTTGGAACTACCCAGAGTTCTCTGTTTCTTTTTTGTATAACTTATGCAGCACTCTAAGCCCCGAAAAGGTATTTTTTGAACGAAATAAAGGAAACCACTTTGTGAAGAACACCTCATGGACTGTATTTCTGTATGTCAGTGAAATTGATTGTGTTCTAATACCTCCAGCAGGATTCCGTGGATTTGTAAATGCGCCTTGGGTGTTAGGTGCAGGAAGTGATGGGGCTGGGCACTATTTCCTCACCCAGACTGGTGATTCTATCTAGTGTTCAGCTGAAAGGCAACATAATTGTTTTTCAAAGTGTCTTTAAAGAAAGTGGGTCTGTCCCAAACTACTAGCAGAAAGCCAGTCACTCTCTCTGAACACAGTCTCAGCAAGACATAAGTACTGATCACTTAAGAACCTCTTTACAAGCTGTTTCATAAGATGTCTCTGTGGTACCAGGTCCTATCCCTAATTTAATTGAAACCTGTACTACAGGACCTGAAAGCCAAACATCTGTGAGGGAAAACTTATGGCTTTTCTGTAAAAGGAGAACCTCTGCACACCTTGAAACATACTGAAGCGTGCACTTTTCCCTTCTCTGAAGAACTAATTTTGCCAGATGAGGACGCGTAGTGAAGCATGTCATTGACTTAATGAATATTTTTTACTAAATTTTTCCACATGTAATTAAATGGCACTAAATCACCAGAATACCATCCCTAAATGCTTTATCCTTAACCTAGCAGTTGAGGCATTAGTCCACTTATGTGTGTGTCTCTCCGCCTCTGTCAGTGTCACACCTTGGCCTGTGTTGAAGATTATTTCTTAAGTTCCTATCAAGCCATACGCTAGTAGAGACCATTTGATTCCATATTGGATGAAGCCTGTGAAGAGCTCCGTGTATAGCTCTCATTTATAAGATTAGGCACTTTCAGTGATATTCTAGAAAAATGTAAGAGTCTGGTGTAGTAAAAAGGGGCACAGGTGGTTGATGCCACAATTGTAGAGGCAATTTTCCTCAGCCTGGCACACATCCCAGGAAGCATTGGTGCGATATTCTAGGAAATGTCTGCCACTGTGTGAATCCGTTGTCTTGAAGTTCAGACCTCTGCAAGCTAGTTTAAGATTCAGGTCTTTGTGGCCCATATGGTTCTCACAGTTTAAAGTTTTTTTAGATTACCTCCCCATTCCCATACTGAGGTCTGCTAGAGGCCTTTTCCATAATGTAACCTTCTAAGTAGTCCAGGCTTCCAAATCCTTCCTCTTAACCTTGCTGATATTCATATCAACCATATTTGGTTAAGAGCCTGCAGATCCGAGCAGAATCTCTAACTGCTGATCTATATCAAGGTGAGATCTTAGATGAGTCGCTCCCAACCTTTTGACTTCTGTGGACCCCCACTTGATCATTACTAGAACCCGGGGACTTTCACTGAATCATTATTGGAATCCGGGGACACCCCTCCCCCCCCCCCCCCCGAGTCATTACTGGAAGCTGGTGACCCCGGCCTTACCATTGTTGATGATTTGAAACGCAAAACAATACACAAATACAGAAATAAGCATTCATCAAACACGTACACAATTGATAACTCATTTAATTTGCTAGCAAATACAAATGTAAAAAAAAATGATAGGAAGGTTGGAGCTTTTCTTAATTCAATTGAAGACACACATAGTCCATACTCTATTCTGTTTGATGCATCTGCACTGTTCCCACAGATCAATCTGAGGATACTACTTTAGTTTTTAGCCTTCAATTTCAATTTCCTTGACATATATAGTACGTTTAAAAATGTTAGTTGTGCATTTGGCCACTTTATTTATATTCATTTTTATGAATCTGTTAATATTTCTTAATTTTCTAAGCAGTCGTGGACCCCCAGGGGGTTGGGAACCACAGTCTTAGATTATTCTATTTTATTCTATTTTATTTGAGGAGCTGCTGTATGAATGTTTTCTTCTTGAAAAAGTTTCCAATTTATTCTTGAATAATTCCGTTTTGTGTTTTAGAGACAAGAAAGGTTTACAGACCGATCATTGTTAGAAATGGAAAAAATGGTGAGTTTATTTCAAAATAGTTGAACGTTTACACATATAGTGAAGAACAGAAGCAAAATTTTACTGTAGTTAAATATATCTGCTTAGCTGTAACTAAATAGTATATTTTGTGGTCTTACAGTTTGAACAAATTATTACAAATTATTAGGTCAAAACAGCTAAGAAAGGTGATGTGCAAATTGTTAAGGATGAACATTTACTAAAAATGTGTGGCTGGAACTCGGAAGGATTAAATATTCTTTATAGATCTGCTTCCTTGAAAATATTTTTGTATTTGAAAACCTCACCTTAATTTGCTACATATTGTTATCAATGGTGAGTGTCTAGCTGTTTTATCTGTGTCACTTGTGTTTCTTTTTGTTTTGCCAACATATTTGCCACTCAGAGTTTGAATCAACAGTCATTTGAGGTGACTTTAAAATACCTAATGCAGAATCGAGGAAATGAAAGCAAAAAGGGGCATTAAAAAGAACTGTACTCAAGAGACTACGGCCTCATTTAGAGTTTGGTGTGCACCGGCCATCCACTAGCTTAGCAGATGTCATTACCCCTGCCACTCTGTTGTATTACCACATGCCATATTTAGAGACTCCATAAGCCTGCAGCTTCTCCGATGAAATTGAAAGTTTGCTAAGCAACTGCCACATTTTATGTGGCCCCTTAGCTTTTTTTTTTTATTTTAGAAGGCAAGGATTTTTTTTTTTGTGAAAAAAAACATTAACACAGACATCCTTGCAGCTTTTTCCAGTGTGTGGACAAAATTTAACATTTTCTGTTTTGCAATGTTTGGCTTTTCCTGGTGGTCCCAAACATTAAAAAAAACACAATACATCAGAAAATCTGCCCTCATTAGGGCTGATATTCTGATGTGCTTACACTGACTGCCCCAAGTCTGTCAGGAAGTCGGTATGAGATGTCCACCAGCAGAAACACAACTCTCTGCCATAATCGAAATAGAATGGATGGACTGTCAGTTTGGCAGACGGGGTACTCCACCATGTTTGCCGCAGAGTACCTTCTTCATCAAACTCTAGATGATGCCTTATAACTTGTCCTAAAGTTTATTCTCCACACAATAATTATGGTCAGTCTCAAAAGTACGGGAGTATGCTATCAGGGACATTTCATACTCTGCAGTTGATCCTGGCTGTAGGGAACCATCCTTTAACTGTTCAGTGAAAAGTTGATTTTAGGCCCAGGTACAAATGCTTGCATTTATTTGCCACTGGTGATAAGAGCTAAAGAGATTGCTTACAATTTAAAAGCGATGTGATGGACTCATAATAGAGATTGGTATGAAATTTAAAATACAACTCAAGACAAAGTTGGATAAAATTTGGACAAGGGAGT